>NC_135736.1:11705000-12905000 GCF_041903045.1 Epinephelus lanceolatus | reverse complement strand
TCTGTGTCCGCTACAAGAAACTCTTCAAAATCGTGTTCAAAGACGTCCATTGCAGCTGCTATAGTCCGGAGATATCGCTAGGCTAAATAAACAGCTGAGCTCTGTTTACAGGCTACGCTGTCAGTCAGTGTGCGGGCTGGAGATTGGGGGAGCAGAGAGGGGAGGGGGGTCCCCGCTAGGTATTGTAAACGAGTATGTGTGTATGAAGTGTGTGTGTTACACCAGAAGAGTCAGAGTTTGGGATGGAGTCTTTTACCCCCTGGAGTGTTACTGGAGTTTCTGGAGTGCTCAAATAAACGGGCCTTTTTCCCGAATGCTCCTCTGGTCTCCTGCTCGTGAGGGATTCATTACAATATCGTAACATGGTTTAGATTTCTAAATAAACATTTGCCTCGTTGCTAGATATACCTACTCCTGAAAAACTCGTGTCTGCGCAAGGCTTTTTGTCCCTACGAGGCCACCGTCATTTACCCGACGGGAGGGGTGAGCGAGTGAGCCCTGCAATCTAGAATTTGACCACTGATGTCACTGTTTTCAACCCATTTTACACACTGGGCCTTTAACAGCTAAACTGATCATTTTACAGCAATGTGAAGGAAAAATCTTGGATCAGGACTTTGCAGAGTTTAGATGTCTGAGTGCCATTTTAAGGAGCCAGCATATGATTGAGGGATGCACAGGAGAAGTGACTGTGACTTTTTTTTGTTATTTTTAGGCATGACATACTGAACTATGTTTTTTGTTTTTTTTTAGAAATTGTTTTTAACTTTTTATGATTTTTCTTAATGACATACCAACACTTGACAAAAACAACCACAACTGACAGTGATATACTGTACGAAACACTCATATTACATTTTTTTTTTCATTATTTAAAACATTTTAAAGTATTAAAATACATAGCATAACAGCGTACACTTGACCTCAAACTGGAAAGTATACAAAAGTATTGAGTGTATTGTTACAGTTGCCCCTGCATGTGGGGGCAGATGTAACGTTTGACTTCTACTGTTTCAATAATGTGACTCTAACATGGCTTATAAAAACAACTGATGACTGTCAACAAGTAGAGCACAGATACAGATTCTTTTGTACTGAAGCCTGTGACTGACAATATTTTGCACAATGTTTAATATCTTTACATATGACCACAAATAAGTATTCCTTGTATTTCAGAGAACTGTGTTCAAATACTGATGCTTGGTCAGTGGTCCTCGGTGTCTCATACTGAAATATTAGAGTAAATTAGAGCAAATCGCATACTTTTTCTTTTTACTTAAAGTATGTACTGCAGCTGCCCCTAAAAAGTGGCTACTGTTGCATGCAGTATGCACACGAGGCATACTACTGTCTCATAACGTTACGCACTGAACTTTGCCAAGAGGTTCAGTGCTGACGATCAGAGGAGCTGGTGTAGGAGTAATAACAGCAGAGTCTTGTTCTCTGACAGGTTCAGTGTCCTCCTCCAGAGCAGACTCCTCATTCACACTTCCAGCAGAAGTGGTTTCGGCCTCTGTACCATCCATCATGTCTGCTGGCTGGTTGTAGTCCTGGTTGGTCTCCATATCAACAGACACTTGTGTGAGAGTCTGAGGCTGAAACAGTGCACAGATCTCTCCTGCTGCAACATCAGCGATGGTGTTTAGCACTTTTGCTCCAAAGCAGGTCGTCCTGAGTGTAACTCTGTCTAACTTTGTCCAGGATACACAGGACCATGTTGGCTCTGGTGACCTGAACGAGCAAAGTGGACAGAGCAGCGAAGACACGGACTCCAACGGCCGTTTTGCTGAGCTGCTGGGAGGCCATGTTGAAGGAGGTGTTTTTAGGAAGCAACCAGAAGCGCTGCAGGACATTTGGAACCACCTCCATCACCACCTCCTGTGGGCCAAGCAGTTTAAGGCTGGGCACCTCCTGGTGCTGCTCTGTCAGGCTCCTGGCGTACTTCTGAGCCTGGCTGATGATCTCGGGATGTCACTGGAAAACCTAAAAATATGAAAAAGTGAATGAAAGCTGTGTAGAGCTCAGTAAATCCCTCAGTGTGTTTGATATTCAAAGTAACACTTTTACATTCGTATTGCAAAACAGTGAAAACCTGAGGGGTGTTCTGTGCAGTCAGACTCCAGTAGTTGAGGGGCTTCTGTGACAATAAATATACTAAAGATCAGAGATGGAATGTACAAGGTACATGTACTTAAGTATTTCCATTTAATGCACCATGATACTCCACCCCACATCACTGTACTTTCTTGAATTTGTCTGACAGTTTCAGTTACTTTTCAGATTACAATTTTTCATACCCTTCCTGTCCAATAAGAACCATCTTTCTCCAGATTTAGTGATTTTAAGGTTGTTTTTTTTTAATAAACTGAAGAATGAAGCTTTCCTTTGTGGGTTGAGAAAATTTGCTCAGCTCTTTTAATTAGCTGATCTTCTCTACTGGATCCCGGGTTATAAAGACAGGGCCTGAAATATTCTGCAGTGGGTTGAAGTGTCAGGGAGATTTTTGTATTTGCTCTGTGGACATGCTTCAAAATCAGTAAGTTCTGGAAGAGGATCTATGTTATGTTGATAACATTAAAGCTGTGCTAGTTTGTATTCTGCCAAGTACTTTATATGCTGAACGACTGAACACAGATGGCAATTAGGATGTCAAACTATTTTCAGGCTTTGGAAGATGTTTGCAGAGCCTCCCTTTGAGTGGGTGACAGCGTTTAGAGACATTATTGCATATGAACGATTGTCACGCAGGATGTGTGACAGAACAGAAAAATACTTTATTAAACAGGCCATACGTATTGATTTTTTATTAAGGTATAGGTGAACGGATGAGGTGACAGCATGTTAATGATAATGATTGTTTCTGACTTGCTTTGGTTCTGAGAAAACTGCTCTGTATTCTCTCTGACTCCACAGATTGCTTTGTTTGGGTGAGATGGGAAAGTTTGGAAATGGGCTGTTTCTTTTTTTGTTTTGTATAAGTGGTGTTTTTTATGCTCAGCACTGATGGGCTATTTCAAAGTATAAATTGAAAGCCATAAAAAAGGAAAATGTTGATTGCATCATTATTTCACAGCGTTCGTTATCAGAGCTGGTAAGAATGCTCTTTTAGGCTATTTTTTGTAACTCTTCAGTTATCACAGTACCTACAATGATAAACACGTTCTCTTGTGCAGCCCCTTGTAACATTAACATTTGATTTGGTGTGATGTGATAGCCTTACATTTTTATTGTTTGGGCACAGCTAGTCCTGTTGAATGACGCTGTGGTGCCTCTACTACTACAAGGCTGTCACAGTCCACAATAGTGACTGAACAGGTCTTTCTCCTCTGCCATTAGTTAATTACTGTAAAAGGAGCACTCGCTGTAATTAATAATGTCATTGTGACTAGTACGAATTTTAATTTAAGATATCTCTTATGTCATTCTGACTAGTCAAAACTGAATTACAGATATCTATAACGTCATTCTGACTAGTATGAATTTTAATTGAAGATATCTATAAGGTCATTCTGACTAGTCAAAACTGAATTACAGATATCTGTAACGTCATTTTGACTAGTATGAATTTTAATTGAAGATATCTATAACGTCATTCTGATGAGTCAAAACTACAGTTACAGATATCTGTAATTCAGTTTTGACTAGTAAGATTCAAACTATTTTTGCCATTCATGTGTATGGGGTTTGTCATTATAGATATCTACAATTACATTATGACTATCTATAATTCCAGTTTGAGATATCTACAACGTCATTTTGACTAGTCATAATTCCAGTTTGAGATATCTACAACGTCATTTTGACTAGTCATAATTCAGTTACAGATATCTACAACGTCATTTTGACTAGTCATAATTCAGTTGCAGATATCTACAGTGTCATTTTGACTAGCCATAATTCAGTTGCAGATATCTACAACATCATTTTGACTAGTCATAATTCCGGTTTGAGATATCTACAGTGTCATTTTGACTAGCCATAATTCAGTTGCAGATATCTACAACATCATTTTGACTAGTCATAATTCAAATTCAAGATATCTACGTCATTTTGACTATCTGAAACTCAATTCAAGATATCTAGAAAGGACCATGTAGATATCTTCAATTGACGATAATTAAAGATATCTTGAACTTGAATTATGACTAGTCAAAATTAAATTGTAGGTATCTCAAACTGGAATTACAGATATCCACAATTCAGTTGCAGATATCCGAAATAACAATTGCAGATATCCGCAACTACATTGGAGATATCTATTATGACAAACCCCATACACATGAATGGCAAAAATAGTTTTAATCTTACTAGTCAAAACTGAATTACAGATATCTGTAATTGGAGTTTTGACTAGTCAAAATCTAATTACAGATATCTTGAATAAGAGTTTTGACTAGGCAAAATTATGTTGCAGATATCAGTAATGAATATCCAGTCTAGCGATTAAATGTTAAAACGGCTTGCCATAGGCGCCGTCCTCTCCCGTCCTGTCTTTGCTTATCTCTGAAAGGTGTCAGCGGGTGTTTCTCCATGGAGGCCACAGCAAAGCACGACTTTGATGCAACAGTAGACAGTGGAGTCACTTTAAAACGTGGAACAATAGTGAAGGTGAGACACTTGTTTATGGGCCCATAAGTCACTGAAGAATTAGTTTTGTGATGACTACTCAGGCCTACTTTGATTTACTTTGATTGACAGTTCTCTGTGGCATATAGAATTGATTTATCTGTTGCCTAAACTTTTTATAGTGACATACATTTCCTCTTTTAATATTTAAATGTAGAAAACATTCACCAGGTGTAGGCCTATAGCCTACTAGATTTATAGGGGAGACCGGGGTTGGTTGTCACAGTGCTTATCACAGCCACACTAGAGGACGCTGTGACATTGTGTTGATATCAAACAATTGACTTATGGCTAAGCCAGTGCGAATAGCCATTCCCATGCACTCGGACATTCTCTGCCTGGACGTTCATTGAAATGCATTACAGAAAGTCAGTTTTATTCGGTTTTATGAGCTTTTTCTGAGATTTGAAGTTTAAAAATGGTCAACGGTGTGCATGGGGTACATGCAACTCTGACACAAGGTATCCTGAGAGGCTGGGTGATGGGGTGTATTTTTTACCCTTTCCTAAACTACATCTCAACTGAGATGTGTCTCCAATGGACAAAGTTGTGCAGTAGACCACAACACTGACTCAGCGTGAATAAGATTAACAAGGATGTTAACATATTGTCACTTTTTTGTCACAATATAATGGTGTCTTTAACATCTCTAGCTAACGTTAGCTAAAGCTCGCCTAACGTTAGCTCCTAGCTGCATTGATCATCATGTCACCTTGTTTGCTGGGAGTTCATATTTTGTGCTAGTTTCTGTACTTTGGTGATCGTACATCATTGTTAGCTGTTGTCCAAAGGGCTCTAGTTAAGCTAATGTTAACTTCTGGAGCTTAGCTTCATTAACTTATCTGTAAATAAGTTAAATTTTCTGTTGCTGTGCCAATCCCTTGCCCCTTTAATGTGAAAGTTTCATTTTAATATAAGATTTTGGCTGTTAACGTTTTAGTATAAGGAAGTTACAAGATTTAGTGAAGTTATTTAAATGTATCTATTTTTTGGACATTTTACAGCACTTAAAAAAATATCGCAATATTATCATTTACCGTGATAATTTGGTCACTATAATTGAGATATCAAATTTTCCATATCGTTACATCCCTAAAGCACAGTTAAGCAAACATTTGTAAGGGTCACAGGGAAATCATGGACTCCATAACAAATGAAAAATTGAGCAATTTTGCTCGGGTTTGGCCCACTTGACATGCTGCTGTGTTGTGCTATGACGCTGGAATTTGTCATTTATGTGACAATGCCTGAACGCAACATATGCTCGCCCTGCTGTGTGTACAGTTCCATGCTGCGCTGCTGTGTGAGCAGCATGTTTGACTGTGCTCAGTCTGTTGATGGTCATTGACACACTGTCTGTCCATAACAATAACTATGTCAGGTCAGTGCCCCCCTAATATAATGTAGGGGAAACACTGAATCAAGCAAAAAGACTCATGATACCATTTATTTATTACATTTTATTGTAATTATATTGTAATTGCAATTGCAATCGCAAATCACGATATTGTCCACCATAATCACAATCGCACATTTTTCCCAAATCGTGCAGCACTAGTAAAAACTAAACAAAAATGTTCTCTCATTTCTTTGTTTGTAAACAACAACAGTAACTCAGAGTGAGATTCAGATTCTGTATATTAATAGTTCAATTAAATAAAATCTATCACAAATTACACATCTAAACAGCTCTCAAGTACGAAAAAATGTACCCTGGGATCTATATATATATAAATAAACAGGATATTTCCTTCTCTTTAAGCAAAATCCTAAATGATTGAGTTGTTTTTTCCACCTGGACCTTTATGTTCTGCCATTTCTCCTCTAATCATCGTGCTGTAACTTGTGACAGGCTGCTATGATACCATAACTATTGCACATTCACATATAAGTCGTTTTTTGTCGAACCGCAAGCGGCACTTAGGTTTACTTTACCAAAGGTTTATAACAAAATCACTTGACGACACCAACTCCCATGTGTGCGCGGCAAGAAAGAAGAGGGAGAGACGCTGTGCTGCTGCAGTGGAGCGGCTGAATAAGTTCCCTCTGCAGGGAGGTTAACTCACTTAAAGAGTCTGTGAAGCCGCCGCTGTTCATAAAACATCAAGGACGCCCAGGCCTAACGACACCACAGTTTATTCCACACTACGGAAGCTGCTTCTCTTTTTGGAACCACCCCAATGTCGGTAATCATTTTGGCTTTCAGTCATGCTTTTTGTTGCTGTGGGTAACAGTATGACGTCAATATGTCAACAAGTCGAAATATTGTGAGAATCATGATATGAATTTTTCATATGATATTAAAAATTATACAGGTAGTATCATGGAGATAATGTGACACACCCCTAGATACTACCAGTTTAAATCACGGGATCAATTGACTTTGGTGAGGAGTACACCTCTGTGGTTAATCTGGCTTCGGAAAAACCCTCCTGAACAATGACCACCGAAGGAATTCCAACCGGGAGAAGTTTCAGCTGGATGCAATCTCCAGTCCTCTCTAATAGATGCCACCAAATCCGCCTAAACCTTACAGCTTATATTGGAGTTGTGATATGCAGCATGTGAAATAGGGTATGGTGAATGTGCTAGGAAAGGTAGTATTGGCACGGTCACTACCTGGAGCTCGCATAAACGGAGCCTGGGTTTGTTGAAAGTGGCAGTGCTGTTTGGGCTGAGAAAGCCATGTGTAGTGTAAGGTAAAGGAGGTTATTGGGTCGTTGCGGGGAGCAGTGAGACCTGGCATTAGGGGAGTGTCTCTGGGATGCCAGAGATAACTGTCTAGCCTCCTGGAGGTGTCGTGGGACCGACTAGACGAAACACCGGTGAAAGGAGGTTCCTACCTGATGACCCCAAAGACGTGTTAGTTATCACTGCTCACTGGTCTGTATAGTTAAGCCTTGCCATAATAGCTTATCATAGGGCTTAGGAGGTTATTCACTGAGTGCTGATCCTTTTCTAGAGCACAAACTCCTTGTGTTTATTTGAACGAACACACTGTTCCTTTAAATCTGGCGGTCATTGCTCCCTTTCACAGTTCCCTTTTTCTTGTACTGGATGGGTCTGTCCAGCTATTCGTTCAACTTACAGCAAATTATGACAGAGTCACTTTGTAAGAGCGATCCATCTCTCCAATAAACTTAATTCAGGCTGTGTCCTGCTTTGCTATCATCACAGCTTTTGCAGCAAGAGGCACTCAGATATGCTTGGCTATAATTTAAATTTAACAAGCACTGTCGAGTCTGGGGCCAGACCACTACTTTTCTCAGATTGTCAAAGGGGCAGTTACATACTTAGACAGCTGGAGGAGAGGCTTGACAGAGACATTTAGTGATGAGTGACAGTAAATCAAAGGAAAAAAACTGAAAGCCAGAAATGTCAGTGCCTGGCAAAGTAGTCCTGTAGTTGTTTGTATCACTCATCAATCCTGACAGTGGTATATGGTTTGAAATATATGGGATGGCAGTAATGGCTCAGCTTTCCAAATGTAACTGGCCTGTATTTGACCCAACATATTTTATACTTGTACAGAATCTTTGGTTCATAGATCAAGTAGCTGTTTTTTGTGCTGTGTTGTTCAAATGTCATTCTAAATTGTCTAATCCTGTGAGACCTACACCTGCCAGGGTGATGATTCAGTATAATAGTGAAATATGTACAAAAACTTTATATGGTCAAAGTTATGGTGGACAGTTTTCACATTTGAATGACTGACAATTAGTGATAACCATTCTTTTTAATTAAGAATTTGTTTTGGTAAAACACAAGAATACAGAGATAATGCTGTGATACTCTTTCTGGGCATAATGTCCAACCCCAAATACACCTAACGTAGAGACAATACTGCTTCTTGATTTTCATCACAGTTCATTTTGAAGTCAGAATGTCCAGCAGAAAGTTGGGTTGTGCAAATTTGTTGCAGAAAACAAGACCAACCAGAAACTTTATTACCTCAGCACAAAGACTATGCCAAGACTATGTCAGCCTTTTTCTGTAAATTAAGTTGTCAGGAGGATGGTTGATGCTGTAACAAGGAGACACAGTTGTAAATATGCACACACACACAGCTGAGTGTATCTGTCTGACTGACTCTTACTTTTGCTGCTTATGGCACCCACAGCAGGTAAACCAAAACAACTCTGACTGTTGGTAAATTATGGCTGCTGAATTAATTTCAGCCAGAAAAAAATCTTCATTAGAAGATATTCATGCCAACTTGACTTTAATAGTATCAGATCACAGGTGTGTGTCCATGGTCTGTGTGTGTGTGTGTGTGATAAATATTTTAAAGAACAGCATTTCCAGATCTTTAGAATATGTATCATTGTGGAGTGTGAGGTGTGTGTTTTGGTGCAGCAACAAGTAGCTTTTAATAGCATTTCCACCATGGCTCTCTCTGCTCCATTTAGAGTCTCGGCTGGCAGCTTCTTGTGACAGCTCTGTTGTAAGTCATTTTTAGATTTCTGGGGTGGAAACAGAAAGGAGATTTGGAGGGAAAAATCTGTGAATAAAACAAAGCATAGGTAAAAGTTTTGGAGCAGCATCAGGAATGCCTGTCTCGTTCCAAATTGAATAACAGACCACAGGGAACGAGTGTTGTTTGGTAGTCTCAAAATTTATTGAGCTGCCTGGTTTGGTTTTGGCAACAGGCCTTTGTACTGTGAATGTCTCCTCTATAAATAAGTACTGATTGGGGTTGGGCTGTTTTTTTGAGTGGTTTGATATTAATGCAAGACTGGACCTAATTTTACACGCTTGACTCAGCAGTCATTCCTGATTGTAACATAATGACACTGCGTCCTAACATCAAACGAGCATCCCAGTATTATCTTGCATCGCGTCACATTGGAGATCTCTGTCCCCACTGAAACATATAATATATACATAGAATATGCACTTCTGTCACATCATGTAAGCAAACTATGTAAATATTAGCTGTGAGCTCGAGATCAGACTAGTGACGTAACCACTTAAAAGATGGCTGAGTAACCTGCTTGCTATCTTCATACATTTGTAACGTTACTTTTTAAACAGAAAACAGGTTTAGTGTTGACATTATATAGCCAACAACAAGTAGGTTGTTATTATTGGAAACATTTACCTTAACAGGAACTTTCAACTCCCCAGCAAACTCACTTAAGCTACCTGACACCTTTTTCTATAGTGAAATAAGGAGGCATTGTGTAGGTAATTCCTCAATTCAAGTGAGTCACAGGTAGCCTATAAATAGAAACAAGCCCTCCGACATACGTTTAGCCCTAAACAACACACCACATTGTCTGCAGACAATTTGGTCGTCTCTTTCGTCAGCCTCAGATCCAAAATGTTATCATATTGGTGCAGTTCTGGTTTTCTTAGGAGACTAACTCTGCCATGTCTCGTCTCGTCAATAAAAAAAAACACATGAACTTTCTAGTAAACAAACACAGCATGCACAGCTCTGCCCCTCCACCGCTACTGAAATGCAATCTCTTTTAGGTCGCTGTGCTCGGCTCACAGCCTGTCAGACAATAGTGACTCTGTTAGTCAGTTTATAAACATAAAATTATGTTCGTCATGTCGTTATTAGGGGTGTAAATCACCAGTCTCATCATGATACAATATTATATCGATTCGTTGGAAAATGATACGATATGTGCCGATATTACAAAGTCTACCACAATACTATATCGATGCAATGCGATTTAGGGGCCTGCGGTGTGAGATGATATTAAAATGCCCATATAACACAATCAGTTACAAAAGAAGTTGCCACCCCCTTCTATTTTACTTTTGGACATAAAAGATAAAATAACACATTCATAAGTCACTGTAACATCTTAGATGCACTGAAGTTTACTTTTAACTGACTCCACTAACACAAATAAAACAGCGCATGGAATTAAGTTAACCTTCAGGGCTTTCTCCAAGAAAAAAGAAATCTTTCATTTTAACCCAAACCATCATCTGTTTTCTAAAACTTCAGGACTATCTGGCTTAAAAAACCTGAAGGCAAACTTCTCCTAGCAGCCATAAAACACGGATTAACAACCTTATTATTATTTATTTATTTATTTATTTTTTAAGATATTTTTTTGGGGGCATTTTTTGCCTTTAATGGACAGGACAGTTAAGTGTGAAAGGGGGAGAGAGAGGTGGGATGACATGCAGCAAAGGGCCACAGGCTGGACTCGAGCCCAGGCCGCTGCGGCAACAGTCTTGTACATGGGGCGCCTGCTCTACCTAAGCCACCGACGCCCCAAGGATTAACAACATTATTTAACATAAGTATCAAATTCAGCTCAATAATAACTGTCAAGGTATACTATAGAGCCATGTCAATTGTTTTTTGCTAGTGACCCATTATTAGCTTTAGCATGTTTGCATTGCATAAATAACCTAGCGGCTAGCAAACTTTTATTCCTCTACTCAAAGGTTAACAAATTACCTATAACGTTATTATTTTTCTTACTCACCGTTGGTTTAACTCACTGCATCTCCCAAACAGAACAGCTCGGTTGAATTTCAGCCTGCATGCACGTTTTTTCACCTGGACATTGTTGAAACTGAGCAACAATGAGTTAATGTTGCTGTAGTGAGAAGTTAGCGAGTGGATTGAGATGGCCGTTCAGGCAGGTAACGTTATGTCATGCTTTATCTCACAGCATTGTTTATGTATGGCATATGCTTTGTCTGTTGACCCTTTTTTCACACTGCTGTCACAACCTGATCTCACAGAAATACGTGAAATGACCACGACCTCTTAACACTGCAAATATATTCCTCTGTTATAATTTCTCCCCAATAATAATAATAATGATAATAACGTGATAGTTCGGCTGTGCTAGATATTTGTTATAGCCTATTCAAATATTCAGTCCCAAAAACGCTGTTTCTAGAGAACTTGCTAAAATATCTGAAATTAACCATCATGCCTACTTTTTCTTAACATATTTCATCTAGGTGCAGTGTCATTACTAGTTCAGCTTTACTAGACATTTGATATATTCGGTAGATGTATCTTTTTACGACTCTATTTTACAACAAGCCGCAAAAAACCTACCGTCCCAAAAACGCAGTTTTTAGAGTCTATCTAAAATAACTACGATTAGCCAACATCCTTGCTTTTTTTCTTAACGTAGTTCATCTAGGTGCAGTGTAATAACTACTTCGGCTTTACTAGATATTAGATATATTCAGTAGATGTATCTTTTTACGACCCTATTTTACAGCAAGCCGCAAACAAACCTACTGTCCCAAAAACACCGTTTCTAGCGTATTAGCTAAAATATCAAAAATTAGCCGACATCTTTACTTTATCTTAACATAGTTCATCTAGATGCAGTGTAATAACTAGTTCGGCTTTACTTGATATTAGATATATTCAGTAGATATATCTTTTTACAACCCTATTTAGAGCCCTACTTTGCAAATCAGAAGAACTACAACTATGTTGCTGATATGTCTCAAGATGCATTGGGGCGGTCCCAGGGAATTGTAGTTTTTAAAAAATATAAGTGTTTTTCCTAGATTTGGAAGTTGTAAATACTGAATTGAGAGTAGACTGTGGACTTTAAGGGGATGGTAAACACATTTGTGTAATCAGATTTTAAATATCTAATTTCTAAATGGGTGAAAATGAATTTTATCCATATTTTACCCATATCTGACAGCACCCCCAGTTGTTGACTACACTCACATGATAGCTGGGGTCAAGAGCTCTCTATAACAGTTGGTCCCATGTCTGTACCCCCTTTCGTTGCTGAGTTATAAGCCCTCAAACATGCACTGAGGTCAAGGTTCAAAGGTGAATGGCTGAAAGCAGGAGCCATGTAGAATCTTCATACTGACATATGTTACTCTCCAGGTTGAGACCTTTCCAATGATGTATTTGGTTTAGCTTTACGACAGAGTTTTGATTTTTTCATTTTTTGGACACAAGCCATGCCAGGTGTAGTTTCAGAGAGCACTTTGAAGGCCCCGTGTATAAAATGAGTTTTGTTTGTTTCTTTGCTTGTTTTTTATCTTTTTTACTGTAGATAGTTACTAAAATGAGTCATCCTCAGACAATACAATACTACTAAAAAGTAAAACCAATAATAACAATAATGAAATAAGCAAAAATAATATTAAAATCATATTAAAATTTTAAAATCTATTTACAGAGTGGAATGGCAGTCTAATAGATAACTTAGATAATATTTATTATTGTTTAGACACTTTATTATTGCTTAGATACTATTTAGCCTATTATTGTATTTACTTTTAGCATGCTCTAATTTTGAGTAATTTCCGAGAAGTTATAAAAAATAAAATAAAAAATATTACAGACTATAGAATAGGACTGACAACCTCTCCAATGTCTCATGTCAATTAATTAACACTATTTGTCGGCTTTTTATAATGGCTTTTTTTTTTTTTTGTTTGGCTGCTGTCTCCAGTTGAGAGTGGTGATTTGCTAAATACATTCTACAATAATAATTAGATTAACTTTTGGTTTATAATATTGTTGGCTATATTACGTATTTTAATTAAAAAAAACAAAATGGAAGAATAAAAGAAATAAACACCAAAACAATTACTGGAAACTTTTTTTTTATTGATACTCCTCTCTGACACACACACACACACACACACACACACACACACACATTGAACACGCGATTGAGTGAATGAATGAATGAACATTGGAAGCGGTTCAGCCGCAGTCCCGCCGGCTGGCGCGGTCACATTGAGATTACATTTGTTTTTTATTACTAACAAAATATGCTTTGGTGTACTTTTACAGAGTTTTGCAATATATATATATATCCTACCTGTATCAAAATGTATAATTTTCAGCAGCGGTTTGTCCAGCTGCCACGGTCGGAGGTATAACCGCTGGTTCTGTGGCGCTGGCTTGGGGTCCACTCTCCCCTGGTGGAGTGGAGGGTGGCCGGGTTGCCAGGGGCAGACGGCTCCATGTGATGGTGTTTCCTCTCTGGTTCTTCCGTGCTCAACCTTACTTTTCTCTTTTTATTTATTTATTTATTAGTGGCGTTTGGTCTCGGTAACATCAGATGGACGGCAATCTGAAATGGAATGAAGCCCACAGACGGCAGACCAGACAGCAGCTACAAAACAGTAGTGGAATGCGCCCCATCCGCCCACAGCACAATGCTCTTAAAGCCCTACGATATCAAATGCTGGCAAAATACATTTATTTTATTTTATGGCCTTGACATTAACCTGTCATATTGTTGAGTTATCAATGACGCTTCTGCGTTTTTGTGTGTGTACAGGAATGTTAAAGATATCATTGAGGAAAACAATGTTGACGTGACGTAATTGAATCAGGGAATCCATGTGTCCACCACGGAAAGCGGTGTTAAGAGGTCGTGGTCATTACACATAGGCTATTTCTGTGAGATCAGGTTGGCTGTCAATATCAATAGATCAATGTTTTCACTTTTCAAAAAATCAGACTGGTTTAAGCTTGTAAATCGGACCCAACTGGCAAAACAGGAAATCGACCCAACTGTAATACAGATCATTTCACACCATATGATACAGTTACTCCTGTCAAACTACAGAAAAGATGTGCATGTGATACACTGGTCATGAATTGATGGGGGTGGGGGGGATTGCATGGATTTCCCCACCCACTGCTTCTGGTTCATCTCGTATTGTGCAAGTTAATAAGCAATACTAGCTGTTATAAAAATGTTATGGATCTGAGTTGCAAGTCGATCAGAAAATCTGATGACGTTATGTCATAAGGAGACTTACATTCTCTCGCTGAGTTTGGGCTGTTTTTGTTTGGTAATGGTCTCTAATAGCTTGCAGGCACAAGCAGGTATCTGTTCCATCTGTAGTCTCTAAATGGAGTCAATGCTGGACTGGCCATCGGCCCACCGGGCAAATGGTAATTTTGGGCCGGGCCTTTTTTTTTTTTTTTTTTTTTGTTAGTCATGTCATGATACCTATTGGTACACAAAACTGGTAGATCGGCCCATTAGTCATGATTGATTCTGGGCTGGACCAATTACAGCCGAGGGCCGATGCCCCCTCCCACTTGGGCCTCAGCGGCCAGTCAATCAATCATACAGAGGCGGAGGTGGCCGTCAGCAGGTGGATGAGGCGAAGGGGAGGCAGGAGGAGGAGACCTGCGGCCGCCGCATTATATGACGACGGCACAGTCGGTGTGACTGGAGGGGAATTTGAACTTCAGGTAAGGGATGAACTGCAGTCTACCTGGGTCAGATATGAATCAAGTTTGGTTGATAGTTTATTTTCGTTGTGCTTGCTAACTCTTAACACAGCATAGTTATGAGTAGGCCATTTAACAATTTAGCTGGCTGTTGAGCAGCATGACAGGCTTTCTCTACTGCTGGGCTGTTTCTATGATGTTATACTAGTGATGGTGATCTTAGTGCTTCAGTAACTTTATTCATTTAGTTAGTTAAGTATAATCTTTATTAGTTAGGTAGTAAAATATTTCAATGTCTATTAATTGATATAAGTGCACTATGCAGTAATTCTTTACTCTGAAACAGCTAAAGCTCAACAGAGCAAAAATGTTCATGTAAAACCAAATGATGAGGCTAGTATTCACCATAAACCCACTGCACTTGCAGATATACTTTAGAATGAATCAAATTAGGATTTGCCAGGAGATGTGATGCTGCTCATTAACATAAAAGTGGCTTGGAGTTAAAAGTAACTACTTAAATGTATTTGTCTTTTATACATAAATATCCTCTTTATTCTAGATATGTTGTGTTTTTATCTTATTGTTTTTTTTACTGACATGTAACAGCAAACTCTTGTGGACAATAATTACCTGTATTTTGTTTTTATTGTGGGCATGTTTCCGTTCAATTTAAAATATCCCTTCACTTTTGAAAGGTTGCCATGTTTGAGGAAGTATTATGTGTTGCTGTGCTGTTTATTGATGTGGTGAGTACATAGTCTATGAAAATATTACTAAATCTGTCATTTATTCATTTTAGTATTCATCAATGATCATGTCTCACCTCTGTTCCTCACTGTCCAATTTTCAGGATCCCATCATACGTTCATTGTTCAGGAGGTTCACTAGACCAAGCAGCCTTTTGGGTTCCTCTAAGTAAGTACTGTATAGAATAATGGGACTGGGAGTATGGGTTAGGTTTAAATTTATTAGACAAGTACATATACACCAACAAGACAGTGCACAAGCAGTGTCACAAGAAAGTTTGTTTTCATTCATAGGCTTCATTGTCTTTCCATCAATACCTGGTGGGCCGGACTAGGCTCAAAATGCCTGGGCCGATTTTTTGTCCCAGTCCAGCCCTGAATGGAGTGATACACATGGCACACCCACTGGTTACATTTTTGTGCAAGCAGCGTCAGGCAGTACATTTCAATTAATTATACACAGTTTCCTCTTCACATTAATAGGCACTTTGGAGACAGATACATTGAAAACAGTTCACATAGTGCCACAAGAAATTGCGAATTACCTAAAACTTCTCACTCGGTTTTTTAGTCCCTAACTTGCCTCCTTCTTTCTTATCACCTTTTTTTAATAACTTGCTAACTGGAAACACTTAATGACTCTCATTTAATGAGTTAGTTAGAATGGTCTTACAAATAAAGGTCTTCCATTTTGTTTGCATATTTTTCATTATTACGGGTGCTTTGACACCTCTATTTCGGGTCATTAAGTCCGGAGTCAGATTCCGGTGACTGACAGAAGTTTAATTCAGCACTTTAATGCTTCTAATGTGTATATCTATGTTCTTTGGTGTAACAGTGAGCACACAAATAAATGTCAGATGCAAAGCATTATTAGAATTAGACTTCGCATTGGTTGCATGTTATGATAAATGACTAACAGGTAGAGGAAGGATGAAAAGAGGCGTCTTGTACTGTAATGATTCAGGGCTTATTACTGTGGGCTTGCTGTAACACTTTGTAATGTTAATGAACTGTCAAGTACGCAGCCAGACACAGCAAATACCTGCGCTGACATGCATATGTGATATTATGGTAATCAAATGATTTGCGTAAGTACTGATCAATTATAAGATTGTGTCCTGAACAGATTTTATTGCCAGCAGATGGATTTATTAGGCTGGTAGGTCAGCTTTTGTAATCAAGCCACATATCTGCTATCATAAAATCCTGTATTTGGTAATCATGTGTTTGCTCTCACACCACAAACGAACCGCACCAAATTCTCCTTGACAGCAGACAGAGACCTGCCTCCTCAAAATAAAATCTTGAACATTTTTTCTTAACTGATAGAAAGTACATAGTAATATTTTCAGCAGCCTGGCAATATCTTTATAGCTTCTTGACATTGCCTTGGCATTACAGCATTTTTTTTAACAAAAGCCAAAAGTGGGCTCTTCTGAAATTGGATGTTCTTTTCACTCTGCTGGGCTTTGAAGCATATGATTTTCACTTCAAAAAGTGGAAAAAATCTTTCCCTGCAGCAGATACCCAGAGTTCCCAGTCAAAGTAAGTGATGTGCTCATACAGCAGGGCTCTCGAGAAAGTCCAGACTGCTTTGAGCTTTAAGTATATAAGTCAGTATTTGTTATATACAGACCCTTTCGAACCCAAGAACAGCCTGTGCTTCACAATAAAAGGAAAACATAGATGCTAAAAGAACTATTGAAAGATAAAAGAACTGTGCTGGAAATAATCATGGATGTCGGAACTAGGGGTGCGGGGGGTGCGGCCGCACCCCCTCCCATCCGCACCCCAGCCTCCCTACCCACTGCATTACGCTTTAAAAAAATAAAGAATCTGAATTTAAACTCAATTTGTCTGACTTACATTTATCTCTTTCATATCATTAATGCATAGATCTATGCTTTTGATGTGATATGCAACCTGCCTGACTACATACAGTAGCCTTGGCATCCAGGATGTTGTGTCCATCCTGCAAACCTTGCATTCCCAAACTTGCTCCATGCTGTCGGAGGTGGAGAAGCTCATTAAGCTCTGTCTGGCCCTGCCCATATCTGTCGCAGCATCTGAGCGCTCTTTCTCAGCCTTGCGCAGGCTGAAAACCTGGCTGCGCAACACCATGACGCAGGAGAGACTAACACATTTGGTCATTATCAACGCTCACAGTGACCTTATGGATGAAAGCGATGTCTCGACCCTGCTTAAAATCTTCATCAGTAGGTCAACTGAGAGAAGGTCCACTTTTGGAAATGCATGAAAACCCTGAGTCAGGAGTGCAGACTTTTCTTTTTTTCATTCAAGGTTACAAATAATGTTATGCTCCTTAAATGGCTTGATTTAGTTAGCAAAGTTTAGCAAATAGCTACTTTTCTTACTGAGGAGTTGGCAACAGTGGTTCCAACAAGATACCTTGTGCCCTTTGGATTTCAGTTGAGAATGGGTGATGACTCAAGAAAATAATCCTGTCTCCTGTTCCTCGGCAGCTTCACTGGCTCCCAGTTAAATACAGCATGGACTTTAAGCTCTTACTCCTCACCTTTAAGGGCCATCCACAATCTAGCTCCTCTGTACCTCTCTGAACTCTTGCACAACCACACCCCCAACCGCACTCTCACGTCTTCCTCTTCCATCCACCTCACTGTCCCACCAACCTGCCAGACCACCATGGGGTCTACAGCCTTCAGCCGCTCTGCAACCCGCCTCTGGAACTCCCTCCCACAGGACATTCGCAACATCTAATCTCTCTCCACTTTCAAATCCCGCCTCAAACTTCATCTCTTTCAAATACCCTCTTCAGTTTGACTCCCATCAGTCTAGCCACACACATCTACTATTTACGAATTTTATTCACTTAAAACTTGATTATTTTATTATTTATTTTTGTTGTGTTACTTTATTCTTTATCCTGTTGACCTTATTATTCTGCCGCTATCTTTGCCTGTAAGGTTACCTTGAGTGTCTTGAAAAGCGCCTATAAATAAAATGTATTTTTCCTATTACCTTATTACCCGTCAGTGTAGTGAAATGACTTGTTGTAAAAGGAAATTCCCATCAAACACAGGTAGACTTCTTCCCATGTCGTGTTTGTAGATGATTCCTTTAAAACTCAAGACAGGCAAGCAGTATTTGATTTAACTTATTATGAAGTAATTTGGTGATCTTTTGTGGTCTTGATTGCACAATGTAATGGTGACACTAGCAGTGTTTAGATTGGTTCCCTATAAGCTTCTCTTTCACTGTGCAGTTCCGTCTACAAATGAAGGCTTGATTTATGGTACCAATAAAGTGCATCAACAATTGCACAACCGAAACAGGAAGAGGATAGCGTTTTGTATCCCTGGTTGCTATCAGTAGCTATCCCCACTTACCAAACAGTATCAGTGTATGTTTTTTTGCAGTACCTATCCCCAGTAGCGGAAATAATAGATGGCTGAAGCAACTTTGGAAAAAAATGCAGTGTATAATGTGTTGTTGGTAGTTGCCAGGAAAACAGAATGTTATTTGGTTGTCTTTGCAACAGCGGTAGCAACAATAATACAACTGGGAATTGCTAGGGGGAAAATTTGAAATGTTGCCTGTTTTCACTTCAAGGTGTGAGACATTAAAGATTATTCTATCCTTAATTACACCCAAACAACATTGGCACATAGTGACTTTTGCAGTGACAGTTTAGTTTGTTACCTTGATATAAATTGGGTTGCTAAGTCAATACTTTTCTGTATTCTCATGAAACATTCAGCTGTGTTGTAGGCACTGGAATCCAAAACTTCTGTTTGTCTCTTACGCCTAATTACTTGCAAGAAAAAGCAGTGTCCTCTGATTGACACAAAATTAGGAGAATAGAAAGAGTTTAAACAGGGTCAGGTAAATGTGGGACAAAACTGATTATTATAAGTGAAAAACAGTCAAAAGAATCTTTTCAATGGACTCTGAACCTGTGCAGGCACAATTTTCTCTGAAGAATAAGAGTTCTTACAGTCATTCAGTCCATGACAGGGTTCTGACATTGCTGATGGAAAAACAAATGTCCTTTGCAACTCTTTATTTCTGTGGTGGTGCAAATGCTCCTTTGGTGGTCTTGGACTCTTTGTTCAATACCAAAAGCTTTTTTTAGTCTCACCTGCACCATCTGGCCTGTCCTTGGGGATGAGGTGACAGCTGGCAAAGCTTCATGTGTAGCTTGAGAGGAGAGGTATTCTTGTATTTCTTTATTCTCACTTGACTGTGATCAACCGTGTGATGTGAATTGAGCCAGAAAAAAGACCCAAACTCTGCATTGAATTTCTGTGCTATGTGTTGTTAAAGAGACAGAAAATGTCCAAATTTAGCACAGTCAAAGGTTACAGTGTTTAATTATATTCAGTACTCATAAGTAGAGTTGGGTACCATTCACATTTGATCCCCAATGGTACCTTTTTTTCCGGTACTTTACTCTCTCTGTTTCTCTCCCATTTTTTAATTTGACTGATTCACCATGTTGTCATAATTCTGTGCTATTGTAGTTCTGACCAACAGAAGGATCACACACAACCTCTGTAATTTATTAGAAGGATTTCTCTTTTCATTACCTGAAATTTCCCTCGTTCATTTTTATTATGGATCCAGTTTAAGTCAGAAAGAGTCGGAGAGTCTGTATGTCAGCAAGACATCATTCATCATTTCCATTCAGTCACATGTTAGACTGATCATTCCTAAGCATCGGCTTTGATATGTGTTCATTTTCCCTGAAGTAATTTGCCTCATAAATCTTTTCTAGGATTCAAAAGGCACAGTCATTATATATTGGGTTATTAAATAATGAATCCACAAAGTATCAATAAATACAGATGCAAAAAAATGAATAATTGATAAAAACATATTTCTCCAGTAGAATTGTTTTCTGTGCTTCTGAGCAGGACACTCAGTGTGCATGCTGTTATTTACATGCAGATGTGAGAGAAAACACTGCTGCTCTGCCACACATAACTGTATGACTTCATTAGTATTAGCACAGTGCACGTGTACAGACACAAACTCCTTTAACAGCTGTTAAAGCCAACTGACAGCTGAGCTGATCCAGCTGTGATCAGCTGCCATGTAGTAACCAACTGGGCTGTTCAGCTTGCAATCTGAGGTGCTAGTTCTGGCATCCGTCTATTTTCTATTTTCGATAAGATTTGCTGCGAGTGAATCTTCTAATCTATTATAAATCATATAAAGGATATATTGATATAATTGATCTGATTCGGATAAACGATAAAATATGCATCCCGTGTTTGCCAGCTCTTTTGATTTTTTCTGCTCCTCTCCCTGCTGTTTCCTTGCAGTTTCAGCTCCCCCAGTTTTTACCCGCCACATAAATCTGCCCATCCACTTTATGTATTAGAAATTACCTAGTATCACTGCTTTTTTCCTGTTTGCAGTTCTTTAAATACAATTACACAGCCTCTTCTTAACATATATATGCACATTTATCAGTTTAAAGGAGAAAAAATATACAGAAAGGGATGTCCGATATGAGACTATGTTTATGTACACAAAATATCCCAATTTTGCCTTTATTTGGAAAAGGACAATATTCCGTATGTTTTCCGTAAGCACATACGGAATACATACATACATATACATACATACATACATATATACATATACATATATATATATATATATGTACTGTATGTACATGTACATATATATATACAGTACAGGCCAAAAGTTTGGACACACCTTCTCATTCAATGCGTTTTCTTTATTTTCATGACTATTTACATTGTAGATTCTCACTGAAGGCATCAAAACTATGAATGAACACATGTGGAGTTATGTACTTAACAAAAAAAAGGTGAAATAACTGAAAACATGTTTTATATTCTAGTTTCTTCAAAATAGCCACCCTTTGCTCTGATTACTGCTTTGCACACTCTTGGCATTCTCTCCATGAGCTTCAAGAGGTAGTCACCTGAAATGGTTTTCCAACAGTCTTGAAGGAGTTCCCAGAGGTGTTTAGCACTTGTTGGCCCCTTTGCCTTCACTCTGCGGTCCAGCTCACCCCAAACCATCTGGATTGGGTTCAGGTCCGGTGACTGTGGAGGCCAGGTCATCTGCCGCAGCACTCCATCACTCTCCTTCTTGGTCAAATAGCCCTTACACAGCCTGGAGGTGTGTTTGGGGTCATTGTCCTGTTGAAAAATAAATGATCGTCCAACTAAACGCAAACCGGATGGGATGGCATGTCGCTGCAGGATGCTGTGGTAGCCATGCTGGTTCAGTGTGCCTTCAATTTGGAATAAATCCCCAACAGTGTCACCAGCAAAACACCCCCACACCATCACACCTCCTCCTCCATGCTTCACAGTGGGAACCAGGCATGTGGAATCCATCCGTTCACCTTTTCTGCGTCTCACAAAGACACGGCGGTTGGAACCAAAGATCTCAAATTTGGACTCATCAGACCAAAGCACAGATTTCCACTGGTCTAATGTCCATTCCTTGTGTTTCTTGGCCCAAACAAATCTCTTCTGCTTGTTGCCTCTCCTTAGCAGTGGTTTCCTAGCAGCTATTTGACCATGAAGGCCTGATTGGCGCAGTCTCCTCTTAACAGTTGTTCTAGAGATGGGTCTGCTGCTAGAACTCTGTGTGGCATTCATCTGGTCTCTGATCTGAGCTGCTGTTAACTTGCGATTTCTGAGGCTGGTGACTCGGATGAACTTATCCTCAGAAGCAGAGGTGACTCTTGGTCTTCCTTTCCTGGGTCGGTCCTCATGTGTGCCAGTTTCGTTGTAGCGCTTGATGGTTTTTGCGACTCCACTTGGGGACACATTTAAAGTTTTTGCAATTTTCCGGACTGACTGACCTTCATTTCTTAAAGTAATGATGGCCACTCATTTTTCTTTAGTTAGCTGATTGGTTCTTGCCATAATATGAATTTTAACAGTTGTCCAATAGGGCTGTCGTCTGTGTATTAACCTGACTTCTGCACAACACAACTGATGGTCCCAACCCCATTGATAAAGCAAGAAATTCCACTAATTAACCCTGATAAGGCACACCTGTGAAGTGGAAACCATTTCAGGTGACTACCTCTTGAAGCTCATGGAGAGAATGCCAAGAGTGTGCAAAGCAGTAATCAGAGCAAAGGGTGGCTATTTTGAAGAAACTAGAATATAAAACATGTTTTCAGTTATTTCACCTTTTTTTGTTAAGTACATAACTCCACATGTGTTCATTCATAGTTTTGATGCCTTCAGTGAGAATCTACAATGTAAATAGTCATGAAAATAAAGAAAACGCATTGAATGAGAAGGTGTGTCCAAACTTTTGGCCTGTACTGTATATATATATATGTGTGTGTGTGTGTATATGTGTATATATACATATACTATGAATGATATATCAATATATTCTCAAGCAAGATATAAATTTTGACAACACAGTTTATATCGATATAGGATCAAGTTGCGTTACATAACACATACCAGTGTGCATCTCTTCTCACTCACACTCTCCACACAGCCCCGCCCCACTCACTCACTCTCACTCACTCACAAGTTCTCAAGCAACACTCAGAGAGACACAGAGCTGCTCCTGTGTTTAATCTGTCTGTTGAATAGTCTGCAGTGTGACATCGGTCTATATGTTGCACAAGCTACGCTAAATCAGTCTGTGAGATGAAATTACCGCTTTTGTCCATGACAAAATTCTGTACTAGGACACAAATCCAAACAAATATTTTCTACAGGCTGCTTAGGGTGCCAACTGAGGCAGGCTTTTAGCCAAGGAAAAGCAGATTGAAGCCTACACACAGCTGAACTCCCTGACAAACCCATCAGCAGAGCTTAGTGAAGCATAAATTGCCTACCAACACCGTGTGTCCAGGGAGCCCTTTACACCTGGTTTGGATCTTACTGAATACTGGAGGGGCCCGAGTGTTAGCTTTCCAAGGTCTGCAGGTGAGGCAAAGCTCTAAATCTCCTTCTCAGTCAGCTAAGTCGACTGTGAGAGGACTTTAAGCAATTACAAAACCCACCTCACAGAAAAGTGAGAGGTGCTCATTGAGCTGAACACAAGGAGGCTGAAAATCACGTACTTTGGCAGAGATGTCTGTAAAGGTTGAAGACCTAAAACAGACGGACACATTGGCCTAGCTCATTAAGCATTTACATAATTCTTGCCTGTATTGCAACAGCAGTTGTTAATTGTAAGGAAGCACTTTTTGATAAAAACAAACAAATCAAAAAAGACAGTAGGCTACAATGCCGTGTTATATCAAGTTAATTGACAGCCTTAAATTTTCATTTTTTTTCTTATTTAGTGTAAATTGTATTAATTCATCACATGATGTATTTAAATCTGAAAACAATTTATAAGTTAAAATGGAAAACATGAATGTTAGAAAAAATCGAAACTGATTTCATGAAGCTCTATGACACGACCTTTAGATGTACACAGTATCCCCTCCCTCACCCATCGTATGACCTGCCATTCTAACTAATTCCCATGCATGTCTTAATGTCTAACTTGCATTAATATTTTGCATGGAGCCACCTTTACCTGCTCAGGCCTCTATGAATAAGCAGATTATTAGTTTGTAAAAGGGAGACCTGGGTAGAGCTTAGATCGGGCCCAAAAAATCCAGCCCGACCCGGCCCGAGCCTGTGCACGTTATGTCCAGGACCGGCCCGTCCAATTAACTGTAATTATGGGCCCGAGCCCGATTTAAACCCGACATTTTTCAATAAGTTGGCTGTTATAATTAAGAGTATTAAACCACAAGTCTTGTTATTTGAATGACAGAAACATAGGATCTTAATGAATGGCGCAACACAGAAGCATGATTATGTAACAAAACAGGTGTTTATTTTAGGATCCCGGTGGTGAAGGGCTGTGTGTGCACAATGTGCAACATTGTAACTGAGGGCCGAATTCACAAAAGGATTGCGTGGCTTTTGCGGCCGCTAAACCGGTAAAAATGGAGCACACAAAGCACGCGCAGAGGGTGAAATGCTCCACTAACTGCGCTGCCAAGCAGATTGTGTCTCGGTGCTCCGGTGTTATTTGCACGTATTGAAATGAGGTAACATGGATATATTTGGCGCAAAAATGGCCCCTTTCTATGCAAATGAGCCTCATTGATAAACAACGTCTAATTCACTAACACCAGCGCTAATAGCCACACGCAGTTTGAGTGAAGTAAATGACGTCTTTAGAAAGCTGGTGCAAACTGGGCGCTCCTCTGTGGAAGCCTCTCGCCCAGACTTTCCAGTGATCGTGGCAGCAGTGATCGTCTGTTAAATCAGTCTGTAAATAATATTTTGACATTATTATTATAATCATTATTACTTTAATGGCATCCAAAGAAACTGATGCGTTGAACAGGTGACAGTCTGCGGTCGTTCTCAAAACGCACTTCTGTCACGCACTTCAAAAGCAATTTTCAATAATTTATTTTACGCAACGGGGGAAACAAACGTGAACAAAAACGGTTCCATAATTCATATTAAATTCAAAAGATAATGAAAAAACAGCTACAAGTGAGAGGGAATAGTGATAAAGTGGTCAAACTTGGTCAAATCCACAGCCTCAACCCATCCGACACTGTTAGACTGACTCACCAGCAGACATCACTACATGAGGGTATACAGTATTCAGTACTTTGCCAAACAAAGTCTGCCATTGTTCTGCCACGGTGTTCTTGGCGCAAAGCCAGCATTTACACTTTGCCATGTGTGGCTTATTGCAATCAGGGGCAGATCAGGGGCAAACTGCACTCAGCTGCCAAACTTTGTGGGCATGTTTGCGCTGGTATATCATTAGCGCAATATCCTTTGTGAATAGGATGTTAAGACGGAGCAAACTGCGGGTGCAAATGAAGTGCAATTCAAGGTTCAATCAGCGGCCGCAGTTCATTCTTTGTGAATTCGGCCCTAAGTTTGTTGTAACTTTAGGCTATGGGTCATACAAAGTGTGGTTTAATTTTATTTTCTTATAATACTGCATCCGCCAGGACGTGTGGAAAGGATGATGCAGTTATTCGGCAATTAAACCACCGTTTATTACTGAACAGTACAGGTTACTGTTGGCCGTAACCACGCCAAAACAACCAACAAACAACAACTTAGCTGTAACTCCATCTGTGCACTGCTGCTCTCTCCTCCAGCTCGCTCATACACACACCAGCACGCGCACTCACACAGCCCTCCTCATCCCCGTCACACTTGCACCCCGCACCTCATTCAATCCCGAACATGCCATTAACTCACAGAACATTGACATTATAACAGAACATTTACTGCAGGGTCGCTACAATACATAGCCTATAACATTATCAAATCATAGCTTTAAAAAAAACCAAAAAAAAACGTCATATCTGACCAGGCCCGGCCTGGGCCCGTCAGAGGGAGGGGGGCCGGGCTCGGGCTCGGGCAGAGAATCTAAGCTCTAGACCTGGGTCCTCATTTATAAAACTGTGTGCAGTGACTGTCTGAAATAAACACTCTAAATGAGGGATACAGTTCCATAGCTGTTTTAAAGATATTTTTTAGGGCATTTTTTGCCTTTAATCGACAGGACAGGGAAGCGTGAAGGGGGGAGAGAGAGGGGGAGAGACATGCAGCACAGGGCCACAGGCTGGACTCGAATCCGGGCCGCTGCGGCAACAGCCTTGTACATGGGGCGCCTGCTCTACCACTAAGCCACCGACGCCACCAAATAATTTCTTCAAATACGTCTTGTTTTCATAAACGATACATCCAGACGCTTGCGTGCAGTAACAGCATTTGGCTCAAATGCTTGGGGAAAGGGCTCGTGGTCCGGGCATCAAGCGGTAGTGACTCATTTTTCAGCTGTGCCACATTGTGCAGCAGTGCATGCATCCTGGGGACGGACCCTATTATTTTCTCCGATAATGCTACATGCTCTGTTGAAATCATAGCAACAGTGGCATCGCCTGACTATTTTCAAAGTATTTCTTATGTCACAGAAACCACTGAGAGCGAAACTTGTGTTTTAGATATTATTATCATACTGTCAGCAATGTGTCTGTGTTTTTGTTTCGGTGGTCTGGGCAGATCTGAAACCTGCTACCTGCTTGCCATCATCCCTGGCTCTCTGAGGCTCTGTCAGCGGCACGGCACAGAGATCCCCGGGAACCACCAGTGGACAATAACCTTATATTTAGGCTCATAAAATGTACCCAAACTCAAAAATATGTAGGATATTTCTACAGACATTCCTGTTATCTTACATCGCAGTGTCTGCTGTGACAGCAGATGTTGTATTAGCATGTCCATGATGTTCTACTGTCCAGGGGACACGCCCTATTTTTTCCCCAGATAACGCTACATTGTGATAATGTGATTGTGCCACTGATCAATACTGGAGGCTATTGATTCATGTCAAGGATGACTCGCTGTCTTGAAAAAATATTTTTACCGGCTGCAATATTCCTATCTGTGCATTTTTCTGGTGCACAACGAGATCCTGTATTGTTCATAGTCTTAATAAGTGAATGGAAAACATAAAAACTCTTCTCAGAAAGAGAGAGAATAAGCATATTTATCAAAATAGTGCACTATTAAATTCATACGGGATCTTATTTTAATTTTTTATGGATCATCACATATCAGTCAAATATCACATTTGATTTACTTGATACTGGGTAAATGATTTTGGTCCTCAGCCAACTCAAGATGTGATGTTGGTGTAATGTTTTGTACAAGTCTGTATATAAAGACAGTCTACAGTTTTGTAAATAAAATTTACAATGATATTTGTTTTGTTTTCAGATACATTTTTGACATACATGGATAGAGCCATAATCGAACCATATAACACCAAATATGAGTTTAAAACTGCAATATTTATTTATATTTTGGATCCCTCTTAAATGACCAGCTGGGTCCTGGGGACGAGGGCTGTCACAATAACAGTAATATTGCAATACAACGCTATTGACAAATGAACTGCAGGGGGTGGCAATCTACTGTCATAACCACTATGTTTATGTTTTTCTTTTCTTTTTTTCATTGGGGCGCTGTGTATTCACACTATGCTACAAATGCCAACAGCTTGACAAGGTGCTGCTGAGTGTACATTCTGTGCTGAGTGCTTTATGTTTGCTGTTTTTTTCTGGTTGGTGAGAGTCGAAAAAAATTCAGCTTTGGGTAAAACACTGTAGCTGCACGTTACTGTCACTTTTTAAGCGACTGTCTAATCACAGCGGAGGAGGAGCGCATAGGCAGAATTCCCCATTCTTTGGAAAAACAGGGAATCGTCCCCCCAATATATAATTTGAGAAAACTAAACAGTCCCTCCAGGATCTCGTGGCAAAAAAACCTTGAATTTGCAGCCCAAAACCCTTGAATTTGCGGCCAATTTTGTCAAAAATGCAATAAAAATTGCGGCATTTTTATGTGATTTTTGCGGGAAATTGCTACCCTGGAAATCCAGAGTTCTCGCGAGAGCACAATTTGAATTTGCCCAGTGAGTCACTCTGGCAATCAGTAATGATGCTCATTACCTATGCCCTTGGAGCCGAGCTGCACCAATCACATCGGTGTATCTGATATAGGCGGGCCAGAGGCGAGCGAAACAGATGACGACAGAGTTGTGATGACGAAGTCCGGAATCAGTCAGTAAACACTGCAAGATGGCTACGGATGAACACCAGTTGTTTGAAACGGCTTTGGCCGCTACAGTGAACGAGTTAGACTTGGCTTTTTCTCTAAAAGAGGAACAGAAAACGCCGCTCAAATCTTTCCTTTGCAAGAAGGACGTTTTTGCTGTTTTGCCGACCGGATACGGCAAGAGTCTAATCTGCCAGTTAGCTCCGCTGGTAGCTAAACTCTGGATACGTCACCCCGTGTATTGTTCTGATTGGTCGTAGTGTTATCCAATTGCGTGCAGTGACATTTTCAAATGCATGCTTAGTGCCGCCCCTCGAGTTGGGCCATTTGCATTACTCATAGCCAGACCCTAAATCTTTCTAGATTTGGGTCTGGATTAGGCTAGGAAATTGCAGCAAATGACAAAAATTGTGGCTAATGACAAAAGGAAAAAAAATGTGATTTTTTTTTTAAACTACTACCTCCAAAAAAAATAAGCCGTGTAATCACTTGCTATAATAATCAGAATCAGAATCAGAATCAGAAATACTTTATTGATCCCCGAGGGGAAATTATTTATGTCACAGGTGCTCCTTGCAAGAGAGGAAAGATACGTGAAAATATAAGAAATTTAAACAATAGTATTAACAAATATATAGTTAAATAAACAGGAATTATTAACAAACATAAACGTAAATAAATATATATATATATTGTAAACTGAACAAGATTATTTACACAAACAGAATATATACAGTCAGGATGAATGGGGTTAATGCACAAGTTAAATTAAATTATTGCAGTGTGTGAAAAAGTCTCAGGGCCACTCAGAGGGAGGAGTTGTACAGTTTGATGGCCACAGGCAGGAATGATTTCCTGTGGCGCTCAGTGGTACATCTTGGTGGTATGAGTCTCCCACTGAAAGTACTCTTGTGCCTGACCAGCACATGGTGGAGTGGGTGTGAGACATTGTCCAAGATAGTTCGTAGCTTAGACAGCATCCTCCTCTCTGACACCACCATCAGAGAGTCACACTCCGTTCCCACAACGTCACTGGCCTTGCGGATCAGTTTGTTGAGTCTGTTGGCGTCCTCATATAATACAATAATTTTTGTAATAATCATACTGAATATTACAAAAATAGCTGCAACCTGATTTTTATAGTTCTCTTCTTTAGTTTTATTTAATTAGTTTCAAAACATGGACTCCAATAATGTTGCAGAAAATCCTGAGTGAATATTGTAGCTCTCAAAACACACAATGTGACTGTAAAACAACATGTAAGCTACATCTTCTGTAAACATTACATTTTAGTAAAATCAACACATATTGTATATAAACAGTGCAAATTCTTATGTCAATACAGAGCGTTTCTTCATACTGCAATGCCATTTGATGATGCGTCTGATGACGTTCCAAATGACATCGCATGCAGAAATGCGGAAAAACGTGGGAAAATCGCAGGACTTTTGAAAAATTGCAAGCCCCGAAAATATTCCGGACTTTCGTTGAATTTGTGTTAATTATTACAATTGCATACAATTTTAAACTATATAATAATAATAAAAACTGAGAGCACTTGTGCCAATTATATACTCAAAACAATGCATTTACAACTTTAAAAAGATTGCATCCTCCACCTTCATCTGCCTCACAATGGTTAGGTCTGTGTCTGCATACACCGGCACACAGCAGTACTCGGCAGGACTCATTTACTTCTACTTTTCCACAGAATAAAACACATTACCAGTTGTTACCAGACAGCGTTTTGTTTACTTCATTACCTCACGGCTGAATCTTCTGTGTGAATGTAGCAGTCATACAAACAGCCCAGCCGCTAAAAATCATTCAAACTCAAAGAATTTTAGTGCAGTTTGGATTGTTAGTTTAAGTCCAGTACACAGCTATAAATGTTATATTGCACAATACAGTATAGTTTCTGTACAGGTAACTTTGTATTTATTTAATCTTATGTATACACTTACAACTTTCAATATACATGGTATTGTGCATATTTAAGTTGTCCTACATTCAGAGACATAATTACTCAGCTTGTTTTGAGAGAAGGCACAATAAACACATATGTTGTATAAAATATTTTTGTTTGATTTAGTGGGGTTGTTCATGGAAGGATTTATTTTGCCTATAAACTAAATTTATTTAGAGATTTATATCCGGTCCGTTGTGGTGAAAAGGGAGCTTAGCCAGAAAGCGAAGCTCTCAATTTACCGGTCGATCTACGTTCCAACCCTCACCTATGGTCATGAGCTCTGGGTAGTGACCGAAAGAACGAGATCGCGAGTACAAGCGGCCGAAATGAGTTTCCTCCGCAGGGTGGCTGGGCTCAGCCTTAGAGATAGGGTGAGGAGCTTGGACATCCGGGAGGGACTCGGAGTAGAGCCGCTGCTCCTCCACATCGAGAGGAGCCAGTTGAGGTGGTTCGGGCATCTGGTAAGGATGCCTCCCGGACGCCTCCCTTGGGAGGTATTCCAGGCATGTCCAACCGGGAGGAGACCTCGGGGCTGACCCAGGACACGCTGGAGGGACTACATCGCCCGGCTGGCCTGGGAGCGCCTCAGGGTTCCCTCGGAAGAGCTGACGGAGGTGGCTGGGGAGAGGAGTGCCTGGGCTTCTTTGCTGAGGCTGCTGCCCCCGCGACCCGGACTCGGATAAGCGGAGGACGACGAGACGAGATGAGACGAGATTTATATTATTGTGAAGCATTGTAGCAGAGATAAAAGGAGTGACGCTTATTGAATGATGAAAAACGACACCCATATTTAATGTACATTGCCACTTACTAGTAATTCTTGGCAATGCAGGTTGAACATATTAAAAACCTTTTTGTAGGAACTACAGTATTGATAAGGGATGCTGTTCTAAACATTATTATTACTTTTAATATAATTATTAAATACATTTGACCATGCCGGTTCCATTTATATGTGTTACAACAGTAAATTTGACTCCAGCTTTGTTGGTTCCCTCCAAAAATTGCTCTTGAGAAATATTTCTGTTTATTGTCCCACCCAAAAATGAAATGGATTTTCCACTCTCAGAGGAGCGGTGACAAATAGCCTACCACAAATTAAGAGAAATTAATACTGAACCCACATAGACTGATGGGTTTGTCATCTTCAGCCTTCCCTTCATCCAGAGCAACCTACTCTACCTTGTACTAACATTTAAAAAAAGAAATGTCAGTAATACTGCTTATTATGATATTAAACCACCCTTGATCACTCAGGGAAAACTCCTCCTCTGCGACTCACTACATCAAAAACCTATCAGCATAACTCAGAGTATGTTAGTTAGTTACATTTAATGACAATTTTACTACCCATTTCTATCCAAGCGTAGGAGACAGTGAAAAACTGGCTATTGAGACCTTTGACAGTGTGGAGGTTCAGAGTGGTTTCTGTACCTGTCCCGTTTTGTCCACTGTTATTACTGTGACTTTAACTCCTGTTACTGCAGCACTCAATCAAATCTCACAGTTTGGGTGGATTTTCAGTGCTCTGAGAGGAAGTTGGCTCCTTGCAGGTATGTTTCGAGTGGGTTGCAGACATGCCAGTGATTTAATCCTACTCTCTGGCTGCCACACTGCTCTGTCTGTTCCTCAGGCGAGGGCAAAAGAGATGAGAAAAGCATCTGCATTCGTCTACCAGTTTTCTAACATAGGTTTCTTTTTACTGGGAAAGAGCAGCAGAAAATATGAAACTTTGGGGCTCTTGTATCTGCAGAGTTTTTGCTTTTTTTTGGCTTGCTGATGGAGGAGCAATGGCATATGTAAATGGACAGAAATAGTCAAGGCAGGATAAAGATCAGCTGAACAAAAAACGCAGACAAAACACTCCTATGTTGATGTCAGGTCAGGTGACTGCCTCCTTTTCCTCTCCTAACATTATCGACACATTCCCAGCCTATCCATTATCTACTCCCAGACTCTCAACACTCATTTTCTCCCAGTATAATGGTTTTCTATTATATGCAGACACCCAAAACACACACACATTTCTGCTCTGGAATAAAACTGTCACCTTGATCCTGTGTCATGATAGAGAATCCATTCAAACTGCTATTGAAGTTTCAATTACAGACCCAGACAAGACACCCTTAATACTGGTTTTTGCGTCAGGGTTCAGTATTGTGAGATTGTGATTAAGTGAACTGAAATGGAGTCTTAAACCAAAGATGAATGTGGATTGGGTGAAAATGAATAAAAAACAGTGAAAGGGTACAAAATAAGTGGTTTGGGAAAAGAAGTCATTACTCTATTACCTGTATATCTGTCTCTTCTGCTATTCATTTCTTATAGCAGGGTGAGCCTGACAACCCAGTGTTGTCAGACTATTAGTGCTAATTGAGTTTATTCGTCTACCCCTCAGAGATCTGGGAAAATCAATAGTGTTTATTAACCCTGCAACAAGTCCAACCACATTAAAAGACACTTGATTGCAGCACCAGCATACGAGCACACAAAACACTCAGATGCATCGTCAGTGTTTTGATGCTTGGACCCTGCCAGTGTCATCTGTCGAAGACCTTAGGTGAGACTTCGCTTGGAAGTTTGTTGTCAGCTTTATACGCATCTTGTCTTGTCTGTGTTTTGGTAAAGTGGACAGCAGAGCTGTTTACTGCACACTCAAAGGAGGAGTGACTCATCAAAAAGAAACCGAAAGGAGTCTTTGAGTCGTTTTTGGGAAAGCGTCACAGACTGAGGAAATGATTTAGGAAAGGTAGCACTGAAGTGTGCAAAGACCATGTTGATTAGTGTTTATTAGGGACCTCAGCCAAAGGAAAAATATGATCAAATGAAAAAATTAACCCCAAGAGTGCCAAAATGGGCTCTCACACTAAAATGGCTACTGCGGCCCGTAGGAACGTCATAGAAAGATCAAACCAAAACTGGCTTGTTCGTCTCATCAAGACCTACAAATCACGCACTGACACCCCTGACCTAAATCCAACAGGAAGTGAGCTAGTGCCTCTGAAATTAACATGAGCAAATGTGGAGAAATTGTCAGCTGTGAGCTAGAGTGGAGAGGGGTCTAAAATTGTCTACAACTTTTGTCTTGAACTGTCTACGTGAGCTGGAGGCCAAAACGGCGTGAGTCCGAGGTCCCTCCCAACGCTGCTTGCAGCTTTAATTTTTATAGACGCCATTGATTTTAAATTGTGATTGCTGGTACTTTTATGGCCCTACCATACACTGTAAATTTGATGTATGTGCAGATTTAAGCACGCCCAACAAGGATTTGAGGTTTTTTTGGGGAAACATTCAAATTGGAAACTATAAGTTAGGGTCGGTAAAACAGATTATAGTCACAAAAGTAGTTTATACTTTAGGCCTAAGTGCCAACTGTGTGCTTTTCCAGTCTGTTTTATTGCCAGGAGAGCATTCATGTGTTTGACAGTGGAAATAAATTTCCTTAAAGGCCCTTTAAACATGTATTGCTTCACACATAATAAAAACATTTTCTGCCAGAGTTAGAGCACTTTCGTTTATTTCTCATACATATACCTATATATCTTTATGCTGTTTTGTCAGAGCTTTTCTCACTGGTTTGAAACGAGTGGGGTGTAGTTGGAAGAAAGCGATCTCACACACAATCCTGATTCCAAAAAGTTGGGACATTGTAAAATGTAAATGATTTGCATGTCATTTTTGGACTAAATTCAATTGAATACAGTCCAAATACAAGATATGAGTTTGATGCCAATTGCAGAATGCTCAAAAAATGCCTGTTTGGGACATTCAGCAGGTTAACTGGTAACGGATAAAAATATCATGACTGGGTTTGAGAGAGGCATCCTCGAAAGGCTCAGTTGTTCATGAGCAAGGATGGTGAAAGGTTCACCACTTTGTGAAAAAACGTGGGCAAGTAGTCTGACAGTTTAAGAACAACATTTTTCAACGCACAGTTGCAAAGGATTTATGGAGTCCACATTTCAAATTGTTTTTGTAAATCATGGACGTCATGTCTGCCAGGTTTAAGATGAAAAGGATCATCCAGATTGTCATCAGCACAAAGTTCAAAGCCAGCATCTGCGATGGCAATGAGGTGTTAGTGTCCATGGCATCATGGGTAACCTGCACATCTGCAAAGACATCAAACAAGAATGTGAAAGGATTTCACTTTCAAAACATCAACAGTTCGTGTCCTTAGTACCCAAATACTTAACAAATGTTGTTAAAAAGGAAAGGTGGTGCAACACAGTGGTAAACAGGCCCCCGTCCTAACTTTATTGGAATATGTTGCAGGCATTAGATTAAGTATAAGTGCATATTTACAAAAAACAGTAAAGTTTATCAGTTTAAACATTAAGGGCCCTATTTAGATGGCCTAAAACGCAAAGCGGGCGGCACAGTGGTGTGGTGGTTAGCACTGTCGCCTCACAGCAAGAGGGTTGCCGGTTCGATCCCGGGTGTGGGAGCCCTTCTGTGCGGAGTTTGCATGTTCTCCCCGTGTCAGCGTGGGTTCTCTCCGGGCACTCCGGCTTCCTCCCACAGTCCAAAGACATGCAGATTGGGGACTAGGTTAATTGATAACTCTAAATGAGCGTGAATGGTTGTTTGTCTCTATGTGTCAGTCCTGCAATAGTCTGGCGACCTGTCCAGGGTGTACCCTGCCTCTCGCCCAATGTCAGCTGGGATAGGCTCCAGCCCCCCCGCGACCCTCAAGAGGATGAAGCGGTTAGAAGATGAATGAATGAATGAATGAATGAATGAAAACGCGAAGCACCAGGCGTGCGGTGCATGGGCGTGTCCCAGTCATTTGCTAGTTAGACAGCACGTTTTTAGACTGTGCGCCATGGCGGAGAGTCTTAAAGGGTTGGACTTACTCTGTGAATTAGTCATGGGTGTGTTTTGGGCGTATCATTCAATAAGCCAATCAGAGTGTCACCTCTCATTCCCTTTAAAAGAGGCACGATTGGAGCGCATGGCGGAGAGCTACTTAGATGGCAGACCTACCAACTGGAAAGAGTGAGCGTTTTACAGCTGAGGAGACAGATCTCCTCGTGTGGGAGGTGAAGGCCCGTCAGAAACAGATCTACAGGGACAGCAGACAGGCACCCAAGCTCCCTGAGGTAAAGCAGGCGTGGGATGGGGGCGTCATTATTACAAATTATGATGATCATTATTACTGCGATTAGATCATTCGGATTAATGACTGACCATTAAGACGTGTTTCTGATAAATATTTAAATGTGCACAATAATAACCTTTCACATTGTAATCATATTTTTATTTGTTATCTTTTGCATATGTGTGGCTGCTCCGTGTGTGTCTGAGCAGAGTGCACGCGCGTTGTGCACCCGCCTAGAGACGCATATTACTAACTTGTTTAACAGAGAAATACTACACTGTTGACTTTAGACCAGGTTTTTGTTGGTCACTGGCGCATTTGCTTTTTACATCATCTAACTAGCAATGCGCCATGACTGCGCCTGACCACTCCTCATTTTTAGACCAACACACCCAGAGAAGTGCAAGTTCATTTGCTAGTTAGACGACGAGGGCGCAGGGCGTGAAAATGACAACTGCGCCTGCATCTAAATAGCAATGACACTTGCGACATGGATTATGCGCCCTCCGCCGTCCCCTTTAGACCATCTAAATAGGGCCCTAAGTATCTTGGCTTTGTACTGTAGTCAACTATATGTCACAAAGGATTTGGAATTGGTGTTGTACTTAAATGCACCAATCAGTGTTAAGAGTTTGTTTTCTTGTGTTGCTAGCACTGTTAATAAAATCTGATCAGACCATTCTAAGACAACGATGAAAGAATGGCTGAGTTTATGAGTGTTTTTAAGGATGATAACTAGGAATGTTTCTTCCCAAACTCTATCAGAAGAAACATATTTTAAAAGTGTTAGTTGCCAAAGTCATAGGTGCTGAAAATCCGAAAATCCATGTGTCATTTCAAACCACCCGTACATGTTATTTTGTGGCACAGCTCGCTAAACCAACACTGACCGTTTTTTGTGACTAATGGGTTGAAAAAGATGTCACACTGGTTTGAAAGCTGGTGTCGTGGGTTGTTTTTTAAAAGCAGTAAAGTGATGTGACCCCCGTCAACTGGCAACTTTCTAAGTGCACCAACCTGTTGGTTAATGACCAAAACTGTCAAAGCCTGACAGACAAGATGGTGCAACACTGTGCAGTTCTGTTGGATCACCATATTTAAATCTGTAATCTTTTCCAACAAATACAAAAACCCAAACACTTTGTTTTATCAGTGTCTCTGCATAGATTTACAAAAGAAATGACACTTATCAGCCTCCCACATCACAAAGTGCTCTGTTGTTTTCAAAACAGTGTTTGGGTTGAAAGACAATTTAAAACTTTTTGTCTTGTCACCTCTCTCTCTGTGGCCCCCTTTTTTCAAGGTCATTCTTTCAATTTAAATTGCGTTTGATTTCTTTAGCAGTGTTCTCAGACGGTGCCTTGAATGACAGTTGTTTAGAGGGTACTTTTCTGCTGTGCAGGTATTGAGTTTTACATTATGAAAACAGAAAATTTGCAAGGACAATACCTTTTGTCAGTGGGGATGATGGTCCTCATTATGCTATCTGTCTGCTGCTCATGGGCATTGTCATCACTGCTATCAGCTGTTTTCTTATATGTGTGTGCATGTGTGTGGCATTCAAACCCATATACTTAAAAAGAGCAGAAAGAGTGCCTACCATCAGAGATTAAATTATAGCCCTTGTCTCCCCTCAGCATCGCCGTCTTGGGTTATGGGAAATGTTAAATGGATGGAAAAACATGTCTCCTATTGGTGAAATCTGTATTTGCCTCTGTTTTAGCACGAAAGTTTGGGACAGATACAAACCAACATAAATGCGCAGCTGAGCAGTGGTGACACCACAGACAGACGCTGTTACAGGCTGCCTATGAAACTGCATTCGATGACAGTTTATCCCCCCCGGCTAGATTGATTGCATGTTTAGCATCACAGAAATAGCTTCACTGGAGACATGAGCAGCTTTATATTCACAGCTTACATTTTCCAGCATAATTGTCAAAGGGAACAGCGGCACATCCTATCTCCAGATCAGACTTTATTTTTCAAAATTTCTTATTCATTTTCTTAGTCTGTTGTATTTCTACATTACCTTGTTGTTCTTATCTAACTATATAGTAAGGAACCAGTGTGTGTGTGTGTGTGTGTGCATGTGCGTGTGTGTGTCAGCTGTGAATGAGGGAGCAATGATAGCTGCATTTGCCACACAAGATTCAGTTGTTGTATAAGCTCTTAATTCATATTCATATTGAATATTATGGCAGTAAAAAAAAAAAAAAAAAAATAGCCCTGTGGTAATCGCCCACCAGCCATGCCCCAAATGTGCCTCTGATCTGCCTGCCCGCTAACCTCCCCTTTGCTACTTTTGTTTTAATCTATTTTGAATGAAACAATTGATAGTGGACTATGAGGGGCTCAAAGCAGCTCTGTGGCCAGGCCAGACCCCCTTAGGTATGCCCATACTGCCAGGCCTGCCGGAGGCCAAACGGGTATGTTTTGAATAGGCACTGCATTAGTATTACAAAACTGAAATGTGTTGCATTAACCCAACTATTGTTTATGTTCAAGGTACCAGCAACTTAATACTTTACCTTAACAAATACGGTATGCCAAGCATACAGCATAAGCTGTTTGTGTTGAATGATTAGTGGACCTTCGTTTCCACCTTGAGCACCAGAAAGTTTTAATCAGAGCTCCGTTCTCAGATCTGTAGGCGACAAATGAAGTACCCTAAAAGCTTTTTTCTTTTTGTGCTTTGTAATTGCAGTGCTCAATTGAAGCTTTTTCTCTCCTGGTACTAATTCTAACATTAATTACTGCTACTACTTCTATACAATTGAAAGAATGACTCCCTCACTCTAAGTGGAGACATTCATGCTCCATCAAGGCTCGTTTAAGTAGGAATCATGTTTTTCTGAAGGTTTTTACACAGTTGCGTTGTTACCACCTCGTTGGATTTGTGACATCAGGCCAATACTCAGTCCACTTGATGGTTGGATCAGTGCATCCCTACTTTATTTCTTCCAGGGCCTATGAAAATGCAAATGGGAAAGGTTATGCTTAAGGCGGTAAAAGTAGGAAAATAATGGTGGGGTTCAAGCTGAAGAATCTCAGTGGTCTCTCTGCCAATTATTTCTTAAAGTGGGTGACCTCAGACAGTGTTGTCACACTTGCACCATGTCTTGCCCAAAGAAAAGTAAAAGGAATACTGACATTCTCCATCTAGTCAAAATTGGGACTGGTGTAGTTTTTGCATGTTCATGAATTTGACCAAACAAGTGAATTGCAGTTGTAAATTGAGAGGACAACAACAACATAAAAATAAATTCCACCAACATACTCCCTTATTTGGTCACAGTGGCCAATTTTTGACATATTTTCAAATGGAGTAAGGTGGGATGTTCAGGGTGACAGCAACATTCACTTTTACATAGTAAGCAAGCCAAGTTAGCCTTATAAGATAATGCGTGCTATTAACGCCAGTGATGGATTTGAAATGTGCAGCAACATTTTTTGCCGACACTAGATATCAAACAAATGTCAGAGACTGTATCATATTAAATTCGCCACTTCTTAGCAGAAGTCAGAAGATAACGTTATCTCAGAGCCTGAATGGGCAAAGCCACTCTTTCCTCAGGTAGCTGCTCACCATTTCACTCAGACTCATGCTGGGTCCCAGACATCTTTGCTAAGCAGACTGGACACGGAGTGCTGATTCTGCTGCTTCTTCCAGGGACCAAAATGTGCCATCCCAAAAAAACATAAAGGCTGCTTGACTAGAATCTCAATGGACTGAGCGGTCTCTGACTATCGAATCTTTGATATTCATGAGGCTTTCAAATTTGAATCATCAGCTTTATTCAAAGTCAGCAACAGTCTCCCAGACACAGGTGCAACATGCAATGTGGGTTTGTTTAGTGTCAGAGAAAACATCTCAGAATGCAGGGACAACGCTCCAGAGATTTACGGATTGGGCATGCAACAGGCAAACCCAGTGATCCTGCCAGTCCCTTGTCCTCATCTACAGGGGCACTTGAGCAAACATTGCACAGACAGGCTGCTTATGCACCGAGAAGAAATAAAACTTGGTGAAACATTTTCAGTGTGTGTGTGAACATTTTCATCATAATTTAGCAATATTACAAAAATACTGATACTGTGATCATTTTGGCCACTATAATCGAAATTTTCATATGGTTTCATCCTATCCCTAATTTAGAGCAAGGATTAAGTGGTCGCCCGCTAATATATTTGAGATATCCAGATTTTCCCGTCTCAGAAGTCATGTTCTCAGTTTCTTTATAGCTTGGAACTGGATCCAATGCAGAACGTGTTCTCCATACATTACACCTCTGACCCCCACACTCTGCTTCTCCTTCTCAGTCTTGTGTTCTCAGAGTGCCTCTTCAGTAAAATCACCTGACGGACCCTGAGGTCAGCCTTTATTTGCTCTCATTTCCTCTATGCCATAAACATGTCAGAGTACCATGCATACACACTTAGACTTGTGTATCAGGCTAGGACAAAGGACTTTGTTGCCTGGCCACCTGTTTATACCCCTGGTGTCTCTGATGAGTGTCATCTCTTTATTGACCACATTGAGCTCATTAGGTGATCCCACATGAGAAGTTAACTGGGTGAATCACCATTTCTTACACTCTGTGTGTTTGTGTGTGTGTGTGTGCGTGTGCGTGCGTGCGTGTGTGCTGCCTCACTCATTTTAGTATATTCCAGTTAAAATTAGTTGTGTTTTTAAGGGACAACTTCAGTATTTTTCAACCTGGGCTCTATTTCCCCATGTGTATGTGTGCGTATGATTCATGGGTACCACTTGTTCTAAAATTGGTTCAGTATTGAGCCGCGAAACGAGCTAAAACGGTAATGGGGGCAAATGCGTCCTGTATAAAAGTGCTTTTTTTCACCACTGACCGGTTCAGATTGCCAGTGCTATCTCTGTAAATAGCATACGGTAGCGGCCCTGGGGCAGTGGTGACTGTGAATGAGTGGAGTCAGCTGTCAGTCAGTGTTGGAGCAGAGAGGGGGAGGGCTGCCCCGCTTGGTACTGTAAGTGAGTATGTGTGTGTGAAGTGTGTGTTTTTTCGCCACTGACCGGTTCAGATCACCAGTGCTATCTCTGTAAATAGCATGCTAACTTAGCCTTTCCCTTACCTCTGGGCTGTGTGATGTCACGAGCTTTGCTCCACTGTGTCTGTAGCTCTCTCTACTCGTGGGACAGCCGTTTTCTTGAGGAAGAGGTGTTTCGGGATTGGATGTCTTCTCTTCTTCGGCTGGCAGTAGTCATCTTGGGAGAAGTGAGCACTGCAGACCCAATGGTCTGTAAGGCGCAGTGTCTGGAGAGGAGTGTTAGCATCCATTTGTAGCACAACTAGCCACAACTTCAGCATCTCGCCGTCCGACAAAGGCAGCCTATGAAAGCTGTACGGGGTGTTGCGCAACATCCTGTTCTTGTGTTCGGGAAAAAGGCCCGTTTATTTGAGCGCTCCAAAAACTCCGGTAACACTCCAGGGGGTAGCACGTAAAAGACTCCGTCCTCTGACTCTTGTAGCGTAACACACACTTCACACACACATACTCATTTACATTACCAAGCGGGGACGCCTTCCGCCTTTCTGCTCCAACACTGACTGACAGCTGACTCCACTCATTCACAGTCACCACTGCCCCAGGGCCGCTACCGTATGCTATTTACAGAGATAGCACTGGTGATCTGAACCGGTCAGTGGCGAAAAAAAACACTTTTATACGGGACGCATTTGCCCCCATTACCGTTTTAGCTCGTTTGGCGGCTCAATACTGAACCAATTTTAGAACGAGTGGTACCCATGAATCATACGCACACATACACATGGGGAAATAGAGCCCAGGTTGAAAAATACTGAAGCTGTCCTTTAAGGGTGTTCAACTCTGCTCTGTCAGACAACCCCTAGAGACACGCACACAAACATGCACACTCATGCACACAGTGAAGTATTCATTAGTTTGAATCCACATAATTAAAAAATCTCAAGGGATATGACCCATTTAAAGATGATTGATTGATGATTAATATGATTTCCTGGCGCTGGTCTTTGGCAGTGAGGCCACTCATTCTTGCAGGATCCGTGTCATAACTAATATTTGTCTGTCAGTGTGTAGGTGGAGGGCAATCATTTCTCAGGAGGTGACGTGCTCTGATATTTACTGGTTGCAGAGAAAGACTGAGTCAGTCAGAGCAGAGGAGTAACACACACATATGCAGATGTGATCCCACATGCTCACGGAAACGGATGTGCTCTTTAAGAATAACAGGTGCATCTCACACACATGTAAACACACACCCCCACACCTGCCAACAATAGCAGCACAAAAAGCTATTAACTCCAGTCAGTAATTACTAGACAGAAAGCAACAATTACTGTAAAACATTCAGGTGTGTGAGACTTTTTTGTACACCCTCAATTTAGACAAGGGTTAAACAATAAATGAAAACATTTTCCTGATCAACTAATTAAAAACATTTTTCAAAAGTGCTATTCTCTCTGGTCGAGCATCTTTTTAAATGATACAGAGGAGATATTGGCAAAAACTAGAAACTGGGGCAGATATTGCATATGCAAATTTTTTTTCAAGGAAGGGCCTCAGGTTTTTCTGTTTTTTGGGACAAATAGATGCACATGTAAAAGCGTGATTAGGAGACCAGTGGCAGGGATACGTGTTATCGTTGGCTGTTTTACAAATGTCAGGTTGTACAAATGAAATTGGTGAGATCTGAGCTGATACCAATGTTTAAAATAACATTTTGGCTGGTGTCTGAGACAGATGTTTTTTTGTTATTGTTTTTGTTTTTGTTGTTATGTATTCCCCCTTTTGTGGCAGGGAAACGATGAAATCCTCATTATAAAAAATAGACCTTCATTGCACTATCTTTGGATGAGCACAACTTCATAATTCCCTCTCCAATATCTTTTTTTATCTTGCTGTGAAAACATCAACAAATTTTCCCCGTAACAGCTGTATTTATTCAAGTTGTTTTATTCAAGTAATTCAATGCAACTATGTCAGCAGTTACCTCCGACCACCAGCTGCTCACAGCCAACATAAACTAGCTCTCCTCCTGCCGATGTCAACAGTGATTTGTTGTTAACAATGTTACATTATCAGGGAAACAGTAGGGTGTATCTTTTGAGTCATTAAGAGTGAGTTTACTGTTTCCGTTTATCCCAAAGTAGTCCTAGGAGAGATCTCTGTTTGTCCCAAACACATTTTCTATTGTCCTTCCGGACGACAGGATGCTGTTAGTCTGTGCAAAATTGATATAACACAACAGATAAACATCGGCCACTGCCATCAGTGAATGTCATCTTTTCTGCTGATAGCCCGATGACAGTTAACAAGGCGAGTATCGGCCAGTACTGATGTTCAGCCGATAAACTGGTGGAACCTTACAAAGAAGGACTACTCCTTCATCCTGTTTAATGATGCATGTATTCGGCCTCGCTTGGAGGTTTACAGACAAACTTTGTAAAAGTTATTAGCTGCCTCGACACAGTGGCACCACTTTAACAGTGCTTACTGAATTAGAGTCAGTATACTTAGGGTGTTGCGTGGTGACTTCAGCTTACAGCTCTTGTTTGACTGTGAGCCTTATTGAGCCCCATTAATCCTGCAGGAGGGTGCTGACATTGCTTTTTCACACTGTGTAAGTTTGTTTTTTCAGTCAGAACCATTAAAAGTCAAGTACAGGGAGTGGATTCTTTAAACTTTAGTTTAAACTATTCATACATGCATGATGCTTCACCTTTGTGCCTTTCCTCTTTGTTAGCGTCTCATGCACAATGCGACCTGTCCAGGCTGATATACCAAATGAACAACTTTAATTTGCATCGCAGCTGGCGGCAGAGCGCTCGCTCTGTTTAAGAGAGTCCCTGCCAAGTGGGAATGCATTGCAAATGAGTTATTTTGATCAAAAGCATGTCCTAGAGAAAAGAAAACCGATGTCAAGCGGTGACATATAGCATAGACTGAATACAAATAGGGATTCTCCTGGTGTTTTAAAGATGATATTCTGGCATTTCTGTCTGATTATATGCTATTAAGTGGACTACAAAGCCATTTTATACCCCAAGGATATGCATCTCTGCCTTCATGTCTGTTTTCATTTTAAGAGTGATCACAGTCTTTTATTGCATGTCCAATTGCAAGAGGAAATGTTAAGTGTCTTGGTGATGGTGGTCGCAGCCAGTCAGATAAAGTAATTATCTGTTTGCTCTGTCATTTTTTTCAGTTTCTCTTAATTGGGTCCAAATCGTGACGACAACTGGTACAAAGCAGAGGTCGAATGGAAGGAAGGCCTGGTTCCCCGCAACTATGTCCAACTTAAACCACAAGAGTAAGTCATGATTGAAGGGAACGAAACATGTAAGCTATGTTGCATCAGCTGATGTTATTTTCATTATCAACTGATTTGTCTCTTTTCATCAATTGCTTTGTTTATAAAATTTAAGACGGTTGTCAATAGAAAAAATTGACAAAGACAAAGACAAATGGTGTCTTTGGGATTGACTCAATATTAACTGAAGTGCCCCTTTTCATGGTTATGAAGCAACTTGTCACTCGTTCTATGGCTCATTGACAAACAGATTTTGGACAACAAATTTTTATCAGGTCTTTGCTACAAAGAGGATGCTTGTTTGTGGGATCAATTTGGGTCTTTTCAGTGGGTTTGTGGAAAACAAGAACAATAGAAATATCACCAGACTTATCTTTTAAGATGGTAGCCAGATAAGCCTGAAAAGCATCCATGCATAACTGAGCGAAGAAATGGGGAAATTACATTTTAGTCAGGCTAATCATCAGACGAATCATCCTATGACTCCCTTTGGAGCTTTACAATGTGTTGTGACAAATGCAAAAATCCAAAACCATCTTAAAGCATTCTTTGTAATCTGCACAAAGACAGACACATGAAAATTGAATCGCGACTCCACTGGTAACTGTCAACTGAATACAGATGGCCTTGCTCCACTGTAAACTGACAGCGGGCAAAATGCGGCTCACTGCAGTCATTTTATCTTTTTTTTTCAAGTGCTGGATACCACCATGAAGTTGTATAAATGAGTGATGAGTCTTATCTTAGCTTGTCTTAGCTTGACTGACCTGAATTTCTTTATCACCACGGTGCTGTACCAGCACAGCAGTTGAATATGACGTCTCACCCAAATTGCTTCTCTTAAACTCACTGAAATCTCATGAAAACACACTCAAACCCACCTATGGAGCACTAAATAGATGAAACATAGCTGACTGCCCTGTCAGTGTATTCTGATATCAGCTATTTCTGACTTACATCAAGCACAAAAACCAAGGTAACATATTAAGTCACTCCTGTGTTAGTGCAGGAGTTTTAGAGTTACTTTAGCCAAACGTTGACTCATTTTACTGGGGCATTGAATTATTTATTAACCTCCCAGTAACAATATGAAAGGTAAGCTGTTGATCACCAGCAGTTCAGTGGGTTAGAAGCCACACGCTGCTCACACAGGCAGTGCGGCCCGGCTGACCTGTGTGTTGACTACCTTGCAAAACTGCTGCGGCTCACACGTGGTGTTCACACACTGTCTGCCAGCTCCTATCTTTCTGCATTGAGTTTGCCTCATAAAAAAGCCACAGTAACAGCCTTGCATTAATAAATGAAGGGAATATGTTGACAGAAAAGCTAAAGGGCTTTAAATTTGCTAATTGCTAAGAACTCCACGCATAGTGGAAAAAAAATTGACAAGCCATTAAATCACTAGATGAGCCGCAGCCCCGGTTACTGATGACTGACCCACATTGGTCATCATTTATGTGATTCAGCTCCCCTACAGCTGCCTCCCATCATGACATCTATCCATAATGTTAATTAGAATTCCTTCTTGTGTGCTTCTGTACACGTGACAGACAGTAAGTGACTCTCTCACTTATCAGCTGCTTGGACATGTGTAATAGAGACAGCAAAGCACACTGCTGACCATGAAGCAAACAGCTTTACTATACAAGATGGGCAGTTATGATAAAACTTTGATTCCCTGCGTGTCAGTATAGCTTGAGATTGATGCTTATTTTGGTGATGTGAACATCAAATGCTACGTCTGTTGTAGTTCAGATGTGTGGATATATAAATCAAACAAGGGATTCATACTTAAAAGTGTCGTTCTCTATCTGCTTTTACTATATGCCAGCCTATGTGCTTTATTGGACTTAAATGTAGATGCTGTATTTCTGTCTCACTCCCTGTCCTTCAGATGTTTTTTTCAATCTATCGCAGGAACAGCACACGGTACACTTCAAAGTCCAAATTTCAAGGCTACGTGTGATATTAAAAGTCAAGGAATGTATTCCATGTGGACCCACTCAAAATTCAGTCTTTCCAAACCCAGATTTTATCAACACAACCACTGCACACCAATTAAATTTTAGGATTGTTATGCCTCAGGACTGGCGATGGCAGAAGGGAACACCTTGAGGGAATTTCTTCAAATTTGGCACAAATGTCCTCTTGGACTCAACAATGAACTAATTAGAATTTTGTGGTCAAAGGTCAAGTAACCTCATGAATATGTTTTGGCCGTAACTACAGAATTGGTATGGTAATTATGACAAATTTTCACACAAATATCTAATTGAATAAAATGATGATCATGGATGTTTTAGGAGATCTGGATACAGCATAGAAGGCAGAGCCCCATTCATTCCTATGAAAGCTGCTCGGTGACACATGAAAACAGAAAAGCCCTGTTTCTGAGGTATGAAATTATAGATCTTACACATCATGGGGTCCAAAGAGCAAGAGCAGCAGTCTTAACTGCAGCCGTGCGGACGAATGCGGCCAAACGGCAACTTCCATCAACCAAGAGACTAACTTCAGGTTTAGCACTCCGCTAACTTAAAGGGGGATACAATAATTTAATCCTCTAGATTTCCCAAATGTTATTTGTCGGTGAAACAAGTCATTTTGTGAGGGTTGTGACGCTCAAAAAAATGTATCCACTGATTTACAGACATCTCTTTCCTAATGTAGGTCTATGGGAAAAAGTCTTTTTGGGACTGGACCTGGACAGTGTAGTTCCACTTTTGACCACTAAGTAAAATTGGCTTCACAGTGTGGCGCTCTTCCTGGGGGCTCTACGATGATGGGATGACATTTTAAATCCAAAGGGTCAAAGGTCAACTTCACTGTGACATCATAATGTTCTGCAAAAACACTTTAACGGCTGTCATTTAACGCCATAGCTCTTGCTGCTGGGTGTCCACCTTGAAACTGTTCTGATCGTATAAATTGTCTGTGCTGCTGGGTTGAACATGTGTGTGAATCATCCATGTTTTAGAATTCGTAGCTCCTTTGCAGGAATCTCCACATTTGAAGCGTTGTCAGCTGTCATGACGACATTTGAGTGTGAACAGACATGGATATAAACTAACTGCAACTTGACCGGTTTGCAGAGGCATACAACTACGAGGCGGTAATTCTAGTTTTAGGTTGGCAACCTTACAAGACCACATCAGCTATCGACCTCACATGTCCTGGCTTCAACATGCCATCCTGACCTTCGCACCTTGTTTTCACCAGAATCATAAAATGAAAGCAACAGTCATGGTTTGTCAAAAATCCCATCCTCTCCCCAGACAAAGCACACATAGCCCAGATAATAGAAGCAAAACCAAGAAGAACAACGCTCATTCATTAAATGAAACTTTTTTCTTTTTTTCCCCGTCAGGATATTGTGGTACAAAGTTTAATTTCCTCTTTGTCAGCCACCAGAGGGCAACTTTCAGGTACAATTGGACATTTAGGAATTAGCTCACATGGACTGTCCAAATGCATCTTTGTCTTGGTCTCATTAGAGCAGGTTCAGCCTGGCATTCAGGTCCTGTGAAGGACGCACCCTGAGGCTGGCAGTGTCCTTTGAGGAATTCAGAGCAGGTGAATCAGTACAAGAGAGGTACAAGAAAAATGACAATAGGAATTAATTACATTTTAAAGTGTTGCCAACCTGTGCAATTTATTTTTCTTTCTTTTGTTTTTCTTTGTTTGTTTGTTGCCATTAAGACAATCCCTTTTTCAGAGTCGAGGTGTTAGTAGCTGTACTGCAAAGCACTTTATACCCTTCAGTTCTACCCCAGCCCATAACCTTACTTTCCATCAGAGGTTTATGGAATTCTCTCAAGTATGTGTTGCTCACAGACAAACAAACTGGATCAAACTCATTAGTGGTGATATGACACCCCAATAGAATATGTACTGCTGGTTTTCTGACCACCCACTGCTTGAAACCAGCACATATTTCAGCATTAGATTAGCATTAAACTTGTTTGAGTCACATTGTTCAATTAAATCAGTTCGACAGAATTTAAAAAATGACATTATTTTCCTGAGGGTTAATTAAAAACTCTGATGTTGTAATTATGAGAGGGGACTTTTTATGGATTTAATTTTCTCTCTCCTGTTGCCAGATGTAGTGGGTCAACATAAGCAGCAAAAAACATAGTAATTTGATGTCATGCTAACGCAATCAACCATCCATGTGAGAAGCAAGAGATTCTGTATTTGCTGCAGTTTTGTGGTTACAATTCAACTAACAAGAACCCGTCTCTACTGCCAAAAAAGTAGCTCTGAATGTCTGAATGTTTCTTGTCGACAAAGGCAGCTACTCTCTGAGGAAAATGAATAGGCAAAAGCCAATTGCACATGCCATATTTTCTTGTTTGTCATTTATTATTATTGTTGTTTGTTTCAGTAGTTTATTTGTGTTGAATTCTCATAAGCTAAGGGGGCGGGCCTACCCTAGGGCGCAGACTGTGCTAGGTCCAGCACTGGCTGTACACAGTATCAAGGTTCAAGTTTAAGTTATTGTTTATTATTTGTTAAACTAATTTCCACAGCTGGTGTCATGGTGGCATAACTCGAGGCAAGGCTGAAGAGCTGCTGAGGAAACAGGGATACAGTGGAGCCTACCTCCTCCGAGAGAGCCAGAGCTCTCCAGGGGATTTCACCCTCTTTGTCAAGTCAGTAGTCATTTCAGTTATTCCACCCTGAAGTGTTTTTTCTATTGGCTGCAGCACACACACTGGGAAAATGGATTTGCCTGTTACAACACAATTCTGTCTTTATCTGATACAATTTTCAGTCGTTCGACTTTTTTATTGTATTCTGAAAATTACATCATTAACTGAGTGTGCTCTCAATGAAAAAAACTGTTATTAACACCTAAAAAAATACTCTATTACAGTGACAATAACACTAACATTACACAATAACATTACACAAACACAGTGAGGACACAAGAATCCATTTATAAATTATCTTCAAAATTAATTTCATTAGAGAAGAGCCTCAGTGTGGAAATTTTCACCTTATTATCTTTTGGGATCAGTAGCAGAGATTAACAACCTCACAACCAGCTGCTATGTCATGGGAGGATTACCGGCCTGCAAATTCACACTAGTGTTTTAAATTACAGTTGATATGATAGGAATTACATGATGTAGGCCAATACGGACTAATAACGGAAAAGGCACTGTATTGTCTCTGCCAACACTTAGGAAATTTTAAAAGATCAAACGTAAGTTAACACAGCATTTCTACCACCTGCTGCTGTTTAATGATCAGCGAATAGAGGTTCAACGTCATACCTGCTGCCTCAATAAATGGGTTCCCTGCCCTTCCTCTATATAACAAGCCACTCGCCATCATTGTCCAACATCCAAATTTTCCCTTTAAAAATGTAACTAAAATAAAGGTGTAGATAGTCCAGATTTGTTCGACATTTATTTCAGTTTTAGGACATTTTGTGCCTTAAAGGGCCAGTGTGTAATATTTGGCATGGTTTATTGTCAATCTGAATCTGAATGTTCTACCCATTAATATGTTTATATAAGTGTATAATCGCTATAAAATAAAATTTGTTTGGTTTTCGTAGCCTTATAATTATGCTTTTATATATATATATAGTAAGGGCCTTGCTTTAGAGAGGTCGCCATCTTGCGCCGCCATGTATGTAAGGCAGCCAGCCAGCCAGAGAACACGTTTCGCGTGTATAAATGAACCAACGAAGACAGCGAAAGGAAGGAAGGAAAGAGGAGGAGGAAACAGCAGAGAGTGTTAGTAGTTCATCGATAGAGAGTAGTGAAAAGTTTTTTTAGTTAAAAAGTTTGCGAATGAACCACACTTACCACGCAACAGGAGAGAATGAACCCAAACCGTCATCTGCAAGGAAAAGAAGATGCAACTTCACTCCTTGTGATGCACTCTCTGCGGTGCTTTTCCTCCTGATGATATATCTCCCCAGCTATGGTAGCAGTAGCACCGAATCCCATTCTGTGCATTCAGCCTCTCTTCTCGCCCACTCAGCATCAAACACATGGAGTTCCTCATCTGTATGCTCCGGCTCAAACAGGTATGGCTCTGGGTCTGTGTCCGCTACAAGAAACTCTTCAAAATCGCGTTCAAAGTCGTCCATTGCAGCTACTATAGTCCGGAGATATTGCTAGGCTAAATAAACAGCTGAACTCCGTTTACAGGCTACGCTGTCAGTCAGTGTGCGGGCTGGAGATTGGTGGAGCAGAGGTGGGACGGGGGTCCCCACTCGGTATGGTAAACGAGTATGTGTGTATGAAGTGTGTCTGTTACGCTAGAAGAGTCAGAGTTTGGGACGGAGTCTTTTACCCCCTGGAGTGTTACCGGAGTTTCTGGAGTGCTCAAATAAACGGGCCTTTCTTCCGAATGCTCCTCTGGTCTCCTGCTCGTGAGGGATTCATTACAATATCGTAACATGGTTTAGATTTCTAAATAAATATTCACCTCGTCGCTAGATAGACCTACTCCTGAAAAACTCGTGCGCAAGGCTTTTTGTCCCTACGAGGCCGCCGTCATTTACCCAACGGGAGGGGTGAGCGAGTGAGCCCTGCAATCTAGAATTTGACCACTGATGTCACTGTTTTCAACCCATTTTACACACTGGCCCTTTCATTAGATGGTTGATAGTAGAGTGCTGACAAAGGGACGACATGCAACAAAGGTCTTGGCAGGACTCAAACCAAAGATGTTAAATGATCAGCTCTGCAAAACCCTACGCCACCAGGGTGCCCACAGTTAAATTAAAACACTGACCCGTGAAATCTCAAGGGTGGAAGGGTGTGGGTTGATCCCTCATTCAGAGAATTCTTGTTAATGTAACTGCAGTTAAATAATGCAGGCAACAGGAACAGAGGGTCGCTGCCTTGCTGCAGTTAGTGCAGATAGTGACAGAGGTTAATGACAGTGGAATGTCTGACAAGGAGCTGCATAATTTACAACTACAAATTAAATGTCGTTTTTCGAGCCACACTAGCTTGGACATTTTATGCTTACAACCACACCCGCACTAAATCCTGCCCTGCCTGTTGTTTGCCATTGCACACCTGCACAGAGTGGGGGAGCTGTCATTCGAGCGCCGACAGCTGACATTTTTGACGGATCATGGAAGGTTACTAATAAAATTACAGATGGCTCTGTTCTGTTTATTTGATCTATTCATAATGTTTACTCTGACTGGCTTGCCTTGTCCAAGGTGACTTGTTTGTGTGAGTCTGACGGCTCGATCAATGATCTTTTAACATTATGTCAAAGCAAGCTGTCACTTTCTTTTGGGTGTGTGATGACAGAATATGAAAAGGGCATTTTTATTTGAGCTCTGACCTCACTGGGTCTCAATGTTCCTTATGATGTAACTTGATGAAACACCCATATGCAACAGCCAGGGCTTCATTTTCACAGTCTACCTTGTAGTACAGCATTTAACAGATTTTAATACGATTAAATTAACTGGTCGATGCATATATTTTATCTGCATTTTTTTCCATTTCAAAATTAGATTACAGTCAAGGCTTGACATCATCTTTGTTGCTCACCAGCCACTAGTGGTTTTCCAACAATAGTGCAAGTGTTAAAGACAAACAAAAAGTCCTGCTGGGGACTGAGGTAACATTTGTCCATTGGCAACTATAATTATTATAAAAGCAAGGATCACTCAAACACTTGTGTATTACACTGTACAAACACTTTCCCAAAAGGCAACAGGTCACATCAGATAATAAAACTGAAAAGAATCTGATCATATGAAACTAAAAATACAAAATAACTTGACAAATATAAAATTAAAATGTGTGCGTTAGGGGAGTGTTTCGGTGAGCTCCACTATGGCTATATGCTAATATAAATGCCAAGTGCTTCAGTAATTATTTTATCCCGCTCTGCTTTTGCGTCTAAATGCTGTGTGGAAGCAGTGGGGAGAAGGAGTTGGGCCCATTGTCCGCCAACACACTGTCACAACTCTGTCTAATGGTTTGATTCCAGCCTGTGCCCCCCCTGTAGGCTGGGAAAATATATTTTAAAAGATCAAAGTCTTGATTCTTAAACCTTAAACCTTGTAATGAGCCAACCTCCCTTAATTTTTTCTTGAATAGCATACATCAGGCCTATTCAGTTGGCAGCCCACAGGCCACATCTGGACCAGAAGGAACCTCTGAGAGGCGCAGCTAGGGATGGGTACCAAAATTCAGTATCAAACGGCCCTCTGGGCAAAATTAATAAAGACAGCGGTATTGAAAGACTGAGAAATTTTTTATTGTTTTTTTAATAAAGTTTTGTTAATATGCTGCAGCCTCTATCTTGCACTCTGCATGTCGGGGCTGACTACACACACACACACACACACACACACACACACACACACACACACACACGCACACATGCAACACAGTGTGAAGTCAGTGAACAACAGAGAGAGGCCATGGTGCAGGGGAAGTGAATATAACCTGAAGATTACTTTAGTTGATGACAACAACGCAACAAAACGCTGTTTTTTAAATATGTGCAATAAAACCTTTGACAGTAAAAAGCCAATCCTTTATCAATATACATGTTGAGCATGTAGAAGGTGATATTTCAGTTTGCTCTGTCCGCAGTCGCTCATTCAGCGGTTATGTTTTACACAAGCACAGTGCCCTCCTATAGCTAATAGCAAATTGTTAAAAAAATGCTAAAACTAAAGCTGTGTGTATGTAGTCTAACTGTTGAGTTTGCCACGGCTTTTAAAATTAACCAGAGCTAGTGTTAGCCTACCTGCGGACAGTGACTCACATCAACAGCAAAGGTCAGGAGAGCAGCGAGCAGGAGGAAGTACTGATACTGACCGATATCTGTGGTCTTCATTCTTTATTAACATTACTTATTTACTTCACTCAGTATTGTGATGTCAGGAGTAATATGTATTTTATTGACATTTTAGATTTGTCTCCAGTGAGATCATTTTTGAATAGTAACTTTGCTGTTGTAAATATATTTGCTGCCATAGATTGTATAAAAATACATCTCATGTATTTTCCTCAACTGAAAGAGGGGAGAGGGAGAAAGAGAGATGCCGGCAGAGAGACTAGGGGTTCATCCCATCCTTCCTTGACTCCTCTATCCTTGATCACTTGACCCGGAAATAGATTGAGACTCGCCATCTTGTATGGTGTCTGAGTTCCTTAAATGCACTCGGAGGAGTCGAGGAGAGAGGAGGCTTTCGGTGGGGAGGGAAGCAAGGATACACTTTTTCACACACATTTTTCTCTTCACAATCTGTTATTTCCCTCATCAACTTTTATTATGGATACAATCAAAGTCAGAGAGTCTGTCTGTAAATAATGAACTCACAATCAGAATATCAGTTAATATAGATGCAAATAATGAATAAATCATATAAACACATTGTGTGACTCTGAGCAGGACACAGGACAGATTATAGATACAGAACGCAGGTTGTTGTTCATGTGCAGGTGATTGTTAGAGAGAAAACACTGCTGCTCTGCTACTGAGAACTGTATCTGTATCTATATCATTGTATATGTTTATATAACATTGTGTGTGTGAAGCAACAAACTCCATTAAAAGTTTCTATAGCTGTTAATAAACGGATGTCACTTCACATGATGCTTCAGAGGAAAGGACGTCTCATTTCTCGAAAGATATTACTCCTCGTTTCTTCTCTCCTCGCATCTCATCCTTGCATCTCCCCCCCGTGTCCTACGAGAGAGGAGCTAAGACTTGAGGAAGAGATGCAAGTGAGGGAAACGTGAATGCGAGATTTGGTATTGGGATGAACCCAGTGTGTGTGTCTCAGAGTCAGGGATCCTTCCTTGGTAGGAGGAGTCCTTCAAATAATCCCTCAGCGGGGTTTGTTGATATAGCCTTCTTGAAATTCATCCATTTCAGGATCCTTGCTTGACTTCGAGAAACACCTATGGAGTTTGTTACTGGTTACTGTTATTGCCACTTGTTCAGGGCTGTTTCAAGACACTCTGGGGGCCCCCCCACCCCCCACGCATCTAGGGTGACCAGGTCCCAATAAACCAAATGTGGGACAAGGAGTAGGTTTGTGAGGGACAATGTGGGACACCCACCCCCAGTCCGAAGTTTAGTCATCAGAGACTTGTCACGGTACCAAAATTGGGACCCACGGTACGATACCAGTGAAAGTATCACGGATCTGAGTAGTATCACGATACCACAGCAAAAATGAGGCAGATGTGCCTTTTGTCATTTATATAAAGATAAATCACTTTTCTATAATACATCAATGATATTTCAATGGAAAAAATTATTTATTGACTTATTCATACTTCCAACGTGTTGTCGTTGTTGCAGTGTCTATAGGGATTCCATCATATCGTCATTGATATGGACCAATGTCAGCCATCTCTGGGGGCCCCCTTCCAGCTCGGAGCCCTAGGCAGTTGCCTAGTTTGCCTGTCCGGTTGCGATGGCCCTGCACTTGTTATGCTAAACAAATGCTAATTTGCATTTGTTTAAAATTTGTCGTAACCCAAAGCTTGAAAAATAAAGGTTTTGAATAAGCTGCACACTGCTGAAAATGACTGCACCATTGACATTTCTTGGTTTTAAAACCCAGCTCACTTGAATTTGTAATTGACATCATGGTTGTACGCCAGGGCCATTTACGCCATGGATGTCAGACCTGACCGAGTTGACGTCTTACAGAGCTGACCTTTTTATATATTTATTAATTTCACAGCAGTTGTAATGAGTAGCCATTTTACCTTTCAAAGTTGCTGAGAGTTCTCTTAATGCCAGTCAAAATACTCAGTTTTAAACCATAATTATTATTTAGTTTGGATTTGGAAGGGCTATGGAGTTGACTGGTTATGGGTGAGACACACCTATTAGGAAGTGAGACAGGAGACCTGGGGATATACTGGCTAAGCCCTGATTAAATGATGTTTTTATAGAAATCTGACAGAGTTGAAAAAAATCTGGGACACATCTTTAACAAAAAAAAAATAAATGAAAAATTGAAGCAAAGATGTTTATAGCAATACATTTTGATACTGATGTTATCAGTGGATACATACTGTTAGTTTTTTGGCTCAGAGCAAGTTTAGAAGTTCAGAAAATGAAAATAGATTAAATATTTTATAAATCATGTTTATTTCATACATATAAAGCATAAAATAATGTTTCACCTCAGAAATGGAATTTGTGTGTTGACCTAATGGTTCAGGATGTTGAAATCTCCAAGAAATAACAGCTGTTGTGTGATTGTATTGTGATGGTCCACAATTCTCATATTTTCCCCTCTGTGAATCATCAGTCACACCCCAAAGGTTCATATTAAAGTTTAATCTCTGTGACATCCTGAGTGGTGCTCTAAATTTGTCAGGAATCATCTTAGTTTCTTAGGTTGCCTTTTTCACTTTTTATCTTTACTAGATTATCAAATACTAGTCCATACCCATTGGTAGCTTTGTCACCTTCTACCTATGCCAATCCTCAATGCCTATGTTCAGTTTCACATAGATTGACCACGACAGACAGAATGACTGACTGACAGAATGACACACTGACAGTTTCCGTGATTATGTACAGCATACCATACCATGACTTAGTCATACCAAAAATTAGAAGAAAAGTTCGGCCACAGGGGGAGCCACAGCGATCGGTTGCATTTTAGCCATTTTTCTGTTGTTATAGCGCCACCCAGTTGCCAATTAGAGTTAAATTTCTCCAGTCACCTTGAGGCCTCCTGTTCTACATATCTACCAAGTTTAGTAAAAATCGATATGGCGGTTAGGCCTAGATAAGAAATTAGCTCTCTAGTGCCCCCATTTTGTTTGATGGGGTCAATAATGGAGGGGTCCCCTCAGATTATGTGTGGTCATATGCCTACAAAGTTGCATGGTGATCGGTGAAACCCTTGAGATTTTATACACCTTTATGTGATGAGCCATGCCCTCCACAATATTCATTGCCTTATAGAAGCTCAGTTTTAGTAAGTTTTCCAACTTTTGCCAAGAGGGAACTTTAGATATTGGTCCCTAGATTATGTTCACCGAGTTTCATGCAGATCAGTCAAACTTCCTAGGAAGAGATCGATTTTAAGTGTCTTTCAAAAAATTCAAAATGGCGGAAAATCTATATAACCAGAAGTTATGGGTTCTTGAGGCAAATTTGTTCCTTGTGAGGAGAGGTATCTCTGTGCAAAGTTTCATGTCTCTATGACATACAGGGCAAGAGATATGCCCATTCAAAGTTTGCAATTTCAATCAGTTGCTATAGCGCCCCCCTTTGGCCAATTGATGTAATATTGGTTCATTCACATCCTCCCATGACCCTCTACCACTGTGCCAAATTTCACATGGCTTGACCAAGTCAGTGAGGAGAAAAACGTGGAACAGACACACCCACAGACACACCCACAGACAGACAGAGTTTTCGTCATTATATAGTAAGATAAGGACGTTTTTACCACCAAAATCTCCTCCAGGATTTTAAACTCTCTTTGGTCTTCACATTTTCACCCTCCACAGGTTTGACAATGGTTTTCAGCATTTCAAGGTCTTGCGTGACAGTGCAGGAAATGACTTCCTCTGGGTGGTTAAGTTCAAGTCATTAAACTAGCTGGTGGAATATTATCGCACCTCCTAGTTATCTTGGATATATAGATGTGGAGGAGGATTGTGTTACATAATTGAAAGCTTGACAACAGCTTCAAAATTCAACTTTTGGTGCAGTTGTGTTTTCAGCATCTGTTCCCAAGGTAGCGAATGGATTTATAATCTCATCATACAGAACACGCACATTGGTTTGCACACACACTGATACTGACTTCATCCACTGTTGCCAACTCCTCAGTAAGAAAAGTAGCTATTGGCTGTCCTAAAAGTCGCTAGAACTCGCTAAATGACGTCATCGCCTCATTTGCATAATTGTCCATATGCATGTAATTGTAATGGATGCTGTAGGAGAGAGGAATAACATCGTGGGAGGGACAAAAACTGAGTAAAAAAACACCCTGAATATGTTTAGAACTACAAATGAACCTTTTTTCAGTGATTTATATTAGACAAAGAAAATTTTACATTTACATCCCGCCCTGACTGTAAACCAGGTCGGGATCAGAGCGATAGATCAGCCAGCGGCGGTTCTGCGCATGCGCGATTCACTTGCAGTATGGACGTGGAGGGGTTAACGTCTCCTGCTCTGACTGCTGCTGGGAGGGAGGACTGGGCCGTCTGTGAGTGCTTTGGGGCGAGAGAGGAGCTCACGGCAGCATCCGCTGCCCGTTGAGAAGACTAAGAATGATACGTGCTCTCACAACAGAGTCTCCAGAAGTCTGAAAGTAATCTCAGCTTGAAGCTTGAAGGTTCATTTTTCACCTTAGTGATAGCAGTATGACAAATGCAATTCCTATCACAGAGTCCTAACTAAACTAAAGCTTTCACTCAGGTCTCATCCAGTGTTTGTAATGTGTAGTATTTACTTGGTCAACCCACCAAAAGATTTTATCCCCACTTTAAAAGATGTGCTTGTATTTTTTTTTTCCTTACAAACTTGAACACTGAGAGAGCTTTGAAAGTGATGATGAGGAGTTTGAAGTGGATACGCTGGGGGATTGGGAGCCAGTGGAGGTTATGAAGGACGGGGGTGATGTGGTCATGGGTCCGGGAGTGTGTGAGAAGACGAGCAGCTGAGTTCTGGATATATTGAAGTTTCTTGATTGTTTTGGGTGATAAATCGTAGAGTAGGCTATAGCAGTAGTCGAGTCTGGAAGTGATGAATGCATGGATGAGTCTGTGCAGCTGAAAAGGAGAGGGATGGATGGAGGCGGGCGATGTTCCTGAGATGAAAGAAGGCTGTTTTGGTGATGTATTTGATGTGTTGGTCAAAAGAGAGGGTTTGATCAGAGATGACACCAAGGTTACGGACATGAGGAGAGGAGAGCACAGTGGAGCCATCGATGGAGAGGGAGAAGTTATGATAACTTCTGATTTGTCACAGTTAATTTTGAGGAAGCTGGTTTGCAGCCAGGATTTTATTTCGGTGATGCAGTTGGTGAGGGTAGAGTGAGCGGCAGGAGTGATGGCTTTGGTGGAGATGTGGAGCTGAATGTCATCAGCAAAGCAGTGAAACTGAAGTCCATGACGGCGGATTATGTGACCAAGGGGTAGAATGTACAGGATGAAGAGGAGGGGGCCGAGAACTGAACCTTGGGGAACACCTTGCCAAAGGGGGGCAGTGGGGGATTTGCAGTTGTTTATGCTGATGAACTGCTGTCTGTGGGAGAGGTAGGAATTAATACTAATACTACTACACTAAAACCAATTATGATCTAAAATTGCGCAGTCACACTAGGGATGTGAACAGTTATTGGGTTAACTGCTGTGAATAGTTTTGACGCTGTGAATAGATTTGACATGTATTCATGTTATTTGCTTACCTTAAGTTTGCCCGACCCAACAGCATTGCTGTGGAGACATTGTACCCACTCTCCAGTCCCCCCAGGTTGCCCCGATGAGTATGCAGCCCAGTTTTCAACCACAAATCCAATTGGCATTGTCCACTATGATATCAGTGTTATCACCATTAGCAGTGTCAGCACAGCTAGTGGTGTTAACATTGTTAACAACGCGGAAGGGGTTTTGCGATTACTTGTGCTAACCTACCTCGTTATTAGGGGTGGAGCCCAAACGGTGGGACAGCGTCATCAATGATAATATCTGACTGAGAGGTCACGGCTAGCTCCCACCCAACTCGGGTGGCGTGCAGTGCAGTTCAGCCAAGGCTAACATTAGCTAACCAATGGAGATCGGAGGGTGGGCAGCACTGTGTTTCCACATTTTAAAGCAGTCTGTAACAACTGGTGAACCCAGTGAGAGTGGACTTAAACACACAACTCTGGAGACAGTTCGGGTAAAATAACACAGCCTTTACTGGTCAAAAGGGAGGTTTGGTACACAGAAGGATTACCAGTAGAGGCAAACAAATCCAATAGGGATGAGGCAGAGGCTGAGTGAATCAACAGGTTAAATCCAAAAAAAAACAAGAAAAGGACACAGGGAATAAAAGGCTGAATCGCTAGACACACAAGGAGCTAAGACGAACTGCCGCTGAGGGGAAAACAAGACACACTAAATACTCTGGTGAGGGGGAGGATAACGAGACACAGGTGAGGCTAATCAGGACGGGACAGACAATCAGACACAGGTGACGTCATCAAAAAGTAAAACAGGAACATGAATGAATGAAAAAAAAAAAAACATAACCTAAGGAACTTGAGCTGGGACAAAGCCAGCCAGCTGTCAAAAAATAAAATAAAGGCAAGAAATTTACCGTAAAACTTGAAATACAAGTCGCACTGGCATATAGTCGCAGTCTATTTTTAAGGTCTCAAACAGGGAAAACAAGGTTTTATATTACTATTTGTTAATAAAAACGTTATACAAGTTATTCCTACACTGTTTCCCTTTATTTTTAATTTGAAACACATTCAAAACACAATAACCTCTTAAGCAGCTTTGGTTACTTTTCAGATTGCAATTTTCCAAACAACCTCTTCAGGAAATAAAATTACGGTATAACAACATCGGTCAGCTTTCAGTGAAAATGTAGTGTAAAAATAAATAAAATCCTATTGTCTGTCCTGTTTATTGCTTGGGCACTGTTATTTACGTGACAACAGCCGCCCGCCTCCGCCTTGATTAAACGCTGAAAATAAAATAAAAGAGGGAGACAGGTTTTTCCTATTTTATCTTATTTTGTTTTATTTCTCCCTCTCCTCCCGCTAGAAGCATCGGACCTCCCGCCTCCCGCTCCCGTCTCAAACACGGAGGTCTCCCTCTCCGCAGCTGAGCACCCACGGCGCATGCCCGGCCTGTTAAATAGCCTGTAACCACTGTGTGACACAAACTCAGTGCTTTGGTCATTAAATAATATCGGGCTCGGTTCAGGTTCAGACAGAAATATGTTGCCCGTGCTGCACTCTAACACACACACACAGAAAACCGAACATTATCATCAGTTTATAAAAGACCCCCGGACGCCCCAGACAGGACGTGAAAAGTGGACATGTCCGGGCAAAAGAGGACGTTTGGTCAGCCTAACATAGCGCCATCTTGTGGGTTACCTAGGTCAGCATTTACCTTGGTCTATAGGTCGCACTGGTCTATAACCCCCACCCAACTTTTTAGATGAAAAAAAAGGGAAAAAAAGTGTGACTTATACACCAAGTTTTACGGTACATAACAAAATATCAAAACATCAATGTCAAAATATAAAAACTATCTAAATGGAAAGTGCTTTATGAACTGTGTCGATTAAGTTTACTGAGTCAGTGGAGTGTAAGAAGGAGTGGAGGGTAAGGCCTTAAAAATTAACCAGTTAACCAGCAAAAGCTAAATTAACAGAAAATGACAGTTCACACGGCATAGACTGAGGATTTTGTGTGTCCAAGAAATGCCCAGATGTATAGCCAACTACATTTGCAAGAAGTATAAAAGGGGATTTATGGTTGTGCTTGACCCTACGCATGTAGCCTACGCACGTTGCCTATGCCATTGTGAGCATTTTTACTTCTGCGGTGGTGTGTCTGTGCAGTGTTGCCAACTTAGTGACTTTGTCGCTATATTTAGCGACTTTTTAGACCCCTATAGCGACTGTTTTTAAAAAAGCGACTAGCAACAAATCTTGCAGCTTTTTCTGATGTTATTAGAGACTTTTGGAGACTCTGACGTTAAAGCACGTATCGTTCTTATTCTTCTCAATGAGCAGCGGATGCTGCCGTGGGCCCCTCCCCCACCCCAAAGCACTCGCAGGCGGCCCAGTCCTCCCTCCCAGCTGCAGTCAGAGCAGGAGATGTTAACCCCTCCGCGTCCAGGCTGCAAGTGAATTGCGCATGCGCGGAACCGCTGGCTGGCTGATCCTTACAGTCAGGGCGGGATGTAAATGTAAAATTTTCTTTGTCTAATATAAATCACTGAAAGAAGGTTCATTTGTAATTCTAAACATATTCAGGGTGTTTTTTACTCAGTTTTTGTCTCTCCCATGACATTATTCCTCTCTCCTACAGCATCCACTACAATTACATGCATATGGCCAATTATGCAAATTAGGTGATGACATCATTTGGTGACTTCTAGCAAGAGTGTCACTCTGCAGTTACACCTCCAAAACACTAGTTGGCGGCAGAGGTTTCTGTGACGTGCTGTTAAGTTTAGTTGATTCAAAACACACCCAAAACACACATTAAACATGGCTTAATAGAGACAATTTGAAAAACAAGTACACAAATCAGCTTCACTATAACTCGCAGCATTCACAGACAAACACTTGTGTTAATCCAGACACATTTTCCCCACAAATACAACATGCTAACGTTATTAGCACAAGCCTATGGCATTTTACATTGTATAAATTAGCCTAGCAACTAGCAATCTTTTCCTCTTCTCATATAAAACCAGGGACAACGGCAACATGTAACAAAGGTAACGGTACACAGTTTGGCTCCATAACAACTCACAAGGTTCACCGACAAAACAACTGTCCTGTACTAAACACATTTTTTAAACAAATACAACATGCTAATGTTATTAGCACAAGCCTATGGCATTTTACATTGTATTGTTTAGCCTAGCAGCCGGCGATCTTTCCCTCTTCTCATATGAAACCTGGATAAATCCCGAAGTATAAATCCCTGATAAGATCCCAGATAAGTCACACACACGACTTAAAATGCTATTTTAGTGGAGGCTTTACTGTCTTGACAATTTATTGTTTCTCATCTGTGGACTAAAAGTAAATACAAGCTCCGTTTCCCCTGAAGGAAATGCTGTTGGCTCAGTCCATAGGGTCGCCTATTCAAGTCCCCGTCCGGACTGAAATATGGAGCGTGGACTGGTAGCTGGAGAGGTGCCAGTTCACCTCCTGGGCACTGCCAAGGTGCATGTATAGGTCCTGTTTGTGCATATGTGTGTTCGGACCTGTGTGTAATTGACAACAGAGTGAAAAAACTGAATTTCCCCTCGGGGATTAATAAAGTATACAAAATTTAAAAAAAATTAAATTAAAAAAATTAAACTGCACCACTCTTCAGACTGCACAACAGCTGAGATTTTGAGCCAGGCTTAAAGCTGTTAATATGTCACTTTATTAGGTTTTAAGATTTATTTAGGCAATAAACTAATGTCAGATTCCCAATATGTGGTCAGTTTATCCAAATCATGCCTATTTAGAAATTTTCTGCAGTGTTTTCAGAGATATGAGAGCTGCTGGCGCGGTAGACCGGCCATCATGATTGTCTATCTTGACTACACCTCTGTGTGAAAAGTCCGTTGGTAATGGCACGCTTAATAGTTCACTTAGCAGGCAATATGCAGTACACGCATAATGTACTAGGCATTACGTTAGTATCTGATTGTGAACACAGCCGTGTTGACATGTGTCTCAGATTTCCACCAGTTCTAACCTTTGAGAATTCCCTTATACCACTGGTTCTCAAACTATGGCACATGTGCCCCTGGTGGTACCCAAGCTCCCTCTAGTGAAGGTGAAGGAAACTCCAAAATATTAAAGATAATAATAATTTACATTTATGTGATGCTATAAAATACTACAAAATTTCAAATGAAAATACTTAAACAAGATCCCTGAACTGTAATTTTTTTAAAAAAAATGTGTGCCTTTCCTCTAATATTTTAGTTTTGATATCAGCTATGTAGCGTGCCCATATGATGGCAATAAAGTAAGCTGAGGTAAAATGGTTTAAAAACACAGCAACCATGGCTCCAAATGGGAACAATTAGGAAGAGAAGTGCGCATCAGGTGGAAAATATTTTGTGAAATTTTTTGTAAAATTTTCTGTAGCTGAGTAGCTACTGTATTTTAACATCAGTCATCATGGTGGTACATGCAGAGCTTAATAAATTCTGAGGTGGTATGGGGTGTAAAAAGTTTGAGAACTACTGCATTATAACATTGATAACTACTGACAAGAAAGGATACCATGTCATATTTAAATGAGAATGTCCTGCTGGGTAAAAGAAGAGTTCATGCCCCTTGTTTGAATGAATCATGACAGTGATCCCACTCTATCCATCACTCAGTTGTGAGATGAAAACCAAACAGTGATGTGGACAGAGGAGTATACGGGTCAGGCATTAAGGGAAAATGAGAAAAGGAAGATTTTCTTTCTTTTTAATTTTGCATTACAAAAAAAAGTTGAAATGTTGAGTCAAAATGAACTTTTAATATTAGTGCCAGGCATAAAAAAAATAAGTCAGAGGAGAGAGATTTTTTAATTAGCATTTCGATAATGAAGTTGAATTGTCAAGACTGAACTTGACATTTTAAGATTAAAGTCAGACTTTTAAGAATATACTCATAGCGAACATTGTGATGTTTGAACGGAGGGAGCCTTTACTAGACTGCGTACATACCTCTTCTATATGTGCTACACACAGCCTTTTGCAGTGCAAGATCTGTTACAGAGTCCACCTCACAAACGCTAGGCTGGCTAAATGTTACTGGACAGGACTGATTGTTGCAATAGGTGTAAAAGTTCACCTGCTGACTATGTACACATGTTCCTGTCATGCCTTCAATTATCAGAGTTTTGGGCTGCTATATTTGAAACAGTTAGTAATCGAACTGGGTAAAACAGTAGACCTTGACCCCCCTCGCTGCACTCTCGAAATCTCCTCCTCTAATATGCCCAAGACTGACCAACAAGTGCTTGCCTTTACCACCTTACTCGCAAGTAGACTCATTCTCCTAAAATGAACTCACTCCTCCCCTCCTTCTGCAGTGCATTAGACCAGATTCTCAGTGAAGTAACCGGTAAATAACTGAGCTGTCCATCCCCCTGGAGTGCAATCCATTGTATTACTTTGTATTTGAGATCAAATATATCCTCAATAGCAGCACATACACATTAAATATAAGTGCTACAAATACATCTGGATACAGATGAAAAACATAAAATGGATTAAGCTTTATTGTACATGCTTACGAAAAGTTATGACAGTTTGTCTTTCCGCCGCAGAGGCGGAAGTTTGTCCCAAAACTTGCTGCTGTGTTTATCCCCTACACCGTGATGAAGGATGCCTCCGTCAGCTGTGAAGGTGATTACAAATGAGGGCACTCTCGGCGATAGAGTGGGAGTGGGTAGGGTCCAGTTTTGGAAAGGCCCAGTGTCTCGCCCTGCAGGCAGTGAGAGAAGGAGAGGGAGCAGCTAGGCTCCGTGCCGGGCTCTCTGTCCTTCCTCCCGGCTGGAGCCATTAGCTTCTCTGGAGGGAAAATACAGTGTGGAGAGTCTGTGATCCACCAATGGAGACGTGCAGGGCATGCATAACTAAAAAAGGTTACACAACCACACAGCCAGTGTGTCCCCGGGCGTTAGAAGCCAACTAGTGCTTTCTGGGGGAGTCGGGCTTGGTCAGGCTTGAGCTCAGTATTTTATATGATGTTCGGACGGGCTGGGTTCGGGCTTCAACTCACACAGTTGGATCCTTGTAAATGTTTCGCCCCGTTGAGAACTCTAATCACCACCACAGCCAAAAGCCATTACTTTGTCGGCCAAAACATAGCTTGAGGTGACAACAATACTCACTCAATGATCATCTGTCCTCTCAGCCCCAACGGCTTTGGTTGCTTTTGCCATGTTTTTTTTTTTGTTTGTTTGTTTTTTTTTTCAGTTTAACTTTTTGACCCTGAAGAGGATCTTCAGTTATTTTCCCACCATCCACAGTTAGCCCAACAACTATTGCTGATGTTTAAGTATTTCATTCAAACTCTACAGAAAGGAAATATAACTTAATGAAACCAACAACTCTGGTTTGCTCAAAATAAATCCTTAATTCACTGAGTAAGATGTGAAGCTTGATTTACATGCTGCAATTCCCCACTGTCCCTCAGCTGAGGGAGCAGCGGCTCTTATCATTCTGCGAAGGCAGAAGCAAAATAAAATGACTAAAGGCCAATGTGCTCAGCCAGCTATCAAAATATTTGTGCAATAGTCCAACCGTAGTCTCCAGCACACCTCCGTCCAATTGAGGAATACAATTTTAATGCATAGTAATGAACACAGAGGCTCTCTCTGGTTTGTAGCAGCCTCAAACAAAAACTGCCCACACTGAAGTACAGTGCAGTAGAATGATTCTGTTTCTGAGGGCAGTTAGAGTAAAGGCACCACCAGTTGCTGTTTGCTTTCAGCAGCTCAGGTTCTGGAGGGTCCGACTGGCAGTACCCTTGTGTACAGCTCAGCTGCAGCCTCAGCTGCTTTTCTCTGCATGTCCTCTAATCCTCTGCACTCATAATAAATGATGCCACTTTGGTAAACACGCAGCTCGTTTGCAATGTGAGACAAGACGGAAGATTTGCTTCTGGATGCACCTAGAGTGCGCCCCCTGGATACCCTGAGTTGGACACAAGAAATACAAGCCCAAGTAGCTTGTCGTTCTTCCAAGCACCACGGACATCAGTGGTTTTGGAAATAACAGCGGGTTTGGAAGCAGCCCTCAGAGACATAGAGAGCAATATAAAAAACATGCTGTTTTATGTCACACTATACTCCAAATTTGTTTAGATTAAACTGATGTCTAGTAAAACTCGTGATGTTATTCAGGCATTGGAAATTTTTCTGTGATGATGAAATCACTTTGTTGTCTGGTGTTAGGCCAGCATAAATAGTTACTACAACAGACACTAGCGAGGCAAACCACTGTAACTGTTGTTTCTATTGTATCTTTTTCCCTTTGTAGATTCTGCAAGTCGAGGCTTTGTTTGACTTTAAACCTCAGGAGGAAGGCGAGCAGAGCTTCAAGAGAGGAGAGATCATTCAGGTCCTGGAACAGAGTGATGCCAACTGGTGGAAAGGGAACTGCAACGGACAGATTGGCCTCTTCCCAGCCAGTTATGTGACACCGGTCAAAAAGTAACCCTTCCTGGTGGAATGAAAAGCAAAAGAAAGATGTCTTGATGTCCGCACAGCAGAGCTGAGCTGAGCAGAGCGGGTGAGCTCTCCCTCAAATCTGCACAGGTTGAACATGAAATAAAGAGGGTTAGGTGAGGGTGTTTTGTGTGGATTCAGTCATACTGCTGACTGAATATGGTGGCAGGAACAATTATTGATTGTATTGATTTGCTGTTAGTGGACACAACTGCTAAAAACAGATTAATAACAAGATGTCAGCTGAGACCCAATTTACCCTGCTATGGGACGCTGGGTACGTGTTTTTAAATAATGTGTGGTGAGCTGCAACAATTTTAAAAGTGGGGTATGCAGATGTAAAAATTAATGTGGTTGTGTTAAACTCATTTTTTTTGTGCCAAGGAAACACTTTTGTTTGATTATACGTCTCATTTAATTTGGTATAGAACATTTAATACCACAGTTTATATGTACATTTTCAACAGAACTTTCATTTTGCTTTTCATATTTTCAACCAAATTAAAGGTCAAATGACATTTTACAAGCGCAACTTTAGTATGTGTCAGTGAAAACTGTGCTGGATGCAGTCACTCCACCTTGTTTACATGTTTCACTGTCGCCTCCAAGAAAAGAACTGTGGAAAGGCAAATCACTGTCCATGAAAATCTCATGTTTCTAAATGCGTTTTCGGATATCAAATGTTGCAATATTCAGGGACGATAAGATGATGATTAACTGTGCAGTGCAGTGCAGAACATGTTGCTCCAAAGGGATTACTTGGTAAATACGCACAAGGATTTTAATTTATTTCATATATGTGTGTGCATGGCGGGGTACAATCAGAGGGGAGTCTTTATTTTTACTGATACCCATTTTTATCCAGCATAAAAGAAAGTACAAAGCCATCAAGGCAGTAGGTAAATAGGTATTTCATCCTCTAATCATTTCCAACAAAAGCAGAGTGCCTCACTTAATGTTAACATTAAAGAACGGTACTGTTGCAGCATGCAGGGATGCAGTTTCATAAAGCCATGTTGGGTCTGGGGAAAGACTGATAAGATGAAGACACAGTGGTGTTGGAACGTTCGTCTGTTTGCAGCATTAAAGGCTGTAAATTGATCCAGTCTTTTCTTCTCCCTTGGATAATCTCTGTCCTTGTGCTGAGAGGCAATTGATTTGGCCGCATGCTGTTGGATGATGCACAGTAAACCCTGTTTCAACTGATAAGGATAATAGGAGAGAAGGAGAGAGCTGATGTGTGATATCTAGATTTGAAGTCATCAATTATTTCAGTCACAGAAGTCAATAAGTCATGACCTGAACAGTGGGTTGCTTGACTAATTTCAAACATGTCGAGGCCCTAACGTCTCACCTGAGTTAGAACTGACAATCTCTCTTTGAAGCAAATCATGAGATGAAATAATCTTTTCTAGTGATTAGTTGACACACATGTCTGAGACTCATTTTCTTTCCAGTTAGTCTTTCATGCAAAAAGCTTAAATTTATTTCACAGCAGTAAATTATTATATGTAATTCGACACACGTCATTATTGATAGCTGTAATATTTTGGCTTCAGTTTTCTACAGTGGCAGGAAATGGAGACCCGTTGTCCATCTTTACATACAGTCATTGTGCTGCACAGTCACACAGTATAGCAGCATCCAACTGTTGTATCCAGTCAAGTCTCAGTCTAGATCAGACAGTTGGCTACTAAAAGGTTGTTTATTTACAGACAACACTCAGCCTAACGATATCTGGTGATTCAAGCAAATATACATATTTGATTAAATCACCAGGTATCATGTACATGAAATATTTACCCTGTTTGGTCACTCATTTACTTTGACAGGGGAAGACTGACGGGATATGAGGGTGAACAACCTTAATCTATTAAGGTATCACAAATGATCAGATTCAGGCAAAGTCACAAAATGATTATTATACATAACTATAAAGCAAACATTTGTTTAACAAGAAACATATGCATACAAACTTGTCAAAGTGATGATGCAAACATATCAGGTGCACTGACATCTACAGGATCTTTGGTTTCCCTCCAAAAGGGGCGTGGCCTTGATGTTTCGCAAAATACCGGTCTGGCCAGCTAGTTGGTGGCAAGAATACCTAACGAGTGTGTAAAGTTAGCAAGTGCTGGCAGTTTGCCTATCTGCAAATGCCTGGGAAGTGCATGTTTAATAATGTATATGGCTGTATCGCTATATAGGCCCACACATTTAAAACCAGTTAAAGTTCTGGAAATGGGGTCAAATGTAATGGAAAAGTTTTGAAAATTCATTGGTAAAAATGTGTGGGATTCCTGGTGATTGCAGAGTTGTGCCATGCAGTCACATTTTGTGTGAGATTTACAGAGGTGGTATTGATGTGTATGGATGGTAAGATGTACCATTTCCTTGTTTGTGTCAGAGTAAAACAATAAAATGTGTTTGAAAGGCCTTTCTTCACAGCCTTGGTGTGCTCCATTTATCATTAAACTCCGTAACAGGTCCTTCGTATTTGTGACACAGATGAAAGCTGATGCGTCAAACTTCCACCCACATGTACCCTTATAAATGACAACTTTAGGGGTGCCGGTGACTTAGTGGTAGAGCAGGCACCCCATGTACAGGGCTGTTGCCGCAGCGACCCGGGTTCGACTCCAGCCCGTGGCCCTTTGCTGCATGTCACTCCCTCTCTCTCTCTCCCCCTTTCACACTTGTCTGTCCTGTCAATTAAAGGCTAAAAAGCCCCCCCCCCCCCAAAAAAAATATCTTTAAATGATAACTTTAATACATTTCTTTCAGGACTGAAGTTTATACTTTGGTAGTGAGCCGTGAGCCTCCCACAGCTTTATTGACTGGCTTCTGAAAAGCAGCTTGAAAATGAATTCTCTGAGCAGAACAAAAGAAACTAAAAATTGCAATCAGGGATAAAAACAAGTGTTGAGGAAGAAACTTAATGCTACAAATCTTATATAAACGTGGCAGGCAGGTGAACATTTTGTCATCACGTTGCTTCAAATCAAGACTTAATGGGCCTCTGGAGGCCCCATTTCCAACTTTTTTTTTAATTTATTTTTTTACTTGAAACATAAAACCGGTGTACCACCAGCTGTTTGCACAGTGTGAATCCACATTTACCAAGCTAAGAGGATGGAGAAAACGCCTTCTGGAAAAATACCTGATTATAAGCCTGATCACCCTTCTCAATTGCCTGTCTCATTTAATAGATTTGAGCTGAATCAACTCCATTAATGTGTCAGCCTTAACCACACAAAGCATACATTTCAAAAGTTAGAGTGCTGAGGACCACTGTGAAAAGTTGTGACACACACAAAATACTGTTTTACTTTACTGTGACAACACTACACACTGAGGATCCTCTCTGAGTTGTTAGCACCACCACCTGGCCACACAGTAAAAGGAGCTGTGAGATTCAGATTTTGAAGGTGCGCATCTTTAATTGGATCAAGTGCAGGCAGGCAGTTATTTGCAGTACATTGTGGAGGAGAGGACTTTGCAGATGTAGAAACAGCAGCTAAAAGAGAAAGATGAGAAAGAGAGGCATCACTGTGTTGGCTATGGGACCCCTCAGCCTCAGACTGAGACTCAGCCTTTAGCCACATGCCAGCTCTACGAGTGTAGGCTGTGAAATGCAACAAAAAGGTCCCTGAACCCATTTTAAACAGTGACATCAAACACAGGAAGTCCCCTCAGGCTCAGGCAATTATCTGCTGATCTCTGAGTTCATTTAGAGATAAAGACTAAACTACTACCAAATAAAATAAAAAAAAAAAAACATTTAATGAAACCATGTTTAAAGATCATGTGCAACAGACCCACAGTGACTCACAACGTAGATGCCACAAGACTTCCTGTACACACACAAAGAGCTGTTGCTTCAAAAGGTGGTTCACAGAGAGTGCAACAACCAGAAAACCAGTTAATACAAAGAGTTGACAAACTACGTCAAGGGTACCATCACACATGAGCGAATGCAGGCAAGTGACCATACAATATTTATGCTGAATGTTGGCAGTACCAGGTGTGACAGACACGAAAAGCTGTGACTAATGTTAGCTATTTTGCTAATAAATACGGCAATGTGTGACATTATTGGTACATTACTAATTCTCTTACGTTCTATTTCTGTCTGAGCATTAAGCTCTTTTACAGCAATGTCCTGAGTTAACATTAAATGGGCTGGAAGGATATAAATATATAATTGCTATAAAGTGATGAAAAAAGTCCATAAAACAAAATAAGTAGCAGCAATGTAAACAGCAATAAAAACAGTAAAAAGACAGAAAGGTAAATAATTAAGAATGGAGTCTGCCATAAAGGACAGATACATAACAACAACAACAACAACAACAACAATAAAAATAGTAATAGATAGAAAATCATGTCTGTCAACTGTAAAACAACCATACCATCTAGCATATACTTGAAATGATCTACCAATACATACCTGTCCAATTTCAATACCTCTTTTTGTGTGGGGCGAAAAAACTAAAAGCTAATTTACCAAGCTCTGTACTGATCTGAGGGATTCAAGGGATAAAAATTGCTGTGAATTTTTAGAGATGAATTTGATTTTTAGAAGTGTAACTTTCCTAGCAATGCCTTGAGCTGCATATACAAAATATCACCGTAATCTAAGACTGACATGATAGTTGAGGGAATAATTGTCCTTCTTTCTATAAGAGAAACATGACCTCGATCTGTACAACGCACCCAATTTAATTTTCACTTTCTTTGTGAGCTCAACCACGTGTTTTAAATGAAAGCTTGTCATCTAGTCAGATGCCAAGGTATTTGTAATCTGTAACACGTTCAATGTGGGTGCCATTAAGGGAACGGATGGAAAAGGCGCCAAGATCACACTTCCTTTAAATCAGTATAAGATTTTTTAAGAGTATCTGCACGCAGTCAAATGCACACTGGAGGTTTGATACAGCATCCTATATTGATGGTATACAAGCATAAAGAATCATGTCAACTGCATAAAAATGTGCTTTTACGGTTTTCTGCAGAGGCACAGATATCATTTATATACAATGGGCCTAAAATTGACCCTTGTGGCACACCACTTTTTAATCTTAAAAACTCTGAATAAAGTCCTGCAGCATTTATACACTGGGTTCTATCAGTGAGGTAGTCCTGAAACCATTTAAAGGATGCTTCATCAAAACCCAGCAAGGCCAATTTATCCAGAAGCAGTATGTGATAGACAGTATCAAAAGCCTTTGACAGGTCTATAAATAGGGCTGCACAGTGCCTCCTACGATCTAGGGCTGACATTATATCATTTAGAACCACAGTTGCTACTGTAATGGTGCTATGGCCAGATCTAAACCCAGACTGACAGGGACTTAAAATAGCATTTGCAGACAGAAATATATAGAGCTGTTCATTTACAAAAGATTCCAACATTTTAGCTAGGAATGATATTTTTGAGATAGGCCTATAGCTGAGATAGGCCTATAACTTGGTAGGGGGTGTAACCCAATCCCGATTAATAAGTGAAAGCAGGTGGGTGTCAGCAATGGATCACAATGAGAGGCCATTTTGAAAGTGAAACACCTCCACAAGGGTTCAGAAAGAAAACAAAAAAAACAAAAAACTGCACAAAAATGAGAAATTACCAAACAAACCAGTCCGTGTTTTAATGGAAGCAGCCATGTTTTTTGAATAAAGGCTTTTTAACTTAATTCAAGTGCATTTGTCCCTGCACCACACATGATTGCATGAAATTAAATTTCTTCCCATGTGCTGGCCCTTTTCTTCAAGAGCACCTGTGTTTTTTCTTGGGTTTCATATGATAAATACAGTTCTCGAGCACACCACAACCTCGTACTCCAAAGTGCAAAAATAGAGTTGAGCAGTGAAGAAGCGCAGCTTCCATGTTCAGTGTAGCAGCTTTGGTTGATTATAATGGTCGCAGTCTGCTGTGGGCATGCTGAAGCTGACCTGTCATGCCACGCCAGTGTATTTTGCCTGTTAAGTTTAAGTGAAACACTGGCTTAAAGTAGGTCAGGAAAAAGGCATGAAACATTTAGCATTATATTTTACATCATTTATCAGCAAGCTAGCTAGCATTAGCTAGCAAGCTAGTTTTCCATGTCCATCACACTAGGCACTGCCCACATTCAGCACAAATATCGCTCTGTACCCTGAAGCATAGGATGTATAAAGAAAGCTGGGTACAGCATTGGAGTCAGGGACTCGTTCATTCCTATGAAAATTGCTCAGTGGGGCATGAAGCCAAAAAAGTTTGAATTAATGAAATTAACAGGATCTTCCACATCACTGGGCTCATAGAGGAAGTGCACCAGAGACTTTTACCAGCTGAGCAGCTAACTTCTGCTGACCAAGCGTCTAACTTATAGTTTAGCCTTCCACAAATCTGAAGGGGGATAAAATGATTTTGTGGTGTTGCTCCTCGAGACTCTAAAAATGTTATCAGTCCAAATGTATCAAATCCTGATAGTGAAACCAATTATTCGGGGATCGTGACGCTCAAATAAATGTGTCCACTGATTGACAGACATCTCTTTTACAATATTGTGCATAGCATTAGTTTAGGCAGGACATGATGCCCAGTTACATCAGCTGATCTCAAACAGCCCAATCAACTGATGGAGTGGCTGACTGATGGAAGAGAGTCAGCTGATAGATCACATGACTCCTTTCTATGTAACCAATTGGCAAATCTAATTCAGGGGGCTCTGTTTAAACTGCTCCGGCCTGCCTACTGCTTCCTTTGCAACCCAGCTCCTCCTTTTCATGTTGTGTCTGACTTAGCAATGTCATTTCAGTTTGTCATTGATGGTGGCTCTATTCTGTTCCCATTCTGTTCCCTATTCTGTTGCTCTCTTTGCCTTAAGGCTTTTCACGTAGGCGCGTGCAAGGATGAAGAGGTGCTCTTTCTCTGCCTTAAGCTTTCTGTGTAGGCCCGAGGAAAGGCAGAGAGGCCCCAGAAGAGAGCCATACCACCAAATACAATACTGCAATAAAAATAAAGTTTTCCTTAACTTAAGTGGTCCTGACTGAAGTAAGTCTATGGGAAAAAGTCTTTTTGGGCCTAATTGCATCACATGGCGAACCTTGAAGTTGTAATCCCACAGCATGGCCACTATGTAAAATTGGCTCCAGAGCCGAGCACTGTTCCTGGGGGCTTGGTCTAAAGGCAAAAGTGTTCTAACCTCCTTTGGAATGGCCATGCTTGAACATGTGGAAAAAAGCCTGCAGTCAGACAGAAGGGCAATAAGACATGATAACCATTCAAATGGGGATAAAGGTGCACACACAGTCTCTCCTCAAATGCATTCTTTATGTGCTTTTCATTATGCTAACGTGTCTCCTCACTTACCTCACTTACGTCTCTCCCTTGCATCTTAGCTCCTCTGGGTTGCAGAGAGAGATGCATAGTTGAGATGTGTAGGATACACCTGTGTTTCCTGACTCTAAGGTCCTTCAGAAGCCTCCTCTCTCCTTGCTCCTTCTCTTCTCATTGGAAGATTCTCTATGGTGGCGGAAGGGGAATGCTTTTCAGGTCACGGGAGGAGAGAGGACCCGAGGAAGCATAAGTTAGCATAATAAAAAGCATCCATGGAGTATGCCTCAGCCAGGACTCCTACAGGAAGCATTTAACAAAACCACCAAAACCACAACAGGACAATGGCCATGTATAGAGATAGAACTGGATCCACTATAGCAACAGCTACTGAAATAAAGGGTAACTTATGTCCTTCACAGCTTGAAAAGCCAAGCAGAGGATGTAGCAGATGAAGCTTTGAAACTCTGAAAAAGCTCAGGAGGTGACTTCAATCTCTCTAAACTTTCCCTTTTATGCACTAAACCCAGAAGTGCTGGTCCATGACTGGATAAAACAGAAATACAGTGAGAGGATGCACCTCTGTGCCAAGGGAGCTACCAGAGCTGGCTCTACAATAACTGTATCGGTGTTGGAAATCAAGATGTGTTTTTGTGCTTTGAAGCCCAGAGGAGAGCAGGGGAGAGGACCTTGCATGAATCAGTCACAGTAGTGGGAATTCTAAACAAAGGCAAAGAGAGTGTTTATTGAGAGATGTGGTTACATGAGACAGAGATGCTGCTTTGCTCATCAAAAATATTGGAGACAGGAGGGGATTCTGACATACTGTGTACTAGAAACAGAATATGGTGGATGTGTGTGTTAAGGGAGAGACAGCTTTAAACTGACTCAGTGGAGAGCATTGTACTGCTGTGACTGCTGTGTTACAGCACATCATTTGTTCACACAAGAGTTGACGGAAGGAAAGTCGTTGTGTTACTCCAAACATCCCTCATATTATGTAATTCTGACCTCTTTTTACAGAGAATAGGAGATATATTGGACCAGGCCTTGGCTGCAAATCCTCAAGGAGTGGGCTGTGTAGATGTGGAAGCAGCATTAGGAGGAAAGGAAGCAGGCTGAGGCACAGTGACAGCAGTGGCTGTAGAGGACGTTGGCTTGGAGCAGGTGTCCCAGCAGACATACCATTTGCCTGATGAATCCAGAAGGTTGGGATAGCGCTTGACTCTGGAAGTATTTTGCAACTCTATCTTGAGCTAAAGGCTAACTGAGATGTCCCAGAATTTTATAAAGTAATTAGAGACAGTGAGACAGATAGAAACTTTTTAAAAAAAAACATAGTGAATAGTGTACAAGATGAGGAGATAATCACAAGGTGTAGGGACACAGGTGAAGCAAAGATGTCTCCTCTTTAGTATCTGTCAAATTAGTGTTTCTTCTGAATGTACCTTATGATCATAGGTGGGTTGTGATAACCAGATCCTTTTTGGATAAGGTACACATGGTAAAATACAGATGCATAAAGCTGTGAGCGTAATGCCTGACCAACATGTGCACCAAACATGCATGTATGGAGCTAGCCACCTTGTAAATGTTTAATATTCACAGTTTATACTATATTAATGTTTTATTCACTGTCTGTTTTCAAAATCTGAGAAAAATATCTGGATCTTAAGATTTTGAAATCAAGCAAAAACAAGAGAGGTTAATTGGTGCAGCAGACTGAAGAGAGGGATGTTCAGTATTATGCTTGTAGTCTAATTGTGTGTGCCACCTTAAAATTAATGGAAAACGAAACGTAACTATATAAGAATAACTAACACAGAAATAAGATATTGTCAAAAATATAGGTATTTATATTGTCACATCGTCAATCACTCGAAACATTTCAATGGGAAGGCTCACCGAACAGGCACGTAGTGAGTCCCATTTGTCCGACAGAACGTGAAGGCAGCAGCAGTCACGCGTTGTTTGCCTTCTTAAAGTGCAAATATGGCGGACGATGGAGAATCGCTGGAGTCCTGGCTTAGTAAGTACATGCTTAAACTCCTTTTTCACGTCGTTTATTCGTCTCAAAGGTGTGCAGCAATGTGCTGTACAACCGTAAGTGTCTGAAACAATAATTTGACTCGCATGACATCGCTGAAACTGAAAAGTATCGTGCTAATTCGTCTGTGTTATTGCTAACACAGACAGCTGCTGCTGGCAACTCATTGACGTCGCTAGCTAAAACCAGCTTTGATGTTGGCTTTAAACTGGAGTCAGTGTGTGGACAGGTTTGCTAAAATGTGATTATTCTGTTGGTGACCTACTGTACGCCTTTGCAGTTGCTCCCTGGTTTTTAAGACTGCTGTTGTAAACAGCTCCAGGTGCTGACTTATCCAAGTTCAAACAGGTCTTGCAGAAATAAACTGGATCAGTGAACTGTCCGGGGGCTATTAAAGAGAGGAGACATAACACAAGATATCCTGAAAGGTCTAACGTTAGGTTGTGTGGGAGCTAGTCTCGGAGGGAATATAGCTTCATACTCGTATGTTGGCTTAAATCTTGTTGATATATTACAAAGCTCCAGCCTTCATCAGCTCTCCAGTGACATGATGATAATTTAACCATAGATGTACCTATTGATAAGCTTTGCTAAATGTGCTATAAAGGCATGAGAGATCATATCCTCCTTTTTCCCCCTTAGACAAAGCCACCAACCCCTCCAACAGACAGGAAGACTGGGAGTATATAATGGGATTCTGTGACCAAATCAATAAGGAGCTAGAGGGGTATGGTCACATTCATTCACTAACCTAATCATGTCCATCTAATAGTGCTCATGTGTGTCCTCATTGTGCAAAACACGTGGAGCTTATTATAAAGGTTGTTGTAACACAGACTCTGAGTGGCTTGTGTTATTAAGTCTGCATTGGATTGTGACTTTCTGTCTTATTTTCCAGCCCACAAATATCCGTTAGATTGTTGGCTCACAAGATCCAGTCCCCTCAGGAATGGGAGGCGATGCAAGCATTAATGGTGTGTAGTGGAATCACTTCACTGTCCTTTTCATTTTGACATCCTTCAGCAGAAAGTGGAAGACGATATCTGAGGTTGTTTTCCTTTTTTTTAGGTTCTTGAGGCGTGTATGAAGAATTGCGGGCGACGGTTTCACAATGAAGTTGGGAAATTTAGGTTTTTGAATGAATTAATTAAAGTGGTTTCACCTAAGGTAGGTTACGTGAATGTTTAAACCTCCTCTGATGGAGATATGTATACCTGAATTTAAGTTTGATGTCATTTTAAGCTGTGCATCTATCATTTTTCAGTATCTAGGAGACAAAGTGTCAGAAAAAGTGAAGACTAAAGTGATTGAGATGCTGTACAGTTGGACTGTGTCTCTACCAGATGAAGCAAAGATCTTTGAAGCGTATGAGATGCTGAAGTCACAGGGTGAGATACCAGCCACTTAAAACTCTAAAAAAAATAACACAGTAAAACAATATGTTGGCATAACAGTGATATCAAAAAATAATTCCCCAAATAGTTGGTTATAATTGTGTTGTGCTTTGGACTTTGATGTCCCGTAGCTGTCATTTTCAGACTAAAATAGCTTTCTGTTGTCATTTTTATTTTAGGTATCATTGTAACTGACCCAGAAATCCCTCTTGATGCAACATTAATACCATCGCCCTCTCCACGACCCAAGAATCCTGTGTTTGATGACGAGAAGAAGAGCAAGGTAAGAAGAATTATTTTGGGATGTGAACGCTGCGGCTCACTCACTGCATGTAGCTTTCTCTTTTATCTTCTTTTATCTCTGTTACAGATACAGATTCAATTAAGTGTATTGCTGGCACAATGTAGATCATTTGGTACCTCTGTAGTTTAAGTGTTTGAGTGCTTACATACTTAGCTGCCACATTCAGACCCTCCTTGCCATAGAATACTAAATAAATAGTGCATATGGCCTAATTTGCTTTCTTGCTGAGAGTTAGGTGAGAAGATGGATACCACCCTCAAATCAGTTCATTAAATGTGAAGGTAAAGGCAGGAGATGGCAGATCCATGTCGTTACTGCCCAAAACCAAGTAATGGTCCAACAAGTAACTCCCCTTAAAACCACAATGTGTCATTTTAATTTCAGTTTTTGTATGGATGAAAAACACAGGATATAACATGTTAATTAATGAGCTTCAACAGAGCTGGTTGACAGATCTTTTTTTTCTTACTTTTGGACAGAGCAAGGCAAGCTGTTACCTGCTGTTTCCAGTCTTTATGCTACGCTAAGCTAATCATCTCCTGGCTGTAGCTTTTAATTTAACAGACAGATATGCGAGTCATATCAATCCTCCTTTCTGACTCTGAAAGAAAGCATATAAAGGTATTGCCCAAAACATTGAACTATCCCTTAAATTTTTCGGTATGGATGCGGCCCATTTATATAAGAAATAAAATCCCAAAAGGAAACTATGTAATTACCAGTCTTTCATATGATATACTTTCATGTTTTTTCCACTCTTTCATGGGAGTTTTGATCGCAGGATTGTCTCACTATATACTAAAGATTGAGAGGTTTTAAAGGATTAGACAAGTATCTCTCTGTCCCCTCCTTTCTTGCCTTCTCCCACTGTTGCATCACTGACTAATGTCTAGTTCACAATCCACAACTTTTGCCTAGTTTTCGATTTGCCGACAGTTTTTGGAGCTCCCTGACAAAAGCCCCAGATCAGAGGCAAATGGTGATTGGCACGGCACTTGCAAAATGGTGCTCTTAGTGCTGAGAGGCACATCAGTGCATTGCAGACGCTCCCCAGATATCTAGTATGCTAAATATCTGGACCTGTCTGGGACTTTGTCATCGAGCTACAGCCAGTGAGAGCCCTGAACACAAGTTGAGGACAGAGACGAGTGGTGCTGTGGCGCTCGCCAAGGTGTGTTTGAGAGGAAGAGAGAGACAGAGTGACAGAAAAAGGTGAAGAGAAGGTGGAAGGTGGACTATTGCAACCCCTCCAACCCAGGTTGTGGTTTGATCCACACATCACATGGCATACTCATGGTGAAAGATCTTGTAGAGAGTGACCTCCTGTTGCCGGTCGGTCATGTAGTGTGAGAATCACAATGACTGCAACACTCCCACATACAAACAGCAAGTGAACAGTGCTGCGATCTGATGACTGTGAATGTTATGCAGTGTGAGCTTCTCTTAAAGGCTGTGGCATTCCACAGAAAAAAAGGGTCGTATTTAATGTGCATATACGACACTGAAAGAAGTCTTGTTTATTTTTTCGCTCCAGTACCTCACTGGTTACTGAAACAGGTCATGAGTGCATGTTTACTTTTTGTTGACTGCAGTTGATCTATGGATAAGTTTTGTTTTTCTAGAGTCTGGGAGCTTGTATTGCTTTGCTGCTTGTGTCTGGGTAATCTGTGGGAAATGTACTTAAGTGTTTACTCTCTCTGCAGAGATTGGCAGAGCTGCTGAAGAGCAAAAAGCCAGAAGATCTGCAAGAGGCCAATCGGTTCATCAAGAACATGGTCAAGGAGGTGTGTCAGTGTTTAGTAAAATGTTTTGGTTGTGTTTTAATTCAGTTCTGTTGGCTTTCTACCCGAGAATTTAGAAGCCAATTACTGTCTTCATTTTAAAGTGTGTGTTTATACTGACACCCAAGTTTAATAAGTACTATCTCTACAAGTGTGACTCATTTTGTTTGTTTTTTTTTTACCCAGGATGAGGTGAGAACACAGAAAGCGACAAAGCAAAAAAGCACACTGGAGGCAGTCAACAACAGCGTGAAACTCCTTAACGAGATGCTGACTCACTTCAGCCCGGAAGACTCCACGGACGGAGACAAGGAGCTCATTAGGGTTTGTAAACAGGGCTCAGATGACCTTTTGAAACAAATTCAGTTCTTCCTTTTGCATTAACTGACTTTTTTGGAAACACTCTTATTTGATATTTCAAACCTTGGCTGTATAGCTCCAAATCAGCCCAAACTCCTGTTAGATTTAAACTCTCAGGCAACAATTAAAACAGCCTCCTTCTAAGACAAACCAGTCCTTCATTAGGTATAGACTTTCCTTCAGATTTCTCCATCACGTTAACATATATACAGTAAACAGCTCAAAGTTATTTATGTAAAAAAAAAAAAAAAACATAATATCTGTGTGAATCAGGGCTGCCCCTGACCAAAATGTTTCCTTGTTCACCAGTAGTCGTTAGTTCAAGCCATTAGTCAACTAATTGTTGCACATTTATAATGTTAATTTAATTTTTTGGGAGGATATGTTGTGATATATTGTGTTTTCATTGCCTTAGAATGAGCCATTTATATCTACATACAGAGAAAGGGTCCTCTTCCACAGAGTCTGCCATGATGTTTGTACAGTAGCCCAGAATGGACAAACCAAACAGTGGCTCTAGACTAGGCCTGTCGCGATATGTGATAAGTCGGTTAATTGCACGGTAAATTAAAAGGGAGACGGTAACTTTTCCGGCCGCGATTAATTGCCATATTCATGCGTGTTTGTTTTCCTCATCTCTCTCTACCAAAGAGACTGGACGACAAGAGCATTCACTGCCGTGCATCATCTGGCAGCCAGGTGAGTTGGTTCATTAGCGTAATGAACGGAGGGAAAGCTCTTGTCATCGAGTGTCTTTGTCTCTGTGGGGGAGGCAGGGCTATGGGCTACACACATAGACACAGTGCGATCTTCGTGAGGGGGAGACAAGGCAGAGAAAAAAAACGAGAGAGTTGAGCGTAAGAGAAAGACATGAAACTTGTTCCTAAACCAAATGCCATGCTCCTGTGTGGGAGTATTTTGGATTTAAACCAAATGACAGAGGGGAGCCCAGTAATTTGGACGAGCCAGTGTGCCGGGTTTGTTCTAAAACCATCTCAACAAAAAGAGCAAATACAACCAACTTAACTGCACACCTGAGAGAGAGAGACTGACAGTCTATTTTTTTCTATTTATTTATTTATTTCGATATTTTTACATGTTATTTCGGATATTTAAATTTTCTTTTTTGCATTTGTAAATATTCTTGTTAAATAAATGTTTATTTCTCTTTAAAAGGGTGTACTTGCATATTATGCCTTTATCATCATTATATAAGTTTAAAAAAGCAAAATTACAACAATAATAAAAATAGTCTTAAAAGCACAGTATTACGCAATATTATCGCTTATCGCAATAATTTCTGACGCAATTAATCGCCCAGCAAAATTTGTTATCGTGACAGGCCTACTCTAGACAGGGACAATATTGCTTTTGCATTGGCCACAATGTGCCAAGCATGTAGTTCTCCTACATGCTTGGCACATGGGAGAAGTTTTAGATGGTTGCAATCTGTGACCTCACCACTAGATGTCACTAAATCCTACACACTAGACCTTTTAACAAGAATGTGGACGGCAAAAGCAGTAATGATTATGATTGTGTCCGAACAACCAGCAAGGAGACTGAACATTTTGTTAATTTATTTCAACGCAGTATAACATACCACAACTTATGAACTTTACACCAACACAATAACTTAGAAAACAAAAAATAAATACTGTGCTGTCACAATCCTCTCTCTGAACAGCTCCTGCTGGAGGTAAACTCCGCAAGATTTGACTCTGTCAAGTATGCCGTGTCTTGTTTCTCTGCATAGAGTAATGATGAGCTCTTACGACTTGGGTCTAGGACAGTAGCTTGGATATATGCCGGTCTTGAGATCCACTGTGAGTTTTGGTTAGCGGTTGGTTGGTAGTTGCGTATTCTCATACTTATTAGCACGGGCAGCGTGACATCGAAGTGCAGCTCTGGCATGAAGATTGAGAGGGAATTTTTTTTGTAACTAACCAACCAATTAAGAAATTTGGCTGACTAAAGCCTCACTTATGCTTTCGATACGGATGGTCACATGGACATCAGCTGACGAGGGACTGTGACAAGGAAACGTTTGGATCTTTAATACTTTGGAAGAATTTTGGTTTGCTGTGAGGAGAATTTGCACAAACTGTAGGAGCCAGTGTTTAGAGAACTCAAGTCGACAGCATGGATCTCTGTCCATCCTCATCCAGGTAGTTAGAAAATGTCGGATGTGCATGGGCAGGCGAAAACCTGCCTCACCGGACCCCTACGAAGGGCTTAGTCTGATGGTGTGATGTCACTTTGGCTGTGTGGACAGTCATGAACCTCAAGCATAAGACTCTTTTGACTAACATTTTGGTCAGCTCTTAGGGGGCAGCCCTGGTAATAATGACATATTTAATATCATAGTTATAGGTGACATTTATCATGAATGTATCATGAGTAATGGTTTTCTTTTTCTATCCTATGATACAGCAGTTTCTGAATTGAGATACAAGAAGGGAATATTTAGTGGTTTCTAAAATTCTTTTCTCAGGAGCTGTATGGTGATTGCGACAAGCTCAGGCAAACAGTGTTCCAGCTTGCAACAGAGACCGAGGATAATGACAGCAGCTTGGGTAAGACATCCTGTGATATGGCCCTAGTTACTCTGGTGATGCACTCTCATTGTCCTTATGTATGTATAAAAAGTTGTACATATGCATGACTCATGATTTATGAAGGCCTTGTGCTGACGTAAGAACAACATCCTATCAGACCGGAACAACCACTTGATCACTTTATAAAAAACACTCAACACACACAGTTCCTAAATTCAGAACGCATTGTTCTATTGTTTGTGAAGCATCAGCCCAGTCTAACCTTTTAAAATGTATTTATCAGGAGATATCCTGCAGGCCAGCGATGACCTCTCCCATGTCATTAATTCCTATAAGAAGATTGTGGAAGGACAGATCATTAATGGAGAGACTGAAGAGGCACAACAAATACAATCATCGGTCAGACAAGGTACATTTTAACTGGTATAACCACAGAATTGTATGTCCTCATTGTATGTTTACTGCATAGCACTAATAATTATGTCATTAGGCAGTGCAGTTTCTGACATATTTTCAAAAGAGGCTTCCATTTTGTGTGCATCACAACTCCTCATTGCAGAAACCATGCAGTCACAATTACAGCCCATGGTCAGACAAACTTAAACTTCTGTCTAATCTGAACACCAAAAAAACATTCTCAAGAGCATGTTGTATGAATATACTGACTGGTGTTTTGTGTATGTGTGTGTGTGTGTGTGTGTGTGTGTGTGTGTGTGTGTGTTTAGATGAACTGTCCCCTTTAAACTTTGCAGATGGACAAACAGAGAATATTGCCTGTTTGAAATTGGATACACCTTTGTTTTCTCACTGCCAGTGTTTTCCTCCATCTGACAAGCACAGGTCACACGAACCAGTCAGAGATTCTTATTGACCTGGTGGGTCTGGACACTCAGAGCGTCTCTCTACCAGAGCATCAACCCCCGTCTTCTCTGTCTATTCCTGCTGACCTGCTGTGTGGGTCCGCTGTCACTGACCCTCAGTCCCCGAGTCCCAGTGCACCATCTGCAGCACTCTCTCTGCTGGATGAAGAGCTACTATCTTTAGGTAACATCCAATATAGTATCTTGTTGTTGTTGTTGTTGTTGTTGTTGTTGTTTTTGTTTGTTTGTTTGTTTGTTTGTTTTTTTCATGGCAATGCTGAACATTATAGGGACAGTTTCACCCAGAATCAAAAACATATATTTATTTTTTATCTTACCTTTAGTGCTATTTATTAGTCTAGATTGTTTTGGTGTGGGTTGCTGAGTGTTGAAGATATTGGCCGTAGAGATGTCTGCCTTCTCTCTGATATAATGGAACTACATAGATAGGGCTCGGCTTGTGGTGCTCAAAACATCAAAAAAAAACAAAAAAAAAACCACAATACAAAGACTCAAGAGCAATGTCTCTTTCCAGAAATAATGACCTAGTTACTGGAGATAGTCCACAGACCTGGTTGTGTAGGCTACACCTAAGAACTGTATCACCATGTTCGTTTCCATAGTCCATCCAGAGACATTGCTGCTGAGCTAGTTCAGATATATTCAGGAGAAGGGAGACATTAATACTGCCACATCTCTCACACTCAACAACTCGCAGCAAAACGATATAGATTGATAAACAGCACTACGGGTTCGAGGTAAATATGTATTTTTTGACTTTGAGGTGAACTGTTCCTTTAACTGTTCTTTTTAGATTCTAGTTGACATATAAAGCCCCAGTTCTAAAAAAGTTGGGAAGCTGTGTAAAATGTAATTAAAAACAGAACGCAATGATTTGCAAAAGTTTCTTTACTTTTATTCAATTGAATACAGTAAGAAGACAAGACATTTAATGTTGACTGATAAACTTAATTGTTTATTGTAAATATACACTCATTCTGAATTTGATGCCTGCAACACGTTCCAAAAAAGTTGGGGTAGGAGCATGTTTACCTCTGTGTGACATCACCTTTTCTTTTAACAGTGGTGTTTTGGAGCTGAAGACATGACATGTTTTAAAAGTTTTGAAAATGAAATTTGTTCACATTCTTGCTTGATATATGACTTAAGCTGCTCAACAGTCAGTCAGCTTGTTGTGTTTTGCTTTTTATAATGTGTCACACATTTTCAGTGGGAGACAGGACACCTGTATATGCCTTTCAGCATTCATGGTGCCTTCACAGATCTGCAAGTTACCCATAAGGCCATAGGCACTGATTCACTCCCACACCTTCACAGACGCTGGCTTTGAACTTTGTGCTGGTAACAATCTGGAAGACACAACGTCCATTCTTTTCAAAAACAGTCTGAAATGCTGATGCCTCAGACACAGCACACTTTTTCACTCTGTCAGTGCATCTCAGATGAGCTTAGGCCCATAGGGGTCAGGATGTTTCTGGATGTTGTTGATATATGGCTTTCACTTTGTATGTTAGAATCTTAACTTGCATTTGTAGATGAAGAGATGAACAGTGATCAATGACAATGTTTTTTCCAAAGTGTTCTTTATACAGTCATGTTGATTTTTAAGAAACGTTGATCTCCAACTGTTGGACTGTTTGCCCACACAGTTTTTCACAAAGTGACCACCCTTTCTTGAGACACCTGAGCATTTCAAGGGTGCCACTTTCAAACCCAATAGTGATACTTTAATCTGTTACCTATTAACCCTTTTACCTGTGGAATGTTCTGGGTGTTTTTTTTGAGAATTTTACAACTTTCCCAGTCTTTTGTTGCTCCTCTCCCAACTTTTTTTGGAATGTGTTGCAGGCATCAAATTCATAACAAGTGTATATTTACAAAAAATAATAAAGTTTATTTGTTTGAACATTAAATGTCAATCAAATATAGGTTCAAAAATAGAGGTTGTACGTATGACTTCTTTTGTGTTAATTTACAGGCCTCAACGATCCCGCTCCTGTTCCAAGTAAATCAACACATGTAAACCCAAGCAATCATTTGCCATCTTTACAGGTATTTAAATTAAGAGCAATTTTTTTTTGTAATGTCAAGTATTACCTCACTGTTAACAGGAGTGTTTTTATTGCCATATATTCCAGGATTCCAGTCAAGATTTGGGTCTTTTTGACATCACTTTGGCTCCTGCGTTTTCCACATCTTCACTTCTTCCAGATGCCCTTTCTGGATCAGGTGCCCCAGATAATCCAGCCAAATCTTCTATGACTGCCTCTGCCTTAATCTTCCCCGGCCCCATCTTCTCCACACCTCCGGTTTCTACAGTATCTGTCTCAACGACGTCAGCCATATTCCCGCAGCCCCTCAGCTCAGTATTGACCACCATGACCCCAGCTGCTCTTCCTCAGTCATTCAGCATGGCCTCGCCTGCTATCTCAGCCACCCCTGTCAGTACACAACAGGTCTCCACTGGAGTGTCCCACATGACTTCAACTTTTCTCAGTCACAATCTGCAAGACCTTGCCTTGCTGGATCTGGGCAGTCCTAAAAAGTGAGTAGTGTCATGAGGTAGAACTGGGGGACAGAGCATTGGTCAGCGTCAATCTGTCCATCTGTCACACGTGATAACTCGGGTGCTGGATCATATTTTGAAAATCTCAATGTTTTTTTTAAATTGCACTGGTTGGTCTGTTGCTGTTGCTCAGCACTTAAATTTAAAATCACTTCTGTCCACTGAAATGCTCAACAGTGTTTTCTTCATTCACATATGAGGTTTCAAGTGCATCTTAACTGCTAGTTTCCAAATGGTAGTGACTCCATTAGCCTTTGATACAGAGTGATCTGTGGATGACCCTGCAGCCACTAGAAGGGCAGCGTTTTAAGCACAGTAACCAAGCAACGTTGCTCAGAGTGGATAGAAAAATGCTTTGCTGAATGTTTTGAGAATACTGTCCAAATTACATTTTGAAGCATAAGAGTACTCTGTATCTCATCAGTTTAATTAAAATTCAAAGACTATTTGTGACTGATCATTGTAAAGTGCTGGTTAAGTGTCCAGCAGCCGCTTGTTCAGATGTCAGATGGTTGAGGTCTGATTTTGTGTTGATGTAAGGCCAAGAGCCTTGCATTTCATTTGTGATCACTAAACCTGACTGCACAGTGAATGTTTGGACATTTTAGATCGCATTTCTTTCATGTTGCTTCTGTTGTCTTGTTATTATAGTTTATCAATGATCATGTCTGTTATCATACAATGTCTTTGACAAAGGCTCTTTAATTATTCACACACAGTATACCAGGTGGGGTTGACTCTGGCAGCTGTCTGGTCAAGAGTGAGGATCTACTCGCTCCTCCTGCCCTCTCTGTCGGTCTTGAGGTCACCTCCACCACTTCCACCTCACTTCTCCTCGGAGGGATACAAGGAGGGTTGACTCCCCCACCTGCCAAGAGTCAGGCAGATGACAGCCCTCTGTTACGCTCTCTGTCCCCCATCCTCCCTCTGAGCCAGGCCAGTCCAGGCAAGGGACAAGAAGTGTCCCTGGCCAATGTCTTTGTTCCTTTGGATGCCATCAAGCCAAGTGGGTTTCATAAAATAGAGTGTATGTTTTTGTATGTGTGTGTGTGGGTGTGTATTTTGAGTATTTCAATTGATTTGGTGGCCTCTTTATATATTTATGGAGCAGAGGGTTGACAGAAAGTTATTTGAGATTGACAAGGACATCACACTGAGCCAAAAGTCTTGTTTGGTAGACTCGCCTCTGTGATGAATAAACATCAGTTTAACTCGGGTCCATCATGTTTGAAATTAATTTTTCATCGAAAAGGCAAAAGGTTTTTACAAGGTTGCAAGAGGTCCATGGATACATTTAGTAGTGGAGCAGGGCAGACATACTATTGAGGACATAGAGACCCTGTTGGTTTTAAAATGTCTTTCAGTGATCTCCAGGGTGTCGTGCTGACCACTTGTGTTCAGATTTTTTTTTTTTTTTTACAGCATATGTCACCTCTGCTAGAGGGTCACCGGCCCTGCGCACAGTCATTACGTCTACACTCGCCAGTCACATTAGTGGTTGTCTCGGTACAGCTGGAGATATGGCTGTCAGCAGAATTCAATGTGTCTCCTTCCATATGGCAAAACGATAGACGGTCACTCAACACTTTGTCCAACTCGTAATAAAAGGGCAAGTTATAGAGAGTTGGCTGTCGCTGTCACCAAAACAACCACCATGTCCTGCATTTATGATGCATTTTCCTGTTACGTCCTTGTTGGGGACGCTTCAGGATGCATCAGGGCGCATTAGCCTTTACACTACAACAGATATGTAGTCAAATGTGCCCCAGACCACCTTGGCAAATTGTTAAAGTGCATCTTGGTGGTCGTTTATACTTGTATTTGGTGCTGTCCACATAATCCAGTCCCCTAAGATGCATTTTAATCTCCTTTGCCAAGAATCTAATATAGGAGATTATATTCTGTGCACAGTTTACATAGTGTGTATACCAGGGGGATTGCCCAGGAGTTCAGTGCAATTCCACATGACAAATATTTAAACAGGAAAAGCCTCGCTGAAATTAAACAACTCCTTTACAAGAATGTCCTGGCCAAGACATGCAGCAGCACATTTTAACAAAGCATACCAAGAAATCAGGTCAATATGTCCTGGATTTCATAGAGGCAAATAGTTAGTCAAAGCATCTATAACCTGATGCAACCTCCTTCAACTCCTTCTGCCTGTTTTTGAAAACACTTGAAGAGGCCAGCTCCCCAGGACCCAAATCAGTCAGCAGCTTATTGCAAACTGAAAGTGGAATATGCTTAATTCTCAAAAGCTGAACGTTGAATGCATTATTGGGATATTTTATCAGCCACAATCATTCTAACAATTGGTTGCCACCTCCACAACAGCATACTGAAGTGACATTTTTGCCTGATCCCCCAGCCTGGATAGAATACCCTGTAGAGGAGATTCACAAAAGAGATTAAAGGTGTAATTTGTTAACATGCTCAGCAAGACTGAAAGTAAAAGCTAACCCTGAATTTTACTGTCATGTGGTGTTTCGCTTCAATGTATTTACATTTTTTCAGCGCAGCGTCTTTTGCATGTGTGCTGCTTACAGTCTGGCACCTTGTCACTACCTTCTTATAAAACCCTGAGGGCTGTGGGGTTCATGCTCAAAAAGGCCTGAGCATAGAAAATGACAAGAAAATCCAGGCAGAGGACAGAACTTCTGCAGAAAAATACACCGCCACACACTATTTTATGTTTGTACATAGACGATTGTTTTTGTGTGGTACGCTATGCACCTGTCGTTGTGTCCTTAATTATTAAGTCATTGTTATTATTACTACTAATGGGTCATATTGAGAGGGATTACTTTAATACATTGTTTTTCGGAAAATCCTGCATAGTATATCTTTTAAAAAACTCGAGGGGAGAGTTCTTGTCTCAGTAGTACAGATAATTTCAATAAACTGCAGCTGTTTTTCAGTGAAAAATAACACTTCCCTCCTTATTTGAGAATTACTAGTGGTTTGGAAAACTGAACTCTAGACATTACTGCCACTTAGTGGTGATAGAGGCAAACTGGAGGAGACTGAAAAAGATACTGGGTGATGATTTGGTCTTGTTTGTGAATAAGTGTAGTTGTCAGAGCATGTGTGAAAGAAAGGACGTATCAAAATTTGCTTTCAGTGCAGAGTACATTGGGAGCAATAGGTGGTTGTGTATTTGTGAAGACTTCAGACTTGTTGTTACAATGTTCCTCTCCCCCTTTGTGTGCTGTATTTTAGGTCAAGTGTGTCCTGTGACAGCATATGACAAAAACGGCGTCCGAGTTCTGCTGCATTTCGCCACCGACTGTCCGGCAGGCAGACCTGATGTACTTGTGATGGTGGCGTCCATGCTTAACACAGCCCCGCTGCCTGTCAGGAACATTGCTCTGCAGGCTGCTGTGCCCAAGGTAAAACCTGCTGTGCTTCTCTGATATCACCCATTACTGCATCGGAAGCTACACAGTGTGCATTTATTTTTAAAGGTATTTACTTTGGCAGACTCTCCACTCATTAAATTAAATATTCAACTTCAAATAACATTAAGTGGGCTGCCGCTTCTATTTAGTCAACGTGGATGTCTGTTCTGCCAATTCATTAGACGATGAAAGTGAGACTGCAAGCACCCTCGGGGACAGAGCTGGCTCCTTTTAACCCGATCCTTCCTCCTGCTGCCATCACTCAGGTCATGCTGCTTGCCAATCCTCTCAAGGTAAAGCTCAGCCCGGAGCTGTTTTGGTGTTCCTACATTTTTAATGCATTTAGTAATGTATAAATTAACACAACACTTTCTTACTTCAGCAGTGTTTTTATCAGTGTTTGAAGTCACACAGTACAGCACAGTATTGCCTCTTCTTACAGTCTCACATGAGGATAATCATCACTGATAGTGACAGTGCATTACATCATTTGTGTCCCAGCAAGCTAATGAAAGCTGCCAAGCTGAGTGTGTTGCATATGTATGTGTTTTGCAGGAAAAGGTTCGGATGAGATACAAGCTGACATTCACGCTGGGAGAGCAGCCACACACAGAAGTGGGGGAGGTGAATGAGTTCCCGCCTGCTGACAGATGGGGGGCTCTATAGCTGTGCAAACTGACACTACAAGACTCCATCAACAATTAAATTTGTCAGTGCAGCTCAGAGATCAAGAGGAAGGGCAGTATTGTAGACTTTTATGGAAACTTTGAAGAATATAACATAAAATTTAATGGACCTTGAAGGAGTTTTTCTGCTTGAGATGGCCCACTGAAGTAGCCAAAGTCCCGTAGGGTGCATTCAACTTTAGTTTTATGACAGTGCCAGAGGTAGTTAGTGTGGTGCAGTAACAAATGATGTGAAGTGGTTGAACGTGGATGATGGTTATGTGGGAAAATCATTTGCTAATGTTAAATAATAACTCATTATCAGGTTTTTACTATTATTATACTGTCCTCCAATGCCAGGCAGTTTTAATAAAGAGCAGAAACACATGCTGAAGGAGAGTATGAAGCCAGGGTCATATGAACGTGTGACCACAACCTGCATTTCATGTGATTTGCTGCCGACTATATATGATGACAATGTTTGACACTAAGAACATTGGACTGAAGCAGACAAGAGCCTCTCTGTTGCTAAATAAAAGGCGCCCGCACATTGGCTATGGAGGCAAATAAAAGACATATGTGTTTGATATTTAACAGCTGTTAAATACTTAATGTTTATATTTAAACAACCCTGAATTCATAGCGTTGGCATTTTACTTTTAATACCATTTGACTGAATGGATTTGTTCTGAAATCACCACTTTGAAAGTAAAATGTGAAATTTCTTGATTTGCAATTTCAATCTAAAAATTCAAGTTTAAAATTCTCAAACAGAAAAATCTGCCAAATTCAGATTAAAAAAAATCCAGGTTAAATTTTTAGTAACATTCGGGCTACCCAACCTGTTCTCACCGGGGTAGGGCACACTGTTGTTATTTTTAATTTTTCAACTTGAGTTTTTGGATCTGTTGAAAAAATATTCAGCTTTTGAAATTGCAAATTAAGAAAATTCACATTTTAATTTCAAAGAGATAATTAATAAGTGATGAATTCAGATGCATGGTTTTCAAAGAAAAATTCTGAAATGCTATTAATACAGTGGTGTTTAAGTTTCAATATTATGTATTCAGTGACCTTTAAAATTCAAATACTTACATCTCTTACTTGCATCCATAATTGCTCAGTAAGAATTATTGACCTTGTTGACTTGTTTCACAGCCACTACTAAATACTTTCACTTGTCCTCTGAGTTCTACTGTAACACATAGCTCAGACTCTTGGTATGCTTTTTTTTTGTTTTTCAGTATTTATTGACATGAATATATTATTTATTTTGGGTTTTGGGAAGAAGGTATCAGATCCGTTAATTTCCTGTTTGGTGTTTAAATCAACAGTTGTTATCTTTCTGCGCACTCTTCTTATGATAGACTATTACAATATTGCAGTAAGATAGGCACAAATCAGTCCAGTGTTACCAAATATTCAGACAGACACTGTAAAGTTACCAAATATGCAGACAGACATTTTATAATGTTACATTATGTAGCAACAGGGTGGATTCTGATGAATTACACATCCTGTTACCTGCCCAGACTGTGCACCCTGGATAGCATTTTAGTGTAAAGATGTAATTCCTGCAGAATGAGACAGCAGCCTTGTGCCAGAGACATTAGCCCAATTTACTTGGTAGGTGCAACATGAGCGGATAAGGGCAAGGATCACAATAAGTGGATATGCTTTAGGAACAGCTGACCAGCTGATATTTAATCTCTGGAGACAGAAAGTATTATTGTTGGACTTTAATTAAATGCCATGCACAGCTTTGCCCTCACTCCTGCTGTTGGACAGTGTTGCAGACATGAGGGTAGTAGGGGTAAAGACATTTACCCTGGGTCAACAGTAAACGTTTAGCTTGTGTGGGAGTTTCCTATGTCAAATTAGGAAAACACTACTTTGACAAAATACTGTATATCAATAGTAAAAACTTGATGGTTGATTCAAAGCATTAGGCTTACCATGTCTTCATCAAAAACTGTGACTTCTTTATTTTTGTCTTTCTGGGGCTATTAGTGCTATATAGGAGAATCTCTACATATTTCTTATAAAACTATTTAATTGTCTTAGATTGTTAAATGAAGTTGTCATTGTATATTTTTTGAAAAGCTATTTCTGTGCATGGAAAAATAAAGAATGAGGTTGATCTATTTGTATTACAATTTCCACATATTTTGCCTTATTATTTAGTGTCAAAGGACTGGTATCAGTGTGGTAGTGTAGCATATTAACCACAATATCGTTGAGGTGCATTTTCATTTCAAAGTAGCAATACCATCGTATAAAAAAAATCAATTACATGTAGAAGCAACAAGGTAACAAAGTATTAAAAGTAAAGTACCGATGCAGCAGAACCATCCCTGTCATTATTATATACTAATGGATTATTATTACTAATGCAATAACATGTAAGCTGCATATTAATGTTGTGGCTGGTGAAGTTGTAGCTAATTGTAATACCTAAACTGGCAGTGGTGGAATGTAACTAACTAGCCTACATTTACTCAAGTTCTGCATTTATGTACAAATTTGAGGTATTTCTACTTTACTTGAGACTCTTTTCATGCCACTTAATAATTATATTCCACTGCATTGTAGAGGGAAATGTACTTTTTATTTTAGTAGCTATATTTAAATGAAAGTTTTAGTCACTAGTTACTTTACAAATAGGATTTTTGCATGAAAAGCATAAGAACAGTTTATAAAATATACTGTTTTGTTAGGGTTATTATTTTTTAGTAACTTTGAGTTTTGGTGGTGGATTTTTTTCTTTTTTAGATTTTTCTGGATTGAGTACTTTTAATACTTTAAGTAGTTTTTCCTGATAATACTTAATTAAGTAACATTTTCAATGCAGGACTTTTACTTGTAATAGAGTACTTTTACAGATTGGTAGCCTAGTACTTAAATTAAGTAAAGGCTCAGAATATTTCCTCCGCCACTGTTAACTGGATTGCTCATTTTAGTATTGTGTGTAAAAAGTGAATCTGAAAAGTAACCAGTAACTATAACTATCGCATAGGTGTAGTGGAGTAGAAGTATAAAGTAATATAAAAGTGATACACTCAAGTAAAGTAAGTATCTCAAAGTACCTACACTGTCAGACAATTACTCACTAAACCAACTTGCAAATGCTTACACTGAGCTACTGTATGTGGAAGAATATTCATATGTATTGTCTTGAAGGGTTCATGCAGAGCAATTGAATCTGTCACATACCAAGAGCTCTGTGTTGATCCGGCGCGCGCAGCGGTGTGCTCTACTGCCCACGCAAAGTGGCGCGCCAGAGACAGCGCAGCCGCAGCAGAACAGGCGCAGACTACAGACACAGCAGCAGCCATGGCAGACGAAAAACCCAAGGTGAGGAGCGGATTTTGTATGGAGTTTTTCTGTACAGTGTGTACCCAATCCGTGCCTGATAATTGTACTGATATCACCGTGAAAGGCCGCCTGTGAGACCAATTCGTCCACGGTGGCGTTATGACAAAGAAGGATACAAACCAGAGTTACCGCGTTAGCTAGCTAGCTAGCTAGCAAGCGAGCTAAGTTAGCATAATAAGCTAACACGGCTAATGCGCCTGAGACCCGGGCGGTATGAAAGAAATAATAATTGCCGGTCTTTTAAAACACGCTTAATCCACACCTCTTAAATGCCGCTATTAGTATCCGTGATATGCATGTAACACGTAGCAATATACATGTTGCCTATAAATATAACGTCAGTCAGAACCGAAGAAAAGTGAGTAACGTTTAGCTGTTAGCAGTGTGCAGTGGCAACGGGCCTAAAGTAATTGTTTGAGCACAGACCGTTAACTGTTAACGGGTCTTATGTGACACAGTCGTGCTCATCGCCAGCACACGTCCGAGTGTCTCGGGATAAGTAACGTCAGTATTTTTCGACAGGTGCGAGTTGTTATTCCTGTTCTGACGAAGTTAGGCCGTTGAGCTTTATTTTAAATTGTAGGCCATTGTCAGCTGAATTGCTTGATGCTAATGCTAAATGCTAACATTGAAGTTAACGATGTTGCTGCTTTTCTGTGCTCAATAGCCACACCACTCCTCCGGTCTGTGCTTAAAGGTGCAGATGTTAGACAAATTTGATCAAACGTGTAGCTCACACACGTGATGTGAGTAGTTTATATATACTCTCATCGTTAGTGTTTGCGGTACATAACGTTATTGTACATCAATCTTAAATAATGTCTGGCCCTGGCTGTAGCGGATTTGTGGGTGAGGGGGAGAGCAAATGCATCACACATGCTGGAGGTCACATTTTTACTAAGGTTATTCTGTTTCCTGTACTTTCTGCCATCAATTTAACTTTCTGGAAACTTCTGTTTTTGTCTCTTCCAGGAGGGAGTGAAGACAGAGAACAATGAGCACATCAATCTGAAGGTGGCAGGGCAGGATGGCTCAGTGGTGCAGTTCAAGATCAAAAGGCACACTCCCCTCAGCAAACTGATGAAAGCTTATTGTGAACGGCAGGTAAGACTGCTACACAGTGACTCAAAAGAAGTCATCTTTAGGTTAATCTCAGTAAAGGTAGCCTGAATAAGAGGTCCTTGAATTGGAGACCAGTTGAGGGGTCCTGGGTGCTCGCCAAATGAGGATGGACCATTGTTGCGTAATGCTCATTGCACTTTTTTAGAGCATACTGCCATAAAGCACTGATACCAGGTTATTGTCACACACCTCTATTGTCTTAATTAATGGAATTGGAACAGTCATTATAGTCTCTTGATATCTGCCAATTCTATCATTTACATGGGCCCTAGTTAGACAGTACCTTGCAGATTGCAGATTTTTCAAGAATGAAAATAGGGCGCTAGCTAGCTATGCAGCATGAATTATTTTTTATTTACTTCTGTTCTGCAGTACATGGTTGGCACTCACGGCCTGAGGGTGGCCAGTCATTTTGTTAAGCGCTATTTTAAACATGATATCTCTCTGTCTTCCCACACAGGGGCTGGCGATGAGGCAAATACGGTTCCGGTTTGACGGTCAGCCCATCAATGAAACAGACACACCCTCGCAGGTAAGGCTTCGCCCTCTTCTACAGCCAACTAACCTCACAGAATTGCTACCTTAGCCATTGCGTTTCTCTGATTTTACACTTTGTTGTCAGTGTTAGGATTATGCGCCATTTTTTAAAAGTATTTCTGGAAAGCAACTGGTGAGACAAAAGGATTTGCAAAAGTTTAAGGTCAGAGGTTCTTTTGAAACCCTAACAACGTTATTCTTAATTGCAAAATACACATCAAATGAATTAATGTTTGTGCCTTGCAGTGGGAATCCTCATTCACAGGTTTGGTAAATGATAAATCTGAATTATTGAAAATCAGTGCCCTTGGCAGCAGTGAAATGGTTGAGGAAATACAAGGAGTCCACTCTGAAAACTTGCTGCAAAGCTACTCTTAACTTTATACTTGAGGATGAACCCTTCACATCAGCTTTGTCAAGTATATGTACTGTATCATAGTGCTGGTATTAGACTTTACAAACAGCACTTAGCAGCTGTGAACAGATCAGAGTCCATACTGTAGATGTGCTGCCTCTTTATGTCCATAGAACAATAACATAAAGGAAAAGGTCTTGTTTACTTTAATGTTGGAAGTCTCATTTTAGGCAAAACTCTACTAAGTTTCTGTACCTCTTCCTCTAACCTCTTTTTAAGTTTTTTTTCCTCTTTCTACTTACATCACATCCTTGACATTTACTCAGTCTTCATTTTCTGATCTCTTTTTGTAAGAGATGTAATAAAATAAACTTTGCCCTGTACATGTTTCAAACTAACTTCCTGTTGAAAAGTTTTGGAGGCATTAGCTGACCTTACTGGCATTGTCAGCACTTCGTTAGTGGCTTCAAAGTAAAGACCTATCACTGCCTTCAAATTAAAAGTACAGTTATTGTGAAGCACATGCAGGAAGTGCTGGGTTAGTAGTTACAAGCGGACACAGGCACTGTAAACAGTGGCTGTCATTGTGTTGGAGCTATAGGTGTCAAATGGTGTTAATCAAGACAATATTATCAATATTTGCAGGGGATGGATCAACTGACATTTAAACCTTTTTCTCTTTTTTTTAACAGCTAGAAATGGAGGACGAAGATACGATTGACGTGTTCCAACAGCAAACCGGAGGCTCTTCCCTTTAAAGACTGTTTCCTACGAACATCCCTACCTCCCCTCTTCATCCCTGAACATCTTTGTTATGCCCGGTCTTCAAATGTTCATGACCAGTGTTGATACCATTCAGTGGAATACTTTTACAAAATGTTCAAAGGCAGCGGCACAGTCAATGTAGATAGATATAATCACACTGTCATTCATATATTACCATGTCTGAGCTGCGCAGTTTAAACATCCTGTAAGCTGCAGTGAGTCTAATGTGCTGAAGAAATTAGAAGCTTGCCATCATAATTTTTTTTCTCTCCCCACCCCTTCCCCTGGAGGTTTAACAGAAAGCTCCTTTTTTCTTTCTTTTTTTTATATACTTATGTCATTGAGGTTTTGATTCAGATGGAATTTTGTTATTGTTGTCAAGTAAGCCTGCATTTTAAATTCACATCTGTTGTTATGAAAATGTATTATTGGAATAAATTGAGTCTTTTTTTTTAAACATATGTCCCTGTTGTTTGATTTATGGATACTTAAGTATTCTAAACCAGCAGCTCTCATCAGAGTCAGCATGTAGAATGCTAGTTAGAAAAAAAAAGTGCATTTTTTTTTTTGACCTGAAACAATTTAACGCTTAACCATAGATGTGTAAAACAAATTGGAAGGTAAATCTAAGATGGCTGTCATTTACTTTTAATTTGTAATGCTTCAAATGTCTTTATGAAAGTCAGGCTTGCACTTGTTGGAAACAGTACAAACCATACTACTTGTTCTGTGGACTGCTAACAGGCCTATCCCAGCTTCAGTACCTGTGAGTATCACTATCCTGCTATTGGAAGAAAAATCTGGCCACACAGGAAGGCTTGCCAGTAAACCCCCCCCCCCCAAAAAAACTGTAAAATGTGGTAGTTGTCTTAAATCACTGTGTGGTTAGTTGTGTGCAAGTCATAATCCACAGAGTAAGCATAACACCCACATCTGAATATATTTCCACCATCATGTTATGAGGATGCATGCATGGTTGCTTTAGCTTGTCTCCTGGCTGCAACTGTTTACTCAGCTGTTTAGAGTTTATAAACAAGACTTGCTTCAAGTCCACAACAGGGACAATGAGCTGTCATTAAAGAGTTTTGGAAACTACTCTTATGAGTTTGCCACTTGTCTTTTGATTTTACTCTTGGTATTTGGAGTAAATTGCTTCACTTAAGTTTTTCTCACATAGTATTGGTTCTAGATTGTGTATTTTTGAATAAGATTGCAGTATTAGATAATGTTATTCTGAATAATATGACAATAAACAGTAGCTTTTTCAGTATATGATCAAAACTGATGGTGGACTTCTGGGTCAACATCCAATTTACTATGTGCATGCCATGTAAACAATTTATCCAATCACAGGTTTGATTAATTTGCCAGTATCCAATTAGGAGCTGTTCACTTGTGGGCGGTGCTTGAGCTGTAGAAACGCCTCCTTCACAGTGGTTTCTGTCGCACCGTCGCACCCGCACTTCAGTCTGTCAAACCCGTGGATGTACAAAGAGATTTCAGCCAGCCCAACCGGAAACAGGGCGTTTTTACCTTCAAATTAAAATCCAAGTGTGTCACTTGTACTGAGACAGGGTCTCAAACAATAAACTTTTAGCCAAGAAGCACGCGCTGCTTAGATTAATAATTCAGTTGTGATTTGATGAAACTTCGATTTGATCTTAAATATTGCTACAACACTTTAATTTTCAGTTGAGCATACTTTATTTTGAAATTCCGACCGGAAGTGAGACGTCTCCTTCTGGTCACTTTGACACTGGTCCACTCAGACTGGAAGCAGGTTGATTATTGGGAACCACCGGCTAGGGTAGACAATGATGAGGCGGTGAAGTGTCGCTAATTAAAGTGTAATTCGCGTGTATCCTGACAGATTTATACATATTTTACGACTTCTTGTGCAAAAATGACGACGACCACAACATATCAAGGGATGGAGCCCGGCTCTAAAAGCAGTTCCAGGTAAAAAGGCGTCGTTCAGACGGTTCCGTAACCCGTTAGCCACCATGATGCCAACAAGTCCTGCATCCTCTGACGTTAACCTCAACGCTACAAAGGTTAACCTAAAATTTAGATAGTTTTGCTCTGACCCCTGTCCGTAATTATTAATTAACCGCTTCGAAATGGTTGTATATAAGCATGAGGCGACGATGCCAGGATAAAGCTCGGTACCACACCTTCCCGTTTTTTCCTGTTGGGATGGACCCTTCCCATTTTTCAACGGTAGCTAGCAAGATAGCACACATGTACCCTCCCTTTTGTAGAGAGGCTGCTCAGCTAGCATGTGCAGACTAGGCGGCTCGTCGCCACACAGCAGTATTAACTGCAGGCCTTTGACGTAATATTACCTCCATCACTTTTATGGGTATATTATCCGAAATGGAAAGATGTATCAAATCTGTCACTCCAGTTGGGTGGGGCCACCGTGGTTTTCAGATCACTTATCGAGATGATCAGTGAGGTAACGTTACAATAAAGGCATCCTCTGGTCTGCCCTGCATATGGCCTTATTGAGGCGAGGGCCATGTTACAGCTGGCTACACCTGACAATAACCCGAGCCACATGTATAATTCTCATCATCGAGATGCAGGGAGATGGATCCACATCCGCTGGTAATCCAGTGATAGAAAAACCGTAAGGATGCAGAACTCTCAATGTTTAAGTGAACGATTGAGGTATCAGCTAGGCATGTTGTTATCATGATACATTTCATCATAGCGTGACAGTAGCAATGTGAGTAATGATGTAAAATACATCACATCAATGTATTAACCACAGTAAACCTTATAGGAAAAATACATTATCACTGATATATAACAGTATAACAATATACACTTAGTTGCCAGTTTAATAGGCATATCTTGTTAGGAATATTGTGGTCTAATACAACAGCCCTGCAATAAATCCTGTCTTCATGAAGGTAATTTTTGAGGCTGTAGTTCATGTCAGTGTTGCTGGAATGTTTTCTATATGTTGGGTTTAATTTAAGTCATAAACATCTGTAATAATAACATCGTTACAAGTCATACCACAGTATTACAGTAGCATAAACTGTACCTTATGTATAAAGGCCACATAGACACATTAAAGAGAATGCTTTTGTGTTCCTCTTGTCATTAAAGTTCACTGAAACATTAATGACATGTATGCAGTGACCTTTTCATCTCGGCAGGCATCGCCTGGTCCTTCTTCGCCACTTGAATCTGGTTGTCTAGACAGTGCAAAGATAGTTTGCAACCACTCTGATGAGTTGATCTGATAGACTGTTTAAAGTTAAAGTTATTTACAGTTTATCCAAAAGGTAGCACATTGTTACATGATACAAAATGAAATTTTTGACCTTTATTGGCACAAATGTGAATTAACAATAATTTCTTACTGATAAATTCTGCATATCCCTCACCTGAAACAAAACATTTAAGTAGGTTATTTTTTTGTAGGCACCTGACAGGCATTGAAAACATTAGCCATTATGATCCAGCTTTTAGTAACAGTGCTGACCATTCCTCTCTTCCCAGGGTTTTGCGCCCTCCTGGTGGCGGCTCCAACATTTCACTTGGTGCAGATGAGGAGAAGCCACCCGTCCGGAAAAACAAGATGGCCTCCAGTGTTTTCGCTGAGCCAGAGGACCCCTATGCCAATCGAAGGAACAACCCACCAGGTACAATCTCCCTCTCCTCCAAACAGCTGCTGCTTTAGTGTGAAAGCTTAGAACTCTACTTTCTATCCATCTTACTTTGAAAGTTTACTACAGCATTTATAGATAGTGTCACTTAAAAATCAAACCAGAGCACTAAACTAGTGACAATGAGGAACAAGTTTGAGAATATTGATTATTGTGTTTTGGAGATGCAAGGTTTTCTCTGCAGGTTTTTCTCTTTGCTGCTGGACCAAAGTGATCCTCAGCCTCCCCAAGCTACTCAACACCTCAGACAGCCGAATACATAAGCATAACATTTGCTGTCTCCACTGGTGCTACTTGACATAACAGGTTTAGGTGCCCAAATGATGAATTGATTTCTCTCTCAGGCTGTCATTAGATATTCAAGTTAACTGGTGTTTCTCTATTAATCAGGATCTTCACAAGCCTGCGGAGATTTGAAATATTCATGTAGAATTGAGCTGCCCCAAGTCCTTGTTAGATCACAAGGCTTATTATAGAATTTAAAAAGTATATTTCTCAGAGGAATAATAAAAGGCTGTCATTCCTGCCCAGAGCTCGGTTTTCCAGGCCTTCTCTAAATGCACAATACTACACAGCCAAATGTTACCAAAAGAGGAATTGAAACATAATAGGAAGTAAAAGTGATGCCAGGTATGCATTTTTTAAATCTTGTGCAGTGGTTCCTAATTTTCTAGAACAAATACACCAATTTAAGTCAAACACATGTGTCACAAGAGATGTCTCTTGAACTTACTCAGAGGCATTGCTGCATTTGATAGTTCTTCCTTGCAGATGTGGCGTATAGGACAGGTTGCGAGAAGTAGTAAACCAGGTAGCTTTCATTGCGCAGTGCAAAGATGGATCAACAATTATTTTTCTGTCTCTTGTGACAAATAGCTTTTTTTTTATTTTTTATTTTTTTTACATGCAATGAAACAAATATTTTGGCTTGTAAGGTGGGGCTTTCTGTGTTTGAAACGTTCAGTGACATCAAAATATGGGGCAGGTGTCAAATTGTAAATGTCTTGACAGCTTTAACTACATCTGGCGTTCCCGGAATCTCTTTAAGGAGGGATGAACTGTAACACATCAATCACAGAAGCTTTTCTGACACTGGCATGTGCAAAGTTGGGTGACATTTTAAAAGCATCAGCCTGGATTCCTTTTCTCCAAGGTGGTGATTTATCAACCAGGAAGCCTCTGTCAAAGAGTTTTGAGTTGCTACCCAAACGGGAAAATACCCAGATGAGGTATGTTTGCAGCAGCAAGACAAAATCTCTTCAGTGTGATCATTACCTGTATAATCATACCTTTAAAGCTACAGTTGGTAACTTATGAAATAACTTTTTGTCATATTTGCTGGAACTGTCACTATATCTTGACACTAGTACATGAAATGGATCATTTGGGGGAAAAACAAAATAATTTTCCTCTTCCTCCTCCCAGTGCTTCTCATGGTATTTACAGGAATCTATCCTGACGGAATAAAAACAACCAATCAGAGTTAGGGGATTCTCGAACACAGCTGCCCACTGGCAGTAGTGGACAAAGTACCTGAAAGCCATTTTGAGTAAAAGTGAAAATAGAAGATGATTTTGGTAAAAGTTAAAGTCACCTATTAGAATATTATTTTAGGGAAAAGTCTTAAAGTATCTGATATTTACTTACTCAAGTATCAAGAGTAATTTTATTATGTTAAAAGGTTAATTTTTTGAAAAAAAAGTACAAGTAAATGCTGGTAATAAAAAAGCAAGCAGTCAGAAATCTGAGGATTATGAAGTTTATTTCTTCTCAACATGTACACCACCTTAAAAACCGAGTGTACATTAAAACAAGGGCTTCTTCACACTCCACTGCAGTGGAGCAGTCTCCACACAGTTGCCTGTCACAAATCTTTATCTCCGTGAACCGTTACTTGCCCTCTCTGCTGTGGCACGCCATTTCCTGCTACATCATGAAGTCGATTTCACCATTGAGTGGAATATAGTCACTATCGTGTAGCATCTAATCTGACGTGCAGCCTGGGCTTGACTTGAAATTGAAACTTAACTGCGGCTTTGAGAGCACTTGTTTGCATTTGCCATTGTGTGATTAATCTATGATCAAACTTGCAAGCTAGAACCAGTGATAAACCAAACTTTCAGTTTTTATTTTGTAGTTACAGAGTAAGTACAGTAAAAAGTAAGTAAAGAATGCTTAGGACGTAGAAATACATAGATACTAGAGTAAAACAGGAATATAATACTTTTACTCCAATACATAGAAATACATTTTATTCAGAAAATCTAGTGTAGTAAAAGTGAAAGTTGACAGAAATATAAAAAGTCAAGTACAGATACTCCCAAAAAATACTAAAGTATAGTAACAAAGTATTATTACTTCATTGCATTACAACACTGCCCACCTGCTTGCTCTGGCTGGTGGGCAGTGCTTGGTTGATGCACGACTGTCTTCAGTGTGGCTGCCGGTTCACAAACTCTCTCATGTTACAGGTAAACAGTACACTAAAATATATTTCTGAAAACATTTGAAAACAGGCATTGTAGTAACAGAATCTTGATTCATACCTAATCAGCTCTGCCTAGTTTGACAGTTTGCCTGCAGTTCACGAGAATGATTGACATGATTGACAGCTGCGTTGGAGATCCCTCGACTCTGATTGTTTTCGTTCAGCTGCAAATGCCATTAGAAGCACTAGGAGGAAGCAGAGGGACACAATTTTTTTCACAGACTCTCTTTTGTACTATTCTAAGAATATATTGACAGTTTCATCAAATATGGCGAAAAGTTACTTGTATAAAAGTTACCAACCATAGCTTTAACACGTGTTAATGAATGCAGTGTGACTGAAATAATAACAAACATTTTTATCAAAGGCCTAATTGTAAATTCAAGCAAAAAAGAGCAGCCTTACTGAAAAGGGATGCTATTAAGAGTAATTTCCTTATTAAATTACTTTCCTGTCATAAATATTTTCTTTGTGTATAGGCAGTGTAGTGTACAGCAGCCTAAATAAATCTTCTAACACAAAAAGTAAATGGAACATATTTTGTTCTTCATCACAAACACAATCACGCCTACAGAGGATATTTATAGAGATTCTTCGTGGTCACAGGCTGAATACATATTGAAGCTTTGACACATTCTCTTCCTCTGACATTTCCTTCTTCCTCCTTTTACTTCTCACATTCAGTGAGAGAAATGAGCCTTTAGTCCTTTCAGTATATGAACTTTGATTTAATGGAGTCAGAATGGCTGTCTTCTTGAAACAAGATCAACTTATTTTTCAGCAGGCAGTTTCCTCGTAGTCACTGAATGCTTTTCTCACTCTTTTGATTTCACTGCAACTGCAGCAGCTCAGCTGTCACAGAGAGGCACAGTGATTGGCTGTATTGGGCTCCATCATGTGTGTACACGGACAGTTGGACTGGCATGGCGGTCCTGCAGAGGCCTGGTACAGCTTTAAAATGACAGCGTAATTAGGATTCATGCATCTAGTTATTTAATATTTTATAAGCAGAATCTTAAACTAAACATGTTTAGTTAATAATAGAGTGAGACTTCCTCCTCCTCTGTCAAATGTGACAATACCACAGCATATAAAAGAAGCTGGCCATCCGCTCTGTTACCAACACTTGGGGAGCCTTCTGTACATGATACGTCAATCTTACCTGGACTGTGTGAAATAAAAGAGCACCATGAGGTCTGTTGACAGCAAACCTTTTAAACAGTGTCAACATCCAAAGAGGAACTTGTCAGATCACTCCTGCAGTATAATTTGCATCTCTGTGGCCTATTTGTATACTCATGTTTTCACACAAATGGGGCTTCCATCTGCTCCTCAAACTATACCAACTAAAGCTGAAAGCTAAATCTAGTAGAATAAATTATACACTATTTCCTGTAAAATGTAGTTAAGTATAAATCAGAAATCTCAAAATATAAATACTAATGAGAAACATCAGCACTCAGAAATAATTGTAAGAACAGTTCTTTAGCAAAAAAAAGAAAACTAAGACAAAGGTCCTGCTCAGACAGTCTTATTGACAGGCATGTTAAGACCAAAAGCTCTTGAATGAATACTAAACACTGTCGCTTATTTTTAACAAACAAGACTTATGTTCAGTAGTGCCGAAAAGATAAACTAAGTGTACATCATCTCATATATTAATTCAATATACAAGTTTAAACTAGGGATGCACCGAATATTCGGTAACTGAATATATTCGGCCGAATATTGCAAAAAAACACACATTCGGTATTTGGTGGAATAAGTGAAAAGCAAGGCCGAATAATAGCGGCGTGTTTTGATTATGCAATCAAACAGCGTGTGGTGACGGACGGAGTAAAATGTCAGCAGTGTGGCGATATTTCAAAGTGTTGGAGATAGGGCTGGGCGATATGGCCTAAAAAAAAAAAAATCTCAGATTTTTTCACAAAAAATCTGATTCACGATTTAAATCAATTTTTTTCCCCTCCTAGTTAAAAAAAAAATATTTGCGGCCTGGTAGCACATACCTGGGGTCCAAAGCTTTCAGCATGTGAATAAACCCCAGCTTTTCCACGGTAGCCTATATATGGGCACCATATCTCTTGCAATATACATGGCAACTGCATCTGTGATTGCTTTCCACCGGACCCCTTTCTTATCATACGGCAGTGTTTCCCCTACCATCATATTGGATCACAACAGAAGTTATTTAAGGTTACCTTTCCTATAGAACAGGTCTATACCTTGTCCTTTTATTAAACAAACTAAATAGCCTTATGTTACAGGCTGAGCCTGATGTGTGTGGCTTGTGTGTGTGGAGTTGTGTATGTGTGTAGTTGATGTTGGAGGTATGAGACGTTAGTGCGCCAGGTGTGGTGAGTGACGTCAGACGGATGCGCCCCAGGAAGAAAGTAAGGCATGTGCTCCGTTGTTTACATCGAGCAGCCACAGTGAAGAAGCCTACGCAGTTCTGCATGCTGTTTTTGAGTTATTTCCCTCTATGTAAATGTCAGACACTGATGAGAGAGGCTGTGCATCATCCCTGCAGTGCTGAAAATAAAGTGCCATTCTTTAACGCAGACGAAGTCCCGTTGTTTATGTGTTGTTGCCACAATGAGCTAACACAAGCTAAAGGAGCTAATGGTCTTCGTAGGTCCCTTTCCTACGGTTCGGGGGTCTGCCAGCTTGGCGTTGTAAACACTTATTTATCTTATTTACACAACGGCATGTCATTTATGTGCCTACATGGTGCACGTCTAAAATCCTCCTCTGCTCTCTGTGTCGCGCATGGCGGAGTTTGGCCCTGATGCGCACACACACACACACACACACACACACACACACACACACACACACACACACACTCTCACAGACACAGGTGAGCACACACACACACACTCACAGACACAGGTGTGCACACAAAAGCGCTGAGGAACTTGTTCGCTTTCTTGAACGAGTTCTTCCCCGCTCGCTGCCATGTTGTTTGTGTATCAAGCGTGCGGGGGGGATGGGTGAGCCCACTCTGAACTACGGCAGCCCAGCGTGGAGCGGCGGTGGTGGATTTTAAATAGAAATTCGATTTTCATTAAAACAAATCGGCCTAAACTACAAATTCGAATTAATCGATAAAATCGATTTATCGCCCAGCCCTAGTTGGAGAGTGATAGAAGAAAGGCGGTTTGCAAAGAATGTAATACTGAACTATCTAGAGTAGTGTTGCAGGGTATACTGGTACCAACAGTAGACCGCGGTACTAAAACACCACCGTACATATGATACCATAATGTTGGAGTACCGTAGTACTACGGTACCTCACGGTACCACTACTGTGGGATAAGTTCAAAGTCCAATCGCAAGAGGGTGAGTGTCCATGCACCGTCCAATAACGGCGCGTGCTGGCCACCTGGCACTCAACATGGTGCTGCAGTGGTTTCTTTTCCTCTTCTTGGTGTCATGACTGACCAAAAGTACCTGGACAGCCGAGCCGTGGCGGCACACAGGTATGTGACGTGTCAGAGGAGAAACGAGCCGTTCACATTTCTGTCTTTGTGGCAGGTAACAGTCCACAAACCTCACCGCACTTTAGGGACTGTTCTTTACTTATGAAGGAACTGTCAGGGGAGGAGGGTGGCTGGTTGATTTTTATTTTATTTGTTTATTTTAATCCCCCCTATGTTAATCACTGATTGATGCTGTGTTTGAAGTATGAATAAGTCAATAAGTAATTTATTCCATTGAAATATCATTGATGTATGATAGAAAAGTGATTTATCTTTTTATAAATGACAAAAGGCACATCTGCCTCATTTTCACTGTGGTATCATGATACTACTATTTTGGTACCATGACAACACTAATCTGGAGGGTGTTCATCTGCAAAAACTAATGAAAAACTAAACAACAGTATTCGGTACTCTGTATTTGGCCAAGCGTTTAATTTTATTTGGCTTCAGCTTCAGCCACAAATTTTCATTTCGGTGCATCCCTAGTTTAAACCAAATAGGTACGTATACAAGTGTCAAGGGATGAACTAAAAGGGTATGTATCATCCAGTTGCCATATTAAACTGGTGCGGATTGATACAATAGAGATGTGCTTGTTACGTGATGTGGACAAATACTGAATTTCAGAAATGCTTAACAATGTTGGTGGTGTGAATTGTGCCGGATACACTCATCTGTGTGTCAATACACAGATATGCTGTGGGTTGAAACTTTTGCACGTGATCAAAAAATCCAAACTATTTCAACTTCCATAACGCTTCTTTTATTTTCCATAAAAGTCACGGAGGCCACGCCTTTGGGTCCAAGGGGAAAAGCCCACACAGCAGGACATGACTGCACATTGTTATTTAGACCAAGTGAACAGAATTATTGTCAGAAAGACATTTAGTGTGAAAATGAAACTTCCAAAATCTGAAAAACTCCCCACAGCATAATAGGAAACTAGTAGGAAATTGTAGGAGCAACTTGATTACTAAGAAAAGTTCGGCATAATGGGTCATTAGGTCAGGCCTTGATGTCAGTGGACTGCATTGTCAGGGTTGTTCCATTCATGGGATAGGTCACTTCCCCTTTTGCTTTCCAATGCCTATGTTATGACGGAGAGATGAGATCCTCAGTCATATTTTAATAGTTTCTGGGAAACTCTGCACGTTTTATGAAAACCCTGATTCCATGCTCTAGCATTTGATCTTAATATTTGGAGGTTTACTCTGAGCAGGAAGTTATAACAACTGTATTTCCTGTGATCATAATATGTCCAAAAGCATGTTCATGGAGGTAATGCTTAAATGTAAGTGTTGTATGTTTTCTGTATGCTGTCAGTTGTGTAATAAATAATTGAGTGTTATATTTGCACTTAAAGAAGTACTTCTCTGTGGGAAAGATGGCCTTTTAATAAAACTAGGCTGTCTATGCAGTGGAAAGATGCAAATACTTATGAAAGTGGTGCTACAGAACCAGAGAAAACAGAGAAAAGTAGGCTTTTGCTCAAGAGGGAGAAAACCTACAACTACCAGAATGCACAGTGCTGCACTGGACCTCAGCTGGTGTGTAATGTAATGCGAACATGTCCGTTTCAAGCAGTGACGGCAAGCTGCGTGGAAACGATCTCAATCTCTTACAGTTAAACACTGGCGAAAACTTGTTTCTGAAAATATTCGAGGCGAGAAATAGGCAATGCAGTAACAGAATTTTAGTTTGTATTTGATCAGTGCTGCCTAGTTTTATCGTTTGATCTCAATTTTTTTGGCCTCTGTTTTCACTATGCAGGAAACTGTTTGGCACCGACTTCCTGTTCATAAACTCGCTATTACAGCGAAATACGACACTAAAATATGTTTCTAAGAGGCATTTTAGGCGAGAAATAGGCAGTGCAGTAACATAACCTTGATAAAAACCATCTAAAAATTATAAATAAAAAGAAGTTACATGTAATGACAGTGATTTCTAGATTGACTGAATGTGTAAAATCCAAGACATAATTTTACATGTTTTCAGAATGAAAGAAAAATTTGAAGGGGTTGATATTTATAGGTTAATATTAAGTGGTTTCAGGGGTCCTGCACACTTGAGATCAAATTGTGCTGTATGTGACCCCTGAACTAAAAATGAGTTTGACACCCCTGACATAGTGTTTCAACGTGTTTTGTCTGAAATATGTTAAGAGGATCTGTGTGGCTGGATTGTTAAGACAGGATTTGCAGACTTCTTCACAATGGGCTATTTCTCCAATGGCACAGTTTTCCAAAACTCTATGGTCTCTTTCCTTCGGACCAGGTTTCAGCCTATAATCCCCAGATATTTATGTTTCAATGATGTATATTTAAGAGGCTATTTCACCTTCCGTTGATTAGGCCTTCAAAAAACCCCTTAGTAAGCTAAAGGATACCAAAATGTTAGCATCCTAACACACTAAACTAAGATGGTGGACATAGTAAATATACCTGCTGCAACATTAATCAATCATTTGAACAGCCTTCTTCACCATTACATCGCTGATTATATAGCTCAGAAAGATTGTTTGTTTTATTTATATAAATGTGTAATATAATAAATTTTAAACCTTAAAATCGAGATCTAAAGTACTCTGATTTATTAGGCAATCAAGCAATGCTTTGATTAAATTGAGTTTAGCCAGGAAATGTCTGTCACTAATGACAGTAATCTAATTAGTTTGAGAGGCATATAGCTTCACCTATGTCCTCAAATACCCAGAACAGCACACTTGCTTCGCTCTTCATCACAATCAGTAACATTGAGTGGTGGGGGTAGTCAATAGGATGTCTTTGGTCTGGTCATCACTGTCTTGTGTAAGACCATTCTCTCTCAACTGTTGTCTTCTGCTCTTGAAATATCGAAGGCTGTGATTTCACAAAAAAGGTTGAGTCAGGTTAGCCAACCTGTTTTGGAAGAGGAAATGCAGTGAAGGCCTTACTATATGAGCCATTACCTCCCCTTGTTTTTCCAGGTGGGAAGCCCACAGGTGTGCTTTGTGGTGAGCCATCAGCCCCCCTGAGGAGAGGAGGGAACCAGACCACCACCCACTCTGCTGACGCCTCCGCCACAGTAAGATCACATATCAGGTCATGAGTTATGCTGGAAAGAGATGAAGTGAAACCTGAGGGCAGACGAACATATAGGGAAGCAGCTAAAGTCCATGTGATAAGAGTCATCTATTTATTTTCTCTTCATGTTCCCTCAATGTCTTACAAAGGTTTTCTTGTGTATTTGTTATGTTGAAACATTTAAGTAATACCTGCTGTTGTTTCCTTATTCAGTACATGTCTATCATCAAAACTGATGACATACAGCAGGGTTTCTTGTTTTAAGTCTGTGAAGGCTGATGAAATACTAACCACTTCCTCTATGCTTGTTTCTTTAGGATGGAGAAAATTCTGTACGCGATTATGGTAAGCACCTGTTTTTTTCCTGGTAACATAACCCAGTTTTACCACTGGTTTAGTGGACCCTAAACCAGTGGCTCAGTATTATAAAGAACAGATTTGTGATATGTCATCAGGAATATCACATATAAACATCACACACATACATACTGTATGTACCTGTACACATAAACATTCATGCTTTTACATTAGGAGTATAACGGTTCTGAAACTGAGAAAACCACAACACAAACACCCATGGTCTCGTGTTGCAGTTCCGTCTTTCGTGTTGCGGTCTCTAAAACCAAAATCTAACAAAATTAAGAATAATGTGCCCGTTTGTCTAAAAAATATACCATCAAATACTAACACTCCCTCGTTGAAGAAAGAAATGTTGTTTACCACTTGAAATTCTTAGTAATTTGGATAAACGGTGGGTCCTTAAATTGCAGAAGACAAAAGCAGCATCTTATTTCCAGCCAGTGACTGTCGCTTTGCCATCTGAAATAAAAACTTGCTGACAGACTTTATCTGCTGTAGCTAATTAGCCAATAAATGCTAGATCCATATAATATTTCTTGCTGACTTGTTTTAAAAAGAGAATCTTTTTATAGATATGCATACGCGTACCAGGCAGAAAGTCAGCATCATCATATGTTCATGATCCATGCAGAAGACATGGAAAATCCAAAACGACATTGTTGTTGTATTGCAGTGTAAGAATAAAGCAGGAGTAAAAGAAACATTCTTGTTTGCATGGCTGAGGCTGCTAAAATCCAGACGACATTGACGCTCCCACATCATGTGAATACAAGCTGTGAGTTCCCTCAGGGCAATGGTTGCATTTACAAAATGATGTGGTTGAGCCTGGCAAGCTTCCAATGGGTGAGGTGTGGTCTTGTGACAAAGTGACAGTGAATTTTACCCTGTTAATGTTTTCAGATGTTACTGAAAGTCACGTGCCTCCCTGCCTGTGTTTAGAAAACAGTGCTCCTGAGCCTGAAGCAGTTCCAGAGCAGAAGGAAGAGGCCCCTGCAGCTGACGATCCCGCTGCGGGAGTACCATCCGGTCGCAGGAACCCCCCTGGGGGCAAGTCCAGCCTCATCCTGGGTTGAATCCCAGCCAACTCCCCCCCTCTTACATCCATTCATCTCTGAACTCATCTTTTTTTTTTAAAAAACAAGGACCCCCGCCCCCTTTGTCTGTACCGCAGGAATCCTAACTGGTGTCCAGTCGACACCACTGTCCTCCACATCCCCAAGTGCATTGTTTTGATACCTCTTTTTTGAAAACTGTTTTGTACTGTTTTTATTGTTTGTTTGTTTTGACAGAAGCACTTTATGTATTTCTATGTATAAGGTTCAAAGTCTGCCTTTGCCCCTGTAATGCATTAGACCTGCCAGACAGGGTACAAGGATCACACCCTCATATCAACAAAAAGTAATTAATCTCCCCTAACTATATTGCGACAGCACAAGCTGTGCGTGATTATACAAGGAGTTTCCAGAACACGAGCAAAAAAGAAAGCTGTCATTTTTGCACTGTGTTCGGTTTTGACCCATCTTGCATGCACGTCTGGTCTGTAACGTATGAATGTGAGAAGAAACATAACTGTGAAGATTTTTCTTTTTATTTTAACCTGTTTGTTAGTTGTTTTTTGTGGAATAATTGTATTGTTGTTGCATGAAGTTGGAATCTTTCTACTGATAATATTATTATCCACTTAGGAGCCACATAAATGACTGTCATTGTGATCTGAAGGATGCAAACATTTGTCTTCAGATAGGTACTATAGATCCCATGTCAGGTAACAGAATTGGAATAAGCCTTTTTTATATTGTAGTCAATAACCTTAGATTATTGTAACCCCAGTGCCGGTTTTGAGTGCCCCATGTTTTTATAGGTAAAATTTACTCTAAAATAAAGTGTGCCTGTTTGTGTGTTAGGCTACAGCATCAAATAAGGTTGGGTTTCTGTAATTGCATCCTACCAGTGTCAACCAGCCCTGTTTTTCCTTTGCGAGGCAATGGCATGTTGTTGGTCCTGACGTGTTTCTGGTAAACCCATCCTAAATTTGACAAGTGACCTTATGACAGCTCAGCCTTTTTTTTTTTCCTTTCTTTTTTTTCATATGTTTTACCCCCGCCTTATACATATATTTATCATTCTGCTCACTGGAAACATAGTACAGTCTTTTTGTACATTTCATTGTCACATTATTTAAACCAAAATTCCAACTCCCTCCTGCTTCTGTCTTGTTGAGTCATATGTGTGACTGCTGTGTCAGCCAGCCGTCATGCAAGAAGACCTACATTTCAGGTACATGAAATGTAATCCCTGTGGTGTCTATTTTTAACGTCTGTTAAAAAGATAGGTGTGTTTGCATCCTATACCAATTCCTGTTGCTGGATGTAAGTCACTGCTGAAATTTGAAATTAAGAAATGGCACAAGTGGAAATGAACATTAAAAATCAATTTTGACCATTGGTTGTATTGTCTGTTTGTATTATCTGACTTGGAATGAGTACACTGTATCAGTTATGATTATTTTACTACAGCCCAGGGAGGAAACAATCTGGCAAAACACAAGGAGGACATTTTATACAAAAAAACAAACAGGGTTGTAACTTTGTAAGATATCCACTTGATTTGACTGACAGAATGTTTAAGTATTATGTAAGCCTCAGACTAACATTTGAATACATTTTTTTTCTGTAGTCATTTTTGTTAAAAGTGCAATAGGAAGGTATCTTGTAATGACCAGTATGAACAGAAGCAATGATGTAAATGTCCGTATGGGCATCACCTCGATTTTGACATCGCAGAGGATCTTGAGAGCCACCTTGGGTCGGAGGTGAGTCGGCAGATAGTCTGCCATGACGAGTACTCGTGTGAACAAGCCTACGAGCAAGTCAACAATGGCGGCATCCACAGGATCACGGGGAGCGCGTTGTGTTTGGACCCAGGATAATAAAGAATATCCATGCCTTTACGATGTGTCGTCTCCAAGTTTGGTGACGTCACCGCATTATCCGGGGCTCTGTCGGCGAGGGCTCAGTGGAGAAATCTTGTGGTGTGCACACACAGGTCGTAACGCAGTTGGTGAGACTCCCGCTGACAGAAGCACACGTCGCCAGGTATGAACACTTAAAAGATTAAGATTGTGACGCACAATCAGGGTGAAAATCGTGTAATGTGAACTAGGCTTAATGTTGCCCTCCTATTTTTTTCATCAGTTTTATCCAGGTGGCAAATTTGCGTATCCTAGTATTGGGGAGGAATGACCCACCCTATGCTCCCTGTGATTGGCTAGTGCTCACTGCCTTCGTTGGGGTAGTGTGATAATGTCAGGGTAGGCCAATCAGAGGTAGAGTAAGGCCACACTTGGCTATCCTAGGATTTGCAGATTCACATTCAGGTGCTCATGGCCCCCCTGTGGCCCCCTCTTGGGAGCGCCACTGCACACCAAAAGCATTGCCATGATAAAATGTTGCACAGTTCTGCCAAAGTTGCTGCATTTAACACAATGAATATAATATAATTTAAATAATAAAATAACATAGAATGATAACAAGAGTTAAGTGTGCAAAGGTATTCTTAAAAACTTTCTTTCATTCATTTCCTTATTAGGTATTACAGTGAGCTTATTTTGTCTCGGTTCTTAATTTTAGCTTGACTTTGTAGGTTAGTGCAACAACTGCGGGCAGACATACAGTCAGGTCCATAATTATTTGGACAATGATACAGTTGTCATCATTTTGGCTCTGTACACCACCACAGTGGGTTTTAAATGAAACAATGAATACCTGCTTAAAGTGCAGACTCTCAGCTTTCATTTAAGGCTTTTTTCAAAAATGTAGTATGAACCGTGTAGGAATTACAACCATTTCTTCACACAGTCCCCCAACTTTAAGGGCTCATAAGTATTTGGACAAACTAACATAATCATCAATTAAACAGTCAGTTTTAATACTTGGTTGCAAATCCTTTACAGTCAATGACTGCCTGAAGTGTTGGACACATAGGCATCATCAGATGCTGGGTTTCTTCCCTGGTGATGCTCTGCCAGCCCTTTACTGCAGCCGTCTGCACTTCTGCTTGTGTTTTGGGTGTTTTGCCCTCAGTTTTGGCTTCAGCAAGAGAAACGCATGCTCAGTTGGATTCAGGTCAGATGATATGACTTGGCCGTTGCACAACATTCCACTTATTTGCCTTAAAAATGTCTTTGGTTGCTTTTGCAGTATGCTTCAGGTCAATGTCCAACTGCACTGTGAAGCATCGTCCAATGAGTTTTGAAGCATTTGGTTGAATCTGAGCAGATAATGGTGCCCCAAACACTTCAGCTTTCATCCTGCTGCTCTTCTCAGCAGTCACATCATCAATAAATACAAGAGAACTAGTTCCACTGGCAGCCATACATGGCCATGACATAACAGTCCACCATGCTTCACTGATGAGGTGGTGTGCTTTGGATCATGAGCAGTTCCTTCCCTTCTCCCTTCTCTTGTCTTCCCATCATTCTGGTAGTTGATCTTTGTTTTATCTGTCCATAGTATGCTGTTCCACAACTGTACAGGCTTTTTAGATGGATTTTGACAAACTCTAATCTGGCCTTCCATTTTTAAGGCTAACCAATGGTTTGCATCTTGTGATAAACCCTCTGTATTTATTCTAGTGAAGTCTTGTCTTGCTTACAAGAGCAGCAGGATGAAAGCTGAAGTGTTTGGGGCACCATTATCTGCTCAGATTCATCTAAATGCTTCAAAACTCATTGGACGATGCTTCACAGTGCAGTTGGACATTGACCTGAAGCATATTGCAAAAGCAACCAAAGACATTTTTAAGGCAAAGAAGTGGAATGTTCTGCAATGGCCAAGTCATATCATCTGACCTGAATCCAACTGAGCATGCGTTTCTCTTGCTGAAGCCAAAACTGAGGGCAAAACACCCAAAACACAAGCAGGAAGTGCAGACGGCTGCAGTAAAGGGCTGGCAGAGCATCACCAGGGAAGAAACCCAGCATCTGATGATGCCTATGTGTCCAACACTTCAGGCAGTCATTGACTGTAAAGGATTTGCAACCAAGTATTAAAACTGACTGTTTAATTGATGATTATGTTAGTTTGTCCAAATACTTATGAGCCCTTAAAGTTGGGGGACTGTGTGAAGAAATGGTTGTCATTACTACACGGTTCATACTACATTTTTGAAAACAGCCTTAAATGAAAGCTGAGAGTCTGCACTTTAAGCAGGTATTCATTGTTTCATTTAAAACCCATTGTGGTGGTGTACAGAGCCAAAATGACGACAACTGTATCATTGTACAAATAATTATGGACCTGACTGTAACCCTGCCCTTTATCTTATTGTGTTAGTCTGGTTTGGCATTTACGCCGCCAATCACGCATGTCGTTTACTCATAATGAAAGTGAAAGTAAAAAAGGACCGGAGCAAAGACACTCCGATGTTTAGTCGTTAGTCAACCATTGTTCAACCACTAAGAGACGTCGCCTGGTCGAGGAGCGTGTACGGTGAGTTTGACATGACATTATAGCTGTACTGGCTGCGTGGCAGGTCTTATAGGACGGCTACGTGTTGCGACTGGCTGTGTGAACATAGTGAAGTGGTGAGATGACATTAGCAAAAAATACTGCGGCTAAATTAACCTAATCATCTAACGTTAGGTTAATGAATGGCGACATGGTTGTTAAGTACTGTATTTTATGTTGTAGTTTTACTGAAACGACAGAAAAAGTATTTTGTGTCAAATTATCAGTGAATATTTTTTCTAAAGGCGCTATACAGGGACATGGCTCCACTCGTGTTCAGTTCCCCTCGTGCGCTCAGCTTTGCTCTAAATTTAACAACCATTTGTTTACTTAACATGGTCTCCAACCCTTCCATGGTACCATTTTGGCACCTTAAACCTACAGGTTACTATGAACTGGCATCGTTATCAAGTTTTGACAGTGCTTCCTCTTTTTGAATAAATAAAGAGGAACGTTGGAGTGAGGCGCAAAAAGTTTTGCATACACAGCACAAGCGACGCCAAGGTGTCAGACTGCAGTGAAGGCGACACATGAACGTGGTTGTTTCCTTGTCGACAGCTCCCACAGTGACTGGTTCCACTGGTTTGCTCACTTTTAAGAACTGAACATGTGTAAGGAAGCATGCTTTATCACATACCAGTTGCTAGTGTCATTATTTCCACGAAGTAGGTCGCATTTAAACTCAACAGGAGATATCTTTAGTCAGTCTGGGGGGAGGACGTTTGTGCTTTAAGGGACTGTACTTGACTTATCAGAGGAGAAGGGGGACTGGGTGTGACTGGACTCCTTCCAGACAAAACCAATGAAATGTAATAAGCTTACACATCACACACAAACATTACAGCATGCACACAGTTGGCATTAGCGACATGAGGATATAACAGCTGCTTGCCCGGATAAACTGCACAGTTTCAGTATCAGTAACTCGCATAACAGAACAGTAGTTTTGGAGATGAAAAAAGCCTTGACTTTCACCAGTGTCATGCAGGCAGGAGTGCAGAGTTTAATGTTTTACAGGATAGTGTTTTTGCCAGTGGTTTATTTTTGGCAAAATTTGAAATGAAACGTAGAATTAAGTGATTATGATAATGGAAGCCTTAATCAGAAATTTGAAAATCCAATGCTAATTCCTGTTTTTACAGTCTGTGGCTATGATAATTGTTGTAATTTTGGCAATTTTTTTTTTTTTTTTTAAAAAACCTTTCAAACCTGACAGCAGGATTTGGGGTTCAGAGGGTATTTCAAATAAACACAAAATTCAACCATTTGAAGTTGTTTGTTCCCTCGGGAAGCCTAAATAAATAACACAAGTCTCTCTCATTGCCTAAAAAAATTTGACATGCCTCCCCTGTTTTGCACCCTACCCTCACCCCCTCAAAAGTAGTGAGCTGTCCCTAATAACACATAGACGTGCTGATGGTGTTTTCTTTTGCAAGGACTTAACATCTTGTGTAGTATAGGGTTTATACATACTGCATATCATTAGTCTATTTGAAAACCCCAATTTTGCCATAAAGAATAATTTAATAAAATAAAAAAACAGCATATTTTCATCATTGATGAGAAAGGCAGCCCAGTGGTTCAGACAAAATAAGCTTCTTTAATAATTAGACATAGAATATAGTCCAAACATATTGATTATGGGGACCTAAGCACGAAATAAAAAGGTGGCTAATCTCGGCTCCCGTCTTACTGTAATAACAATAGGTCCGAGACGGAAAGCACCGCCATAAAAGAGCAGTGCAGATACTGATAGCAAAGTACAGACGGGGTATGTGTTTGTGTAATTGTGTAATGTTACCGTCCGCTCTGTTCTCCAGTGTTAGTCTCAGAATGAAGGACCTTTTGAAACTTGCTAGTGGGGTTTTACTTTGTCAGCCTCACTGTGTGAAATAAATGATTCAGAGGGGGTTAGAGCTTTCGTGTGATAATGACAATGGGTTTTCATCGGACTGTGTGGTTGGAGAGTTTTGAAAGGGTGAAATTTGCATAATGATATAATGTTTAAAGTGAGGGTTGACCTGATGTACTGTGACAAGTAGATGACTGTTTGAACTGTCTTTTATTACTGTACAATGTTCAGATTACCCGAGCTGAAAGAGGGGTTGCTTTCCTGTACACAGAGTGTGAAGGATTGTATTCTCTTGCCAACATTGCTTAAAGCCCTGATCTGTTCCACCCATGGATGTATCAAGGTTTCACCATTTTCCCTTTCAGATTCAGGGATCCAAGAAGTGGGTAGGGTTGTCAGCTGGTGCTGACCAATGTATCAGCCGGGCCGATATGGACTGATATTAGTTTATCATAGATACACTGGTATTTTCATAACTTTTTGCTGATGCTTAATAAGAAATTGCAATAAGATATCTTCAAAAAATATGTTTCATCAGCCAATATATAGGTAGTGTGTTTTTTAATAGTCAGTATCAGCATTCACGTACAACGCACCTCCTTCATCTTGCAGATGTTGAGCCTCAAGAGCTCATCAGGAGGAAGGACTGTCAGGACGTTCACACACTCTTAGTATCCAGATAGGAAGTGTACAGACAGGCCAGGCCACCCGGGCCTTATTATCAGTGTTCATAAACAGAGAAAACAATTACGACATAGAGCACATCTTGGGGGACCACTGAGTTTAAAACAATATTACTGTTGTTAAAACCACAACCATTATTTGCTGTGGCCTGTCCTGTGTGACAGTGTGTAACGCCAGGGTTGAATTGACCTGTAGTCTGAGTTGGCGTGTAAGCAGGATGTGCTGTATATCTTCAGTCTGTCACAATCAGAAGAGAATGTCATGGATTCAGTCATGGTGTGGTTGTGTGGGGAGCGCAGATGTTTCTCCAGTGTGTTCAAGAGATTGAGACAGGAATCCGCCACCACACATCTGCAGTGGCTTGATTACCCTATTGGGAAAGCACTTGTGAACAAAAGATACGTTTATGTAGCTTCTTTCACTTTGTGATTTATTGTCCAGACTGTAGTGTACCAGCCATCGTGCCCACCAACACAAGATGCTTAGTCCTTAAATGCAAGTCCGTGGCCTAAATGATAGGACGGGTGCAGGCAGGAATACAAAAAAACACTCAAACCATGATATCATTGCAGGAGTAGAGAAAAAGAGCAGAAATTCACGACTCAAAGTACTTAACTCTCTGATAGGGACAAAACAAACTCAGAGAAGCAGCATGAAGGGGTCACCACAGATATTTGTTACCCAGCCCATTCTAGTGTAGAGGATATTGCCTAATATGGGGCAACTCTTAAGCTCTTAGCGGCATTACAAACATTTCTTTAGTGGACTTTCTCTTTCATTATGACTCCTTGTCCATTTCAATATGTGGGCTGACATGAAATGTCAAGTGTACTTGGAAAGTTAGTGGACAGCTGGTCAAACAGGTTTCTGAAGTACTGAACTTGTAGAAATGAAGAGCAAGACTGCAGAAGCAAACATACATTTAGACACATTGATTTGACAAATAGATTCATGTTTTTTTTCCCTTGAATTTAAGGTACTGTGCAGTGTTATCAGCACCTCTAATCACTAATGTTCTTAAGATAATATAAAGCCAGTGAGAAAACATTTTAGATAAGACGCTCCTAAATGGCTGAAGTCAAATACAGACAACCAGGATTTAAAATGGATCCTAGCTGCGGAGCCAAAATCATTTCTCATCCAAGTAGACACAGATTTGCAAAAGTGATCAGGCCAGTAGTAGTGAAAGTGATCAGATGTCTTATCTTAGGATCTTATCTACTTTGTCCACAATTTTTTTTTAACGCCCCTTTAGGGACAGCGTTGGAAATTACCTTAGGCTATAAAAATCTACGGGGACTTTGTTTTGGCAGTGACCATCCAGTTCTCATATATCTGTTTCATTAAAGTAAACATGAATGAACACACACTCACAGAGCAATGTAGTCTCTAGAGATCTTACTTCGTCTTTGCTGCTCAAGTTTCGTCACAGGATAAAGGATGTTTATTTTTTTTTATTTTGTTTATTATATTTTTTTTATTACTTATTTGGTTAAAGCTGTTGAACTAGCTTTTGTCTGTTAAGGAGAATACATATGTTATAGATTATTGGCTGTAACTTTTTATTTTGTGAAATAGCACAGGACCTTTGTTTCCGTCTTTTATAAAGCAGTGGAATAGAAAGGTCGGGCAGAGGTTAATAGTTTTTAAACTGATGTTTAAGCAATGTTTGCTTTTAATCTGCACATATTACAGTACTTATTTTAATCTTGCTTCGGCCTGGTGGGATTTTCTTTCTTTTTTACAAAAATAGATTCTCAGGAACAAAGAGAAACAACTGTGAGAATTGCATGGTGATATAACAAACAGAGAAAAAAATTATACTTAAGTAAACACTGAGCCAAGCCCACACACACACAGGCCTTCAAACGCAAATAAACACAAAACCTAATTAGAACATAACTCAACAACAGATAAAGTTACGGACGTCTCACTTCTTTCAGTTCTTTTCATTACATTTCATGCAGCTTCACAGCCTTGGTTTGCTTTTTGTCCCCCCGTGCTTTGTGTCTGCCAGGTGAGGGTAACTCACCCTCTCTCTTTCAAACAAAAGCACCCGTACATGCAAGGTATCTCAAGTAAGTCAAGTTACAAAAAAGAACAAGAGTGAAAACTGAGACCTAAAGATAGATATCAGGGTATGAGAATCTTCTGATCACTGGAGGAAACAGAAGAAGAGACCACTATCAGCAAATTCAGATTAAAATACTGACTGCTGTTAGAAGATGCTTAAAGAGAGGGAAAAACAGTCATTGGTGACACAGCTGGAACCATCTTATTCAAAGTGTTATATTTATTTTTAAAAAGGCAAAGTCTTAGTTTAAGGATTTGGTTCCCTCCCCCATAAAAGATCCAGTGTGCACTTACTCTAAACGCCTTTTATGTTTTGAAAGAAACAGTTTCATCTTGGTTTTGAATGGAACAAGTCATTTTGATGCTGGATAATGAGCTACAAATTGTTCTTTGTGCAACCACGATATCAGGACGATCATGGTCCAATGAAAATGAGTGCTTTCAGACAAACAAGGCAACAAAACACTCATAAGATTGTTGTTCATCTGGCCACCCCAACTTGATCTTTCAGTGAAAAATTGACCTATAAGTTGAACTTTAATAATGTCACGGGGATGGGAAACTAATGACATGAAAAAGTTCTGGAAATTACTAACAGTCTATTTCTGTGTGGGAAAACAGTTTAGGGGTTTCCCCAAAGAAAAAGTTTAGCGTTTCAGTTTACCCTTAATTAATAATGATAATGCTGTTTGAAATACAATGGGTTAATGTTTTTAATTGTGGTGCACAATTCTTCTGGGTCTGAAAAATAAAGCCAATGCAGAAGAGTTGAAAAACTGCAGTTCCTTGAATGGCCAGTTGGGGCTGGCTCCAGAAGTGAGTCAGTCCCCATAGTCACCCATATTAAAATGTCCAGCCTGGTTAAAAAAAAAAAAAAATGGTTTTGATCTCTAAAGCTCCTTTCCCTGGTCATGACAACTGCATGTGGGATGAATTTTTATATAACTCACCTGTTTGCATTTTATTAAGGCTTAAGGTTACGCAAAGGCTATTTAAGGGCAGGTCTACTTGAGTGACAGGCTGTCTGCGAGGTGTTGCTACAGTCTATGAGCCAGATTTACCCCGCATATGGTCACATCAAGCTTCAAAAAACCAAGATACTGAGGGCCGAAATACCGTACTCGAGGTTTGAAAATCCCGGGGAACTGTGCTGGGCTTTGAAGCCAATTTTACATAGTGGCCAAACATAGACTTGTAACTTCAGGGTCTGTCACATGATGCCATGGGGCCCAAAAGACTCGCATAGTGAAAGAGACGTCTGTAAATCAGTGGATACATTTTTTTGAGCATCACAACCCCAGCAGAATGACTTGTTTCACTATCAGGATTCCATTCAGTCCAATAACATTTCAGAAGTCCAGAAGAGCTGCAAGATTAAATTGTTTTATCCCCATTTAAGTTAGGGGAGATCTAAAACCAGACGTTACTGTATGTCTCTACTGTACTTGCTCTATGGGCCCCACAATGTGGAAGATCCGGGTGATTTCATGCCGCAATGTTTTTAGCTTTATGTGCTACAGAGCAACTTTCATAGAAATGGACGGGAGCCCACCTCCAACGCTGTTTCCAGTTCTCTTTATACATCCTTGTTGAAAATGCTTCAAAACAGCAGTCCACAAACCGATGGGTGACGTCACGGTAGCTACGTCCATTATGTTATACAGTCCATGTTCTGCAACCAGTGATGTTGCATTTTTCTGAGGGTCACTGAGATTCTTTCCTTAACTGTGCTGGTTTGATATTTTGCTGACTTGCCACAGTAGAGGGTATCGCCACTGGCAGTCTAGCAGGTCACTTTGATTTTAATTCTGCTTCCAAGACTGACCACATTTGGCTAAGTAGGCCGCTCACCTGCTCAGACCAGTTTAGCAGTGTGTGACTTACAGCACACCTGTGTTGTGTTTTCATGGCTTTCAACTGTGAAGGCAAACAAACCTTTTGTAATAGCACAGAAAAAATCAGATTGTGTGAAAACAAAAAGGCAAAGAAAAGATTATGCTTTAATTCTTACCAGCATCTGTTAGCACAACAGCTGAAAGCCACGCCTGCTGACTGATTAACTTCCCACACAGTCATCTATGGGAGGCAGTTGTGGGTTCCATCTACAGAGTGACATGCTTTGTAAGATCATCATCACGCACACTAAAGCCACTGGAAACTTAATTGCAGAACAAGCCTGACCTGCACTATGCTCTTTCTGAGTTTTTGCAGTACAAATTGGCATAAGAATCACCTGGAACACCACATTTTTAATTGCTATTAAGGTACGCTGTTTGTCTCGTGATGTGATCCATGTCAGAATCATGTCTTTCATAAGACAGCCTTGGTGATGAGTTTTATTAGAATGTGCCCAGAGTTAAGAATTTGCTATATAAAAGGATCATGGGGTAGTTGCCAGTTTTTAATGAAATAATTAAAACCGAAGAATGATTTAAATAAATAAAGAAAACGCCAGATAACATTGAATCTATCTCTTGTTGTTGAAATATCTTAAATAACTATCAAAGCGTGGTGGTGTGGAGCATGCTACCTTTCACCAGCCCCTCACACACTGGCCTCTAATGCATAATGATAAATATATAGTAGGTAGTGAGACCCAAGTGGGGCTATGCTAAGTATGTGTAATACTTGGTGAACTTGCACTGGGAACTTGATTGTCCTTTGAACACTGCACTTTAATTCTCAGAAATAGATGCTTTTTGAGTTGAAACATGTTTGCCGTTGTTACATTTTATCTGTTTCCCACCTAAAGAATTGTATGTTTTGTCATTTCAGGTAAATGAACATGGCCTCAATGGGTATCCTGCTTATTTTCGCTCTCATCTGTGTCAGCATAAATGCAGATACAGGTAAATTCTGCTTAAATCTGAGAGTTTCAAGGATGAAATGCTGCATGCTACTGATGTACCATATTTTTTTACCTACAGATTTTGTAAAGGTGGAATGCAAGGCTCAACAGACGGGACAGTATGGCCAGCAGTCACTGCTGGAGTGTGTTGTCAGAACCACAGCAGATGTAGTGAACGCAAAAATCATCGTGGTCACTTGGAGGAAAAAAGGAGATAACAAACCCTTGATGGTTTACAACAGAGGGGAAAAGCAACTGCAGCCAGGCTACAAGTTTGCTGAGCCATCCTGGAATGTCCAAAACATGAACGTGTCCCTGCTCATCACCAACACTGCTCTAAAGGACAGCGGAAATTATTTTTGTTATGTAATGACAGACAGCGGTGATCACACTGCCGACATCAGCCTTGATGTCACAGGTAAGAGCCTGTAGCTGTGACATTTTGTCACAGAGAGATGACCATTTTGAGTCAAGAATGTATCTTGAAAACCAATGCCTACCAGCACATTTGCAGACTCGACCCATGAGCAAAGTTATTTCTGTAAACAGTACAATGCATTCTAGTTGCAAACAGAAAATGGACTTAAAAGATTTAATTGTTGCCTTGACGCAGTGAAGATTGTTTAGAGATCCTGGGGACTTTCCTGGCCTGTCCGCTTGGTATTTCCCTTTCTGTCTTAACTTAGATTCAGTTTCAACATTACAAAGAATTACATCCAGAAATACTTGTAGGGCCAGTTTCTTTCTTATCTGTCTTGCTTAGCATATGATATTATTAACAGTACATGTGAAATATTATGGTCAACAAATAAGTTTGTGATACTTTATAGGAGTCATTTGATTGACGTCATGGTGCAGTGTTGAGCTTAATGATCATGTTTTTCTCTTTGCAGCTAAGTACAACAAACCAAAGATATACTACGACCCTGGGACAACAGGCGGTACCCTGATGTGTGAATCTGATGGGGGCTTCCCAAAAGGTCGCATTGGCTGGTTTAGTGAGCTCAAAGATGAGTGGACAAGCAGCTCTCAAATGGAGGCAAAGAAGACAGGAAGTGGTCTGTTTCACCTCTCGAGCAAGCTGCCTTTGCAGCCAGGATCCAGGTTCTCCAACTACACCTGCATAGTGTATAATGCCAGTGGAGGCAAAGAGGGGGAGAACACATTTGTGCTTCCAGACCTACCACCAGAACGTCAAGGTATATATGTTTTTGATTCAGCTCTGCCTCACACAGTGAAATGTCATAAAGTATGTCACAGTTGCATATGAGGACATGCTTTACCAGAAATTTGAAGCAACACAGATGCCACTACTGTTACATGAGCACACCTCCTTTTAGGATTGTGCAACTAAGAGATTTGAACCACAAGCCAACATCATGCATGTTTTGAGTTGCCACGGGAGGTGGTAGAGGGCTGACAGAAACAAACAATTTGTTCTCCCGCATTACTACGGCATGTTTTTTGTCCATTTATAACTAAACATCGTCTGTGCTTCCACAGTTGTTTTGATACAACATTCAATGAATAGCCAGGCTGTAACATGCCCACCAATCTGACCCAACATCTTTCTCAAAGCGTCAAAACAATGCTCCTCACAAAGAAAGAAAACTATGTGACAGTCCAGGTCTGATAAGACTATACACTTCTTGTGGTGTGGAACCACAGTTTCTGATCCACTATCATTCTCATGACCCCAAAATTCATCAACAGGTTCACATAGCAACTTCACAGCCACCCTATCTGTGTTGTTGGCTCAGTTGTCACAGCTGCCACATACAGCGAAGGTCATTTGCAGACTGCTGTGACAGTAAAAGTGAAAGGGATTGTAGGTTGCCAGTGTGTTACAGAGGGAACTTCCCACCACCAGTGCATGCATACCTCATTTTAACAACAGCATATTTCAACAACATACATTTCTACCCCTTTGGTCATGACTTGAATAATTAAAGCATTAAATCTTTATTATTCAATTTGATTTATGCAGAAACTGGGCAGGGGCCAGAGAAAGTGGGTCCAGCAGCCAAAATAGTCGCTCCCGTAGTGGTCATTGGGTCGTTGATCATAGGGTTGCTGTTGTTGCTGGTGGTGCTTCACAGAAGGCGATCTCAACGTGAGTATTCACGCAGGCTCTCTTCTGGCTTTTCTGGCTTTATACGTTTCTTTGTGAGTAAAAGGTACGAGGGAGATTAATAAACATTGCTAGTTTAATATAGTACTACCTGCTTCCTTTATGAAACAAGAGTTCATTACACTCACCATTTCAGACAACCAAAAAGAAACGCTCACACAATTATGAGCTACAAGCTTTTTGTTATTAGCTCTTGTTCCTGTGGACCTAAATGAACTTATTGTAAGTCGCTTTGAACAAAAAGCCTTTTCCAAATATTTGTTATGTAGTGTATCATTATGGAAGACATCTAATCAGTGCACACAATGTTTTGCTGCAGTTTTCCATAATTAAAAAAAAAAACAAAACACTGAAATTTTCCAGGAGGGACTAAAAGGATAGCTCCACAATTTTTTAAGTCGACCTTAAACAATTGTCAGGTGCCCATATGAACACTGAAAAAGGTTTTGCTTGAGGTTCCTTCTGTTCATACTTTATTTTAAGGAATACTTTACCACAAAATGACAATTTCTATTTCAAGTACTCACACCATGTTACGTTGAATTCTTGGAAGAAAACTTTGTTTTTCCAGCATGCTTCCACAATAAAGGAAGAATTCAAAAATGAGGGAAATCCCTGATGAATTGGAGTAAAAGGGGTTCACATTTGACAACAACAGAACTATATGAAAACATCCATTTACAAACTTTTACTTTTACTGCTCTCATGCTTGAAGAGTCTCACACATAGACGAGTAGTCCACCTGGGCAAGCCTGTGCTTTTGTGCTCCATGGAAAGCACAAGCAGAATTCAAAACCACACGCTTGCCCAGGCCCACTACGTGTAAGTAAAAGTATTTTAAGTGGTAAAGCTTTAACGAAAATACACGTGTTTTGGAAGTACTGAGCATACAACTGGATAAATGATACTTGGATTATACTTTTGCTTTTGTTAAATGTGGACCCCATTGATGCCAATTCATCTGCAATGCTCGCCTTTTTTGGATCCTTCATTCACCGTAGAAGCATGTGAAAAAAAACAAAGTTCTCTTCACAAATTCAACAGAACATGGGGTGAGTAATTAGCACACAATGATCATGTTGTAGGTGAAGTGTTCCTTTAATCTGTCATATGATAATAGTAAGTAGTAACATGCAGTATCACTGATAGAGTAGACAATAACAGAAATATTTTAGAGCTATCACCATAATATTTAATCGTGAAATGTATCCTATCCTTTTTTAATGTGACATTGTAATACCAAAGTTCTCAAATGTTGTGGGGGATTTCATCAGTGACTCTCTGTGAACAATAAAACGCTAACAGGAAGTAACTATACAATAGGTGAAAGGTGATGCCACAATAGTTGAGGGTAGAAAAACCTGTAGAACACCTGGCAAGCAGCCATGTTTCTCAAGATGGGAAAGTACGGCCTTTTTTGTTGTTAACTTGAGTCAAGCAGTATAGCTACTGCAATCCTGTCATTAGTCTAAAACAGTTGAGTGCAAAAACTTTCCATTGTTAGACAGTGTTCCTACAAAATATCTCTAAGAGCAAGTAGATATCTGATTTTCACATATCATTTTCTTGACAGAGGCCCGGAGATGCTCTACAATACCCCTTATGAGTATGTCCATCTTTGGACATAATATTGCTGCTGTTTTTGTTTTAACTTCGGGTCTCTTTGGAGGTTTTAAGTAAAGTTTCTATCTATTGATTTTTTTGTATCTGTTAGTTTTAGCTTCCTGAAACACCCAGTACCTGCGAAAGAGTGTTTTAGTTGGCTAAAATGAATCTAAATGAACCTCTTCTTTAATTTGCTTGAATTTTTTCTTTTTTAACTGATGAATAGTTGAATCAGTGGCCTCCTGGACTGCATATTTTGACACCAAACTCACTCACCACAGACATATTTCTGATCTCATTCCAGACCTGTTGAGGCATGTTCTCCTGCTGTGTTTTGAACCTTATTCATTAACTCAGTTGGAGCACATGTTGATTGCTGACCTGAAAGGTTTACTTTCTCTGCAAGGCTTTATCATCTTACCTAAACTACTTACTGGCTTTCCTCTTACGTTAAAGATGCATGAGGAAATACAGTGATATTTACCACACTAAATAGGTTTATTATTTTTCCATTGCTTGTGGAAAATGGGCTTGGTTACTAATCAGTTTATGAATCACACTGTAACCTGACTCATGGGTCGGACAGTCACTGGTGAAATCTGCCTCTGCTTACAAACTTGCTTAAAACGGTGATGGTTTTACACCCACCCATTGCAGTCACACAGTAAAACATTTTAATTTGTTCCAGGTGGACATCATCAAGTCCCAGATCGTGGCTCTCATGTTGAGGAAGGTATGTCTAAATCACAGTACTTTGACTCACTGTGTTCAACTAATAGAACTTTGTTTTCAGATATACTCTATAAGATTGAATTCAGACTTTAATATGAAATATTTCTGCAGGTGATCTTGAGGAGATTGGTGAAACATGGCATGGCAGCCGGGCCTGAGGTAATTATAATGCTCCAAGCAAACAGCTGAGAGTTAGTTTGTTGTGTAGTAGTTAGTTTCAATTTCATTTTTACGGTATACTGGCAGACTACAAGACAACATCAAATATCTAAAAGCTCTCTCTGTCTCACTCTCTCTCTCTCTCTCTGCAGGAGACACTGCGTGTCACATGACTTATGTTAACTCACTGGCAACCTCTGAAATCAACACTTCCTTGTTTGCTGATCTCTACTCTATCATTGTACTTTCCCATCTGCACACGGTTGTGTATATAAACAGGAATAACTTGTATCACTGAGATTTAGCAGAGGACCCATTGGCACTTTTATTCATCTAAGCTTACTAAGTAAAAAATCTTTTTCAACATGTAATATCACAGAAAACTGATTTTATAGTGAATTTATGATTGCAGTGAATCTCTGATATGTTTTTGTTATTGGAGGAAAACATTTTGTTCATTTATGCCAACTTAGTAACTGTAGCCTTTGGCAGCTTGGTAGGAGTGGCCCTCCCTCTGACTTCCTATTGTCATATTATGTCAGCGTTACAAGGGAAATGTTGAGTCATGTGTGTGTGTGTGTGTGTGTTTGGCTTTTATGTGTGGTCATGTATTCTTGGGAAACGTATATAATTTAGATTCTTCAGTCAGATCTAACATTTTTATTTTTTTGACATTCCACAACTTTATAAGTAGTCCAAGTTCTGTGAACGTATTAAAAGACAAGGCTCAAGTTAGGGCTGGGTATCAGTACTCGACACATTAAGGTATCAACCGAAAAAATCCAGTAGGCTACCAGGTAGCATAGAAACTTCTCTGGTCGAATGATACTGGCATTCGATCCTCTTTGGGTTCTGATCCTTAACCGTCCAGACTTCCCTGTGGATCAGCAAACTTTACGTTACTACCATCTCCAGAGCCACGCACCTCATGGCAAACAGTCGGTCCAGCATCTGCCTAGTTAGCACAAGCTAACATAGCAGCAGTGGCTAGCACCCAACACTGAGCCGTTAAATGGTCCCAACAAACTCACACCAATACCGAAACAGCTCAGTTCTGTTGTTAAACCTGTCAATAACTATTGGGTAATTGTTAGCGATGTGATGCTAACAGTTAGCCCTGTCACTGTGTGTATGCAGGCAGACTCAGTGTTGGTGCGGAGCTCACAGTCCCGCAGAAACAGCAACAACCCCTATAGTCTGGGGTGTGGTGAAGTTGAGCGCGGTGTATTCGACAGAGTTGGCAGTTTGGCGTGCCGAGGTGCCACCAAAACGTTCAGAATTGTGGCTATGCTACACGCCACTCTATCCACATTATGGTTAGCAAATGAAGTACTCAACTGGTATCAGTCTTGGTATTCGTATCCTAATTTTTTAAATGATACTCAGCCATAACTAGAGTTAAACTATTTTTTCTGACTGTTAACCAGTCTTTGGAAAAGACCAAAAGCAGCAGTGTGCTATTTCAATTCTTCCTACTGAAAATGTAAATCATAAATGGTTCACAAGCATTACCTGTTGTTTTATGTGTAAAAAAGCTTCAGTAGTAGTAGTCAACAGCTGCCCAGCTAACATAAAACGTTCCTGTAACACTCCTGGAAGGTTCCTTCCAGGTTTCTATTTCAGTAATCCTCCCACAATGTTCTAAGAATGTTGAACCCACCAAAATATGTTCCTGGAGTGTTTTGGGAACCAAGTTTTGCTACCTGGTTGAGTGCTAGCTTTTGGCAAAAGTTTTTCAGGAGTAAATGGTGTATTTGCTTAGAGCTATTTTCAATATAGATTTTGCCTTTTTCTTGAAGGGTTTTTATTCATATATTTCTTATGGATTTAGAACACTGGTTATTTTCTGCTTATAGACAAATAATCATATCAGTGGATCTGTCTTTAAGTCTGGTGCTACAGCTCACTAACTGAGAACATTCCGCCCCAGCAAATTTCATATCCTTTTTCTTACCACTGAGAAAGTTCACAAGATAAATGCTAGTCGCACTTCCACATGTCACACGATTCTCACTTGTCACTGACTAGCTATTGGAAAATACAGTGTGGTGTATCAAAGCCAAAAACATGTTTTGTGTTCCTCTAACTGTCTTTTATGAAACTGTTATATAAGTTTTGGCAGACGTATACAACTTCACTGCCAGATCAACACTTATCTTCACCATCTTTAACAGGTTTTAGGTTTCATTCTGTTCCTCACCCGACACCAGCCCTCATAGTAATAGCTGCTCATATTTTCAGGGATCATGACGCCTGATCTAAGACCTGCTCTGTAATGGAGCAGATCACATTGTAATAAAAGCTTTGTCCTGACACCACAAAGTAAAGAGTCACACAGCAAAAAAAAAACTTATCGACATCCGCAAAAGTATATGATTAATCTTGACTGCCTGACACGAAGCCATAGCCATTAATCATTGACTTTTTGGAGAGAGGAAAACAAGGTCATTAAAAAAGGTTAAAGGTCTTTAATATAGGAGTTTATGTAGGATATTAAAGAAAACCCCACAGGTATCCTTTAATGAAACACAAAGGAAAGGATAAGGAAAGGAAATTTTAAGGACATTGTTGTAGATAGGTACTGTTTTGTAAATCTGTGAATATTGTAATTCTGTGTTTAACTGTTGTGTTTTAATAATTAGCACTGTCTGAACTGAACTGTGATTTTTTTTTCATGTAATAAAACATGTTTTAAAATAAGAGGATTGTGAGTGCTTCTTTTTATTTTTATTGTGCACTTGTGTAGATTATGTTTCAGCAGTGGTGGAGGAAGTATTTAAAGCTTTTACTCAAGTAAAAGGTGGAACACCATACTGTAGAAATACTCAAGTGAAAGTCCTGCATTTACAATTCTACTTAAATAAAAGTATTAGCAACATAATGTGATGTATTAAAGTATCAAGAATAAAAGTTCTATTGGCTCTTGTCAGTGTTATATTGCTGTATTATATACAATATTTTCAAATTATTCCTGATTAATTAAAGCATAAAATTTAATTTAGTTTGCAGAAGTTTGTGATTGTAATTAATTTATATACTGTTAGGTGGTTATTCCATGACAATGCATTATTTGAAATTTACAATTTTAATTTGAAAATTAACTACCAACTGTTAGATTATTATGGTGTGGCTAGAAAGTACAAAATCTGTCTCTGACATGTAGTGTAGAAGTATAAAGTTGCATAAAATGTAATACTCAAGTGAAGTACAGATAGCTCAAAATTGTACTAAAGTAAATCTGAGTGAATTTATTTTCCTTTCCACCACTGTATTTCAGACATGGCAGTTCTTGTTAATGGTATTTTTGATGCATGTGTCCAGACATGAAAAGAACCAACGTCACTTTCCTGGTGATTCCCCTCAGTTTCAAGGGAACACCGATACTATGACATGATTTCCAAAGAAATGTCCAAGTTGTGTTTACTGTGTCTGCAATGCAGTAACGGCTCTAGACATATTGACTGCTTCCATTGTGACCTCATCTGATCAAACTTGTGTTCACACTCAACATCCTTATGTAGTGTTCACCCTTGTTCCTCTTTCCTGGAAAACATGTCTCGTGATAAAACCATCAAAGGAAATTAAGGAATTCTTGCACACATTTAATTTTTTTTATCCAGCCTTTTTGTTCTCTCAACTAATAAAAGTAAATAAAAGTGTATTGTTATCAAGTCTTTGTAACTGATATTGTATAACTAGTTAATGGTGATCACTGGTTTACTAAACCTGCCTGCCAGACTGTTTTTTAAAGCCTCTGACTCTGGATCAGCTCTTATCATTATTTTTGCTGCTCAGCAATACAACATGTCACACATTATGACATCATTTTGATCAGTATTTAGGATAAATATGTCAGAATTCAGATCTTGAAAGCCTGAAATTGATCTCAGTCCTGCCATCTATTGGACACATAACATAGCAACATGTTGCTAGGCCATAACAGTGCAGGCAAACTACATTAAAAACTGATTTGTGGCACTGAATCACCTTTACCTTTTGATCAAGACCTTGCAGTGTGGTTGAAAGCTCCAACAGTAACAAGTAAGTGGACCTTTAGTTGAGATTGTTTGACCAAATTAAAATAAATATGTAAATATATTAGAAGTGGCATTTAATTGATGTCTATAAGGATAATATTTTTCATTCATTTGCTGAATGATTCCTTTAAGATCATTAATATCCCATATGCATGTACATATGCAGTATATATTATATACAGTACAGGCCAAAAGTTTGGACACACCTTCTCATTCAATGCGTTTTCTTTATTTTCATGACTATTTACATTGTAGATTCTCACTGAAGGCATCAAAACTATGAATGAACACGTGGAGTTATGTACTTAACAAAAAAAGGTGAAATAACTGAAAACATGTTTTATATTCTAGTTTCTTCAAAATAGCCACCCTTTGCTCTGATTACTGCTTTGCACACTCTTGGCATTCTCTCCATGAGCTTCAAGAGGTAGTCACCTGAAATGGTTTCCACTTCACAGGTGTGCCTTATCAGGGTTAATTAGTGGAATTTCTTGCTTTATCAATGGGGTTGGGACCATCAGTTGTGTTGTGCAGAAGTCAGGTTAATACACAGCCGACAGCCCTATTGGACAACTGTTAAAATTCATATTATGGCAAGAACCAATCAATTAACTAAAGAAAAATGAGTGGCCATCATTACTTTAAGAAATGAAGGTCAGTCAGTCCGGAAAATTGCAAAAACTTTAAATGTGTCCCCAAGTGGAGTCGCAAAAACCATCAAGTGCTACAACGAAACTGGCACACATGAGGACTGACCCAGGAAAGGAAGACCAAGAGTCACCTCTGCTTCTGAGGATAAGTTCATCCGAGTCACCAGCCTCAGAAATCGCAAGTTAACAGCAGCTCAGATCAGAGACCAGATGAATGCCACACAGAGTTCTAGCAGCAGACCCATCTCTAGAACAACTGTTAAGAGGAGACTGCGCCAATCAGGCCTTCATGGTCAAATAGCTGCTAGGAAACCACTGCTAAGGAGAGGCAACAAGCAGAAGAGATTTGTTTGGGCCAAGAAACACAAGGAATGGACATTAGACCAGTGGAAATCTGTGCTTTGGTCTGATGAGTCCAAATTTGAGATCTTTGGTTCCAACCGCCGTGTCTTTGTGAGACGCAGAAAAGGTGAACGGATGGATTCCACATGCCTGGTTCCCACTGTGAAGCATGGAGGAGGAGGTGTGATGGTGTGGGGGTGTTTTGCTGGTGACACTGTTGGGGATTTATTCAAAATTGAAGGCACACTGAACCAGCATGGCTACCACAGCATCCTGCAGCGACATGCCATCCCATCCGGTTTGCGTTTAGTTGGACGATCATTTATTTTTCAACAGGACAATGACCCCAAACACACCTCCAGGCTGTGTAAGGGCTATTTGACCAAGAAGGAGAGTGATGGAGTGCTGCGGCAGATGACCTGGCCTCCACAGTCACCGGACCTGAACCCAATCCAGATGGTTTGGGGTGAGCTGGACCGCAGAGTGAAGGCAAAGGGGCCAACAAGTGCTAAACACCTCTGGGAACTCCTTCAAGACTGTTGGAAAACCATTTCAGGTGACTACCTCTTGAAGCTCATCAAGAGAATGCCAAGAGTGTGCAAAGCAGTAATCAGAGCAAAGGGTGGCTATTTTGAAGAAACTAGAATATAAAACATGTTTTCAGTTATTTCACCTTTTTTTGTTAAGTACATAACTCCACATGTGTTCATTCATAGTTTTGATGCCTTCAGTGAGAATCTACAATGTAAATAGTCATGAAAATAAAGAAAACGCATTGAATGAGAAGGTGTGTCCAAACTTTTGGCCTGTACTGTACGTATATATTACAGTTTTTTGCTGAGGCACTATCTTTGAAATAATAGACAATTTTTGCAAAATTTTACACACTAACTACAAACCTTACACCAAACCAGCAAAACATTATACATCTCCTGCAAAGGCAAACAAACCCTTTCAGACTCTCATGCAAAATAGTGTTTCTATGTAAATACAGTACATGCAAACCATCATTTGAATAAGCACACAAAGCAGCAACTACACACTAACCGTAGATAAAAACTCTTTATGGTCATTCCTAGCATTCAGTGCCATTTGAGTCCCCATGATATAATGTGGTATATTTTGTGTAATAAGCATATAAGCTGTGTAATGAGCTTATACTTGTTCCTAAAAGCTTGTCTTACATGGTTAACCCATTTCTACCATAGAACAGAATGATATGTACGCAGGATTATTTAAATTTGAAATAAATACTCTAATTTAGCACAAGCAGGTGAAAATGCCATGTCCCCAATCAAGGTCGTGCAACTCCTATTACAAATATATGTAATAGAAATCAAACATATTAAACATTTTTCATTATTGTTGTATAGCCCTCTTTATAATATGTCTCACCAAATTTTAGTTTTCATTATTAATACATTTTTAATTCTATTCCATTCCATTTTTCTAAAATGTGTCCCTGAGTCCACTGTCCCCCATTACGGATGCAAGTCCCCCTGGACACACCCCCTGACTATTCTTCTACTGTCACATGACTCAGGGAGTAGCAGACATTTTTTGAGGGGAAAACTTCTGCAAGAAGCAAAGTATCTCTCTTAAATCAACCTTTTTTCTAACATTTTAGAATGCTTGTCTGATGTGCTAAAGCATATCATGTCCATCCTGTTACATTTATTTATAGTGGAAATCGATACCTTTGGGTAATTTTCATAATATGGTTGATACATATGTTAAAAATCTTCCTAAGTTGTCACCAAGTGCTAGTTTGTTTTTCAACATATGAGAAGTCATGGCTAACTTTAGCATAAAATGTCCCCGCTGTGAGGACATAAGAGAGCTAGATGTAGCTAGATGTAGGGATATGATAAGTGTTTCCATCATGTATTGGTATTTATCATTAATTTATTATTAATTTATTAGTTATATACTTTTAAAGGACATAGAAAAAGAAGGAAAAAGAAGGAAAAAGAAAGTGTCAGACCCTAGTGAAGTAAGCGGTTAAAGTAAATGTTTACAATTGTAATGTTTATGCAAATGTTGAAGGAACTGCCTTACTTCAGTGAAATGTGTTGTTATTGTCACTTGTGTGTGTATTGGAGGGGGACTTTAAAATGGCAGTGTTAATGATTAATAGTTGTTACTAATGCTGTTAAGTAATGTTTAAAATTGTTCACATACATTGTCAAATGTTCATGTGAGTCTTAAATTTATTTTCCTATTTTCTTTAATGAAATTTGTTGGTGTTCACTGATGCAAGTTCCACTCTGTCACTCCTCTGTCCACCCTGTTACCTGTGTGTTTTTTGATGATAATTAAATAAATTCAACAAATATTACTCATGACTTAGTGGTTACTTACATGCTGTGAATTGGCAAAATGAAATCACTTTAAAATGGGGCCAAAGTCCATTTAAACGACCTTTAATCTGAAAAGAAGTGTGTTAAAATTGGATGTTGCCTTAAAATAAAGTAAGAATTTTTCAAAACAATGGTTGTTTGTGAATACTTGTTAAAAATATTTCAAGGATAAATTAAGGGACACTTTAACTCTTAGAAAAATATGACTATTATAATAACTGTGCATTCAAAACACATATAAATTGAGAATGTCGTGTAACAGGGTGGACATTTGGTCGCTGTCACATGCAAAGAATTTGTTACAAATTATTAAATCATAATATCCTGAGCTGGACCAATATATTTTTCTCATAGTTTAACAAGTCCTAATTTAGATGAAATAATAAAATCATGTAGAGACTAATGTTCACAGTTTTGCTACAAGTGTGTTATTAAACTGCAAACTGAGTTTAAAGCAGATAACGTGCACTCAGTTTGGAACACTTGGTAAATGCATCGGAAGGCAGTGCTTTAAGAATCCATGTTAGTGTGTAAGCACTCAGAAAAAAACTGCTAACATGGTGGCAAGGGCAGATAACATCTTTGTACTGGTCCCAACAATGCAAGATGAAGTCACAAAACGTTACAGGTATGCAGTGTAGGTAACAATGAAGGATTGTTTCGAAGATGGGTGTGGTCCAAGCAAGGTGAGGAAGTGGGGATTTTTTGGTGCCGTTGAACTGTATTACGTTATAGTGATAGGTCAAGATTTTAATGAAACTACTCAGAATCAAGTTTCAGTATCATTTGTGAATAATTCCTAATTAGTTTTTGAAGGAAGATATTTTCTAAGATCCATTTTCATTGTTGGGGCCTGCATCTAGAGCCAGACTGAGGAATGAGTTTGATAAGCCCCACATCTGTGTGGTTAGATGAAAAGAAAGTCTGTTAAGGCTGCATTTATATAATATATAAACAAGAGCTGAACCCTGAGAGGAATGCACTTTGTGTAGAGAGCAGGGGTGCACTCTTGTTCCTCATTATCAGTCGAACTGCAGTGTGGTAGGTAGAAGTGGAGTGACTGCCCCAAAACCCTCCACCAGGGGGTGATCTCACCTCTTATTATGAAACAAGCTAGAGTTATTGGTCAGGTAGATATACTGCTGGGTTAATGGGGCCATAGACCTTTTTCACAACACACATCTTGACTGGTCATAGCAGGAAAAACACAGGTGAAACAAATTTCATTGAGGATGTCTTAGTACAGAGGTAGGCAACCTGTGGCCCTCTCCAGTGGCTCCCTGTGGCTTTGACAAAAAAATTATGTAGAAATAACTGCTTTTTTTTTTTTTTTTTTAAATTTAACATTGTAATTTTCATTTTTCACTGTCAAAGACCTTGAGTGATTGTTACATCGTCCATTGTAAAAATGTGTAGCCTATTCACAGAATAAAAAAAATAAAAATTTACATTTACATTTCATCAACAAAATATGCATCATACGGCTTATAGCTTTTTTTTTTTTTTTTTAATTTTGCCAAACCTCAATACCAATGGCTTGTCATAGCTAAGCTAGCTATGGATTCCACATAAAAAAAATAAATTAAAAAAAAAAAAAACAGTCTTGGAGGACAATAGAGGATTTAACAGTGTGCTGACACATTCATTCAAAGTTTAAATACCAAACAATCATAAAAGCCCATTGTAGAGCAGCCACCTTGTGGTAACATATTAATAAAGGCTTATTTAGACCCATTAGTAATGCTAATGAGTGTATTTAGACTTACTGTTCTCCTCATTATAAGGCTCAAATATAACTTGCGGTTCCAGGCAGATTATTTTAGAGCTTTTTTGGCCAGTGTCTCTTTCCATAGTAAAGGTTGTTGACTCCTGTCTTAGTAACATCAAAGTGTCCTGGTAAGCCATGCCAGTGGGCCAGCAGTAACAATACAAGGACACGGGTACTACAGCTCATCTAAACTGAAGGCACTCATCTTAAATGTCATCAGTAACACCTTTGCTTTTCCTGCTACAGTATGACAATCCTGTGTGAAAAGTCTATGATGAGTAGGTGTGTCGACAGTGGGAGAATCACTGAATCACTGTGAGGAACACTAGTGGGGAGGAATGGATCTGAAATGTCAGCTAAGTAAGAGCATTGATAAAAGACAATTCATCAGATGCAGATTACGTTTATTACAATCAAAATATACCCAATTTAATGTAATAGCTTATGAAGAATAATGAGTGTTTTTCACAGCAGACATTTTTACTTGTCATGGTAGCAAAGTTCAGGTGTTACTAATAACATTAATTATGTCTATGGTCAAGTGTCCCCGTAAACCATGACAATGTGATAATGAGCCAGAATGTGCAATACAGTGACCTTAGACTAAAGCAGCTTTAAAGCAGTCATAACTAATTTCATGTGACTGTGACATATCAAAAAGTTGACATTTAACAGAATGCATTTTTTTTAGAACTCTTAATATATTTATTTACATTATATAAATACAGTATATAATGTTTATATATAGGCACACATAGTACCTGCACATTTAATTCAAATTGGTAAGTGTATTGTTGTTCTATATAACTTCCATTAGCATTCATTATTTATGGTGCATTCATTTTTTTTTACCTTTGACACATTTTTCAACCTAATAGAATACTTCACCCACAAAATGACCATTTGTATATGAATTAGTCAGGCTGTATTACCCTAAATTTGTGAAGAAAACTTGGACAACAGCTAAACAATATCAAAACATCCATTCACAAACTCTCACACAACTCATGCAGTATAATCCACAGGTGGGACCAAGTCATTATTTTGCAGCTTACAAGTAAATTTCAAGTCTTAACACTCAAGACTCAAGTCACAACAGGCAAGTCCCCTAGTCAAGTGCCAGGTCCTAAACTTTGAGGTTTGGGTCCTAAACAAGTCATAATGTAAGCAAAAGTAATATTATTTTAACAACAGAGTAAAAATATCAAAATTTACAAAATGATTATATATTAGTTCTTCATGGTTCTCTCCTACAACTTGACTGAATGTTGCCAAATTGATTCAAACAAAGTGGATCTGAAGAATTAAGTGTTGACTTGCTCGGAATAAATAAATGTTTGATTTAGGACTGAAGAAAATGAATTGATTAGTGAAAGATTTTTTTTAATTACATAATTTGTAATTTTTTTCAAGTCAGAAGGCTCAAGTCTGAGTGAGAACGAGTCATTGGTGTTAAAGTCCAAGTCGATTTGCAAGTTTTTTTTAATTATCATTTTGAAAAGTTGAGTCTAAAGTCATCAAATTGGTGACTCAAGTCTGAGTTATGTGACTCGAGTCCACACCTCTGATATAATCCACGTCTTATATATCCAGTCGTATGCACTCAGCAGCAGTACTGAGCATACGACTGGATAAATGAGACTTGGATTATACTGTATAAATTGTGTTAGAGTTTGTAAACTGTTGTTTTGATATAGTTTTGCTATTGTTAAATGTGGTCCGCAATCAGTGAATCAATACATTGCTGTTTTCAGTGGAGGCATACAAGAAAAACAAAGTTCCTTCATTAGTTAACACGGTATGACTAATCGATTTACAAATAGTCATGTTGTGGGTGTAGTCTAGCTTTCCCTTTTCTTCCATCTACACATTTTCATAGTAGTTTTCAACGTCTTAGCACTGTATGCACGCTAAAGGTCACATCACTATCGAAGGCCCATAAGGAAATGACTGAAATCAAAAGATTTTCTCTCACAGGTTGCACATCATCACCCCACATCAAACAGTAAGGAAGCAATGTTTACCATGCTATGTATCTGTGTGTGTGTGTGTGTGTGTATGTCTAAGACACAGACAGTATGCAGTCAGTGTTGCGAGATGATGCACCTCTGTTGGTTCACACTGTTTCTCTGTCTTTCTGCCAATGCTGGTATGACCATTTACCTTTCTTTAAACATTTTAAGAACATTTTGCCATAGTTCAAGTCTAATTGCAACAATTTTCACTAGACCAGTTGAGAGGATTATTTTTAAACTGTGCAAAAATAGTTTCAGTTGCTGCTTCCTGATATACTGCGTAGATGGTATGAGATCATTTTAAACCCTCTAATCATACGGCTTGTCTTGTTTATGACAGAGAACAATGCAGTTTGGCGAGAGTCCGGCAAGAATGTCACCTTGGAGTGTTCCTCCGCAGGATGTCCCACAAGCATCAAAGGATATGATGCGATGTATCTTTATCAGTATCAAGATCTGAAGGAACCACAACAGGTGCTTTACTATTTCTCCAATACAGAATTAAATGTCAGAACAACCCCAGGACAGAGGTACACTGGCAGGATTCAGACAGAAGGATCACTGCAGAGCCACACCATCACCATCAGCAGTCTGACCGTGGATGACTCTGGTGTCTACAAATGTGTCTACACAAAAATTCCAAGTGAAGTGGAATGCAACGCCTACACACTTTTTGTGAGAGGTGCGTTTTTCCTTTTTCATCTCAAAGCCTACAGTGCACACATACAATGTATTCTAAAAAATGCTGGGAAAGGTACTTTTTACCTCGCTACAAGTTTGATAGCTATAGTCCTCAGTTACTTACGACAACGATTTGACATACAACACATACGATGTGTTTATTAAATATGATACATTTGTAAAGATACTTAACAGAATATAAAATGGGTTAATGTTTGTTATGTGTAAAAGTAATATAATCTGATTTTCATCAAATGTTTTATCTCCCTTCTGAACTTATAAAACACCAGTAGTTAGAAAAGTATTAAAGTGGAGCTTAAATATTTGCTGCAGTCATCCACCAAAGGATTTAAATACTGAATACTTTCAAATACTCCACGACTACTGGACCATGTTTCCTACTTATTATGATCCTTAACTACAGAATGTGTCTGTCTATCTACATACAAATAGAATATCTACCTTGCTTTAGTTTTAGAGGACCCCTCCTTCGGGTCCATGGTGAATTCACTGTCATTTTGAGAATTTAAAAGTAATGTTATCAGTAGATGAAAGGCTGCAGGAACATTTGCATGAAGACATTTTATTTGGTATAACCCATGTTTGCCTTCATTTCACACAGGAGTGGCACCGTGTTCCAGATCTGCGGAAGTGCCTTGTGCCCGCACTAGTGAGAAAAGTCCACCTCTGGTGTTAATCATCATCGGCGCCTGCACCATCAGCATGCTGGTTATCGTGATCAACATCATACTAATCATCCCGAGGGTGAGTTCAGATCTGTCGACTCATCACTGCGGCCTGCTAGCTTCGGTTGTGGTTGAGTGTCTCCAGATATTATTCACTCTACATGCACACATTTATCATTTTATCACACTGCATTCTTCTGAAACTACCAAACGGTTGTAAACCCAAGGTGTAAGATCTTAAGTTTGCGTGCTAATTGCATAGAAAACCACTGAACGCTCTGTCTGCAGGATGTGGGTGCAGTGTCTTTAAACCCACTGCACTTCTGTTCCTATTTCTTCCAACGTTGTCTCGAGATATATATCATGTCTCTTGGTAAGAGAGGTTTCCTTGAATAGAAACACCTTTTTACTCGGTTGTGCTCGACACGCTGAACCATTAAGGACATGTCAGTGTCAGAGCATACTCTGCAGATCCTTACACAAATAAATATACTAATACAAATGTCATATCTTAAAAATCAAACATTTTTATTCCCCTCTGCTGCCCTGAGTATAAATTTTTCTTTATACTGACGACACACACATTTCCTCTTACCATTACAAGTTTTTACTTACCTGCAGAAAGACATCCAGTCCTTGTACTAACTAAATAGGGGTATGGCCATATACTGGCTGATGATATTTAAAAATGATAATATTGATATCATGTTAATAATACACATATGATAATATCTTGTAAATAATTCAGCACCACTTAAATAGTTTTTTTTTCCTGTTCTCCCTTTGTCTGCTGCCCTTAACACTATCTGGTTGCCTTTTGACATTACATTTGGTGTAATTACTCTGTTTGAAAGATGTTTCTATAGTTACAGACTCTCTCTTCACCTCCTTACACTCGTATTTTGAGTGTAATTCATTTGTAAAAAAAGAGACAAAATGCACAGTGAACAAAGATAAAGATTAATTTGATTGATAGCATTATTGTTATTGTTATTTTCCCCCTTTTTTTTATTTACAGTAGTATCATTATCACATACTCGTTTAGACATGATAATTGCATAGTAAAAATCTGATATCATGCCAGCCCTAACCTCAATGGAAAAATCATCACAAGCACTTGTGAAGAAGTTTTGTTTACATTGATGTTATATTTTAAATTGCTCTGCCATTTCTCCTGGACGAAAACTAGCATCATCAGCGACACAGTTAAAGAGCTGCAGCCTTTGAATTGCTTCCTTTTAAACTGATTATAGTCTGTGATGTTGGATCCCATATTAAAATATCTATTAAAATATTTTTCTACCGTTAACGTCAGTCTCTCTCCAATTTTGGTCTTGAATAAACAAACTACCCCTTAAACATAATAACTGTAATTTTCTGCTACCTGTACACACCTTCATGCTTTCATACAGTGATATTTAACCACTAACAGGTGAGACGATGGAAGCGCAGCAAAAGAACAACAGCAGCAAGAGTCCGGCAGGTCTCCAATGATAATGTGTATGAAATCATGACCAAGACTGGCCTCCACACTGCTCTGGAGGAGTCATCGCCAGACCTGAGTCAGTTTGCTTAGTATTACTTAACATCAAATATTATTGGCTTGGGTATCTAAGTGGCAGCCGTGATAAGAGCTTGCTGAATTCTCTACATGCAAAGGAAAGATGCTTTAATGATTCCTTTCTTATCTCCTTTAGCTTAGGGTTCACTGAACAGGGTCATTCCTATCCTCCTAGGGTCTTATGTTCCCCAGCTCTGTATAACACATAATGTAAGCTAAAAAAAAAAAGTTCCCCAGCACTGTATAAGCCTATAACATGAGCTTTTGTGTTAGGTTAGAGGATAATCATCATGACTCTAAGAGCTCTATCCGGTGAGCTACCAGAGTGCTTTATTTTGTATGGAGAACAACTCCCACACATATTTCAGCCTTTAATTTTACATAATAAGAATATGTCAACTGATTAATTAATCAATTAAAAGAGGAAGAAAACAGAGGATAAAAAAGGAGAAAAACATTTATTATATGTTTTTCAATGGTAGTTCAGTATTGCAATTTCCAAACAGGTGAAGATTAGGAAAACAGTTTAGGGTGAGGTTAGTTTATTTATGAAATATTATATCTTGAAACAGGTTTAATCTGACCTGAACATAATAGGGGAGTTGATGTGAGGGTGAGTGTAAGTAACCATTCTCAGCGTGACAATTGTTTCATTTCACTTTTGTGGCTTATTTCTTTTTTTAATTTCAATTCCAGCCTCGAAAATGAAGTCATATTTTTCATTGGGTTTTCCACATTCACATAGCCTGCGTGAAACAACAAGATAACAGCTGGAATTATCTAAGATGCACTTTCAGTAGCCCATCTGCGGAACACTGTAGTTTCACAACAGCGGACCTACATCAGTAACATCTGCCGTTGCATAATTACGGAGTCTAGTGTACAGTCGTTTTCTCTGAGCATCGCAGTTGTCTTTTCCTAAGCCCTTTTAAATTCTCCTTCACATCTTTCCTTGATGTCATGTTGTTTTCCATTTAACATAAAGAACAGTGTTTAGGAAAAGACACAGGGCGTCAGGCTTGGTTTACTTTACTTATGATTTCAATCACACATGAGACAAAATGTAGAAGACATGTTTAACAGCTAAACATGGATTATTAAATCTCTTTAAAGCGTTTAATTGTTGTGAAAGTGTCACCAAACTCAAATTGTTCTTCATATTATTAGTATTGATTGTCAGTACTCGAACTTTAATATTTGTGTGCTTTTTTGTTTGTATTTGACTGCTTTATCACATGTTAATAAAATGAATGCTTTAATAATGTTTGATAATTGCATTACTTGAAATTTTTGTATTTGCCTGGGCTTGTTGGGGTTTATATTCTGTGTTACTTACAAATAAAATGTAGGAAACAAACAAAATAAAGTGCTAAAACTATAGCATGAAAGAGATGCAAAAAGAAGTATGATTAATACAGAGGTGCTGGAGGCTGAAACAGCTTTAAGCAGTCAGATTGTTGTTTTTTTCTGAATTTGCCATAAAGCACAATTCGTATGTTTTTTGCTTTTGTAGCAATCCAGCAAATGTAGCTTTTGAAAACAATGAGAATCTGGGGCAGATATTATTGAAGGTTGTGTGAGACTGTTTCGAGAGGTTGCATGTGGGCAAAAACCACAAACTTAACAGGCGGGGCTGGTGGTAAATGTGTGGGTGGTTTGCGTGTCTACAGTACGTGTAGAGTTCTCAAGTATAGTTCTAAATTCTTTCATCCATAGATTCATAATGGGGCTATTAGGTAGAGATATGACAAATGGCTAACTTAGATATAATAATGTAGATAGTAAAGGTGCTGATGGTGGTGATAATGGTTAATGTAAATCAATTTGAGTATGAACTGTAACTGTGTATCACTTATAGAAGGATAATAAATAACATGTTTTTTGTGTATGTTCTGATAATTCTTGATTCTGGTTCTGTTTTTTTTTTCTTTTCTTGTATATATGATGCATTTATACAGTATTTACTGTATGTGATGCATTTACGTACATACATTTGTGCTGTAACATCAAACTTCATACTGGTTTCGAAATGATGTCAGACGTTTTGCTTTGACAACAATGAAAGTGTTATCTGCATCTGTGGTATTTGAGCGTGTTTATAGATTTGCAAACAAATGTTGAATATTCAATAAAAGCAACTCAGATAAACTGAATTTTGATGATCTCACATTAACGCCATGTCAACACCAAACTTGTGTTTCTGTCAGTGTTGTTATTTATTTATTTATTTATTCATGGCTCAATGAGACACAGGTGGCTGTCAGTTGAGAGCAGGAAGCGCATTCAAACTAAACCACAGGCATTACAGAAACAAGGCCTGACAGGCACCAACCACAGTGGTAATAATAACAATACAGTTCGGTTGCTTAGAGTTGAATTGCAGCGTGTTTACCCTTGAATCATTTAATGGAACCTATTGTGGTGTATTAACACCTGCACACACTGACCCAAATAACACAGTGGGATTTGGTGTGACTGTGCGTGTATGTATTGTTAGAGGAATACATATAATACTGAGAAATGGTCACAGCTCTCGTGAGCTCACTTCCTAACCATTTTTTAGCCCAGTTCAAAACCACAAGGTTCATAAAACTTCTCCTTATTTGGTCTGTGTATCTTCTCCACCGGCTTTATGTCATGAGGTCTATTTTGACCTAACTAACAGCCTTGTGCTAGTCTCTCCTGTCTCTCTTTATCTATTTTCAAAAGTGTATAAGTGTAAAAGTGTATCTTCAATGAGTCAAATGTACTTGAATACAATATTTTTCATTTAGCTTTACATGTAAGCAGCATCTTCATATATCTGACCCCAGAGGTGTGGACTTGAGTCAGACTCAAACCACAAATTGATAACTTTAGACTTTACTTGACAAAATTAAAAAAAAAAAAATGCAACTCAACTTGGACTTCAACACCAATGACTCGTGACTTCAATTGGACTTGAGCCTTTTGACTTAAAAATACTTGAAATCTCCCCCCAAGCCCAAAGATGAAAAAGTATGTTATTTAAGAAGTGTGCCACAAATCAAATAATTTCCCTCTATTTCCTGATGCAACCATAATGAACACTATTCATTCCAGGCAGGTCAACACTTAGTATTTTGTTTGCATACAGAAGCTATGGCTCATCAACAAAAAGGAATTGCAGTATGGAAAACATGCAGTTCCAAAATTACAGACAGGGATGCAACGACTTCCAACAAACTTGATTTAACAAATTTTAAAAAGTATTTATGATTTCTGAAAATGTAATATATCATTACTCTGTTGTTAAAATGGCATTACTTTGGGAAAGAGCACAGTAAGACTTGTTTAGGACTCGAAAATCAAAGTTTAGTATGGGACTTGAGTGCTTGAGACTTGCGTGTGACCAGGGCTGCCCCTGACCAAATTGGGGCCCTAAGCGAAATTTTATTTGGAGGCCCCCATCCCAAATGTATCATAAGTACAAAATGACCGTACAACAACTTGCCATTTAACTTGACAACCTTTATTGGCAATAACAAATGTACTGTAGATACAGTAGTTTGGTTGTATGAGTCAAATAAAATAAAAAATTTAACCTGAAATAAATAAATAAATATTAAATAAAAATAACTTCAAACTGAAATAAATAAATAAACAAATCAGAGTCACAAATAGCCATCAATTACTCATCAAAAGAAAGTAACTTCCACCACCTCAATCCCCCACCCTTGATTAAACACTGAAAATAAAATAAAAAAGGGAGACAGGTTTTTCCTATTTAATCTTATTTTGTTATATTTCTCCCTCTCCCCTCTCTGGAGGCGTCTGATCTCCCTCAGCCCTCGCCTCTCCCACCTTAATTAAACACTGAAAACAGAAATAAAATACAGAGACATTCTTTTCTATTTTCATCTTATTTAGCTATATTTCTCCTTCTCCCCTCTCTGGGAGCATCCGACCTCCCGGCCCCGCACATACTCCTGAGGCTCTTTTGGACGACATGTGGACAACTCTTCACCTGCTGCAGCTCTGCAAGTGCCTGCCGGCGCACCCCTCTTATTGTTCAGATGTCGAGTGCTGTCAATCATTGCAGCGACGCATGGGCGGTCAGGTCTCTTCTCTCCTTCCTCGAGCTGATTCTACGCGCGCCTCACGGTAGCGCATGTGCGCATCCATTGCGCATATGCGCAAATGCGTCCCCTCGCGCAAAATGTGGCCTCCCATGGAAGATGAGGCCCTACGCACAGCCCGTGTTCTGTGTTTAGGGAGGGGCGGCCCTGCGTGTGACTTGCAAAACAGTGACTTGGTCCCACCTCTGTCTGAGCCTCTTTTTAACCACTCAGCTTCCTGAAATGGTCGAGTTAAACATGAAGACATGGGTGGAGCTTTAAAATTGTCCCCATGGATTATGTTTCTGCCTTTTGTCATTTATTTTGAAGAGCTGACAGATGGTCCTTCACACCAGGAGGTGGCAGCAAAAGTCAAACTGACTCTGAACCACAGCTTCTGTAAGAATGATGCTGTGTGCTCCATGTGACTGCTCTTGTCTTACAGACCCTTAGCCCACTGTATTATTTGACCAGGTAAAGATTGTTTTAACCTCATTTTCATCCTTTATTGAGTCTGTTTTTCATCGTTTCACCTCCAACATGCAGGCTGGTACATTTTGTGTTGCCCGCAGTCACAGCGTCTGTCTCAGTTGTTTTTATTTCTGTCAGTCTGTCCCTCCACCATTGTCTCCACTTCCCCAGGCCCCTGCTTTGCTCTGTCCCAGTTAGCTCCCACTTCCACCTGCTCACCTGTTTCCATTTCCCTCATCAGCCATGCCATATAGATTATTCCAACTATACAAAGACTATTTATAACACACAATAACACAGTCCTTTGGTTATATTTTCAAATGATATTTTTGTGTTTTTTCTTCACTATGAACACACACTGTAGTTCATTTTGAGTTAATGTGTACTCACTACAGCACCAAATATATATATATCAGCAGCTCTGCACACTGTACAAAGAGATCTCCCATCTGCCTGATGAACATGATTGCTGAAAATGTCAAAATACAAATCAAGTAAAAGTACAGGTAGGCTATAATACAGAGCATGAAGTCCAGATTAGCAAATAAAAACATGTAAATGTTTCCAGTGGTGGTGTTTTTTAAAGAGGTGTCTCCATTGCAGAGGAAAGAGCGGCCTCTGGTGGTGTGAGGTGAGAAAGAAAAGCTTACAGCACCGGGTATTCCCAGGCGGTCTCCCATCCAAGTACTGACCCGGCCCGACCCTGCTTAGCTTCCGAGATCGGACGAGATCGGGCGTATTCAGAGTGGTATGGCCGTAAGCAAGTAAATGTGTAACACACAAGCTATTTATACTTATTAACACATTGGTAACTGTTCTCAACATGGTTGAACGTGGTTATTGATAATCTATGATTTTCATTTAGGCAACAAATCCCATGGAAACACCAAAACTAATGAAGTCAAGTCTCGAACACATATTTTCTGTGTATCCACACTTTGATAAAGCTCTGTGTCCTCTGTGCCATAAGTTATAGTCTACCTCCATTTGTTAACCAAAATTATTAATAATTGCCTGCTCCACTGAATTTACTGCTAATCTCTCACATTTCATATGTTCTTTCATCTTCACAATCTTTTCTGTCCTGTTCTAAAAAAACAAAAAAAAAAACAAAACATCTATAAAATAATTAATGTAAATCATCATTCGTCAGAAATCTTGATGCTACTATTCATATCAAATGTGTCCTCATTCTAAAATAATCCTGGGTGAAGAGAAGGGAAATTATTTGATTTGTGGCACACTTTTTAAATAACATAGCCTGCTTTTTCATCTTTGGGCTTGGGGGAGATTTCAAGTATTTTTAAGTCAAAAGGCTCAAGTCCAATTGAAGTCACGAGTCATTGGTGTTGAAGTCCAAGTTGAGTTGCAATTTTTTTTTGATTTTGTCAAGTAGAGTCTAAAGTTATCAATTTGTGATTGGAGTCTGACTCAAGTCCACACCTCTGGGGTCAGATATATGAAGATGCTGCTTACATGTAAAGCTAAATGAAAAATATTGTATTTAGGTAGCCTACTACTGATAATCCTACACAGTGTCTATGTGTAAACATAGTTGTTGTACAAATGTACAACAACTATGTTGACAGTAATACACAATAATGACGTGAATGTTTCTTGTATGGGTGTGTGTCAGTGTTATGGGCAGATCCTGTTGAGAAATGTTGAGATTTTATTTATAGATGTGTTTTAGAGCAGGACAGAAAAAGCATTGTATGTTATATGATATTGCTTTCTTTAATAATAATTTTGGCAGACAAATAACTTATGGCACAGAGGAATACGCTTCATCAAAGTGTGGATACACAGAAAATATGTGTTCGAGACTTGACTTCATTAGTTTTGGTGTTTTCATGGGATTTGTTGCCTAAATGAAAATCATAGATTATCAATAATAAGAGTGTTTTCGTTGTGGCAGGAGACTTTAATCAGGCCAACATGAAGACTGTCCTCCCTAATTTTTACCAGCATGTGGACTTTGCTACCAGGGGGGCGAACACATTGGACTTGGTATACACCAACATAAAGAAGGCCTTCAGAGCAGCCACCCACCCCCACCTTGGCTCCTCAGACCACCTCTCTGTTATGTTGATACCAGCATACAAGCCCCTGCTCACCAGAGGTAAGCCCACCCTGAAGCAAGTGAAAGTGTGGCCTGAAGGAGCTATGTCGGCGCTTCAGGACTGCTTTGAGAGTACTGACTGGGACATATTCAAAGAGGCTGCAACTGACAGTGATCATATAGATGTGGAGGAGTATGCGTCAACTGTGTGTGCGTACATCCTGAAGTGCGCAGAAGATGTCGCTGTCACCAAGACTGTCATAACCAGAGCCAATGACAAACCATGGATGACCAAGGAGGTAAGAGCAGCGCTGAGGGAGCGAGATGTCGCCTTTATATCTGGCGACGCGGGGGCTCTCAGTGAAACAAGAGCCAACCTGAATTTTGGTTTTGTCCAGGACTCAGGTAACACCAGACATCTGTGGCAGGGCATCCAGTCCATCACAGGTTACAAGGGCACCCCCTCCCCCTGTCAGGACAAACTCAGCTTCCTAAACGAACTGAATCAGTTCTTCGGACGGTTTGAGGAATTAAATACCACCCCCACAAGGAAAGCTGTCCCTCACCCCGACGAGCAGACACTCAGACTTGAAACAATGGATGTGCGGAGGACCCTGAGAAAAGTCAACACACGGAAGGCAGCAGGCCCCGATAACATTCCAGGACGGGTCGTCAGAGAATGTGCCGACCAGCTGGCCTGTGTCCTCACCGACATCTTTAACACCTCGTTGATGTAGGCTGTTGTACCGTCATGTTTCAAGGCTGCCACCATCATTCCAGTGCCTAAGAAATCCAACATCACTAACCTGAATTACCTCTGCCCTGTAGCACTGACCCCATCATTATGAAGTGCTTCGAGAGGGTGGTGAAGGACCACATCATCTCCACACTCCCACCATCACTTGACCCATTCCAGTTTGCGTACCAGCCGAACCGTTCCACAGAGGATGCCATCTCCTCTGCCTTCCATCTGAGCCTGGAACACCTGGAGGATAAAAACACCCATGTGGGGATGCTGTTTCTGGATTTCAGCTCAGTGTTCAATACAATCATCCCTCAGCACCTGGTGTGCAAACTGGGTCACTTGGGCCTCGGCACCCCCCTATGCAACTGACTACTGGACTTCTTCACCAGCAGAACCCAGTCTGTACATGTGAACAATAACATCTCCAGCGTCATCTCCCTGAGCACTGGTTCCCCCCAGGGCTGTGTTCTCAGCCCCCTGCTGTTCACCCTGATGACACACGACTGTCGCCCCAGATTCAGTACCAACCACTTCCTGAAGTTTGTGGACGACACAACCGTTGTGGGCCTCATCCAGGGTGACAACGAACTGGCCTACAGGGACGAGGTGAAACATCTGGTGAACTGGTGTAAAGTCACCAACCTGATCCTCAGTGTTGACAAGACAAAGGAGATCATTGTTGACTTTAGGAAATCTCGGCCCAGTCATACACCACTCCTCATCAACAACACTGCAGTGGAGGTCATCAGTAGCACAAAGTTCCTGGGAGTGTAAATCACCAACACACTAACCTGGTCCCTCAACACCACCTCCCTGGCGAAAAAGGCACAGCAGCGCTTGCACTTCCTGCGATGGATGAGGAGAGCCTCCCTCCCCCCTCCCATCCTGACTACATTCTACAGAGGCACCATCGAGAGTCTCCTGACCAGCTGCATCTCTGTCTGGTTTGGGGCTTGTAAGGCCTCTGACTGGAAGTCTCTGCAGAGAGTGGTGAGGACAGCGGAGAAAATCATCGGGTCCCCGCTCCCCTCTATCCGGGACATTGGGCATAAGCGCTGCCTGACCAGAGCCCAATGCATCTCCTTTGACCCCACCCACCCCCACCATGGACTGTTCTCCATGCTGACCTCTGGCAGGAGGTTCTGCAGCATCCGTAGCAGGACGTCCAGATTCAGAGACAGTTTCTTTCCCCTGGCTGTAAGACTATTGAACACTCACATACAATAAATAAACACTCATCTATGGGCTGTAACAGTCTCTAAGTCTATAACCACATTCAACCGTATTGAGAATGGTTCACAGTGTGTTATTAAGTATAAATAGCTTGTGTGTTCCATGTTTACTTGCTTACGGCCATACCACCCTGAATACGCCCGATCTCGTCCGATCTCGGAAGCTAAGCAGGGTCGGGCCGGGTCAGTACTTGGATGGGAGACCGCCTGGGAATACCCGGTGCTGTAAGCTTTTCTTTCTCACCTCACACCACCAGAGGCCGCTCTTTCCTCTGCAATGGAGACACCTCTTTAAAAAACACCACCACTGGAAACATTTACATGATTTTTATTTGCTAATCTGGACTTCATGCTCTGTATTATAGCCTACCTGTACTTTTACTTGATTTGTATTTTGACATTTTCAGCAATCATGTTCATCAGGCAGATGGGAGATCTCTTTGTACAGTGTGCAGAACTGCTGATTGATACACATTTGGTGCTGTAGTGAGTACACATTAACTCAAAATGAACTACTGTGTGTTCATAGTGAAGAAGAAACACAAAAATATCATTTGAAAATATAACCACAGGACTGTGTTATTGTCCTACTTACAGTTACGTGCCTCTCAGAGATTTGACAAATAGGCTATGGATGCTTTGCACATTTTCTTTTTCAGAACATCCAGGATTATTTTAAAATGAGGACACATTTGATATTCAGTAGCATTCAAGATTTATGATGAACTATATATACATGTGGACTGTAAATAGTCTATGTATAGCTGGAATAATCTATATGGCATGGCTGATGAGGGAAATGGAAACAGGTGAGCAGGTGGAAGTGGGAGCTAACTGGGACAGGTGAGGGAGTCAGAGGGCATCTGGTGGATGGATGGAGAAGAGCAAAGCAGGGGCCTGGGGAAGTGGAGACAATGGTGGAGGGACAGACTGACAGAAATAAAAACAACTGAGACAGACGCTGTGACAGTGGGCAACACAAAATGTACCAGCCTGCATGTTGGAGGTGAAACGGATCAAAAACAGACTCAATAAAGGATGAAAATGAGGTTAAAACAATCTTTACCTGGTCAAATAATACAGTGGGCTAAGGGTCTGTAAGACAAGAGCAGTCACATGGAGCACACAGCATCATTCTTACAGAAGCTGTGGTTCAGAGTCAGTTTGACTTTTGCTGCCACCTCCTGGTGTGAAGGACCATCTGTCAGCTCTTCAAAATAAATGACAAAAGGCAGAAACATAATCCATGGGGACAATTTTAAAGCTCCACCCATGTCTTCATGTTTAACTCGACCATTTCAGGAAGCTGAGTGGTTAAAAAGAGGCTCAGACAGAGGTGGGACCAAGTCACTGTTTTACAAGTCACACGCAAGTCTCAAGCACTCAAGTCCCAGACAGTTTGTGTCTCAGTTGTTTTTATTTCACCCATTCTGCCCCTCCACCCTTGTCTCCACTTCCCCAGGCCCCTGCTTTGCTATTCTCCATCCATCTACCAGATGCCCTCTGACTCTCCCACCTGTCCCACTTAGCTCCCACTTCCACCTGCTCACCTGTTTCCCTCATCAGTCCTGCAGTATATCACAGGCCCACTGACCGCTGTTTTATTGTCACTATTTAATACTGGAATTGTATAATGTCTCTTGATTCCGCTCATTCGTCTACGCATCCCCCATACATCAGATAATGACGTATCTCTTCCAATTTTATTACAATATTGCCCCCAGTATTCACGTTCACTGCTCTTATGGTCCTCCGGACAACCGCCTGTAACCTTGTATAGTTATTTAGAGTTTCCAGTGAATGATGCTTTTTTAACTACCTGAAAGCCCTTTTTCTTCTTTTAATAGCCTCCCTACAGTTTGCATCCCACCATGGCACAGTCTTTTTACTTCTGCTCCCAGCACCCCTTGGTATACTTTCCTCTGCTGCTTGTACTATGACTGCTACCAGCTTGTTATTGAATTCATCCCCATCTGAGAAATCTTCTTTGTTTAACAGCTCACATTTATTCTTACATAGCTTTTTATACACCTCCCAATTTGCTTTATCTAATTTCCATCTTGGTAGTCTTAGATCCTCATCTTGGTGAACTTCTACTCCAGTCTTAATTATTACAGGCTAATGATCACTACCTATTGCTGATTTACTTAACACCTTCCATGTGGTAACAACAGCGACTTCTTCTGACACAAATGTTAAATCAATTGCACTTTCTGTGTTTTGCACACTATTATACCTGGTACCACTCCCATCATTCATACATACTAAACTTTTATCCACCATAAATTCCTCTATGACTTGCTCGTTAATCTAAGACATTTTAAAAGGACCCGTAGACACCCTGACAAAAGATCACAGCAACAGGACAAATCTTCTGGGATCAGTTTATTACTGTGCTCACTGCAAAATCAGTCATACTTTTAATTAAAGGTTCCGCTCACATTTTCACGGACAATATTTCCAAACTTTTTCATGACTTTTCAAGGACTCACAATGAAGAATTTTCTTTTTCTTTCCCCACTTGCCCGGCGTTTTTCAAACATCTGATTCAAACTCTATGTAAACATAATTGGCACACAGGAAGGGAGAGACAAACTGAGGGAGAAAATGACAAAACACACCTGATGGTAAACAAACACTGTCACACATCAATGCATATTAAAGCTACATTAAGACGCCAGCTTCAGAAAAATGAATTTGCCATTATGTTACATTTTATGGAGGATTATCCACTGAAGATGATTCTAATAATTTCATTATACACAAACAAGTTCTGTGACTTATGATTTTGACTAATTCCATGACTTTTCCAGGGTTTCCATGACTCCTGCAAGTATAAAATTCATTCAAACTTTAAAGCAGTGTCCTCCTTTTCTTCTTTATCTCACTAGTTTAACTGTTCCAGACCTGCAATTTCAATTAAAATTCAGGATTTGGACTTCACTCCCCACTTTTCTTAGCATGCTTTATGGAACAGGCCTCTGAAAGCTCTGCCACATGTTTTGCATGTAAACAGTCTCTCTCCTGTATATGTGTGACTTCAACTGGAACCTCTGTGCTCAAGTGATGCACCTTTACACCTGTGTGCGTTCTCATGTGGACTGTCAAGGTATTGCTAGATCTGAAGTGTCTCCCACATGTTGTGCAAATATACAGCTTCTCACCTGTGTGAGTCCTCATGTGGGCTAACAAGTAATCTTTACGTACAAAACCTCTCCCACATACTTTACAAGTATACGGCTTCTCACCTGAATGATTCCTCATGTGGACTAACAAGTAATCATTACGTATGAAACCTCTCCCACATACTTTACAAGTATACGGCTTCTCACTTGAATGAGTCCTCATGTGGACTAACAAGTCACCATTACGTCTGAAACCTCTCCCACATACTTTACAAGTATACGGCTTCTCACTTGAATGAGTGTTCATGTGGACTAACAAGTAATCATTACGTACGAAACCTCTCCCACATACTTTACAAGTATACGGCTTCTCACCTGAATGACTCCTCATGTGGACTAACAAGTAATCTTTACGTATGAAACCTCTCCCACATACTTTACAAGTATACGGCTTCTCACCTGAATGAGTCCTCATGTGGACTAACAAGTAATTACTACGTACGAAACCTCTCCCACATACTTTACAAGTATACAGCTTCTCACTTGAATGAGTCCTCATGTGGACTAACAAGTAATCATTACATCTGAAACCTCTCCCACATACTTTACAAGTATACGGCGTCTCACCTGTGTGGATTCTCAGGTGTCTCTGCAATTTTGACTTGTACTCAAAAACTTTCCCACATATGTCACATTTTAAAGGCTTTTTACCTGTATTTAAGTTGATCACAGCAGAGGTGTGTGGACTCTTACTGTTAATTTCACTTTCATGATGTCTTTTCTCTGCTTGAAGCTCTGTGTTTCTAGTTGATCCTGAGTCTCCATGCTGGTATTCTTCCTCATCTTGGCTCTCAGCTACATGAGAGTTGTGAGAGAGCAGCTGGTGGTCACTGGTTGGTATCACATAGCTTATAACTGGTATGATGACGACAGACTCTTTCTCTGCTGCACTTTGAGTGTCGTCATGAATGAAGTCCAGAGTCTGATCTTCACTGTGCTCACTTTCCTCTTCAGCAGGAGTCAACATAAAGCCATCAGTCTCCTGCTTCAGTACAAGCTGCTCTCCCTCCTGACTGCTGCACACTTCCTCCTCTTCCTCTTTAATGTGTGGAGGCTCTGGCTCCTCTTGGTCCACACTGGACTTCCTCTCCTCAATACAGAGCTGCTGCTCAGGGACAACCTCCTCCTCCTTACACACATGTTGCTGTGGGAGCTCTGGAGGGACACACAACAACACCAACAGCATACTACTGCGATGCTACAGCAAATATACAGACATGGCAGTAATTAGTTAAATTAGGTTTCACCCACCTGTCCTGTGTAACTTTATTTCAGGCTTCAAAACGATATCCAACAGTCTGCGCTGACGATCGATCTCTTCCTCGTACTCGACGATGGTTCTTTTAAAAACTCCCAATATTTCTTCAGCAGCAGCAGTTAGTCGCTCCTTGACAAACTCTCTCAAAGACTCAACTGAACACATTGTTGTCTAATGTAGGCTACAGTAAATGTGGCTCGAGGTTTAACTCATAGATTAACCTCCCGAACTTAACGCAGTCATTTGGGAGACGCGACTGGCGCCTTTGTTTCGTTTACTTCTTCTTCTTCTTCTAATGGAATTCCGGCAGGCTGTACACTAAATTGTGTAATGCTGCCCTCCACAGGTCAGATTGATCTATTCAGTTTAGATTTTCTGATACAGTCCAGCTGACCGGAGAAAAAGAATTATTGCTTTCCCAATTAGATGGAAGTCCGCATCAGAAGAGAATATAGATTTGAAAGAAAAGGAAGAAAAACCCAACTTAGATAACTCCCTAAACATGTGCTGTCTTTCATCCCAATATTTACTGCACTCAAACATTACATGCTGCGGTGTCTCCAACTTCCCACACTGGCAGAGACCATTTAGGTTCTTGCCTATTGTTTTGAGGTTGCTGGCCAGACCACAATGCCCCAGTTTTAAACGAGTTAAGACCACATCATCCTTTCTTCCAGTTTTAATCTGTAGCCTCCTTCTTTTAACAGATGGCTGCAGGGAAAAGTAATGTCTGCCATGTTGGTCTTCTCTCCATTCTTTTTGCCATTGTTCCTTTAATTTTTCTTTGCCAACTTGAAAGCACTCAGGCTTCCCAAGAAACACATTCAGATCAACAGTATCTTTTTCAAGGGATTTTTTTGCCAGTTGGTTGGCTCTTTCATTTCCTTCTATACCTGAGTGGCCTGGTACCCACATAAATTCCACATTACATCCAGTTTTACCAAGTCTATAGTGACAGCACAAGATCTCCTGTAGCAGGTCAGGTCGAGCCCTTGATGCACCATTCTTCAAGGCCAACAAGGCAGCTTTAGAATCTGAACAAACTATGCTTTTTAGGGGTCCAACAACCTCCACCCACCACATGGCCCACAAGATCCCTAGGAGCTCAGCAGAAAAGATAGACAACTTGTTAGATACTCGGATGGTCTGTTGAATATTAAAGTTTGACACAAACATTCCAAAACCAGCCTTTCCAGATATTGGGTACACAGATCCATCTGTAAAAATTTGAACATAGTCTTTTTGGAGACTATTAACATACTCATTAACCTCATTATATGTCTTTATGTTTTCAAGAGAGGATACATGAACTTCAGGTTCAGGTATATACCAGAGAGGGACAGGGGAACAGAAAGACATGCACATTCTGTCTTCTTCAAGCCCAAATGTCGAGGCGAGCTTTTTAATATGACTAAGGAAGTTTGACCTCCTTTCATTACCAACAAATTCCCAACAGTTTTCCAAAAGACATTTAGCAAATGGGACACATTTAATAGTACACAATTTATACCAATAATGGAGCCCAAGCTTATCTCTCCTAATTCTTAGAGGAGCCTCCCCCATTTCAACAAGCAGAGCTGGTATTGGAGTTGTTCTGAAAGCTCCACAACATATTCTTAGAGCTTTGGCCTGAAGCCGATCCAACTTCTCAAGCACAGATTTGGAGGCTGAGCCAAATACAACACATCTATAGTCTAAAGTAGACCTTATCATTGCTCTGTATATCATTAGCAATGTCTCTCTTTCAGCCCCCCAGTCACATCCGGCTAAGCTTCGAAGAATGTTGATTATTTTCTCACATTTAAAAATAGTTTTATCAATGTGGGTTCTCCATGTTAGCCTCTCATCCAACCACACACCCAAAAATTTAAAATTGCTAACTCTTTCTAAAGAGCTCCCATACATTGTAAGGTGTAGAGGGGGAACCTTCCTTTTTAGGCCAAAAACCATAAATTTACTTTTGGGTGCAGAGATTTTAAATCCCCACTTGTCTGCCCACTTAACAACCTGATCTAAGGCCTGTTGTGTTTGACAGAACACGTGATGAATGTTTTTCCCTCTCCTCCAGAGAGCACCATCATCTGCAAACAATGATTTACCAAACCCTTGTTGGACATTTTCAAAGATATCATTTATCATAACATTAAAGAGAACTGGGCTAATAACTGAACCTTGCGGTGTGCCATTTTCAACCTCAGCAATTTCAGATTCAATACCTTCTATTCTCACTTGAATAGTTCTATGATTAAGGAAATCCTTAATCCAATAAAACATTCTGCCATGAACGCCAGCGTCATGCAGCTTCATCAGCACACCCTCCCTCCACATGGAGTCATATGCTTTCTCTATATCTAGAAAAACACAGATCACAGCTTCTTTATTTATAATAGCTTTCTTTATGTCCTGATCAAGGACAGCAACAGAATCCATTGTGTTTCTGCCAATTCTAAAGCCATTTTGATAATTAACAAAAAAATTATTAGATTCAAGGAAGTGCATCAACCTATTTGTAACCATTCTTTCCATTACTTTACACATGACTGATGTTAATGCAATCGGTCGGTAGGATGATGTAGAAGATGGATCTTTTCCGGGCTTCAAAATAGGAACAACCAATTCATGTTTCCATTTCGTTGGTAACATTCCAGCCTAATAATAATAATATAATAATAATAATAATAATAATAATAATAATAATTATAGAGTGCCAACATTTCTTCAAGTGCTCCCTCTTCTAAGTGTTTAAGCAGCTCATAGCTTATTCCGTCCTGACCTGGAGTAGTATTTAACCCAGTTTTTATTGCATCTTTAAGCTCTTTTAACGAGAAAAACGCATTATATGACCTATTCCTTTCACGTACATAATTCAATTTCCATTCATCTGCTTTCAGAAGCTCTTCTCTTTCTCTCAACCCTTCATGCCCTAGGCTTTTTGAATTATGCACATCTTGGAAAGTTTTGACACACATGTCTGCCTTATCTTTACTAAAAATGGCCTCAGTGTGCCTGTCCTTTAGAACTGGAATTGTTGTTTTAACAACTTTTCCTGACATTTTGTGAATTCTAGACCATAATTGTTTGGCTGGAGTGTCTGGTCCTAGCGTCCCACAAAAGTTTCTCCAACATTTCCTTTTTGCGTTCTTGACAGTTTTCCTCACCAACGCACAATAACGCTTGTATTTTATGACATTTTCCTGGGAAGGGTTCTTACATAATTTTTTAAACGCACGTTCCCTCATGCTTATAGCTTTGCTACATTCGCTATTCCACCATGGAACTATGGCTCGCTCTTTAGGGATCTTTCTAAAGGGAATTGCTTCTGAAGCAGTCAAGATCATTGCTATTAAAGAATTGTTAAAATCATCAATTGACCCATAACTGCAAACACTCTCTAAGCCTGCAGCTATCCCCTCTTCAAACTTATCCCACTTTGCTCTAGAGAAATCAAATCGTTTGACTCTGTCCTCTGATTTCTTTATGAGAGGTCTTCCAAATTTGGATAAAACTGGCAAGTGATCACTTCCCATTGGGTCTTTACTCAAGACACTCCACTCCCCTACCCTTGCAAGAGCCGGTGAAGCCAGAGTCAGGTCTAAACATGACATTTTTGAAGTTTTAATTTCAAAGCGGGTCGGTTGTCCATCATTTATTATAACTAAATTAGAGTTATCTAACAATTCCTCTATTATTTCCCCGTTTGTATCTCTATCCTTACTTCCCCACAGAGGGTTGTGGGCATTGAAATCTCCTACCCAGATGACTTGCGAGCTGCTTTTCATTTACTTCCGCTGGATGTTACGCTTCTGCTTCTTCTTCTTCTTCTTCTGATTTAGATTGGCGGCTGGCAACCAACTTAAAGGTGCATTACCGCCACCCACCGGACTGGAGTGTGGCTCAGTAGATTAGTAAAACAAAACCAAATAAATAAAAAATAAATAAATAAATAAATAATAAATCCTAAATCATATCCATTAACCCTGTTTCCTGCAGGTACTTAATCAGATGGTTGTGTGTTATCTTTCTTGTTTTACCCAGAAGGTTTTCTACAGTGAAACTTAGCTTTGCTTTCTATAGTGCTGTTTTCAGTTTGTCCCTCTCTTCCTTGTAGGCCCTGCAATCAACCAGTACATGTTGGACAGACTCTATACTATTGCAGTGTATACATGTGCCAGTTGCATGTTTTCCTATTTTGTGAGAGACGGGTGATGACTGCCTCTTCTTTTCGGTTCCTGCCCAACCTTCTTCTTACCTCAACCTGTTTTTGAATATTATAAAGGTGTCTTCCAGTGTTGATTATGTCCCAGTATTCTTGCCATGTTTTTTTGTACTTGTTTCTTAATGATTGCTTTCCCCTCCTCCTTACTTAATGACATATTCATGCTTATTGTTTGAAATTTGATTGCTTGCTTGGCCAGTATGTCAACATCCTCATGTCCCTCAACGACTACATGGGCAGGAACCCAAATAAAGCATACAGTCACACCCTTATTGCACAGGTTGTATATTATATGATGTATTCTGAAGATGATATCTTGTCTGCAAGATTTCAAAGATTTGATGCTTGTGAGTGCTGCCCAACTGTCAGATGCAATCAATGCCTCTCCTTCGCTGTTACTCTCTAGCCACTCCAGGTCTATCAGAATAGCAGTAAGTTCCACTGTATTGACAAATGATCTGAAGTTCTTTCCTTAATTGCTATCTTGAATTGCAGTATATAAACAGCCGCTCCTGTTCTACCCGTCCCTGGATCTTTGGAACCGTCAGTGAAGATCATAAGTTTATCTTTATAATACTGCTCAATATACTTTTCTGTAGTGGTACCAACAAACCCCTGTTTACATTTTTTCATGCAGTGTTTGATATTAAAATCTACTGACGGCATCGCAAACAACCAGGGAGGAATAACTGAAGACGGCACAGTTGAACTGAATTTTATGTCGTTTAGACCCATAATTTCTGCTTTTACATTCCCAATCCACCCAAAACTCATGAAGTTTGATTGATTATGCTCCCATCAGTCCTGTAGGATAGCCTTGGTGGGATGCCCTTTATTTCATACACATACCTAGATATTATTTCTTCTCTGAATATCACAACCACATCAGGTAGGGTATGGGTGAATAGCAGCTACAGACAAAATTGTGCTAAGTGGTAAGATTAAGATGTCCTTTATTGAACCCAGGCATTGACACACAGTGCAAATATAAAAATAAGAGAAGAATACAATCAAACAATTTGAGTAAAAATATACACATGATGTGAGAAAAGTATTAATAAAAGGGAAAGTATGTACAAATGAATAGGGGATAGTATGTAGCCTATGATACATGCTATATACAGTACAGCACAATGCTACATGTACAAAACGCTGCATGTTAGCCTATACAACAGTGTTTCTTGGAATCTGATAAACTGTTCAATGCTGTTAAAACACATTCAGACTATTAAAGAAACTCACTTTCACGCTACATTCTGCAGCTGCACCACGATCCTGCTCACTCACAAATATTAATAATCTCCAATATTAGACTATATGAAATATGTTCCATCAGTGCGACCAATCACATCGATAGAGATCATTATTCATTGATCCTACGTGTCTAAAGCTTCACACTGATTTTTATAATTTTAACTGAAATTACACATTATTTGCAATAAACATTTCAGTGCAGGAGCTGCTCTGACAGACTGACAGCTGTCTGATCCATGTGCACAGAGGCACAGACTTATATAGACTATATATATATATATATATATATATATATATATATATATATATATATGTATATATATATAAAAAACTTCCACTTGCAATAAAAACTAGATGGTTCTTTTTACTCCACCATAGCAAGTAGTGTGAATCTCTAAACTGTCTGCACAATTATTATTATTATTATTATCAAGTGTCTCAATGTGACCACAACTGAGGGGAAAGTCCAGTGACAGCTTAACTCTAACTGATAGTAGCCTGTAGTAAATGCCTTTCCATAGATGTACATCTGTTTTTTCCCATCTGGCTGTCAACATAGGCCTATTCATTCATATTTGTATTTTTGATGACAACTTTGATGCAGTGCCACACCTGCTGGTCATTTTTAATAACTACTTTTGGCGTGCTCGCTGTAATGTTGATAGTTTTATCGAGAGCAGACTTCACTGTTCACGGTACATCCTGAAGAAAACTTACTATAGAGCTTTCATTTTCATGGTCTATCAGCTGCATATTAACAGGCAATACAATAAAATGCTGTTGCATTACGTCATTGCCTGTCTGTGTGGGTCTGCAGCCTCCGGGTCTGCAGAGACATCCTGCTGGCGTAAAGGCCAAGAGGTAACCTTATTTTGAAGGTCACAGCCCAAATGTAAGTGACAGAGCACGTTAGCCAATCAGAAGCAATGGAGCGCTGAGAGCCCGCCCACCAATGAAACGAAATATGGAGTGGTAAATTTGTTTTTTGCAGTAGGATCAGAAAACAAGAATTTGAGCTGAATTTGTTTTTTTTTTTTTTTTTGCCAAAAACACAAAAACGACAAAACAACTTGTTTCTAGTTTCTGATTGTGTCAGTTATTCCCAGAAAACAAACAGTTAAAAAGTACCTTGGTCAAAAACTATCCCAGTCTCCCTATTGATAATCCTACACAGTGTCTATTTTAACATTATAAATACATTTGTACAGCAAATATGTTGACAGTAATACACAATAATGACATGTGAATGTTTCTTGTATGGGTGCGTCTCAGTGTTATGGGCAGATCCTGTAAAGATTCAAATGTTGAGATTTTATTTTATAGATGTGTTTTTAGAGCAGGACAGAAATGCATGTATGTTATATGATATTGCTTTCTTTAATAATAATTTTGGCAGACAAAATAACTTATGGCACAGAGGAATACGCTTCATCAAAGTGTGGATACACAGAAAATATGTGTTCGAGACTTGACTTCATTAGTTTTGGTGTTTCCATGGGATTTGTTGCCTAAATGAAAATCATAGATTATCAATAACCACGTTCAACCATGTTGAGAACGGTTACCAGTGTGTTATTAAGTATAAATAGCTTGTGTGTTCCATGTTTATTTGCTTACGGCCATACCACTCTGAATACGCCCGATCTCGTCCGATCTCGGAAGCTAAGCAGGGTCGGGCCGGGTCAGTACTTGGATGGGAGACCGCCTGGGAATACCCGGTGCTGTAAGCTTTTCTTTCTCACCTCACACCACCAGAGGCCGCTCTTTCCTCTGCAATGGAGACACCTCTTTAAAAAATACCACCACTGGAAACATTTACATGATTTTTATTTGCTAATCTGGACTTCATACTGTAGTATATAGTGCCGCGCACTTATACTGTCATGATGATGTTAGTGACGTGTAGGCGGAGTAATACAATGTTTTATGTGTCTAGTTCCCGTCTAGCGGTGTGCATGTGATGCTGGTTACAAGTGTGTGTAATAAAGTAACACTCTTTGAGTTAAAGACAAGCCTATGGATATCCGTCATGTATGTCGAGTCATCCGGTCATGAAGAACTGTAACACATACTCTGTATTATAGTGGACCTGTACTTTTACTTTATTTATACTTTTGGCATTTTGAGCAAATTCATGGATTATATATAGGCTACATAGTTCATCATAATCCTGAATGCTACTGAATATTAAATGTGTCCTCATTTTAAAATAATCCTGGATGTTCTGAAAAAGAAAACGTGCAAAGCACATAATGTGAAGTAGGACAAGACAACACAGTCCTTTGGTTATATTTTCAAATGATATTTTTGCGTTTTTTTCTTCACTATGAACACACACTAGCTCATTTTGAGTTAATGTGTACTCACTACAGCACCAAATATATATATATCAGCAGCTCTGCACACTGTACAAAGAGATCTCCCATCTGCCTGATGAACATGATTGCTGAAAATGTCAAAATACAAATCAAGTAAAAGTACAGGTAGGCTATAATACAGAGCATGAAGTCCAGATTAGCAAATAAAAATCATGTAAATGTTTCCAGTGGTGGTGTTTTTTAAAGAGGTGTCTCCATTGCAGAGGAAAGAGCGGCCTCTGGTGGTGTGAGGTGAGAAAGAAAAGCTTACAGCACCGGGTATTCCCAGGCGGTCTCCCATCCAAGTACTGACCCGGCCCGACCCTGCTTAGCTTCCGAGATCGGACGAGATCGGGCGTATTCAGAGTGGTATGGCCGTAAGCAAGGAAACATGGAACACACAAGCTATTTATACTTAATAACACACTGGTAACCGTTCTCAACATGGTTGAACGTGGTTATTGATAATCTATGATTTTCATTTAGGCAACAAATCCCATGGAAACACCAAAACTAATGAAGTCAAGTCTCGAACACATATTTTCTGTGTATCCACACTTTGATGAAGCGTACTCCTCTGTACCATAAGCTATACCTCCATTTGTTAGCCAAATTTATTAATAAAGAAAGCAATATCATATAACATACATGCATTTCTGTCCTGCTCTAAAAACACATCTATAAAATAAAATCTCAACATTTGAATCTTTACAGGATCTGCCCATAACACTGACACACACCCATACAAGAAACATTCACATGTCATTATTGTGTATTACTGTCAACATAGTTGCTGTACAAATGTATTTATAATGTTAAAATAGACACTGTGTAGGATTATCAATAGGGAGACTGGGATAGTTTTTGACCAAGGTACTTTTTAACTGTTTGTTTTCTGGGAATAACTGACACAATCAGAAACTAGAAACAAGTTGTTTTGTCGTTTTTGTGTTTTTGGCAATAAAACAAAAACAAAACAAATTCAGCTCAAATTCTTGTTTTCTGATCCTACTGCAAAAAACAAATTTACCACTCCATATTTCGTTTCATTGGTGGGCGGGCTCTCAGCGCTCCATTGCTTCTGATTGGCTAACGTGCTCTGTCACTTACATTTGGGCTGTGACCTTCAAAATAAGGTTACCTCTTGGCCTTTACGCCAGCAGGATGTCTCTGCAGACCCGGAGGCTGCAGACCCACACAGACAGGCAATGACGTAATGCAACAGCGTTTTATTGTATTGCCTGTTAATATGCAGCTGATAGACCATGAAAATGAAAGCTCTATAGTAAGTTTTCTTCAGGATGTACCGTGAACAGTGAAGTCTGCTCTCGATAAAACTATCAACATTACAGCGAGCACGCCAAAAGTAGTTATTAAAAATGACCAGCAGGTGTGGCACTGCATCAAAGTTGTCATCAAAAATACAAATATGAATGAATAGGCCTATGTTGACAGCCAGATGGGAAAAAACAGATGTACATCTATGGAAAGGCATTTACTATAGGCTACTATCAGTTAGAGTTAAGTTGTCACTGGACTTTCCCCTCAGTTGTGGTCACATTGAGACACTTGATAATAATAATAATAATTGTGCAGACAGTTTAGAGATTCACACTACTTGCTATGGTGGAGTAAAAAGAACCATCTAGTTTTTATTGCAAGTGGAAGTTTTTTATATATATATATACATATATATATATATATATATATATATATATATATATATATATATATATATATATATAGTCTATATAAGTCTGTGCCTCTGTGCACATGGATCAGACAGCTGTCAGTCTGTCAAAACAGCTCCTGCACTGAAATGTTTATTGCAAATAATGTGTAATCTCAGTTAAAATTATGAAAATCAGTGTGAAGCTTTAGACACGTAGGATCAATGAATAATGATCTCTATCGATGTGATTGGTCGCACTGATGGAACATATTTCATATAGTCTAATATTGGAGATTATTAATATTTGTGAGTGAGCAGGATCGTGGTGCAGCTGCAGAATGTAGCGTGAAAGTGAGTTTCTTTAATAGTCTGAATGTGTTTTAACAGCATTGAACAGTTTATCAGATTCCAAGAAACACTGTGTTGTATAGGCTAACATGCAGCATTTTGTACATGTAGCATTGTGCTGTACTGTATATAGCATGTATCATAGGCTACATACTATCCCCTATTCATTTGTATATACTTTCCCTTTTATTAATACTTTTCTCACATCATGTGTATATTTTTACTCAAATTGTTTTGATTGTATTCTTCTCTTATTTTTATATTTGCACTGTGTGTCAATGCCTGGGTTCAATAAAGGACATCTTAATCTTACCACTTAGCACAATTTTGTCTGTAGCTGCTATTCACCCATACCCTACCTGATGTGGTTGTGATATTCAGAGAAGAAATAATATCTAGGTATGTGTATTAAATAAAGGGCATCCCACCAAGGCTATCCTACAGGACTGATGGGAGCATAATCAATCAAACTTCATGAGTTTTGGGTGGATTGGGAATGTAAAAGCAGAAATTATGGGTCTAAACGACATAAAATTCAGTTCAACTGTGCCGTCTTCAGTTATTCCTCCCTGGTTGTTTGTGATGCCGTCAGTAGATTTTAATATCAAACACTGCATGAAAAAATGTGAACAGGGGTTTGTTGGTACCACTACAGAAAAGTATATTGAGCAGTATTATAAAGATAAACTGAAGATCTTCACTGACGGTTCCAAAGATCCAGGGACGGGTAGAACAGGAGCGGCTGTTTATATACCGCAAATCAAGATAGCGATTAAGGAAAGAACTTCAGATCATTTGTCAATACAGTGGAACTTACTGCTATTCTGATAGACCTGGAGTGGCTAGAGAGTAACAGCGAAGGAGAGGCATTGATTGCATCTGACAGTTGGGCAGCACTCACAAGCATTAAATCTTTGAAATCTTGCAGACAAGATATCATCTTCAGAATACATCATATAATATACAACCTGTGCAATAAGGGTGTGACTGTATGCTTTATTTGGGTTCCTGCCCATGTAGTCGTTGAGGGACATGAGGATGTTGACATACTGGCCAAGCAAGCAATCAAATTTCAAACAATAAGCATGAATATGTCATTAAGTAAGGAGGAGGGGAAAGCAATCATTAAGAAACAAGTACAAAAAAACATGGCAAGAATACTGGGACATAATCAACACTGGAAGACACCTTTATAATATTCAAAAACAGGTTGAGGTAAGAAGAAGGTTGGGCAGGAACCGAAAAGAAGAGGCAGTCATCACCCGTCTCAGGATAGGACACACTGAATTAAACAGCACACTTATAGGAAAACATGCAACTGGCACATGTACACACTGCAATAGTATAGTCTGTCCAACATGTACTGGTTGATTGCAGGGCCTACAAGGAAGAGAGGGACAAACTGAAAACAGCACTGTAGAAAGCAAAGCTAAGTTTCACTGTAGAAAACCTTCTGGGTAAAACAGGAAAGATAACACACAACCATCTGATTAAGTACCTGCAGGAAACAGGGTTAATGGATATGATTTAGGATTTATTATTTATTTATTTGGTTTTGTTTTACTAATCTACTGAGCCACACTCCAGTCCGTTAGGTGGCGGTAATGCACCTTTAAGTTGGTTGCCAGCCGCCAATCAAATCAGAAGAAGAAGAAGAAGAAGCAGAAGAAGCGTAACATCCAGCGGAAGTAAACGAAACAAAGGCGCCAGTCGCGTTTTCCAAATGACTGAGTTAACTTCGGGAGGTTAATCTATGAGTTAAACCTCGAGCCACATTTACTGTAGCCTACATTAGACAACAATGTGTTCAGTTGAGTCTTTGAGAGAGTTTGTCAAGGAGCGACTAACTGCTGCTGCTGAAGAAATATTGGGAGTTTTTAAAAGAACCATCGTCGAGTACGAGGAAGAGATCGATCGTCAGCGCAGACTGTTGGATATCGTTTTGAAGCCTGAAATAAAGTTACACAGGACAGGTGGGTGAAACCTAATTTAACTAATTACTGCCATGTCTGTATATTTGCTGTAGCATCGCAGTAGTATGCTGTTGGTGTTGTGTGTCCCTCCAGAGCTCCCACAGCAACATGTGTGTAAGGAGGAGGAGGTTGTCCCTGAGCAGCAGCTCTGTATTGAGGAGAGGAAGTCCAGTGTGGACCAAGAGGAGCCAGAGCCTCCACACATTAAAGAGGAAGAGGAGGAAGTGTGCAGCAGTCAGGAGGGAGAGCAGCTTGTACTGAAGCAGGAGACTGATGGCTTTATGTTGACTCCTGCTGAAGAGGAAAGTGAGCACAGTGAAGATCAGACTCTGGACTTCATTCATGACGACACTCAAAGTGCAGCAGAGAAAGAGTCTGTCGTCATCATACCAGTTATAAGCTATGTGATACCAACCAGTGACCACCAGCTGCTCTCTCACAACTTTCATGTAGCTGAGAGCCAAGATGAGGAAGAATACCAGCATGGAGACTCAGGATCAACTAGAAACACAGAGCTTCAAGCAGAGAAAAGACATCATGAAAGTGAAATTAACAGTAAGAGTCCACACACCTCTGCTGTGATCAACTTAAATACAGGTAAAAAGCCTTTAAAATGTGACATATGTGGGAAAGTTTTTGAGTACAAGTCAAAATTGCAGAGACACCTGAACAGCCACACAGGTAAGAAGCCGTATACTTGTAAAGTATGTGGGAAAAGAGTCAATGACACATCAGCATTGAGTGCTCATATAAGAACCCACACAGGTGAGACGCCGTATACTTGTAAAGTATGCGGGAGAGGTTTCAGACGTAATGGTGACTTGTTAGTCCACATGAGGACTCATTCAAGTGAGATGCTGTATACTTGTAAAGTATGTGGGAGAGGTTTCGTACGTAAAGATTACTTGTTAGTCCACATGAGGACTCATTCAAGTGAGAAGCCGTATACTTGTAATGTATGTGGGAGAGGTTTCATACGTAATGATTACTTGTTAGTCCACATGAGGACTCACACAGGTGAGAAGCCATATACTTGTAAAGTATGTGGGAGAGGTTTCGTACGTAGTGATTACTTGTTAGTCCACATGAAGACTCATTCAAGTGAGAAGCCACATACTTGTAAAGTATGTGGGAGAGGTTTCAGACATAATGGTATCTTGTTAGTCCACATGAGGACTCATTCAGGTGAGAAGCCGTATACTTGTAAAGTATGTGGTAGAGGTTTCGTACGTAAAGATTACTTGTTAGTCCACATGAGGACTCATTCAAGTGAGAAGCCGTATACTTGTAAAGTATGTGGGAGAGGTTTCGTACGTAATGATTACTTGTTAGTCCACATGAGGAATCATTCAGGTGAGAAGCCGTATACTTGTAAAGTATGTGGGAGAGGTTTCGTACGTAATGATTACTTGTTAGCCCACATGAGGACTCACACAGGTGAGAAGCCGTATACTTGCAAAACATGTGGGAGACACTTCAGATCTAGCAATACCTTGACAGTCCACATGAGAACGCACACAGGTGTAAAGGTGCATCACTTGAGCACAGAGGTTCCAGTTGAAGTCACACATATACAGGAGAGAGACTGTTTACATGCAAAACATGTGGCAGAGCTTTCAGAGGCCTGTTCCATAAAGCATGCTAAGAAAAGTGGGGAGTGAAGTCCAAATCCTGAATTTTAATTGAAATTGCAGGTCTGGAACAGTTAAACTAGTGAGATAAAGAAGAAAAGGAGGAGACTGCTTTAAAGTTTGAATGAATTTTATACTTGCAAGAGTCATGGAAACCCTGGAAAAGTCATGGAATTAGTCAAAATCATAAGTCACAGAACTTGTTTGTGTATAATGAAATTATTAGAATCATCTTCAGTGGATAATCCTCCATAAAATGTAACATAATGGCAAATTCATTTTTCTGAAGCTGGCGTCTTAATGTAGCTTTAATATGCGTTGATGTGTGACAGTGTTTGTTTACCATCAGGTGTGTTTTGTCATTTTCTCCCTCAGTTTGTCTCTCCCTTCCTGTGTGCCAATTATGTTTACATAGAGTTTGAATCAGATGTTTGAAAAACGCCGGGCAAGTGGGGAAAGAAAAAGAAAATTCTTCATTGTGAGTCCTTGAAAAGTCATGAAAAAGTTTGGAAATATTGTCCGTGAAAATGTGAACGGAACCTGTAATTAAAAGTATGACTGATTTTGCAGTGAGCACAGTAATAAACTGATCCCAGAAGATTTGTCCTGTTGCTGTGATCTTTTGTCAGGGTGTCTACGGGTCCTTTTAAAATGTCTTAGATTAACGGGCAAGTCATAGAGGAATTTATGGTGGATAAAAGTTTAGTATGTATGAATGATGGGAGTGGTACCAGGTATAATAGTGTGCAAAACACAGAAAGTGCAATTGATTTAACATTTGTGTCAGAAGAAGTCGCTATTGTTACCACATGGAAGGTGTTAAGTAAATCAGCAATAGGTAGTGATCATTAGCCTGTAATAATTAAGACTGGAGTAGAAGTTCACCGAGATGAGGATCTAAGACTACCAAGATGGAAATTAGATAAAGCAAATTGGGAGGTGTATAAAAAGCTATGTAAGAATAAATGTGAGCTGTTAAACAAAGAAGATTTCTCAGATGGGGATGAATTCAATAACAAGCTGGTAGCAGTCATAGTACAAGCAGCAGAGGAAAGTATACCAAGGGGTGCTGGGAGCAGAAGTAAAAAGACTGTGCCATGGTGGGATGCAAACTGTAGGGAGGCTATAAATATTGTAATAAAATTGGAAGAGAGTCGTCATTATCTGATGTATGGGGGATGCGTAGATGAATGAGCGGAATCAAGAGACATTATACAATTCCAGTATTAATTAGTGACAATAAAACAGCGGTCAGTAATAGGGATAAAAGTGAACTTTTGGCAGAAACATTAGTTAAAGTACACAATTCCGATAATTTATCAGTCAGAGCCAGACAGTGCAGGGACAACACTCTTGCCATGAGTCCAGATGTGAATGTACTGAGAATCACCACAATAGATGATTTAGATGTACCCTTTAATTTATTTGAGTTAAGGAGGGCACTCTTAAAGGCACAGCAATCATCTCCGTGAAAGGAGAGTATCTGTTATAGTATGCTAGCCCACATGGAAGATAGTGCACTTAAAGTAGTCTTAAGACTATTCAACACAACCATAGTGCCAATAGTAAAGTCTGGGAAAGATCAATCAGAGAGGTCAGGGTGGGTACAGAGTACTCAAAGTTATATAAAGTTGAAAATGGAACCCCGCAAGGCAGTGTTTGCAGTCCAGTACTATTCAATATAATGATTAATGACATCTTTGATAAGGTTGAAACATATGTAGGGAAGTCCTTATATGCAGATGATGGGGCCTTATGGCTAAGAGGACGAAATTTAACATTTATCCAGAAAAAAAATGCAGGCAGCAATTACGGCAGTGGAACAGTGGGTGAATGACCGGGGCTTTATGATGTCTGCTGCAAAGACACAAGTGATATGCTTTTCCAGACGACATAAAGACGTGATTGTAAAATGATATGGTCAAACACTCGAGCAGGTCAAGGTAGTTAAATTTCTAGGGGTGATATTTGATGAAAAGCTGACCTGGAAACAGCATATTAACAAAGTCACAGAGAAATGTAAGAAGGTTAATAACCTCTTAAGATGCCTGTCGGGAAGGGACTGGGGAGCTACTAGAAAAGCACTATTAAAAGTATATCAAGCATTAAATGAGATCAGTATTCGACTACAGGCACCAGATTTCATTTAAAGGTGGCTGGAAAGCAAGACACAAAGTAGCATTGACAATGTGGCAGTGCAAGAGTGGAAGTGGGCCTGTGATATACTGCAGGGCTGATGAGGGAAACAGGTGAGTAGGTGGGAGTGGGAGCTAAGTGGGACAGGTGGGAGAGTCAGAGGGCATCTGGTAGATGGATGGAGAATAGCAAAGCAGGGGCCTGGGGAAGTGGAGACAAGGGTGGAGGGGCAGAATGAGTGAAATAAAAACAACTGAGACACAAACTGTCTGGGACTTGAGTGCTTGAGACTTGCGTGTGACTTGCAAAACAGTGACTTGGTCCCACCTCTGTCTGAGCCTCTTTTTAACCACTCAGCTTCCTGAAATGGTCAAGTTAAACATGAAGACATGGGTGGAGCTTTAAAATTGTCCCCATGGATTATGTTTCTGCCTTTTGTCATTTATTTTGAAGAGCTGACAGATGGTCCTTCACACCAGGAGGTGGCAGCAAAAGTCAAACTGACTCTGAACCACAGCTTCTGTAAGAATGATGCTGTGTGCTCCATGTGACTGCTCTTGTCTTACAGACCCTTAGCCCACTGTATTATTTGACCAGGTAAAGATTGTTTTAACCTCATTTTCATCCTTTATTGAGTCTGTTTTTCATCGTTTCACCTCCAACATGCAGGCTGGTACATTTTGTGTTGCCCGCAGTCACAGCGTCTGTCTCAGTTGTTTTTATTTCTGTCAGTCTGTCCCTCCACCATTGTCTCCACTTCCCCAGGCCCCTGCTTTGCTCTTCTCCATCCATCCACCAGATGCCCTCTGACTCCCTCACCTGTCCCAGTTAGCTCCCACTTCCACCTGCTCACCTGTTTCCATTTCCCTCATCAGCCATGCCATATAGATTATTCCAGCTATACATAGACTATTTACAGTCCACATGTATATATAGTTCATCATAAATCTTGAATGCTACTGAATATTAAATGTGTCCTCATTTTAAAATAATCCTGGATGTTCTGAAAAAGAAAACATGCAAAGCACATAATGTGAAGTAGGACAAGATAACACAGTCCTTTGGTTATATTTTCAAATGTTAATTTTGCGTTTTTTTTCCTTCACTATGAACACACAGTAGTTCATTTTGAGTTAATGTGTACTCACTACAGCACCAAATGTGTATCAATCAGCAGCTCTGCACACTGTACAAAGAGATCTCCCATCTGCCTGATGAACATGATTGCTGAAAATGTCAAAATACAAATCAAGTAAAAGTACAGGTAGGCTATAATACAGAGCATGAAGTCCAGATTAGCAAATAAAAACATGTAAATGTTTCTACTGGTGGTGGTTTTTAAAAAGGAAAGAGCGGCCTCTGGTGGTGTGAGGTGAGAAAGAAAAGCTTACAGCACCGGGTATTCCCAGGCGGTCTCCCATCCAAGTACTGACCCGGCCCGACCCTGCTTAGCTTCCGAGATCGGACGAGATCGGGCGTATTCAGGGTGGTATGGCCGTAAGCAAGTAAACATGTAACACACAAGCTATTTATACTTAATAACACACTGGTAACTGTTCTCAACATGGTTGAACGTGGTTATTGATAATCTATGATTTTCATTTAGGCAACAAATCCCATGGAAACACCAAAACTAATGAAGTCAAGTCTCGAACACATATTTTCTGTGTATCCACACTTTGATGAAGCGTATTCCTCTGTGCCATAAGTTATTTTGTCTGCCAAAATTATTATTAAAGAAAGCAATATCATATAACATACAATGCTTTTTCTGTCCTGCTCTAAAAACACATCTATAAATAAAATCTCAACATTTGAATCTTTACAGGATCTGCCCATAACACTGACACACACCCATACAAGAAACATTCACGTCATTATTGTGTATTTCTGTCAACATAGTTGTTGTACAAATGTATTTATAATGTTTACACATAGACACTGTGTAGGATCATCGATATATAGTATAAACACAGTAAGATGTTTTTTCATGTAAATTTGAATATGGATGTGTAAAACAGAGGAGCAGATATTTAAAGAAACTTTGTCATGTGGTGTCATAGCACCATCTATGTACATACAGCAGGTCCCTGCTATGCATGCTGGCTCTCTTTAATGAAACTGTAATTACTTTTATTTGTTCCACATGTGCTTTTGCTGCTTTAACAAGTGAGGTGGTCTGAGTCAGATCCTAATATTACTGTAGTAGGCTGCACCATACATGGTTTTTCCCTCCTTGCTTCAGAGTGAAAGCAGCTGAAGTGGGCCATTGCCAGCGTTCTCTCCACACATCAATGACTGCCTGTCTCATCTTTAACCAGAGGAGAGCAGCATTGGACAGTCGTTTTACTGCAACACTCATAAACGTGTCACTAACTATCTGGTAGTCATTGCAGTCAATCACAGGTGTTCACATTTATAATGAGCACTAAAGTAAAGGTTAACTTTGTTATTGAGCAGCCCTGCAGTGTGCTTGGTCAGGAAGTACATCTTGGGTGTAGATTTTGGGGGTCAGCGGGGGCACATGTCCCCTTAATATTTATTAGACCATGTGCGTTTTTCATGTGTGATGAAAGTCGCAAGGACTTTCACTTCAACAGAATTAAAGACATTTACACCATAAACAAAAAAAAGGCACATATGATGCATAAAAATCACCAGCATGGAGGAAATCTACACCCAACACCCATTCCCACCCCATTTTATAGGCCTATTAGTCCCCTCTAAATGTTGACAAGAATCCTACACCCTTCCTTTGAATTATTTTGATTATTATTGACTTAATTTATTTCACCTACTTTTAGTATTTATATAGGTTTTCCCAATTGTGCCTACATGTTTTAACTTGAGAAAATGTTCAATGGACTTTCAGTAGTGACAGAGTAACAGTAACAGCAACCAAGCATGTTAACAGTCAGTACGTTTACATGGACAGTTTAATTCCACTTTCATTTGGAATGAACTGCCATTCCGATTAAAAGTGGTCATGTAAACGGTCGTTCCGATTGAAAATGAAATCCGATTAAAGGGGTCTTAAAGTTCATTCCGGTCTTTCTGCGCATGCTTGTTTCCTTGCCCTTCTGGCGCGATGACGTATATAGCGGGCATAGCAACGGGCTGCATAACAACGGGCTGAGATAGAGCAGTCGGACTCGTTGCACTCACCGGTTTCCATTCGCCACAGCACGGTCTTCTATCTCCCTTCTTCGACTTTCTACCTCCCTTCTCCTCCTCAACAGACGAAGCATTAGCAGAACAAGGTTGTTGTCGTACTGCTGCTTCAAGAATATAAGCAAAACAAGCCCGAAAAAGCACTAAGAACGGCGGTGTCAAACATCTTGTTATCTGGAGCGAAGACTACAGTGTTTTCTTCCGATAAACGTAAACACGTAACATCCGCCCCGCCCCCTATCCAATCAGAAACCTTCCCTGTCCCAAACCTTGCGCAGACCCGAATACAGGCGATTAAACTGATCTCCTGTGTAAATCCTCAATCGGAATGAATATTTCCCATGTAAACTACCTGGAAAGACTTTAATTCCGAATGATTTCATTCAGATTTATTTCATTCCGAATGAGAAGCCATCATGTAACCTCACCCAGAGTGGTATTAGAACTTTTCTTAAAGTGCTGCTGTAACGACATTCACAGCATCATACGTTTTGCCATTGCTGGGTTTTTGATTTTCCTGCATTGTCAATACTGACACTGTGGAAAATCACGTTCCCTTTATTTAAGATTATTTAAAAGTACATTGATTTCACTTCTGCAGAAGTTCTTCTTCTTCTCGTTTTTTTTTTGGTGGCATGTTTCCAGTTCTTGGGCATGTTCAGTATTTGCACACGTCATAACACCTGGGGCGTTACCTCTGCTAATAGGTTACCAAGTGGGATTGATCGTTCAGCACACCTGGGTAAAAGCAGATTTGGATGAACCTTGTGGTGCAGTTGGAGTGGAGTCCTCCGAATTTTTTTTTCTGTTAACAGAAAATTAAGAGAAAATAGGCCTACAGGAGAAGAGAGAATGTTGCTGCAGACGGCCCAGTGTCTGCTAAGTTGTCCCTCCCCCAATCAATCAATCAATCGATCAATCATTAACTCGAATTAGACATGAACTGAATAATCCCTTGTTAACCCCAATAAACCAATGTAATACAAACTATTAGAAGAATTGTGCTTCCATTGGGATGACATCATGACTGTTTGTTCCTCCGATGAGTCCATCACATTAATTGTATTTGAAGGCATCACTCATTTATTCATTTATTACTTTAATTAGCAGTTATATATCTTTTTCAGTTGGGATCCGTGCGTAAAAGCGCGTCAGTGGAACTCCCCCCGCCCCCCCACGCGCTCACATTTATTTTACCATGGTCGTGCGGTCTGGAGACTCTGAACTAAAGTGCACATCATCGAGCTCAGCGGATCACACGGCATTTCTGCATCTGCGCTGCCTGCAGTCACACAGGGTCATCACGCACCGGGACAGAGCCGCGCAAGAACAAGTGCAGGGAAACTGACAACAAAGTCGACTCCAGTTTTTGTTTTGGACGACGGAACCGCGCGAGACGGACAGTCCCAGGTTTCCTGTGAGGACCACAGCGCTAATTTTAACTGACGACTGAGAGAAGTGGACCAGCAGCAAATCCAAAGCATGAAGAAGACTCCCAATTCAGGTACAGATGTTTCAGAAACTAGTATGCTAAAATACACAATGTGGTGATACTGTATTGCACCGGTTTGACTTATGTAGTCAGATCTGAACTCTGCAGAAGCATAATTACAAGTATGAATTATGCATATAAAATGTGACCTCATTTCGGCACAGACTCTAGTGTGATTTATAAAATACTTTTATGTTTTTGCATGTCAAAATATTTGTGCACAAGCTATATATAAATATAAAGGGCATACTGTTTATGACATCTATAGTTTGGATGAATGTGTAGGTTCTCCTTAGACTTCATTTCTATTCATCTGGAGTTGTCTTTTTCTATCACTGTCGAAACTTGCCAAACTCTGTCACTTCGCCCCCTCTGTTGTTTTGGGCCAGTTTGTTTTTCGGCTGAGTGTGCAGCACCCAGGGGAGCTCCTCAGGGTCCCCTGGCTATTAAAGTCTGATGTGCATCATCATCTGTCCCTTCTCAGCATGACCTTCTGTATGGATGCACTGGCCCCTTCAGGCTGTGCTCTCTGCATGGACTCATAGTGCTGCTGCTGTTGCTGCGTGTGTGTTTGGCTTTTACACACATTTTGGACATTTGGTGGCTTGTGATGTCAGTGTACATGCTTCTGCCTGCTCAAGCCTGCTTCTGTATTGTTGGGCATGCATGGCACAATATATAGAGTGTGATTGTGTGTGTTATACAACACATCTCTGGCTTTGCTCAGGCCCCATCTGTGCGTTCCTCCTCTTTCAACATTTAGGAACACAGGATGGGCTCTGGGGAGGAAAATAAAGTGCTCTAGATTAAACAGACGCGGAAATGTGACACAAGCTGATGCTGTGGAGGCTTGTGTCGAAAAAAAAGCAGTACACATATTTATTAGTAGTAAGAGTTATTTATTTTGGTTGTCTTTAACTATTTTACAAAAAGAATGTACATAAAAAGTAATGAATAACAAGAAGGCAATTAATTAAAAGGAAACCGATATTGACCAGAAACATGTAGGCTTAAGCGCATTACCTACCTTTTTTTCCATAGCATATACTAGTAGGCAATCCTTGCACTACAAGTTTTAGGCTGTACAAAAACAAAACAAAAACAAACATTTTATTCCATCAATAATCCTACCTTGTTTTTTTTAAACACTGAGTATGAAGAAAAAGCTTGTCATTGTTCATTCATGCCATAAAAGACCAAACTAATACCTGTTTTCAAGTTGCTGGATGAAGAGAAAGTCTTTTAATGATGACCAACAAAGTTCTTTCCAGAGGTGTGTTATAGTGTTTTTTTTATGACATTCCAGGTGGGTGGCCGTTAGAGGCTTACATATCAATGTCTTTTACCAGGTCTAAACTTGAGACTTTCAAGTCACCAGTGAGAGGCGTCAAGTCTCTAATCTTCACTCTTGTGACTTATCCCTAATCAAGTCTAAATCTTTAGTCTCTCTTTTTTTAATCTCTGTCTTTGCTACTACATGGTTCACATTTGATTTTCTGCACCCCTGAAAAGAAACTGCCAGAATTTAAAAAAAAAAACACCCTCACCCTCCTCCTGCACCTTTCCCCTCTCTGTCTTAAGCCCCTCCTACCAGACGAGCACGCATATCTACACGCTTCCTGCATGAACACGAACTTCAATCAACCGCAGCCATGAGCCTTAACAATTAGCAACATTTTCTTTCTATCCCTGAGACACTTGGCCGATAATGACTCAAGTTTTGTTGCATTTATTGTCAGACTCTATGATAGTACGCTCAAAGGTTATTGGGGATTCTTGCCCCATGACAAACAAAAACAAAACAAAACAAAACAAAACAAAAAAATCCTGCCTACCCCAGCTTTAACAAATATCACAAACACAGCGGCAGTCTGGAGCCGGTGGAAATCAGTGCTTGACCTTTCAAGAAAGAAAGGTCATACTTAGAGGGACTAGCCTGTTTAAGGAGTCTTATCACTAACTGTCAGTTTCTATCTCTGGAGATCCTCACTGCTGCACCTGCACTGACACAGCACTGCTATACAAACAAACTTAAACTCTTTGCCGTTGTCTTTATCCTGGGGTGGATTGGTAGCTCTTTTGGTGGTCAGATTTCCCAGGAGGCTGGAAGTAGGCATTGTCACTTAAGGTGTCTGTTGGTTGCAGTTTTCAGGTAATGTGTCATTTTTCCCACACTTTTCTCAGAAAACAAAGTCCACATGTAATATTTAATCTAAGAGGCTTGGAAAAGCATATTGTCCGTCACTGATGACTGAATAAGGCCGAGTATTTTAACCCTGAGGCCTTTATGTACTTTGATCTTTAGGGTTGGCTGGTAGTCTGATCTCTCTCCAGGCGAAGACAAACAAAGACCAGGCACCCACACTCAGCTCAAAGCTCGTAGTAGCTCCAGCAGTTTCTCCACACACCATCTTGACCTCAAGTTGTCAAATTATCTGTCAGGCTGGAGGATTTCATGGCTGAACTGAGAGAGAATCCAATTAGCAATACCACAATGTGTTTCCTAATGAGGATGCTTTCAGTAGGGAGCCTTTGGTCTTCTACTACATATCCTTCAACTTATCCCAAAAGTTACAGTTTGAGTGGACCGTCTCAGAGTGTGATAATGCAGGAGAAAGCACATGTTTGAAGTTTAATCGAGAGCAGCTTTCATGTTCTAAAACAGCTGGCTACAGGCCAAGAACCTTGGTGTGAAAAACCCTTTCATATTGAATCCCTATTATGTTGTTGTAAACATGTTTCATGTCCTACTATCTCTATTTTCCTTTGAGGATTTCTCATAAAAGCAGAACAATACCTCAATAACAATGACCAAAAGCTACACTCTAATACAACTTCAAAGCTTTGTTTTTAGAAATACACCACATGTGTTTTGGGAAGAGTGCATTAGATCCATGTTTTCGCCAGTCACTCAAGCTTAATTTCACTCTCCAAGTGGGAGCATTGTGTTGTCCCTCAGATCACCAACAAAAATATGTTGGCTCCCATTTAGGAAAGTCCGTAGAGACCTGGAGCTTGTTGGGCTTAATGAACTGGATGTACCCAATGTTGTTCTGTAGTTTCAAGTAATGTGACCCTGAATGAACAGGGAGACCCAGCGGAGTAAAAGCACTGTTCCTCCCCCCCTTTTTTTCTTTCTATCTTCCTACGCATGAGAGATCCCAGTCAGCTGTGCTATATATTCTCATGGTTGGGTCATTTTACAAAAACAGGCTCATCCTCAGCTTGAATAGACTCCTTTGTGGCGAACATTTGCTGGGGGCTGGTTGTGTGGATTTGTTAGACTTTTCATCTTTGATAGAAAATTTCATAAAACTCAGGGAAGCGTTCCTGATGTTGATTTGCGGACTGAACTGATGTGGTATTTTTAGGTCGTAATGTTAGAACCATAGACTTTATATAGAACGCATGCTGACTACCACAGTGCTGGATGTCTTGGGGAAACATTCTCATCTCTGCCAACTTTACAAGGAAATGACTAATTATTAACAATGACTCAACATGTCAGCGCTGTGCAGCACTCTAGAGGGGGTGATATACAGGATTTAGCCTGCTGGATTAGATGTAGTGGGTGACACGTGCATACTTTGGCCCACACACTACAATATTTGACTAAGCTGAATTTTGTTAGAGCATGTTAAACTGGAAAGGTACTTCTAATGAGAACAGATCACTTATTTAATGCAGGTCCTATCAATTAGGACTTAAAGAAACACAATGGAGGATTGTGCTTTTTACCTCACGGGGTCCCCCTACAGACAAAAAACAGTATTGTCTGTTACAACTGTCGCAAAAACTTTCTGCGCGTGCATTTGTTGACAAGCCAATGATACCGGTGAACTTCCTGAAGCTGGCTGTGTAATGCGCAACAACACAGCCTGGCAAAGGCAAGTTCAAACACTGACAGTGAGATGGCGGATGCTGAGCGGACGCAGGCAGGCAGGTCTGGCGCTCCAGCATTCTTGCTACAAAAAGCAACAACCTTTGTACCGCCATCCCTGCTTATTTTATTCTTTTTGTGACTTTACTTTTACTTCTGTGTACTTCTGCACTCTCTGTCTAAAAGTTATGATCAGGCCTACTCTCCAGCTAAGGGCAGCCAGCACCTATTGTTTACAAGATTCATGAACGCTAACCGAGCAAGAACGCCACCAGGTAAACACCAATCTACAAAGGCACCCGGCTGTCTCATGGGGCTTGTGCATCTCATAGTCATTCTCCTTCTGGCTGGAGATGTAGAAATAAACCCTGGTCCAACACCTATGGACATATCTAGCCCGGAGACACAACACCAAGCCCAACCTAGGCTAGCCCAACCCTGGCTAATGTTAGCACAACTGCGGCAACAAGCCATGTTAGTCTGGCTCCCTGTGCCGGTAACTGGGTAGCCACAGCAGCTTCTACATCAGCTAACGTTACCACAACAACTCACTTGGACTCCCCCGTCATTCCCTGGGCACCTGCCACCGCTGTCACTATGGCCAGCCTGGTCCTCACCGCTGCGGGGAGATCCCTTACTGCTGATGTCCAGGTTGCCAGCTTGGTTACCATTACTCAGGCCTGAGCAGCGGCTAACACAGACTCCATCCTCTGTCTCCTCCACTGAGCCGCAGCGGCAGCAACAGCAACAGCAACAGCAGTGGCAGCAGCAACCTCTCCAGTGGTTGGGCGCCCACAGCCTACAGCTGAGCAGCTGGATGTCTCCTCCACCGAGCCGCTTACCGAAATGAATGCCATGACAACCACGTCTAACTTCGTTCACCTGGGTTCGGCTACGCTACTCTAAAGAGAGGAGGGGGATATGACGTATGCCGTAAAGCAGCCAAATTTTGTAGTCCTTTTTGTGTCGGGGTTCCTACCCGAACCCCGAAACTGCATAGTGCCAGTGCAAGCGAAACAGATGCTCTCAAGCAATGACGGAGGTGTCATCCAACCTACTGTGAGTTGATGTACCATCACAAGGATCTTAGATATATATTTTGAGGGCTCAAAAAACTCCATTGTGTTGCTTTATAGGGTAACTTTGGTATTTTTCAACCTGGCCTGTATTTCCCCATTGTTTTGTATCTAAGTGACTAAAGCGTGCTCAGATTGTTCTTAAAAGTGTGGAATCTGGAAAAGATCCGTCTTTTGTATAACTTTTGTTTATACCTTTTTGATGTACTGTGGTTAGCCGCTGCTGCTGTGTGAGCCCCACAGCTGTGGGGTAGAGCTACTGAAGTAAGTGGCTAGTTTCGGAAGTTATGTTATTGCCGGCACTATGGTGGCAAGTATAGGCTACATACATTAGCTGAACAAAGCCGCATGCATACATTAATGTTTGTGCTCCATGCATCCATGCTAAAGAGGGCTGCAGATGGACTGACAGAGCTTGTGTACTAGAGGATGTTACCCAGCCCCACCCACTCCCTCAGTCTCTTTACATTTACACACACACACTCACTCACTCACTCACTCACACACACACACACACACACACACACACACACACACACACACACATACACAGTAAGCAAGGGTTGGGGTGGTTGTAAATTAAATAACAGTATTTACATTTTGTGATGATTATATTTTCCCCTGTCAGAAAGATTCAGGGCGAGACACAAAACATTCCTGGTTAAAGCCCTGGAAATCTGATGCTGACGACACCAACGATGACGATTCCCACGGTCATGAAATTCCAAGAGTTATAAAGTTAGATTATTAAAATTAAATATAAGACCTGCCTGTAAATGGTTTGGAAGTAACATAATGTTTTGGAAAAGTTTTGAATGTACATTGAAAAAAAAAAAAATCCCAAAACATCTAACGATGAGTGAAATCAGTTCCTTGTATTACTAATTTAAAATCTAGTGCTGCCTTGTGTAACCATTGAAAAGTCACTTGTATCACGGTATATGTCACATCATTACCAAGCAAAAAGCAATACTGTAGCGAATTGCACCGACATCTACAGGATCTTCAATTTTTGCAAAGTAGCAACAGTGCCAGTCTGGTCTATTGGCTTATGAAGCTAGTTGATAGCGGAAATGTGGAAAGAGCAAGTGAATTTAGCAAGCGCTAGCATTTTACTTATCTGGAAATGGCTGAGAAGCGTGTGTTTAATCATAAGAGTAAAAATACTAGTCTACTACAGCTGCAGATCAACACAGTCATTCAGTTCGCTGACGCATCAAGCTCAGACCTTTTTTTTTTTTTTTTGGAGGGGGGAGACTGGATACAGTACTTAAACTCTTGAAAATGACATGGCATTTTAAACTGCAGCATCAATCATGTCATCCATCCTCCCACTACAACCCCAGTAGGTCCCATGGAGACCGAGCAGATGAGGAGAGTCAATACAGCTCTTTATTTCACTTCAACAATGGCTCTTCAGTGACAACTGAGCTGGATTCCCTTCAGTCTGAGTCATATATTGGCCTGGACTGCCACCACATTCACTACTACTCCCCGTGATAATAAAGCTGTCTTTATTACATTGCTATTCATCGGTGAGCCTCCGTGAGTATTAGACTACCTTTATCAGTCTTCTTCTGTGAGTGCCAAGTACAAAAGCTCACGGTCTTAGCCCCCAAGGGCTGCCTTAGATACCGGTTATTCAACAAAAGTTTCTCTCATGGAAAGAACTTTTTCCCCTTAGATAAACTTTCCCTTAGCTATTAGCTTAATCCTTTTACTCCCACTACAGGAAGTGACACATGGATTTTGTTCCGTCTCTTATGGTTTTATCTCTCAGTTTATCTCTCCTCACAGCTGTAATTCCTGTCTGATTAAACTTTGCTTTAGGCTCTGAAAAGCTGACCCACGCTCTCGTAATGCATGTGTACCATGAGGGAGACCTCTCTCCCAGCTGAATAGTCCCAGAGACGCTCGCCTTGCACATGCACACGAGTATGACATCATCTGCCACTGTGTCAGAGTTTGGCTATAAATAGAGATGGTCGACGATGACGTTTCAGCTTAACAAAGCCCCCCCTGTGAATAACATAAGGATGAAAACGGGCCATGTCACTGCTGCTTATCGTGATGAGCAGCCAGTCAGTCGTGACTGATTTTGCCTCATGTTCATTAAAGACACACCTGATGTTACAAGCAGATGCCATTAGTAAAGCATGTGGCTGATCATAACAAGAGAATCACTGCTACTTTGCATTTGTGTTTTTGTCATCTTTTGATGTAGTACAAGGAATAACATTAACATTTATATTCTCCATGTGAAAGAGGTTTTGGTTGCATATGCGTGTATACAAATTAATGTGGTTTAGACAAAAAGAAACATAGGTGACCTTATCCTTATTTATTACAGTAGATCTGGTGATGTGCAAAATGCACATTGCACATTTTCTTCTCAACCATAACACTAAACACACATACACTGATCAACCAAAATGTTAAAACTACTGGCAAGTGGAGTTAATTACATTGATAATTTTGATACAGTGCAATGTTCTGCTGGGAAACCTTGGTTGCTGGCATTCGGATGGATGCCAGCTGACACGCTCCACCTCCTTAAACACCACTGCAGACCCCCCTCCGCCATGGAAACAGCACTCTCCAAAGGCAGTGCCCCCCGCCCAGCAGGACAATGTACCATGCTGTACCATCAAAACTGCTCAGGAATGGACCACAGGGTGTGACAAAGAGCTCAACTTGGCCTCCAAATTCTCCAGATCCCAGTCCAATCAAGTATCCACGGGACATGTTGTCACCTTATCTCACAACCCACGGCACTGAACAGATCTGCCACCAACGCCCTGGTGCCAGACTCCACAGGACACCCCAAGAGGTCCTGTGTTCATGCTTCGACAAGTCAGAGCCAAGTCCAATCCAAGGAGGACCTACCATGGATCAGGGGCACCTCTGAGGTACTGGCACATCCCACAGATGTTCGATCATGTCGGGATCCTCAGGCCATTCCTGAGCAGTTTCTATGGTGCGGCATGGTGCATTGTCCTGCTGTGGGGCTCTTCTGCCATCAGGGAGTGTTGTTGCCATGAGAGGGGTTGCTATCTTTGCAATAGTGTTTGGGTGGTTGGCGTGTGTCAAGTGGCATCCTGGTAAATGCCAGGACCCAATGTTTCCCAGCAGAACATTGCTTTGTAACGAAGTGATCAAGTGGTTTTAATGTTTTCGCTGATTGGTGTATACAGAGATCTGAATTCTAGAAATTGGCTCACTATATTTTCCAATAATGGTTTCAGCCTATGGTTTACTTGACCTCTTTGCATTTTCCATTTATTTAAAATTGTTACAAATGTTCAGTGTTGTTGTTCTTGTTTTCAGCTGCATGTATATTTCTGTACACCTACACTGAAAGCAACACACACACCAAAAAGGGTCAAATTCCTAGTATGTGCACACATACTTGGCCATTAAAGCTGATTCTGATTTTAAAATGTTTTCTTTGGCCGACCAAGAGAGCTTTTCCAGTGATATATGTATGCACACCTTTTTCATATTAGCTCTTGGTACACAGGCAAAAGAAAAAGCAGAATAAATCTGCTACGTATTTTCTTGATTAATGGTTTTGGTCAATAAAACATCAACAAACAGTGAAAAATGTCCGTCACAATTTCCTAAAGCCCAAGATGATGTCATCAGATGTCTTGTTTTGTCCGACTAACAGTCCAAAACCTAGAAGATATTCAGTTTACTATAATATTAAAACCAGCAAATTCTCACATTTAAGAAACTTGAAGCAGCATTATCCAGCCCAACTGACAGAAGTAAATGTTGGCATTGTATGTTTCTGCAAACCATAGATACATTACATTGTAGGTGACACCTGCCAAGATGCAGACCACTATTGGAGACCAACAAACAACAAAAGGTTTAGCCATCAATCATATCATTGCTGCCTTTCCAGTGGCTTTTTAGACATTAAATGTGGTTTGGTTTTTTGCGACCCCTTGCTGTGTTTCCAACAGGAATATTGCCAAGAAAAGCAGTTGTTTTTTAATAAGACATTTCTACATATCTCTGATTAATGCCACAAAAAGCATCTGTTTTTTTATTGCAACATTGCTGAGTTTCCAGCCAGGATTGTGCCGGGCATTTTAATCTAAAACATGATCCTTTCCTAACCATAACCAAGTAGGATTCATGCCTAAACTTAACCACACATTAGCTCCAGCGTTGTTAAGATGTAAAGTTTCAATGTATTCACAACATTGAAATGTACAGATAGTACGTATCCATGGTTTGCAGTAACGTACAATGCCAAGATTTATTCTGGCAACTGGGTTCCATTTTCTTCGGCATTTCTGCCTGAAACATTATGTAAATGATGAATTAATAAATCAATATGGCTAATATTATTGGCTTGTATTAGCTTATCACAGATATATATTTACACCAGCATGTAGGGCAGCTATGTTATGAATTTATGTCAAGTGACTGATTTTTTTTCAACTTTCAAATATCAATATTGATATTGACCAAAAAATAAAAAGTCATCTATTAGGGAAACCAGAAAGCCCTGATTCTAATTTATTATACACGACATTGCGTAATGGCTCAGTGTGGCAGTGCATAGATACAGTATGTGTTTCACACTCAGTCGTCTTGCATTTATTTGGGACGTGCGCTGCTGCCAAACTCCACATGAACAGAGATCACCACAGAGCTCATGTGTCAGGAGCTTGCTGTGTGTGTTTGTGTCCGCATGCATGTGTCTTGTGTATATGTGTGTGTATGTATGTGTGCAGAGTATAGTGTAGACTGTCTGGGTCCGAGTTGTGGATTTAGACATCAGGAGCTTGGCATGCTGATTACAGAGGTCCGAAGCCACAGAGAACCACAGGAACTCTCTTCTCGTTCTCCCTTTTCTCCCTTTCTCCAGCGCCACCCCTCCATCAGTTCAGGCTAATTTGCGCAGATGGAGGTGAAAGCAGCGGGCCTCAGGCTAATGTGGCTGAGTTATGATAATCAGCCAAATCACATAGCTTTGCTCCTCTCATCCATGCTCCATCTAAGCTTTACCTGTACTCAATTGCCTAATGCACAGTTAAGCAGTGTGGATGGTAACAGCACAGAGCACAATGAGCTGTGTTACACACTGTAGCGAACACTAAGCACTGCTGACAGACTGTTATTGTTCCAGCTTAACTAATTTCATATGGATTTGTGAAGCCAACATTTCAGGCTGTTTTTACTCTTCCTTCAGTGCCACTCAAAACCACAAAAGGAGTCCTTGCACAAATCCTGCAGAACTGATGAAAGGTGGCCTCTCCTCTATCTGCTATATCCACATAGTGTCCACATACTTATCAATTGCTACAATAGACTCCCTCTTTCCTGCAAGGGATCTGGAACTTTGAGGATATCCCATTTTAGGTCTCCTGCTGCCAGCGTCCTCTCACATCTAATGATTACCTTATGGAGAGGAGGAAATAGCCAGCAGTGTTACCACAGCCATGCTGGGACAGACAGACTGCACTACTAGCACTTTTACAGCCTCTGACAGTCCAAATGACCTGAGAGTGGGATTTAAAATGTCAAAGAACTGGAAGAGAGGAGCCTGCATGACTTATATGTTAAAGGAATGGGTTTTCTGTGAACTGAATGGACTGTGTGAGTGTGCTCCTCTCCGTATGTGTGTGTCATGCGTAGCAGGGTCATGTATTGGTTATCGTCATAATTTTTTCTGGTTCTCGCAGAGGATTGGTTCAGTGCATCTCAGCGCTGACTGGAAGAAGTGCCAGTTGCTGACTCAACATCAGTAATGTAACTTTGGCCATGGGTTTTGCACTCTGTTTTGACTACCGATTTCATGAGCTGTGAAACATCTTCAGTGGTTGAGAGTTTGTGATAAGCTGTTAGTAATTATAGAGGTCAGTATTTCTGTGTGGAATTTTTTTTTACTCGTCAGTGGATTACTCATAGCACTGGAGGACATTTAGGTCTCTCCCTCTTAAAATTTGTAGTATTTTTAGCTATGCTAAACTGAATTATTAGCTAGTGCCTCTAGCAGGTCTGACCTTTGCGTTGTCCGATATTTTGGTTTACATTTATGTCCAAATATCTGCACAGCTTATGATGCTCTCAACAGACCCAGCAGCTGTGGGAGCATCAGATAAACCAGTGGTTCTCAAACTTTTTGTCATAATATACCCCCCTTTTAAACATTTTTTCAGCCAAGTAATCCCTGACCAACGCAAAACATTCTTGGTAAGAAAAGAAAAAAAAAAACAACAACTTTGCACCATTCGTGATTTACTAACATCTGGGCCACAGTGCCTGGGTGAACAGCGTATGACCTCACTGAACTGCTGTTGCACAGAGGCCTGTAGTGTTCACGCACACAGTGTTGCTGCTGTGGCTCTGCTGCAGAGCTGCCTGCTGCTGTAACAACTGTATTTTCACAATTAAAAGCTGACACATTTATGGAGCCCTGCAAGCCACTGCATTGTTAACAACACGGTCATGACAGTATTTCACAAGAAATGTCAGTGACAGATACATACATTGAAACTGTACTGAAAGGTGATATAACGTCAATATGATTATCAAAAGATCATATTCACCGTCTGTTTTTTGCTGAAAACTAAGTGTATCATACACAAAAAACATATTTAGATGTTCCGTAGTGGGCGGCATGGTGGTGTGGTGGTTAGCACTCTCGCCTCACAGCAAGAGGGTTGCCGGTTTCGATCCTGGGCGTGGGAACCCTTCTGTGTGGAGTTTGCATGTTCTCCCTGTGTCAGCGTGGGTTTTCTCCGGGCACTCCGGCCCGGGCACTCCTCCCACAGTCCAAAGACATGCAGATTGGGGACTAGGTTAATTGGTAACTCTAAATTGGCCATAGGTGTGAATGTGAGCGTGAATGGTTGTTTGTCTCTATGTGTCAGCCCTGCGATAGTCTGGCGACCTGTCCAGGGTGTACCCTGCCTCTCGCCCGATGTCAGCTGGGATAGGCTCCAGCCCCCCCGCGACCCTCAAGAGGATGAAGCGCTTAGAAGATGAGTGAATGAATGAATGTTCCGTAGTAGAGCAGCAGTCCTGACTGGCGCTGCTCATGTGGGTAGCTTGGCTGTTCTAATCTGTTGACACAGACACCGAAATAAAAAACGAGGTTCGTTTTGGCACTGCTCACACAGGCACTGTGACCCCCGCATAATCCCTTCATTTGTTAACACAAGGATTCTGCTGGGAAGCCTTTAGACCAAGTACCCCCCTCGTGGCAATGGAACTCTCTGATGGCAGTGGCCCCCAAGCAGGACAATGTGCCATGCCACACTGCAAAAACTGCTCAGGAATGGTCCTAGGAACTTGACGAAGAACTCAAGGCCCTGACCTGGCCTCCACATTCCCTAGACCCCAATCTGATCGAACATCTGTTGGACATGCTGGTACCCCAACTCACAACCAGTAGGTCTCAGTGGATCCACCGCCTAAGCCCCAGTGCCAAACACCACAGGACACCCCCCAGCGGTCCAGTGTCCATGCTTCGACAGGGCCAAGTCTGATCCAAGGAGGCCTCACCATGGATCGTGGGTACCTCTGGGGTACTGGTACATCCAAAGAATGCTTGATTCGACCTGACTGGAGGCCAGGTTGATGTCTTGAGCTCTTTGTCACATTCCTCAGGCCATTTCTGAGCAGTTTCTGTGGTGTGACATGCTACATTGTTTTGTGATGTGCGGCTTGTCACTGGGGAGTAATGATGCCATGAGGGACTTGGTCTGTAACAGTGTTTGGGTGGGTGGTGCTGTTCAGGTAACATCCACATGAATGCCAGAAGCAAAAGTTTCAGCAGAACATTGCATTCTAACAAAGTGATCAGTCCTCTTCACTTCACCCACCAGTGGTTTTTATGTTTTTGTTGATCGATGTATACTTATAATAATATTGAAATAAAGGGGATTAATTAATTATTAAAATAATTAATTACTTAATTTGTAAAGTGAGCCACAGAATAATTCTGACTGGACAAAAAACAATTCAGTGCACAAGATTTGACCAACAGTTTGTTATGGATCTACACCGCCAATATGACACAAATATATTCACTCTTTCCATTTCCAATATAAGACAATTCTTTGATTCACCATGAAGTTCTCTTATAGAGTTGGAGGCAATGTTTTTCCATTAAATAAAACCTCCGGAGTACAAAAAGTTGGAGCTTCGTCCACACACTTGGCATCACCTCCACAAGCTGGGCACTACGAACCGCATCAACAGCATTAAAGTACAGACTTTTCCCCAAAAACTGACGAGTAGGGAACTTTTCAGTGCCCAAATTATCCAGGGCATGAGTGGTAACCTATAGCTTGGAGCTCAAGTTTCATGTTCATTTTGCAGGAGTTCAAGTCTAACATTAGTATGGTGGTAAGGGATAGTGACTGTTGTACTGATATTTTTTGCTGCACCTGCTTTGCTGCTGTTTGTCACAAAAGCAGTGAAAGTTGCTGATTGTGTCGCAGCCTCTTGGTCTACAGTGCCTGTAGGTCTTTTTTATACTACTTTCCAATATCCATAACAACATTTGCATCACTTGTTCAGTTTTTTCCTTAGGCTAGCTGCTCTGTCTGTGGCGTATCTGCCTACGTCCTTACACTCACACAGCTACAGCCTTACATGCGTGGAAAGACTCTTTTGGCTGCTTCTGGGTTATTGTATTCTGCAGATTTCTAAACTTTTTTTTTTTAAATTGACAATAGCGGATTGCTATGCTGCCAATACTAATAATAACAACAAATTGGCACTGGCACTTAAATCCCTTCCATAGCACCGGGTCTGGTTCCCATCCAACTCAGCTGATTTGTGTTTAGTGCTAATTAGGAAATCTTAGCATGCTAACATGCTAAACTCAGATGGAGAACATTGTCAACATCATACCTGCTAAACATCAGCTATCTAAAGTTAGCACTTTAATTGTGAGCATGTTGCATGTGAGCGCAAAGCACTGCTGTGTTTAGCCTCAGAGATCTGCTAGCATAGCTGTAAACTATTTGTCTTGTTACTTTATGAACAATTTGTCATATTTTCCAGTAATTATGGAGAAACATAAATGTCAAATGAGTGCATGGGAATCCCAGAAGTGGATTTCCCGACAAAGATTCACAAATTGCATAAATGATATGTTTACAATTCTCAGGCAATCAGTCATACCTTTTATTGAATCCAGGCTCACTTTGTTCACTTAACCCAGCAGGTCAGCAGTTCTGATTGTGCACGGAAATACCAATCGAGTGAATGAGAAGCAGACTGAGCGATACGGCTTTCATTTTTTATCTGACATGCATAATTTTGAATATATTTGATACAATGTAAAAAAGGAAAACGTGTCAGTGAGTTTATATTAAAGAACAGCAGCAGACAAGTTTTCCCATTAGTTTCTCTCCCCTAAACTCGGTCAGATTCAGTGGGAATGGTTTGTGGGGCCATGTGGCTACCATCAAGCCAAGCTGGGAAGTCTGATTGGAAAATAGAGATACAATCAGGTCTTCTTATTCCCAGATTGCTGTAATGATGTGTACTTACAGTGTCTGAATAACTCCTGGGCTTATTCTGGATGGTACGTTGTGTTTAAGAGCACTGCTTGTCAAGACCGAATACCAGTTTCAAAATGTAACCTCACAGCTGTTATTGTAGAAAAACACTGAAAACCATCATCATCGCTGTGGTTCTTACAAATCACTCAGACCATGGTTCTCAGTGTTGTTTTGAAGATGGCTTGCCCATTATTTTGGCACTTCCACAATCCAGTAGAATAGTACTTACAATATGAAAAGAGAAATCTTTCAGGACCAAGCTCTTTGTGTTCACAAGAAACGCATTTCCTCACAGTTTGCATGTTGTGAGCATGGGGTCCGCTTTTAAAATTTGGCTTGTGTAGATGAGTGATGTGAAGAGTTGTGTCGTCCCTGTACATGCCCCAGGTTGGATGTGTAGGCTGGAGCAGCAGCAGGGGACACAAATGAGGAGGACAGTGCTTCTCTCTCTCTCTCTCTCTCTCTCTCTCTTCGTGCATGTGTGTGGGCATGATGGAGACGAGGCAGGGGGAAGATGAGTGCCGCGTAGCGCTCTGGTGAGGTCATCAGACTGTGGCTAGCAGCACCACATCACACTGTTTTCTCTTTTTCATGCTCCACCATTCTCATTGAACCTCTGCTGTAATGTCTGGGGAAAGGAGGCTTTTAGGGGATTTGAGGGAATAAAGAGATTTACAGTGTGTGTGTGAGAGTGTGTGTGTGTGGTGAAGCATGCCTGTTAGGCCTATTAAAGCTCATTATCACTTGATAATGTGCAACACATCCTTCCAGTGTTGGTGTAATAGATTTAATTTGACACTGAACTATAAATCAATACACCCAAGGCGTTTGGCACACACCTTGGTGCACAATTCCACCTTTAGAGTTTATTTGGGTGTAGATCCTTCTCACATGTGACCCAAGTAGCTTCAGCTCCTCTTCCCCATCTCCCTCCTCACCTTATCTCCTTTCTTCTTCCCCTCCATTTATCTCTTTCACTACTTTCCTTGCTCGCTCCTCCTCTTCTCCTTTCATCTTTTATCGTCTTCCCACTGTTCTTTCTCCGTCATTGTGCATCGCTGCCCCGCAGGCATCCCTTTAGTGTTGGCTGGCATGCTGGTGTTTTTTTTGTTTTTTTTCCCCGACTGTTATATAACTAAATTTAGCATGTTTGAATCACGCGTTTGGCCATAGGTCGTGCTCTGAAGTGACGGCTTACATTAATGTGCACCCCAAGGCTCGTCATCCACCCGTAGTCAATGTGTGATACACAGTTGTTGTTTTTTTTTTTTTTTGGGGGGGGGGGGGGGGGGGGGGGGGGGGTTGTGTGTGTTTGAGTTTGTCTCGCGTGAGTGAACGAGCACACGTGTCTGTCTGTGCCTCATGACCATCTGCGTTGTTGGGTGCAAATATAGGCTACGTGTTTGGTATATGTGTAAGTCAAAGAAAAAACGAGGCTGTGTGTGTGTGTCTGTGTGTGTCTGTGTGTTTACAGGGTGTACTGTCATGCGAGAGGAATCTACTCGGATAACCCTTTGAGTTTTGTGTGTGTCTGGTTTTAAGTGGATGTCAGAGTGTTCATATGCATTTCTTTTAGTCTGAGCATGCACGTGTGTGTGTGTATGTGTGTGTGTGTGTGTGTGTGTGTCTGTGTGTGTGTGTGTGTGTGTGTGTGTGTGGTGGGAGGGTCTGGCTGTATCTCACCAGCAGGTTGAGATGATGGAGAGGGCAGGTGGTGAAAGGTATGAGTGAGGGAGGCCCTCTCATTCTGTTCTCTCTTGCATCAGTTTGTCTGAATTATGTCCTTCACAAGCTCAAACAGCTTCATTTACTGTAAAACAGCAGTCAACACTGTGTCATTGCACCAGGAAACACAAGGAAGTCAGGTTTACTCATTGGATTTATATGTGGTTGCAAAACCAAAATAGTTCTGGGACGTCAGCGTCACTTCTGATAACGCTTCAGAGCACTGGAGTGAATAATCTACCAAGGTTTATTATTAGCAGGTTACGTTAGATTATCAGGAAAATAACTAATAATTAAATCAATTAATGAAATAAGAAAATGTCAGAAACGCAGTTTTCTTCAGAGATTATGCCATGCCTTCATTGTCATGTTGCAGGTGCACAATATCCATAATCACTTTTGTTATATTAATTCTGTCATTCTTTGAGTAATTTATTTCATTGTAGGTCCTCAGCCCCCCACCCAGATTATCCCCCATCCAAATATTTAGCGTATATATGAATACAGGTGTGTGTCTGCATGTGTGTGTAAGACGTGGCTTTTATTTCCGCCCAGACCACTGCTCTTTATTCTGAGGCTGCAGGGTGGATGAGGAGTGAAGGTCTGAGTGTATGGGGCAGTGATGGGGCAGCATTGCCATTTGGCTCCATCCAAAACAAACGGAAAGAGAAGACAGTCTTTTTACTAACAACTTTAAATAAAGTGTGCAACACTAGTAGTGCTACATGGGTGCATAAACACGTGGCATACATGTGTTTGAGACTGCCCCACCCTCAGAAATAATGGTTGTTTGTACAAGCAGCTTAGTATGACCCATATTTATGTTAATAGTCAGCAACTTCTAGTGGCTATGGTAATTGTGACGGGAGGAAGTCTGCATGGGAATGTGTTTGGGGTGGATGGAGGGGTCAAACCAACACAGGACTTTCACCCAGGAGACCACTGTTGATGTCCCCTGTTAAAGAAAAAGTCAATGATGATTTATGGAACAAGCATACTTTTACAACTGAGTGGCATCTAACTGAGGTTGCAGATTGCAACCAACTGCCAAGGGTATAGGAGAACCATGGTGGCTGACACACAACCACACAATCATGCAACCGCCAACCACAAATGGCCGTATCTAGAGCCAGAGTTTGGTTTGTCTTCACTGGGTTACTGTAGAATCATGGCAGCGCAACATGGCGGACTCCATGGCAGAGGACTCACTCCATATGTAGATATAAATGGCCCATATTTAAAAGGTAACAAAAACACGAAACAACTTATTTTCAGGTGATTACACGCTATACACTAAGGAAAGCATACTTATTGTATTAAATTCCATTTCTGTCAGTAGACAGTAAATCCTACACACTGGACCTTTAAACCTAACCAAGCCGTTTTGTCGCCTTAACCTAACCAGACTGCGGCCATTTCACAACATAAGCCGCATGTTCAAAACTGCAACCATTTACCGTCATATATGTCATTCTTGTGTTGATTTCCTGCCATCAGTATTTAGAAAACGCTCCTGTGGGTCGGATTAGAGGGTAGGAACAAACGACCTATGTGGTCGTATGGGTTGGAGGACGTTTCTGGTTTATGTGTATGTCTGAACATGTGTTTGTGTGTTGTGCATATGAGAATGAGTCAACAAATGCATAAGCACATGTTGTGTGTTTCATGTGTTTTTTTGACCCTGACCCTGTGATTAAGTGCAGCATTTCAAGTCTGGAAAATGATCACAAGACAGCAGGAAAAAGCCCGCGGCCAAAGAGACATGTCTCTATTTTTAAAACCACACTTTTGTCACAGCACCTGCATCCAACTTTCCATATGGATTCAGCACTGAAAGGCTCATTTTGAATTTCTCTTATTACCTTAATCAGAATTTAGATTTTGGTCCCTGTGTGCACATTGTATTAAAGGCAGGCATCTGATTTTATTTTTTAAAATGCAGTATAAAGACAACACACCATCACATGCACAAAACTCAAACCTTAGAGTTTATAAATATGTACAAATATAAGTACACACCATAATGGCGATAAACTTAAATTAGCACTAATATATGTATGATATGGCAAAATATCAATACATCTAAAATAGCCTTCTAGCATGCTAAAATAGCCATTCAGACCAAATTCTCTTTATTCAAACTAAAGAATTTAGTCGATAAATCACATTGCATAGGCTTATATGAATCATATTTTTACTCTGATCTTTTTGGAATTAGTCAGAGGGCCTTACGGGGCGAATTCTACTCGCAGTGCAGTTACACTTGAATATCCCTAATCTGCCTCCTCTGCTCTGCTTCTCCTCACTCTTCTCCTTACTCTATTACGGATGTCAGAAAAGGCCCCAGGACTGCAGGGGAGTGGGAGCTGTGTGTGTGAGTGTGTGTTTTGTGTGTGTGTGTGTGTGTGTGTAAAGTGGCCTGTATCACTCAGGATGCTCCACCCGTCTATCATTTGTGTTCATATTCCAAACATATACTGTACAGTATAAAATAATGTGAACATTATTAGTCTTACAAGCTTGGAACTATAAAACACAGACAGAGAAAAAAAAACTTTGGCTGCTCGGAACTTGGAGTGAATGTTCTCTGTATCAGAGCAGGTCAGATAGGGAGAGGTGTTTGTCATCACTTCATGCCTGGAGAAACAGCAGGTCATATCATTGCTTTATCCGAGCACTGGCCTCACCCAAGAAAGATGTTCCTGATGTGTGCCTGTCTGTGCTCGCATGCCGATTGCAGCTGAAGCTAGTGTAGTTGCGATGTTTAAGTCTGGAAGCAACCCAATCGCCAGAATAATTGTTGGCATTGTACATTTCTGCAAACCACGGATATGTTGCATTTGTACATTTCATCTGTTGCATATATGTTGAAACTTTGCTTTTTAATTTTCAACTTTATGTTGTGACAACACTGTGGTCAACGTGCGGTTAGGTTTAAGCACAAAAGCCACTTGGTTAGGGTTAGGAAAACATAATGTTTCGACTCAAAATATCCAGTTTGGTCGCAACAAACATGGCTGGAAATTTCCCGACGTGTCATTAAAAAATGCCCGGCTTTGTTGCAACACACTGCTGTCTACTACTTGGCAGGCATCTCGCTTGAGGTGACACGCCACCCAACATCTCCTTGTCCTCTTGATGAGAAACTCGGCTCATATACATGTAATCTGAACTGCGTCCGTTTAGAAAATGTTGATATGATACGTTTGAAATGTAAAAGTTTGCAGAAATGTACAATATCAACATTTTCTTCTGGCGACTGGGCTGCTGGACAACACGGGTTGGGGAGGGATGTTCTTGTAAGAATGAGGAAGAGGAAGTGAGTTGTTCAGCTGTGCCTTCTCTCCCTGACACAAAAACAAAGCTGGGTGTGTGTGAGATTGTGTGTGTGTATTGTATTTTCTTGGCAGTTTTTCACCAAGGCGACGGGTCGCTAAGTGGCCCCGTGACCTGGTCGAGCTGCAAGTTGAGGGTCAGGGTCTAAGCATGACGTGTGGTTGTGTGTATGTGTGTGTGTGCTGCTGTGGTAACACTGGGGATTTTTTCCATAAAATCTCTGGAATAATGATGAGCTCAGACTGTGAGCAATATGATGATGAACACGTCAGGCGTCCAGTCCTTCAGAGCTGAGGTTGAGAGACACTCAGATCATGTGTGTGAGGTCAACAAGCTTGTTGGCTGAGATCTTGTAACACTTATTATTATTATTATTATTATTATTATCATTATTATAAACAAACCTTATTGACTGAAGTTTATATAAAGCTAAGAATACTCTTCAGTCCACTCCAGTCATCAGTTGTTTGGATGATTAACATCCTGATCAGAATGGTGATGATGACATGGTAGGAGTGTGTGTTGTTGGTTTAGTGCAGGATGTCTTGATGGACTGCTTGAGGTTTTTTCTGTAATGAGTGGACAGAGTTTATTTTCAGATTAGGACCTTTGGTCAAAGGGCTAAGGATCTATTTCAAAGACAATTCAGCTCCAGTGTCAGAGAAGTGTGTGTGTGAGAGGGCGGCAAGCTTCAGTATCAAGGGAATAATAGAAAACACTGGAGGAAGGGAAGAAAGAACAGAGGTAAGAAAGTGTCAGTGTGTGTATCTGGGATAACAGCCTGCATCATGTGTGTAGGAGAGAGCTGTGAGAGAGAAAGCAAAGAAAGTGACTCCATATGACTCGCACATGGCCGTAGACGTCTGCTCCGTTCACTTGTTATCCTGACAGACTGAAGACATTAAAACTTGGAGAAAGTAAGACGGAGGGAGGAAGAGGAGGGAGGAGAGAGGGAGGGTTGAAAGAGGGGGACAGGGTGACTGAGTCAGGCGAAAGGGGAAGTCTTCATGAAGAAAAAAAAAGGGGAAGGGAAGGGAGGAGAGGAGAGAAAAAGGAGAGGTTACATGTGGCTATTTGAGGTAGCCGTTGAGTTATGGAGCGAGACAGAATAGCCGGTAAGTTGTGGCTTTTTCCAACTTATTTGATACTTCAATGCCGAGGAGGCTTTCTTCGGGAGGGACTTTCTTTCACTCTTTTCTTTGTTAGACTGCAGAGGAAGCAGCTTATTAGCAGTGGCAGCAGTCAGCTAGAAGCCACCCTGGTTATGTTTGCTTTGCTTGGCCAGCTGGGGTGGGAGAGCCGTTTAGATACCTCTGTCTGTCTCTGTGTTTACATGTCAACTTTACCCCTCTGATTTATCGTTCCTATATGTTGTCTGAGTACAAATTTTCCTTTTCAGACATTTCTTCTCTAATTCTCATTGAATGGACAGCTAAGCTCATTGTGAAGTGCACACATGATTTCTGAATAGCTATCATATGCACAGCAGCAGTGAGTAAACTTCATGTGATGGGCTGTCAAAGACGACTTCCCAGAATGAAGAAACTTCCAGCGCAGAGTGGCTGCTGTACTGTAATTGGCAGCCTGGGGTTCGGATGCTGGCTTACAGATGACCCACATACAGTGCGCAACTACGATCTGACAATAGACGGACGGAGTTAAATCCTCATGCCATCATCACATGATTGGATTTTAAGCTGAGGAGTCCAGTTGTCAGATTAATTCCGACCAACACAGATGGTTTATTTTAAGTGTCAGGGAGAGGAAGCAGAGCTCATATGTCAGCTAATATGATTTTGTTTTTGACAGACTGCAGACTCTTTTGAGGAATGTGTAGCATGCATCAGAGTCTGTATACTGTCCCACATCTGTTGCATCAAAACTCTGTCCTACTTCTTCTGGCATGGCCATTTCTCAACAGGGATCCTTCTTGTTTCCTTTAATCAGCTGCTCATTATTGATTTTGATTGTTTAGTGCTAATGGAGATTCAGTGGAACTTGTGCTCAGGCCCATATGTGTTCACACTGCACTGAGAGGATAAGACTAATCTGGCATCTTTCAGTGATTAAGGCTGGACATCAAGCTGAGCGACGCTCTGCAAATTAGCTTTTAATTTGACCGTTAATAAGGTGGCTGAGTTCAGCAAGCCGTATGATGCATACAGACACACCGCGCACCCACTTTTATTGCCACTTGGTGGCAGCGTTGCAGTGTCATTTTGTCCTGTTTCAGTGCAGCCACCATTTCCCTGAGAAGTTCTGTGAAATGTTCCATGTGGATGATTCATATTTTGCAGGCGGAGGGATTTTTTTTTTTATGGGAGATGGAGGAATTTAGTGACTCCAGTGGGGGCGAGAACCGTGCAGTGGAGAGGTGAGGTGGAGCATTATGTCAGGCATCACTTCCCCCCTCACTCCTCTCGGTTAAGGAAGTCCTGCATGGGCCGAGCTGCTTCCTGGTTTTCAACCTGTGCTGTGTAGTTCTGTTTGGACCCGTTGCCTTGACTTCAGCCGTCGCCCCCTAACTCACTCACCCCTGATCCCTTCAAATATTGTTTTAAAAATGATAGGAGCTGAGGTTGTGGTGCATAGATGGCATTTTCAGCCCCTTGATTGTGGGTGATTCTGCAGCACCTCAATGTTGACTGAGAATACCTCCTACTTTCTTTGTCCAAGCCTGCTCAGGATTAAAACAACATGTTCAATATGACATGTCATGTGCATGTTAGTCCCGTATGGTCACCACATTGACAATAGCTAATTGGTGACGCACTGCCGTGAAAATACAACAAAGGGAAAAGACAAACAAAGGATCAGTCTGGAAATGAGAGACAATGTTGTGTCATGTTGCTTTATGTTCTGCCAATTAAGCAGGAAGAAAATCACTGTCTTGTCTGTTGCGAGGACATTAATTGCAATACTTATTGGCCTGTTTAGCATCAAACTGACAACAATAAAAGCTGAGATTGAGTTGAGAATTACAAGTGGGACACCCTGACAGTTTTAGAAAAGGCATAGTGGTACACTCCCTTAAAGAAATAAGTGAAACCTGTTTACATTTGTTAACATGACGCGGTGAGGGCCAGGACCCATACTTTTTGCATATGTTGTAATACACATTATATTTTGATTTGTTTTGTATCACAGTTTAGATTAAAATCTAACATTTGACTTATTTTGGTTCCTCTTGGTGTCCCTGTCCAGTAAGTGAACAAACATTATTCATAAGGGGTTTTTCAGTGTTACTATTAAATTGGCCTTTATTTTAAAGGGATAGTTTGGATTTTCTGAAGTGGGGTTGTATGGGGTACTTATCCATAGCCAGTGTATTACCTGCAGTAGATGTCTGTCAGCATGCCCCCAGTTTGGAGAAGCAGCAGGAGTACCGACACTAAAGCTGAGCAATACACTGCTGTGGACGTGGGGAGCTGTATTTGTACCTCATACCACCCCACTTAAAAAATATGAGCTATCCCTTTCATGGTACTTTACAGGAGCGATATGTGACATTCAGACCATTAATACAGCAGCAAACCACTATTTGTTATGTAAAGATATAGTGGAGTAATGGCGTCCTGAGCAGTACGTGCATGTTAGTGCATGTGAGTTTCTGTGTCGCTGATGTATCCACCCAGAGTCCTGTGTACCCTCACCCAAAAACACACGTGCACAGTTCCCCACCCACTTCCACAAACACACATGAACTTGGAGTGAAAGGAACTCAAGGAAATCACCCAACTCACCATGTTCCATAAAAGAAGTGTACAGGATATCCTCTATGAGTGAACGCCCCGCAGTCCTCCTCCCACTAACCTCGCAGTATCTCACCTCATATTGTTTCCCAGATTATTATTTAGTAATGATAAGTGAGGGAGACCATGAAATCAGCCAGCACGGGGACTTCAGGAAACTGTCTGGGAAGCCCCACCTTCAGTTCGCCTGAAGCAGGATATCTGACAGGTGAAATGATTCAACATGATGGAAACACAGATCAAGCCAGGGGTGATAGAACAGAAATAGATCCCATGTGAAAGCTCATTCAGGTGATTGTTTACAAGCAGCTGTACTTGTGGTCAGCAAGGTGCAAAGAAGAAATCAGCTAGTATCAAAATGTTTATATAGAAGCAGGCTAAGTGTGGGAAACTTCCATTTCATAAACACAACACACATTAATAGTGATACTTTTCATGCCTTATAAATGCATGTTTAGAACCGATTTACAAAATATCATGAAAAAGATTCCCTTTCTTTTGGCACAGTAAGAAACCAGAGTTTAACTCACCATATTTAACAGATGTGTATTTCTAAAACCTCACAATACAGTGTAGTAATAATAATAATAGTAATATTTCATTCAGAAATTCAAAACATTAGGTACTTAAGAATGAATATTTGTGACTTTGGCATGATAAATGACTCTGCATCTCTTATATTTAATGCAAAAAAAATCATGCAATAAATACATTTTGCTCACAAATTGCAGCACAAGACACCAAAAATACATGCATTAAATACATAAATTACATGCATATTAAACCATTTTATGTATAAATGTAGAGATGTATAAAGAATCATCACTTCTCACATAACAAAGACACAGGAAGCCAAATGTGCATGCTCAAATCTACACAGTGGCATCACCTCTGTAGGTGTGCAAGTTGTCATCAGACAGACTTTCATGTGAAACTTGTGTGTCTGCTCGCACCAAGATAACACAGACTCCATAGATCCCTGATAAGAATGATGTTTGGGCTCAGTATGACAATCCCTTGCACAGTGAGTAACATCCAAGTCCTAAAACCGCTGCAGCGATACTGCTGCCAGCATAAATTGTCCACACAGCTATTAGGCCAGTTTAAAAAGCTTACTATGAAAGAGTCAAGGATAATAGTTTTTTCCAAAGAACTGTCACATTAATAAAAACATGTATGTGAGCAGTGGAGTAGACTGAAATGAGTTAAAGCAAGGCCTTATGTGCTACTCTCTGTGAACTACCCCTCTACCTCCCGCAGTCTATCTGTACTGTCTTGAAACTATTTATTGCTTGTATTTTCCCTCTATTCTTCCTTTGGATTTGTGCAGCGGTTTCACTACCCTGTTTAATTGCACAATATTTCTGTAGTGACAGGGTGTTATTTAGGCTCCGCTACAATAAGTGAGTTTATTCCAATAACATTCTGCAGTGTAATTTTGCCTCCTTCTTGCACATGTAGGTCAAACTGATCATCTTTAAAAGGTGTCATTTAGATAAATGCTGAAACCACACACATGAGCTCATTACAGGCAAACAGAAGTAACTCAAATAGAGAGGCTGGTTTTGTGCAACTTCCTGCCAATAAATGTTTGTGGTCGTGCTGAATTCCTGTTAATCTTAGACTGACCAAGCAACAAAGCTTATAGAATCTAAGATACACATTGCAGGTGTTAATTTACTGGTACGTTTGTGACACAAACATATTCTGCATGTTATGATAATGCACAGCTCATAAAATTGCAACTGCAGGGAAAAGGAGCTTTTAGGTCATCAATCATATGGTGAATTTGTAAAAAAGAAAAGTGAGTTTAACAAGCTACAAAGTGAATAACAAATTCCACAAATATTAATTCAGCATGAGTAATAAAATCTGACAGCCTTGTGGATAAAAAATGAATTACTAGGGAAACAACAATGTGTGAATTTGTAAGCAGATTAAACACTTTCACACCTGTAAATGTTGCTATTAACAAGATACCAAACTCCCTCTGCACCACAGAGATATAGCGTTGAATGGTTTTGGTTAAGAAGATTTATCGTAAATGCAAAGGCCTCTGTGTTTACGGTGCTATTTCAGGGGCACAGACACACAAACACACCCGCATCTACAATCACAGTCAAGTAACCACATGTGCACATGCATGCATAGGCACATATTCACATAATGCACACACAAACACACACACACACACAACACACACTTCTCCAGATGTTGTTTTGGAGCGTTCCCTCATTCTGTCGCTCAGCTTTGCCTCGCAGCCAGCCCAGAGTGTGTATCCATGTTTAGATAAATACACACTGGCTGGGGGAGGTGTGTGTTTCACACACCGTGTGTTTTGGTTTAATTGAGTACTACAGAGGCTTGTGGCATATGGTTTACAGTGCAGCCCACTTAGGCCTGCATGGGCACAGAGAGGCCACACACTTTGTTACGTATAGTACGGTACAGTATATACAGTATCTCTATATATAAGTCTACCCAATAGTCTACCCCTCCAAATTACTCTTCTCTGACTCACTTATTTCTCTAAGCTTTGTCTCTTGTCTCGTCTCTCCCCTGTGTGTGTGTCTCACTGTATCAAAAGTCACAGATTTGTTTGGCTTAGTAGCGTCTGTGAGTTTCCTGATCAGCCAAACTAGTGCAGTAAAGGCTACAAACGCTGCTGTTAAAATAGAAACACTCCTTCAAAATTGAATAATTCCCAATAATTTATCAGTTATAAAACCACATCTGCGTATGATAGCGTCTGTGTTAGCCTCTTAGTGACCTTTGAGTGATAAAGCAGCATGCCAGGTTAACAAGGGGGACGCATTTTGGTCATTTTTAGGGTTTTTCCATTGGCACTTCAGGCTGTGCCGAGTCAAATCATGCTTGTTTTCCACTGTCAGTTTAAAGATGCTGAGCCGCGCCAGGCCACTCCAAAGATGGACCATCTCCAAAGTTGCTTTAAAAGTGCGCCTGACCGCCTCCAAGTGTGTAGTGGAGACATCTTGCTGATCGCAGCCAGTCCCTTATTACCCCGTTATGACACTCAATTAATGTCTAAGGGAAATGTATCCCCCTCCACTCCCCCTCGAATCACCTACTGGGTCTACCATCTATGTACACAGGATGTGAAAGCACGCTACTTTACACACTTATAGATGCATTTTCACTTGCTTGCTGAGATGCATATCTGTAAACATGCATGCACACAAATTAGCTATAAATACCCACACACAGCTGTCACTATGAATGATGCACATCATGTGCATTCTTAAAAGATGGACTCAAAGCGTAACTGCACAACAAGCATCCAGTAAAGCCTTCCCAGTGAAGTCCCATGACTGATGGATTTAGGATAGAGCAAACGCAAATACTGAATGTACACACCACTGCCTGTGCCATATTCTGTTCTTTATCCTAACACACCTTTGCAGCAGTTGTTTAAAACATAACCAGACTGCACCATAAACACACAGTGTTATTCTGTGTTAACGTCGACCTCTCAGGTGTTAGGGTTAGGGGCCACTGGGTGGGCTTGGCATCCTATTAGTGCCCCTTAGAATGAAGCTTTTCAGTCAAATTGGATTTTCCGGAATACTCATAGGCTATAAAAGTGCCAGGCGCTGGTGCCATGCCTTTTTGCATTCACCGAGGGTGAAACACTCCATGTAATTTGAGATATCTGATGTGTGACAGTATCTCTTGGCAACTGGGAAGCGGAAATGCCAGCTTCCTGTGGCCCTTGCTTTAGTCTTCGGCTCTGTTTTAGCGTTGGCTGCGGACCGGCATCTACATTCACTGCTATGACCTTAACCATTAGTGTGGAGATGGTAAAAGTGACCCAGAATCAGGAACAATTCATCACAAATCTCATTTGCAGTCACGTCTGGCTCCAAACAGGAAGCTGTAAAAAGCCACTCACTCATGGCCAATCAGTAATTACAGTGATAGCATCAGTATTTGTTTGTTTCTGTGGGAGATTGATGGATAAGAAATACTGTCCCACAGGGAGACAGTGGATGTGGTTAAATAAATCCAAGGCCAACTTTGGTATTTTGTCACTTTTATCAACTTCCTTTAACAGCATTTCCTAAAGAACAGTCTCTAAATTGGCCACAGCAGCTTCAAGGACAAGAAGTGTAACCATACCCGCCACATCAAAAGCTGGCTTGTCATCGGTGTCGCTCCCTAAAGAAGTCCAGCAGTGTTAGATTACCTGGTCAGCTGTGTCCACTGAGCTCAAATTCCCATGTTCTTCCTGATAATTTGGTGTCACAGAGGGCGGGTTGGTGCACGACTCAGCCTCTGACTGCCCTGAGGCACTATCATATATCCGTAATGTCAACTTTCTCCTGGAAATCTCTCCAGTGTCTCTGTGACAGGAAAGCAGCTCCTACAGAGGTGGCTGCACTTTAATTTAACATGTCGGCCAGTTTGTAGAGGTTGTTTACTCAAAACTGAAGCCTCAGACTCTTGCTTTAACTGTAGTCCCTCTGCAGCTGTGACAGAGTGAAACTGGCCTCCTTTGTGAGAGTTCTTTGAAGAGCTGCAATTGTAACAGGGGATCTTGTCTGATTGCAGGTTAACTTGGTTAAAGCGACTGCGTGTCATGTTGTCCACTTTCACTGTCAGAGCTGCTCAGAGGCTGAATGAGGAAATCAGACCTGAGAGCCACTTTGGTCCAAAAAGGGTCTCGGGGAATGACAGGGTCTGTTGTCTGCGTGAATGCTTATGCGTGCATGTATATGATGTGCGTGGGGGGCAGGGGAAACACACACACACACACACACACACACACACACACAGACACATACACAGGACATGAGGGAGAAGGGGGAGTGTGTTTCTAGCTGCAGGGAGGGGAGGAGAAGGGAGGAGGCTTGCCTTTTTCGCACTCTCTGAAGTTTGAATGCAGCGATATAGAGAAGTTAGTGGGACATCAGAGAAACTAAGTTGCTCCTTTAAGAGAGTTGTGGGCTCGGATTTGTTTTCTCATTAGCTTTATCTTGGAGTTTGTTCAGAATTAACAGAGAGCTACTTTAGAGTTGAAGGAAGAAGTTTTCTGTGTGAAAAAAATGTCTGATTCTGGAGTCAATCCACACTTGGAAGGAATTATTTCAGATTTTGAAGGTTTGTAATTTTTTTTTTCCTTCATGTTGACAGTTTATGGCAAGCAGCAAAATCTGTCAGAAGTATGCCATTTGTAAGTAGTTATAATATTGATAGATATCTTTCCACTTTGTGTGTGTGTGTGTGACCGTGTAATACTGCGCATGTGTGTGTCTGTTACTGTGTTAAAAACAGGGTGGTGAGCATGTGCTAGCCAAGTCCCTGTAGCCTATAGTCTGTTATTGATTATACCCATGTTACGTCAATAATAGAGACAAACACAGCGCTGACACCACACTATTCCAGCACCGGAAAGCCTTCAGCAGAAAGCACTGAGAGGGAGACAGTGGAAACCTCAGCACTAAGAGCTAACATCTGTATAACCTCCTTACACAATGTTCACAACTGTGTCTCTCCTTTGTTTAGTAAGCCAGTGAGGAGCTGGCATTAATTCCCTTTGTCCTTTTGTTTTCCTTTTCCTTTTTCATTCTGTCTGTCTTCCTTTCCAACTTCTTTCCTGTTCCTCCTCCGGTCAGACTGGGTCACTCCAGCTGGTCTTTGGCCTGATGCTCATCCTGAGATGTCGTGGGCTGATGGCGAGAGCAGAAAAAAACCCAACAGTGGTGGAAGTACTCATTGTATAACAAACCGTATTTCTAAAAGTGTTTAACTGCTCAGGTAGTGCTTGCGTCCAGTAACCTGTCTTACACTGATTTATTTAATAACCAGTTAACTGCTTTCTCATTCAGTGAATTCCTCTGTGTTGCTGTCGTCTGTCTCGTGTCTGACTGATGTGCAAAGTTTGGAAAAGCTGAAGGAAATCTGGCTGAATTTCTAAATGCTATAAAACTAAATTTGAAGTAATGAGATTAAAGTTTTTATGTGAATTTCAACTGCTTAAGTATTGCCTTAATGAGATTCCTTAATGAGGTTAAGGTCAAATTATAAGTGGTGACACAGTACAGAGAACTCTGTTTTGATCTTGTTAGTGAAATAAACTGGTTTAACTTTATTTACATCATTAGAAAGACCTGATTGACCTTATACTTAAATTATGTGGACTGGTTCAAATGCCTGACTATTCCGACATTAATTTATGGTCTATAGAGACATCTACCTTGTCTTCATTTTTACGAACATTTTGCCATTCTCTGTGATGGTTGGTATTTAGCCCAGCCTTTGAGTGTGACAGTCTGGAATAGCTATAAGCACTTACTGTACACCTTCAGTCGCAGTCAGTAGGTGATCTGAGGGGGGATAAGGGAGGTTGCCATCCCCCTCTTTAGCAAAATGACCAAAATGTGTTCCCCTTGTTAACCTGCCATCCCTCTCCATCTCTCCCGAGGTCACTAATAGGCAGATCATGGTTCAGGTCCAGACCCAGATGCCATCCTCTTACTGTTGTGGACAGGGGCACCTGAAAAAAATCAGTATGACTTTCAGTTTATGCTATATTTAGAATTTCACCACTTTACCTTACTGTCAGACAGCTCTTTCCGATGGGGAACTGAAGCTGCTGTCTCTGCTGTCTTTAAACTTTGACAAAAACAGTAAGTTTACCTTGCAGAACACAAGAGTTGCTGGTCTACCACTGTCAGGATTGGTTAATTAGTTAGTTAGTGTTATTGTTGAAAGGTCAGTTCAGATTCTCCAAAGTCACACAATAACACAAACAAACTAACCGATCAAGGCAGTGATAGACCAGCAACTCCTGTGTTCTGCACAGTAAAATTACTGTTTTTTTAAATGAGTCTGGTGGCTTTGAAGAGAACATAGACAGATATAACAGCTTCATTGATGGGTAGGTCGTGGTCATACAACACATTATCTAAACTAGTTTATTTTAAACAAACCCCAGCATTTACTGGTATGTATTGTTGAAAAAAAAACATAGAGTGGCTTTCATCTTTTGATTGAAGATTATGATATTAGATCATGTCAGTGCTGATAATAACGTAGTGCTCAGTCAGAGGCATTCTCTTACGCTGGCAGAGCATTTTTGTGCAAAAACGATATTACAGGTGGATGGGAAATTCATACTTATTCAGTTATTCACCAAGTTCCTACCTGTACGTACTGTAATGTACTGTCACCGATTGGATTCACCTTTCTACACACAGAAAGCACCTGCTGTATCCAGTGCCTAATAGTGATCGCCACAATCTACCCCACCAGCAGATTATACTAGTCATTATGAACCATTCCAGTGTTTCCATCCAGGACGGAAACAGCTATAGAGTGAGGCGTATGGCAAACACTTGACTGAGTAAATCCCCATTCGATCCCAGATCATTATGTTTTCCAGTACATTGCACTGCGCTGTATCTCACACTGAGGAGGAAACAGGCAAAGAGAGGGAAAGGCAATGTAATTGGTGAGCACACTAAAGATGTAATAATGCCTCTTGGATCGACTCGTGCGCGGGACTATTATGGAAAATGGATGATAGAAACCACCATAACAACTGCACACTAAAACAATATTATGATTTCCAAAAAGGTAGAAAATGTCTCTGCTGGATTTAAATGTATGAGTCATCAGAGAATAAGCCCAGAATAAGCCCATGTTTGTATATTCAGAGAGACTCTGTAGAGTCGTACATGGGCTCCTGCTGTGTTTGCCAACCTAAACTGAGCTTTGAGTCCACTCCAAGGTATTTCGTACTGATTATCTGTTTGAAGGTGCCATGTTGTTGCTCCAGTGTGGCACGTGGGCGCAGAGAGGAAATGAACATTGAAATAGAGAGAGAGTGTGTGTGGTACAATTTATAAGCCTGGCAGAGACGCCAGCATGTTATTAAGTTGGTTCGCGGGGATTAGGTGCGTAAATACAACACTTTCTTTACAGGTCTCAGTGGCCCTGTTCACTCTAAGAAGTATATTAAACCAGGGGTGGCAGAAAATACATGTATTGCTAGAAGGTGACTGTGTCAGGCCAGTTATTTAAAAGTTGGGTTTCTAAAGGCCGTAGGACTGAATCTTTTGTTAGTCAGTCTGTCTCTGCTTCTTCTACCATCACACACACACACACACATATAAATGCATGTACACACTCTCTCTCTGTACCCAGACGCTGAAGATAGGGCTGACAGCTCTGCACCATCATCTTCTCTACCTAGTAATTTACTGGCAGATTCAGTGTCCTGCCTTCTTGAAAAATAATGTTTTTGCTGAAACATGTTTTTTGTGTCAGGATGTGTGATTCATACAGAAAAAAAGTGCTCAGTCTGAATATTTCAATTCTGCTTTGAGGTCAGGGAGCTCTAATTAATCACATGTTTAATCCTTTGTGCAACAGTCCACGTCGCCAACAACTTTCTCTCCCCCACACTCACATTTTATCTGAACTTTATGGAAAGTCACAGACACCGTGTGTTCACAAGCACTGAGTTGAACACAGCCACTGTCTCTATACCTTCACTGGTCACTGAAGTGAATCTGTTCATGAAGTGGATAGTTAACCAGTGCTTGATCAAAGGAACAGAACAAGGCTTTACCTGTCAAAGGTTGAGGCCTGGAGAGCCTGAAGCCAAGCACCAGGCCAGCTATTCAACAGCTGCCTGAATGACTTTATGTGTGCGTGCGTGTGTGTGTGTTTGTGTGTGTGTCAGGGGAGAAATTGCCTCTAGGTTCTGATTGGTGCTTTGACATTTCTAAAAAAGAGGAAGATTGTGACCAACACATCTTCCCTCTTCACCAAACACCTCTCAAATTCCTCTGTGCTGGACACAGAGGGTGTCGGCCAGACCAGCAGGGAACCACGCAGTAAATCTGACACAGTGAGCCGCACTACTGCTGGTCAGCATTAGTAAACCCAACACCATCAGCGGGCAGTGAAAGGAAGCGTGTGTTTGACAGTGTAGCATTAACGTTTCCTCTGACCAAGCAAAAATACCATAGTGTGAAATTGTATCGTTCCTTGTTTGGCCTTGTCTTGTCAAATAGTTGTTTTCCCTGGTTTGACCACATGGACTTGTGTTCTGCGGCTACTGACGTCAGATAAACTCCACTGAGCATAAACTGGTTTTATATAACCAGTGTTTGACAGGGTAACTGTCTCGATCACTTGACTTATTGCCTGAGGCTAGAATTACAAGACCGATTAGGAGTTCAAGGCTGCGTGTAGTGCGGTACATATTTCATTAATTAAAATACGAGTGCAGTGGGTTTGTCGTTGTTACTGTACTCCATGCACTGTATTTGTATGTGCAGAGTTCTCCCTCAAACAGTTACAAATTTATTATGTTGTCTTATGAATTAAATAATTTGTGTTTACAAGTGCTACCGAAGTGTAGTGCATTCACTTTAGAAAAAGATCTGCTCTTTTTTTCAGAATTAATTCAATTATTATCTCAAAATTATGAGAAAAGTTTTCTGGAAAGAAAACTACTCTTGTTTTTCTGATTTGATATGATGATAATCTCTTTAAAGGTCCAGTGTGCAGGATTTAGGGGCATTTATTAGCAGATATGGTCTATGTTTTTATGAGTTTATAACCACCTAAAATTAGGAACTGTTGTGTTTTTGTTACCTTAGAATGAGCCATTTATATCTACATACGGAGTGGGTCCTCTTCCACGGAGTCCACCATATTGTTCTACAGTAGCCCAGAACCAACAAACCAAACACTGGCTCTATATAGAGCCATTGGCTTTTTCATGTTTTTTTTTTTTTTTGTCAGCCCCCTACACGCTTGGCACATGCAGTTAGTTTCACTTCTACAACCTCACCGCGAGATGCCAGTAAATCCTACACTCAGTTCAGTTTAATTCAATTCAGTTCAGTTCCATTCAAATCCATTTGTTACATGAATGAATAAGGCAGGGTCATCATTCAGTATTCTTGTTGTCTGAGGGTAGAAGCTGCTCCTGAGCTCCTCTCACTCTGGACCCTTAATTCAGAAAAACATGGCAAATATTTTTTCCTGAAGTGAATACATTACACTTCTTTATGTTTCTGTACAAAGAGGAGCAGTTTCACAAGTTCTGCTCTGAACCTTTTTATACCAACAGAAAAGAGAGCCTTTTTTTTTTTTTTTACCTTTCCCTGTTTTATGACATCATGTTTGCTGACCTGACTTGACACTTTGTACATCTGTTTCACAATAAGAGCCCTCCAGCAGTTCAGGGGCACTTCACTTTCCTGGGAGGCTTTTATTGCGACACATCTGTAGGAAGCGTAGATATTAATTATCAGCTGCTTAACATGAGTTATCACAATTCATTCATCAGTACACAGTACGTGACTGTTGTTAAAGTGATTAAATACTTCTAGAAATGTAGATTATATTGAATTTATATTGTTTCCTGGCCAGGAGTGTTCACAGACATTTGAGGGGCTGCCGTTCTAACCAAGAAAAAGGGCCAATCCCCACCCCAACCAGTTTTTGAGATTAGATAAAGTGGTTCAAGCGACAGCATAATGTAAGGCAATTTTGTATTGCTGGATGTGATGCAATCATGACAAGCTGTACACTGTTCGTGTCAGTGTCACATGACAGGGATGACAGGGCATTACTTGGTGTCACGTTTCTTCACTTTTTGTTGTTGTTGTTGTTTTCATTTTGGTATATCTTCAGTAGCATGGGCTACTCATATTCCACTTTCACCACAGCAACAATAAAACTTTTTTTCTTCCCTTCAGAGGGCAGCTCAGCCGAAGAGGGCAAAATAGTACCTGTGCACCTCCTATATCATATATAGAATATATCATATATCACATAATCAAATACTTTTTAGATAAGTGTAATATCACGGTGCAGTATAGGTTTGCACTAGTCATGATTTTTCTGAGCTTATCAGACTGTCCCAGATGTTTTAATGAAATACTGCAGCATCTGTCTGCCTGGTCAAGTCCACGTGACTGATGCTTTTCTCTCTCAAAAACTTGATATATTCTGAAAGATATGTCATTACTAAAATATTTTCACACCACAGAGATGTATAGTGATAGTAATTTGGTCAAAAACATTTGACTTTCTTGTATCGTCCAGCGGGTGTCAAACATGACAATATCATCAGTTACTGTACACTGGGACATCATGTAAGGGACGGGCACACCTTATCTTTGCTGACTGCTGTCAGTCAGTGATAGAGAACACAATGAGCAACAACTTTGTCTTGACCTGTTTTAACTTCCCTGTTTCTCACCCTGCAACCTCTTTGCCTCTCTATCTCCAGCCTCTTTTTCCTCCTCTCCCTCCTGTTTGTTTTCCTCCCTCTAAGTATCTCCTGCTAGTGCATCTGGGCCGAAATGATACTGAGTGTTTGTGTTGGTTGGGATGTCCTTGAGAGAAAAGTGATGACACCGATGATAAAATGGCAGCGGAGCCTCACACCTGGGCTGTATTAGGACAAATGACCATGAACCAAAGCGAGGATACAGCTGCCTCCATCTTTGTTTTTTTTGCGCCAATAATCCTTTACGATATATTGTCTGTGCTGCATTATCTTCCCACATGAGACGCCGTGAGATACCGGACACTGGGCGGTGATAGGTAGTGGTGGGACATGGGGAGACGAGACTCCTGGCTGCCGTTAATGAGGTTCCTCTGAGGTGGACTGGACCTCTTGTTTCCAGCTCATAGTCTGGGAATGCTGTTTCACTGGGAACGCTACTTCTTCATCCATCTGTCAGTCCCACACTCCTTCCTTCTTCTACCTAATGCTCAGTGATCCTATACTTATGATATCCATGCAAAGAGTACCCTGGATGCAAGTAAAAGACATTTTTTCCTCTTTAGCTTCAGCTGAACAAAAAAGACCCAGGAGTCTGTGGGAAGAAGTGTGATCTTTAAAAACACAGAATTTGAGTGATCATCTGAGTGAGAGATGCCCTGAATGCCTTTTTCCATTCTCTGTATTCCCAGACAACATTAAAGCACGGAGAGATTCAAATTCATCTCTGCTCTTAAATCATGTACACTCGACTGCACGGTCTCTAAATACAAACAAACGGCTTGAGAGGAAAGCACTCAAGTTCTCTGCTGTGGTCCCGTGCCTGTGGGCATATAATCACAAAGCAGCCAAGAACAGAAATACTAATCTAAGATCACTTAACAGGTCACTGGCAAAACAAGGTCGTGGTTCAGCTTTCTCATTTGGACAAAACTTGCGAATATGGATCATGATATCCTCGTCCGTGTTCAGCTTTAGTTCTCACAGGCACAAAGTCTACATCAAGTGTCACAAGATGTTAGCGTGCACAGTTTCCTAAAGTGTTGGAGCTCTCAGAGGAGGTTACAATGAGTGCCTTGCTCACTACATAACGCAGTCTTGAAGGGCGCATCGCAACCTCTCAGCTCCTTATGAAATCTGCGGACCAATTTTGGCAGACCGACTTATTCTCTGGCCAGAGTTGAAAGTAGCCACAGCCTTGGACTCCCTCTCATAGCAATCATAAAACACAAGAGAGGGGAAAGCAGCGGTAAGACAGACACAGTCCAGTGGCAATATGGGTTTGGACATCAACTTACAAATTGCAAGTTTATTGTGTATAATTCTTTTATATGGATATCTAGCTAAGGTTGGATTTTTAGAGCTGGTTTATGGTGCCATACTGAATAATGAACTCTGTCCTCATCTGAATTTTGGTGCAGAAAAAGCCATGGGAGTGTGATAAAATGACCTGGTATGTGTTTCTAACTCTCTCTGTGTGCTTATTAAAGGAGCACTTCACCCACAAAATGATCATTTTTATATCGATTACTCACCCCGTGTTACGGTAAATTTGTGAACAAAAACCTTCTCTCGCATGCCTCCACGGAAAATGAAAAATCCAAACCCAGAAGATTCTTCATGAATTGAAGTACAAGCGGTCCACATTTAAAAACAGCAACACTATATCAAAACATGTTTACAAACTCTCACACAACTCATGCAGTATAGTCCAAGTCTTATTTATCCAGTTGAATGCACATGCATTTTCACTAAAACCTTACTGTTTAAAATTCAACTAGAAGTTAAACTTTTCCAAGCTCTCTTGTTTGTTTGTGTTGTATGATTTAAGTGAATCCAAACAAACACTTTGAAATACTGTAAAACTTTAACTAAAAGCCTAGTCCCAATTAAACCCCTCGTCTCTTTTACTAGCCTGGTGTAGCTACAGATTTTGACAAATAAAGGCCTGTCTCAATTAGATGCCAGATCTGGTTGCCAAGCAGTTCATTTTTATAGAAGTTTTTTTGGATATATAAAACCGGATTGTTGACTACCCACTTGAGCTAATATCAGTTAGCTGTTTAGATAGCACATACAAATATGAATGTTTAAACCTTTGTCAATTTGGAGACGCTACACATTGTTAGCTCGGTTGATTTTATTTTACTGAAAGCGCCAGAGAAGATCCTAAGTCATTCAGATTTACCTGCATGACGAAAAAACAAGTGTTGACACCCTTCCTCTTAAGTGGTCATGAAATATGTGTCCATTCCACAATTACACTGTTATTAAGTAAGTTATTTATATTTATTATATATTATATTATTTATATTCGTTAAGTCCCCAAGGATCCACCAATCAAAAGAATTAGAAGTGTTTTTCACAGGAATTAATCCAAGTTATGAATATTGTTTTAAGTGGATAAAGTGGTGTTGTGTCAGTATGCCAGGTGCCGTTATCCTCAGGTGCCATGGAACAAGTATCATAACATAACATATAATAGATATGGAACTTGAAGCCTTTTTTTATGCAAGTAATTTTCATACTGTTTCAAATGAATAATTTGATCATATATCCCATCTTTGCGGAGAAACAGTTTTGTATAAAAGGAATTAAAACCCTGTCCCATATAGATGCCCATCCCAAATATAAACCTGTTGAGTTCAGTGATTTAAGCAAATAATGGCCTGGGCTACAAATTGAAGTTTTACATGTACCAATGTCAAACAATAAGACAAACTAATGAACTGATAGAGGCAGCGGTAGACCAGCAGCTCCCATGTTCAGGGTAAATTACTCTTTCTGCCAATGGAGTCTGGCTCTGAAGAGAGTGTAGATAAGTTTCCCTTTCAGTTTAGTTTTAGATAGTAAAGTTTTAGCAAAAATGCATGTGTTCGGGGAGTACTAAGCTTACGACTGGATAAATGAGACTTGGATTATGCTGCACGAGTTGTGTGAGATTTTGTAAACGGATGTTTTAACACAGTTTTGCTGTTGTTAAATTCGACCCCCTGTGACTTCAGTTCACCAAGAGTTTTCTTTGTTTTTGGATAATTTGCTTGCCAGAGGCAGGAATTCAGTGTAACATGGGCTGAGTAATTGATCTCCACACAATCCTTTTGTGGGTGAAGTTTTCCTTTAAGGGACATTTCATGCTTTCCACACTTAATATCGGTAGTGTACAGTCATCTGGAGAGGCTAAAACTAGCTTTACAGTCCAAGTAACCAGTCTTCTGTGGTGCAAGAATGTCAAAGATGAAAGGTAATGGTGCTTTAAGGTCTAGATAAAGGGTGTACAGGGAGTAGTGGGGGGTTAGGGAGATTTGCAACACAAATCACGATAAACTCCAAGACGTGAGTGCAGGTCCGTTTATTCCCATTGTGAACAGGAACGTCCTTGGTGTGTTCGACTAACAGAAAAAAAGAATAATACTTTGGCTCTGGCCTGAATTTTTCTCAGGGGGTAAATTGTATCAAATGTCCACCATGTTGGAATGAAGCAGCTTATAGCAGTAAATTAGATTAGCGGTGCTTGGCTGATGTGTGTGGGGAGACGGCTTTGATGCGATTGTGTTGAGCTCCACATCCCTGACAGAGTTTGGGCTTTACACAGAGCGCAGTGGGGCTGGGGCATGGTCCCCTCCCTGTGGGTGTAGCTGCTTAAAAATAAACACGTATACATTCCCGTAACACACACTTTTTTACAAGCACTTTGAACAAAACTACATGTAGTTACATAAAGACACGTGCACACACAGACACACCACAAACCACAAGCAGATCAAATAATCAGCACTGCGTTTTGGATTGCCGGAAACAGGAGATGTTCTTAAGGGTGTGCGTGAGCGGACTGGTCTAACTAGTGTGTCATTATGATACCAGCTCCTGGCCATTGGCTTGGCACAGCAACTCCACGATGGGAGTCAAATTCAAGTTGACTTTGAGCCAGTGCACTCTTCCCAGGGGGTGATCCCATCCTGCAGTATCTTCGTCTTGGACAGTGCAGCTATTTTCTCACGTCACAACTAACCGAGGGGAAGGATGTGCCTCTATCTCTGCGCTCATGTTGCTCATAAACAGGGAGGCTTGGGACCTTTTTGCCTAAATGGTTGGCAGGGAACAATGCTTGGCTGATTGCAGGCATTATAACATGTCGTGAAGCACTTAAGATTGCTCCGTGTAAAACCCTAGAATTTTATTTTGTTGTGCACCACCACACACGTAGCATCCAAGTCATGACGAATCAACACATGATCCAACTTAAGCTTGTTATACAGTGTTGTGAGGAACCTGCAGCTGGTGATGGGGGATGGAGTGGAATTAGATAAGTATGGCTTAATGGCTAGTGCATGCTGTTTCCTTTGTGCCGCCACCAAAATTGCCTCTACTGCTACCCCACCCTCAAACCTCAGGCACTTTATTACTTGAATACTGTTCATACTGTGTTGTAGAAAAAAAACAGTTCACTCTGTTTACTGCTCAGTTAATTGGTATGACCTTTTTGATGAATATTTTATGATATTGTTCCCACTTCCTATAAACAGCAATCTTAACCCATAAACGGTTTATAAGGAAAAGATGAGCTTAATTTGCTTGACAGAGTCAATGTGCTTTCAATATATAGCCTATTGTGTTCTGTTTTATGCACTGGTGGATTTTAGTGGGAAATACTGTATTTTTTACTCCACTGCATTTATTTGACAGCAGTAGTTACTATTTAGTTTTCAGATTAAAAGTTTACATAAAAAAACATTTTTGAAAAGTTTATGAAATACTATGCATTGTAATGGATTAGTGGTTCCCAACCTTCTTCTGGCTTGTGACCCCATACAAAGAAGATTAAGGTCTCACAAGTCCAAGTGTCCAACTATTAGCAGCTCCATTTCAACTGCACCTACCTCCACCTCAGCAGAACTAGTACTATCAGTTTTAATACTTTGAATACATTTTTTCCAATGACCCTGCTGTACATTTACCAATATAGGATTTTGCATGAACATTTACTTGTAACTGAGTACCTGAACATTGTTGTATTGGTTCTTTATTATATATAATTAAAGTAATTTAATACTTTTCCCACCACTGGTTTACCTTGTTCAAAGCATCAATTAAAGTGTGACTAAAGAAAATCTGAGTTTTCTCTCTAAACACATTATACATGTCAAAAAAATAAAAACATGAAAGGACAGTGAACTATACAGTACTGAATTGTGGAGTTAGACTGTTTTTCATCATTTTTATGTCCAGGAGTTTTTGGGTGGGCTCAAAATCATGGCTTGGTGACACACTGAAGCCATCCCTATCATAACCCCTCCCACACTATATAAGTTTGAGGGCATCGCATCAGTGTCATTTTGTTCACCCAGTATATGTAAGCGTCGAGTTTGCTACGTTCAACAAGCTCTCGTAGCTTTTTCAGTCTAATGAATACACGAATAAGCAACTCAGTTAAATGCTGAAATCATTTAAACACAAGCAAAACAGCTGTTACAGATGTCTTTCAGTCTGAATCAGCTGCCTGGCTTGGTAGTGTACTGCTGTGGTAGTGTACTTTGTGCTAACATTAGCTGCTGGGTTAGCTGCTAATGAGAGTCTGTCACTTTGCAGAGGCTTGTGTGTCAGCTCAGCTCCTTTAGCGGGCACACCCCCAGCATTTCAGAGCAGAAAATACTGCTTTTTTTTCACAATTTTGAAACCTTATTTTATTTTGATTAATCAGTCCATGATCCAAAAACTCAAAGATATTCAGTTCACAATAATATAAAACATCAAAAGCATAAAGTATTGACACTGAGAAAGCTGTTTGGGATTTCTCTTTCACATGATAAATACATTATCAAGTAGTTGCTTATTAATTTTCTGTCGATCAATCAATCAGTAGTTGAATGACCCTGATGTGTTTGTTTCTTACATGCAGCTCTGAAGAGGTCCTTTGAGGTGGAGGATGTCGACACTTCATCTCACTTGTCCCCCGGCTCCCGTCGGACAACCAACTCCCCTCATCGTAACGCCATGTCTCCCACCAGCATCTACTACCGCGACCTGGGCACTGCCGCCCCGGCCACCAACAACAACAACCTCAACTACACCCAGCCCCGCTCCATCATGGGTGGAGGGGGCTCCAAGACTCCTGAGCCTGTGTCACGCCGCTCTGAACTCTCCATCGACATCTCCTCCTCCTCCAGCAAACAGATGGATAACATCACCAGCCCTGCGTCCACACGCTTTTCAACCAACAGCGCCCTAAAACGCCCTGAAGTTCTGGGCCACTCCAGGACCCCCGAGATGAGCCACAAGAGGGAGGTCACTTTTGCCAAGACACCTACTGATTCCCCAGCGATACGTCGCAACGAGGGCAACAATAATAACAACGGCACCAGCCGGGCCCCTGAGCAGAATCACGCTCGCAAGTTTGAGCCTCCCAGTCCTGGAGATGTGCGTAAACCTGACATCAGCATCACCAGAGCTCCCCCAGAAAACAACGGCCACCACCCAGCAGTGCACCACCCACACCACCCCAACCCTCACCACAACACCATTGTCACCACTTTCCGCTGCTCCTCGCCTAGTCATGGACGAAAATCCCCCAACCCTGACAGTAAGTTTGTTTATCATATTATACCCCTCAATCCAACCCATGCCCACTGCCATCTCCTTTGTACTCTTTATTTTTGTAGACAAATCTAAAGTAGTGCTCTTTCCTTCTTCTGATTTTTTTTTGCTATTGAGAATTTTAAAGGTGCCCTGTGGAGTTTTCTTGTAAACAAACAAAAGTTGTGTTTACATTCACAAAAAAAAAAAAAATTACTCACCAAAATGTCCAGCTCTTCATGTTTCATTATCTTGGTGCATTCGCACCACTCGATGATCAGTGGACTAGTGCAAAACCACGGGCAGGAATGTGAATTACATCACGTGCACATAAATGTGCACCTGTGTAGACATGCATGACACGACAAAAAGGAGGACCCCTTCATAGAAAAACAACTTGATAGCACCACTCGAGGTAAACCACTCCACAGGAGCAGCTTAACAACATCTTAAATCCTTGCTTACGCTGACCTTCAGTAGTTTTATTTCTTGCCGCAGTAATGTAAGTGTAGTCCGGGGAGTGTCAGTGCACTGTGACCTCACTAATGGTTACAGGTGATACACAACACACTTCTGAAATACAAGTTAAGCCAGGCTCAGACTAAGGGAGTTTTGAGTGGATTTATCCCCAGTTCACCCCTTCCCACAATCGGACCTCATAGGCAACGTCCCAAACTACTCGCAAACTCATCGGGCCCACCCTGATAATTATATAACATGTTTGATATTTAGGATTTAAAAGCTGGATGATTACAGATTACATCGGTATGAGGCAGCTGACAATGTTGCCAAGCAACAGGATAACAGGATAACATAGCTAGTACACTACTTTTGACAGATACTAAAACTCACATTGAAATCTGACCTCCAGTTCTCGCTAAAGAACAGACAACTTGCATTGACTAAGTCCAAACCATTTCCTTATCCAGATTTGTTCAGACTTCTGCTTTTTATTTTCACTGCAAAGCATTGTTAGCATCATGGCAAGTCTTGTACCACATCAGTCTCCTTTTTGTTTACATCTTCTACCCCATGAGGTCGCATGAGGATTTGCATTCATGCTCCCTCTTGCATGATAATCTTAATTATATCCTGGAGTGTGTGATGTGCTATGACTTTAAATCTTGTAGTGTGTGCATATTTGAGATTAGAGATCAGAATATCTGTGAAGTTTCTCCTCATGTGCGTGATACAACCGGATTTTAAAATTGCTTAAGATTTAAAAAATCCTGTAGTCTGAGCCCGGCTTAAGTCCTTTAAGATCAAGTAAACGGAAAAGGCATGCAACCAAACAATGATACAAATCCTAATAACATGCTCTCTAATAACGTGTAGTTCAGCAGAGAGGAAATAGTTCCGTCATGAAACTGCTCACAACTGCTGTTGAGTCTTTCAGATTTGTTTGTTTGGCAGTTGAGCACCACAAGCCGAGTGCCATCTAGTTCCATTATATTGGAGAAAAGGCAGAGATCTCTACGGCTGATATCTCCAAAAATTGGCAACTCAAACCAAAACAAACTAGACTGATAAATACCACTACAGGAAGGAGGAAAAATCTGTGTTTTTGATTTTGGGGTGAACTGTCCCTTTAATCAGTCACTGCCTGCCTAATGTGACGGTTTAAGCTGTTGTTGTGAGAGGTTTATTTTTGTTTGGACAGTCACACAGCAAAAAACAGCTCCAATATACAATAAACTAGAAATAGTCACTATAAATAGATACATGTAAAATATTAAGTTCTGTTGTACTTTGATACACTGAGGCTAGCTTTTGTTTGTACCATATATTCCTATACTGTGGTTTGGTTGGTTTGCTATTTAGTGGTGTACTTTCTGGGATGTTGGTTGTTGATGATAATGGATTGGCTCATGTTTGTAGAATGCTAACGAACAAACTGCTTACATTTGTTCCCATGCTTTGATTCGTCTCCGTCTCTTTATACATCATGTCTTTTAAATCTCATTTGGTTGTTGGCTTGTTGTGTAAAAGCGTAGCAGTGCTTTGGTGCTGTGCTTCAGCGCAGCAGCCTGTGTGATTGCTTTAGCACAGACCTCAAAGTTTGGTGTGACACTGTCATCAGTGGAAAAGAGATTAAAGTGAGTGTAACAGGCTATCTTAAACCTAAATAAAACCAAATTACATTTAATTATGTGCAAAGGACAGGGAAACGCTTCACTCTCTTGGCTGTAAGTTATTTTACATTCAAAGCCCACTGGGTAAAAAAAATGTCACATTTTCCAGATTACATTTCATTTGGACTCTGATTCATTTGGCTTTTTTTCTTCTGACTTCATGTCTTCATGTCTTCATGTCTTGTTCGTTTCTGCACTCACACTGAGCTAACAGACTAACTCAAGTATCAAATCTCTCACTAAGAAAAAAGACAGTAACAGGAGCAGCTTTCTGATTAGTCTGATGTCTGCATGTCTGTCAGCAACATAAGTAACCATGTCCTTGGAGGCTTGTCTGTCAGTAGGAACAGCAGACTGTATGTCTGTATTTGTGGTAATCCATGTCAGTTCTTAAAGCAGTATTGGAGCCAACATTGGCTTTTGTTATGTGATGAAAGCCTAACCTTGGCAGTACCAGAACATTAGTATGGTAGTTAGATAGTCAGTAGTGCTACAGTTTCAGTAAAACTATGTGCAACAGGAAAGCAAAGATTTTAATCCACAGGGTTACATTAGTTTCTCTGATACATCTTATGACAGGATACAACATACAGAAAATTATTAGTGCATATGTTTCTATGCAGTAAGTGAATGTTTGTGATTTTTACTGACATTCTGTTCAATCCTGTTCTCAAGATACTGCATGTAGAAACACACCAGTACACATGCCTATTTATAAGGCCCTGTGACGACCACCGAGCTATTTCTGTAAATATGGGGGAATTTAGTCACCCGATTGGGATGTAATTAGCCTGTTAAATGACTGTTTTCTGTGGTTGTAAGCCTCATATATTTGGGTCAGTAGGGGCCCACTGCTACCTATAGGTAGGTTCAGAAGGCTGTTATCAGCCCATTCAGTGGCCATTACCAGTTTGTAAGGTTTCACTTTCACTTCCATAAGATTTAGGCACCAAAACAATGTGGTTAGGTGTAGAATAAGATCATGGCTAGGTGCAAATATTTCGCACGGGACTCAAATCTTAGTCTCTTCGGTGAGAGTCCTGTGTTTTACCCTAACCCTTGACCCTGTGTCCCTGGAGTCTTGTTTTTGGCCACCTGATGAATGTAAGTCCAATATTCACTTTCTTCTAGCTCAGTTATTGGTCTTGACCAACTGCTAAATGCTTTACTATGTCAACCAGCTTGTCTCTAGTTGTGTCTATCTGCTGTTTGGTGCTGTGCAGGTAGTGTACGGTGGTTCTTAAGAGCTTTTTTGGTGAAAACAGCTGTCCACTGTGGCCGAAAATTGAACGCTGAGAGTGAACCAGAACGGCAAAGTTGCAACCCAGAGCTCTTGATGAAATATAATGATGGTGCTTTCTTGTTGATTTAGGCCATTTAATGCTCCTGGTTTATTCTTTATACAGGCTATAAGATAAAATACTGCATTGACATTTTGTAGTCAAATGTCCCACACGGTATATTAACTGTCCCACTGCCTGTCAGAGTGTGTGTCCGCCTCATTGTTTCATGTTGTACATGTAATGTTTCTACTTAAAATGACTATAAATCTTTGGTTTGTTTCTGTGCTGAAGATTTCCCATGGTTCTCTTCAGGATAATGGGGGTGGTCGATGCTTATTTGTCCACAGAGAGAGAGGCCCTAATGGGGTCTAAATGAAGGGTGACCTGCCTGGAGGGCCCAGGGGCTCTGACTGGGCCCACCCAGCTTTGCCTGTAACTCACTATCAAGAGAGCTGAAACAAACAAGAAAAAACATCACAACACTTACAATGGCACTACGGTCACAGATTTGAAATTATCGTCAATTCAAATATTGAATATTTAATAAAATATAAAACACTTGAGTGCAGGTCATATCCAAGGCATGAATACACATTGTTCCCTTGGTATATAGGGGAAAAGAAATGGTTTGCTAAATGATTATTTGCCCTATTGATCCAATTCTAAGCGCTTTCAGTTGATTTTCTTCTGAAATTAATTTGAAAAAGTGTCCACATAAAAGAGCATGTGGAAATATTACACATAAAGACTGCCTAGCTTTAGATTTTTCCATATGGCTGTCAAAAATGTCTTTGGGAGTCTATTAGATAAGCTGCTTTCCTGCCCATTCAGTTTTTCCAGGAGGAAATGACATCACACGTCATTTGTGCGCACACACACAAAGGCACACAGAATATCCTGTGCTCCCTTCCGTGTTCTGTCAGCGTGATTGTTTCTCCTGCTGCTGACCTCACTGCAGTGCGCTTCCTGTCTCAGGGGTCATGTGATCTAAGTCAGTAAGCTTCCCAGCAAATATCCCTCTGTACTTTGATCAAAGTATCCCGGAGATTGACACACACTCGGGTGTTTATGCAAAAGGTCAGCATGAAAAGGATTATGGGCACTCATACACATACTGTAGAGTAAACCGCAACTATTTGAAGATCACTGAAGAGTAAATATGTCATGTTTTGTAGCTTGATGACCTTAGGCAGCGGACGTCACGCACAAACAGACACATAGACTAACTTCCTGTCTAGAGCTGAAACACTTTGTTGATGAAGCGATAAGACTATTGACAACAATTGAATCAGCAACTGTTTTAATAATCAGTTATTCATCGAGCAAATATGCCAACAATGTGCTTTAAACTGCTCCTCTACTGTGATGATTTGCTACTTTTCTCCAGTTTAAACTGAATCTCTTTTGGTTTTGGACTGTTGGGCGATGCGGTGCATAACCCATGTATTTTGGTACCCTGGAAATCCAGAGTTCTCGCTAGAGTGCAATTTGAATTTGCTCAGCAAGTCACTCTGGCAATCAGTAATGATGCTCATTACCCATGCCGTCGGAGCCAGGCTGCACCAATCACATCGGTGTATCTGATATAGGCGGGCCAGAGGCTTTGGCCGCTACAATGAACGAGTTAGACTTGGCTTTTTCTCTAAAAGAGGAACAGAAGACGGCGCTCAAATCTTTCCTTTACAAGAAGGACGTTTTTGCTGTTTTGCCGACCGGATACGTCAAGAGTCTAATCTACCAGTTAGCTCCACTGGTAGCGCTCTGGGTACGTCACCCCGTGTATTGTTCTGATTGGTTGTAGTGTTATCCAATTGCGTGCAGTGACATTTTCAAATGCATGCTTGGTGCCGCCCCTTGAGTTGGGCCATTTGCATTACTCATAGCCAGACCCTAAATCTTTCTAGATTTGGGTCTGGATTTCCAGGCTAGTATTTTGGAAGGCTGTGATCACATGACCAATGCACCGACAGCAGTAAAGAAAGAAGTAGCCCTGAGCAAGCCAATAAAGAGGTAGGTCGTGTTGGTGGATGGGTCACAAAACACAAGACTTTCCCCAGGAGACAGGTGTTTGGAATGGTGTAAACTTTAAGGTACCTCCTCAGCATGTTGTACCCTAAGCCTAACCAAAATAACTTTACTTGCCTAAATTGAACCTCCGTAACTTCACATTAATTATGTTACTTAATGTTAAGGACATAATGTCATTTGCGAGGCACTGATTCATAGGATATGATATACACTGTTATGTGTGAATTATCATAGGATGTCATACGCACCATTGTATGAGGATATGTCACCCCTTTAATGTAACTGATGGTTTGGTGGATCCTTCATTGTATACTTATGTTATAAGAGACAAGTGTTGCCCAAAGCATATGAATTTTAGTCAAGATGCCAAGGTTTCCAGTATATTAAATTGTCAATTCAATTGAATTACAAGGAGATATGAATACAATGAGTACAAGACATCCAGACTTTTCCATTAGGTGTCATTTGAAGCTGTAAACTTTAATGTTTCAGTCACTTTAACTGTAAAATATAGCTTTGGGTGCTGGAGGACAAAGATAGAGAATCTATATATGTATGTAACTGATGAGATCAGTGACGTTAGATGTTAAGAAGGAAAATGACAAGGAAAAACGTGACCATCGGGTTCACTTCAGGCTGCAGACACCAGACTCATTCTGATGTGTATCTGCTCTGCTCCGCTGTGTCAGCCAGACAGGGAACGTTATCTTGACAGGCAGGCCTGCTGTTCATCAATCCATCAAACACAGCAGAAAGAACTTTATCTAACATCTCCAGACAGAAGAGCGTATAGACCACCTGTGGTCACAAGTGGCGCATTTCTCTATCATTTGTCAGACCAGCTTTCACATTTGGGAAACTTTGTTTAAACTGGAGAACCGGTCTGAGCCAGATATGTTCTTTACATTAGGAACCTAGTTGTTGTGGAGCTTGGAACTAACAAATATTTCCATTATTATTTAATTTGCTGGTTATTTTCGTGATTAATTCTCTTATAAAATGTCAGGATACAGTGGAGACATGTTGCTTGTTATCATTTCAAACAACTCAGGATAATATGTTCAAATTTCCTGTGTAATTCAAACAATTAAAGACTATCACATATGTCAAGAAAAGCATCGAATGCTCACGTTTGAGAGGCTGGAACCAGTGAATATCTGTCTTTTCTTTTTTGCTTTAAAAGGAATAAATTAATTGTTTATCATAATAGTTGGCATTTTATGAAGTAACTGACTAACTAGCTTTTAACTAATACAAACCATTGACAAAATAACTGGGCTTTTTGACATTGTTGAGACAAGAACTTCCTTTCATTTAACACCAAAGATGGACTGCTTTCTTTTAGAGCCACAAAGATTAATCGATTCGTTGTCTATATAACTATTAGAATAATCCCCAATGGATTTAAAAATTGATTTATCGATTTGAGTAATTTGTTAAGAAAAAAAGGTCAAATTACTCTTCTTCCAGCTTCTCAAATGTTAATATTTTCTGCTCGATTTACTCCTCATTGACAGTAAACTGAATATCTTTCAGCAGACAAAACAACATTTGAGGATGTCACCTTGGGCTTTGGGAAACACTGATCAACATTTCTTATAATTTTCATATATTTGATAGAACAAAGAACTAATCGATTAATCAAAAATAAACGTCAGATTGACTGACAATTAAAAAATAAAATTAAATCATTAGTTGCAGCCCTCCTTCCTCGTATACTGCAACCACTCTTCAACAGGTCATTACACAGACTTGACCATAAATAGCGTAGTTATCACTGGGATGAGGGGACTGTAAGGTTATCACAAGGGTCACATCCAGCAACCTCATTTAGCAACTGCTTTAGTGTTTTATTGGGATACAGAGATGGAGATGTCCATCCCAACCGGATTTCTATAACAGCACTAAGGAGAGCGGAAAGGGAATAAATGGCTCAAGTGTTGATAGTGCTGCTTTCTGCTGTGAGGAAGACATGTGTATTCACTGAGGAGTCACTTTGTGTAGTGCCATTGTGTCCTGTCTTCCTGTTGTAAAGAACAAAAGAGTTAACCTGATTTCAACCTTTGCAGATTCTGTATGCTGAACTGGAATTTGTCCTTATATCGCCTAAATAAACACATTATCTTGCAGTGCATTTGTTTTCCTAATTGAGGTGTAGTAATTATGGAGGAAAGAGCAAGTGAAGCCATTTGTCTTTTATCTGAACTGACCTTCTGGAAGTGGGGAGGAGGGGACAGTGGAGGGCGATGGGCGATTTGTCTCTGCCTGTCCACGGGTCAAGAAAGGGCACAAACACACACACTAACATAAACACTTTCTTCATCTCACATTTTTTGTCTTACTTTTGTTGTCTCTCATCGACACACCTACACAAGCACACGCACACACACACAGACACCCTCAGGCGAAGGCATATCCGAGGTCAATCCTCTCCCAGTGTAATTACTCTGGACTGATCCCAGACTATTACCCAGAAGAAAAGGGAGGGAGGCAAAGAAAAGGAAAGAGAGATTTTTGCATACGTGCTTGTGATAGGAAACTGTTGCTGACTGAGAATTACATAGTTGCTAAGTTGCAAATGTGAAATGTGGCCGCATACCTCCGAGGCTCTGCAGTGGTCATACCTGATGAGATTTGGTCTGAGGAAGTTCAAAACCATCCCAGGGGCTGATACAAGTCTCCCCAGTAGAAAACTAATCAATTAAGTAAAATTCATCACAAACTTCAGAGCACTTTTTTTTATTGCTGGTAAAAAGTTGTCTTTTAGCAACTTTTGGTCTCATCATGTTAACTGGTCCTCATTTCAGTAACGCTTTATAATAACCAGCACTGATAAAATGGTAAACTGAATTAAACTTTAGTTAATAGTTATTTTTGAGTATTACCAAACAATAAGATGATAATTAATCATGTTTACTAAGGGACTGTTCATTATTTTTGAGAAGGGAGGGGGAAGTGCATGTTAAATAACTTTTTAAGTGCTGGGAAGGGACTTACGTTTTTTCATTTTGGCATGGGGAGAGGCATACAACTTTAAATGATTGTATTTGTATTTATTTTTTTTACGGCCAGTTTTCCTAAAAATTGCCAAAATGACACAATTTATCATAGCCAAAAAAAAAAAACAGAAATTATTGTTGGGTTTTCAAATTTTCCACAGTCCATGAACGCATCATGTGTGATGAATGCTTCAGAAAAAAATATAAATAAAAAAATAAAATCTGAGCCTAAAATTGTGTTATTTTTCAAATTGGTGCTTAATGCTTTATAAACCACTTCATAATCATTAAATAATTGTTATAACCATTAGTTGCAATTTTATGATCCATCCAAAGTTAGGTCATTCTTCTTTTTTTTTTTTTTTTTTTTTTTTTTTTTTTTTGCTAGATGCAAATGTATATCAAAAAGACTGACAAAAAAAAATCAGGGACCTTTTTTTCATCTTTGCCTGAAGAGGATCACAGTATGATGTTCCTCCACTGAGGCACAGATTGCCCCTGACTGTGTCTTTGACTGAGCTGCCAAACACTGTTCAGTTTTTGCTCACTTGAAGTCTTTGAGCCTCTAGACTGTTACATCTGTCTTTTCAGTTCAAAAATGTCCCACGGTGATAACAGTGACAAATGTCACTTCTTATTATCTTGAATGTGACTTTCACTGTTGGTGTGCTTCTTAAACAAGCCACCAGGAGGCAGTGTGTGACAGGTGAAATTTGTTCAGACACGGAACCTGGATTTCAGGTGAAATAAAGCTGTATTTCCTCTCCCTTTAAAGCCAGTCTCATTCACAAAGAAATCTCTAAATGAGGGGTGTACTTCTGTCCTGTCTTTAAGAAGACTGAGCTCGATAAAGCTTCTTCAAACAACGTTAGGGTCAGAGGCTGCATCTGCACTGATATACTGGTGCAGAAACACATCCAACACACAGATGTCAGCCTTTTTCCGTTCATGTTTTTAATACTCCAGTATATCACTAGGAGAGACAAATATTCAAAACATTGTCTTGCAGCTCTTTGAAGTGTGGACACTAGAAAAGTGGACATGAAAGGTTTTCCTCTTTTTTTAAATTAGAGGAGTAGGAGGGAGGAGGAGCTGAGAGAAATGGGAAAGGATCAGCCCCGGATAAATAGACACACACACACACACACACACACACACACACATACACACACACACACGCACAGAGTTCCCCTCTTCCCCAGATAAGGCTTTCGGAAGTTGAAGTTTACATTGAGCATCTGGGGGAAGTCAAGGGTTAAAGAAGTTTCCCACCACTGCAGAAAGACCTCTGTCCTCTTTAGTCATCTCGCCATATCCCACAACTGCAGTAAGCAAACAGTCTCTCTTCATTCACTTTCTCCTGCATGCTGTGAAGCCTACACATTCACACATTTCACACACATGTACAGGCACATACATGTTTAGGTACACGCACACTGCTTCCTCCCATCGCACTCGGAATACGACTTCTGGAATGATTACACTGTGTCTTCCACAAACCAGCTTAACTTTGGACACACACAGACTCACACAAACATCCTTTATCAACCCTTTTCCATCACTATAAGATAAAAGACAAAGATATGGCCCATCAGCACTTGATGAAGCAAACTCAGATAACGTTTAGTCTCGGTTGACATTATCTTCACTCTCCGGGTGAATCCCCGCTCTTGTTTATCCAGATACTAGACTCGGCTGTGGTTCCTTTGTCCAAGAAACTGGTGGGAAAATCATGTCCGTTATCTTGGCCATGGAAATAAAGAAATGGAGCCAGAGTAATGTACGGCCTTGAAACGGAAAAAAACCCACCATGCCAGCATGAGCCATAGAGTGTGTTTCAGTGTCATCAATCAAACATCGCTGACCTGGAAAAATGAGCCATTAAATTCTTTATTGAATACCTAATTTAACAGACCTGCAATGCAAATGTCTTACTCACAAAGAAAGAAAAGAAGAACACTGTGAAATGTGTGAATTTGATGGGAGCATCTGCAAACTATATTTACACTCAGAGTTGTTTTAATGAAGAAGAAAGGTTCACACGAGGTGAATTTTTCTCCACATTCTCTGCTAATGATGTTTGGCCCACTTGTCGGCTGATAGAAGACATACTCAAATAACAAAATTGTTTTGTGTGTGTGTGTGTGTGTGTGTGTGTGTGTGTGTGGACAGACAGATGGCCATTTGTGCCATAGTCCTGCCATCTGCTGAAATGAGTAGATTAGAGTAGAGAGAGCAGAGGGATTCTTGTGCGAGGGTGTGAGTCTGTCTGAAGTGAGCATGTGTGGAGAATGAAAAATGAGAGGGTGCAGTCTTTTCCCGTATGTTACACCAACTACAACTGACTACACAGTTGAGTGGGTGTCCTACTTTGCGATGATATAGCAGCTTATGGCCATTAACATAATGTTAAAGTCAGGATGAAATGGAAAAGATACCTTTTTAACCCTTTCAGATGACATCCTTGGTCATGTTGTGCACCTAGTGTAGGCCAAAAAAATCAATTTCCTCGTATTCTTATATCAAAATCCAATCGTGTCTTCTTCCTGTCAACAAAATATAACATTTGCTTATGTAAGTTTGTACCAGCTGATTTCAAATATCATCCATCAGTCAACCTGCAACTTTCAGCCTCACAGAGATAAAATTAATTGGCTAGCTAGCTAGCAGCAGCACTGTACATCCAGGCCCCTCAGTAGTATGCCAGACTTTGAAGCCAGTTAAAAGACAACTCTCTTATTTGTCATTTCCTCATTCCTTTATCCTCGCTTGAACCAGGAGTTGTTCTGTGTGCCATTTGGAACACTGTCCCAAAGCTCTTAGGAGCGAGGGTTGAGGAGCGAGTAGGGATTGCTGAGGAGCGTTGAGCCAGGATACATGAGCGCAGCCTTCGTGGAAGTCTTGTTTTCATGGCCTCGTATTGGATTGACTGGACGCTGCAGCTGATCAGGCTGATCTGATACAGCACATCATACCAGAGTTTCATACTGGAGTGAAAACAGATAAGAGATTAAATGCAAGTGTTTCACTCCCAAGTTTAATTTTTGATTTGTTTCCTGATTCACCATCAAGTTTAAAAACAGCTGTTTAAATTGTAGGTCTGAACCTTATACTTTTTCTTTTCACAATCTGTTCTTTCCCCCCTGAACGATTATTAGGCTATAGATACAATAATAGTCTGTTAACAAGAAACACTTTCTACCTTATTTACTGACATTTCCATTTAGTCACACCTGAGGCTGATAATTCTCGCGCATCGGATTTATGAGTTACCACTGCAATTTTCCCTTAAACATGTGGCCTAATAAATAATTTCCAGTATTCAAAACACACTCTAATCATATTCTGAGTTATTCATGTGCAGGTGTTTGTTAAACAGAGAAAAAAATAGCTCACTGTTGCTCTGGCAGTTAGAACGTTGTGCCTTTATTAGCATGAGCACCTCAGTGCATGTGTGTAGACACAAGCTCCAACAAAAGTCTCTCCAGCTGTTAAATCCAACTGACAGTTGATGTAACTTTGATCAGCTGCCACCGTCAGAAACGGATGGCGCTTCACATGACAGTCCAGTGGAAACAACATCTCATCTCTCCAAAAACTTATTTCCTCATTTCCCTCTTGTCACATGGTTTTCTTGCATCTCTCCGTGCATCCCTGGTGGTAGGGACGCACGCGAAGGACACAAATGAGGGGAGCGTGGATGCGATATAATGGACTTGGGATGAACCCATAGTGGCCAAACTGTGGAATTACAACTTCCAGGTCACATGATGCCATTGGGCTCAAACAGATTTTTTTCCCATATACTTACATTGGTAAAAGAAACGTCTGTTTATCAGTGGATATATCTTTTGAGCATCATATACCCCACGAAATGACACAGTGAATCACAATCAGAACTTGACCCATTTGATCCAACTTCAAAAGTCTAGAGGAGCCACACAATTAAATCATTCTATCCATATTCAAGTTAGCGGAGAGCTGCTGCTCTATGAGCCCAATTATGTGGAAAATCCGGGTAATTTTATACCTAGGAAGTCAAACTTTTTTTGGCTTCATGTGCCACTGAGTATCTTCCATAAAAATGAATGGGGCCCTGCCTCCAACACTATATCCAGCTCTCTTTATACATCCATGGGTACATCGGATTGTTCGCCAAATGAAACCTTACATTGTTTCACCAAAATGCTGTGGTTACGGGCCCACTGGCTACAAAATACTCATTTTGATGAAAGAGGTGTCTGTGACAGCTCCAGATTAATCACTACAACTTTTACAGTGGACTGTTTCAATGACCACATGTGGCATCGTCTCTCTCTCCCTGACCAATACTGCTATTACATTAGGGTCAGAGATTTAGGAGTGATATGCTAGCAGCTAATTTAGCCTCAAGCTAGCCCCAAAGAGAGATGAGGAGTGGGCTGAGGAGGTCTGATAAGCTCACTTATTTCTAACTCCCAGCACAGAGTTTCTTTCCAAATTCACCAAAGCAACAGTGACTCAGGTAACATCTTAATGAAATGTATGAGATTTTGCGTAGCTCTCTCTAGAGCCCAAGATTTTTTGTACAGCTTTTTCCAACATATGAAGTATTACCATCCAATACCTGTAAACAAAGTTCCCCTTAAAGTATAAATCCTGCACATAAGCTGGTCTGAATCAGTTGTGTTAAGGAGATTAAATGGAATTTAAGACAATAGATGCTTAGATTTGATCATGCAAAGCTGAAATGCAAAGCTTTGGGTAGTGGACGCCACAAAACCACTCAAAGCGAACATATTCACTTGGAATTTGTGATTTTAGGCAGTGTATAAAAATCCACCGTTAGAGTGTTTCCCCTCATAAACAAAAAATCAATCCCAGGACTACAGATGCACGAGTTGTTTTGAAGTGTCGCAAACAAAATTAAAATCACACTTCCAATTTGGCAGAATATGTATTACCAAGTTCGTAAAAACATCATGGTGATGAAGTGATGCTGAGTTTCAGTGCCATTTACTCTGTTTCTGTGGTGACGGCTGTGTAAAAGTAAAATCCAACTGTGGAAGCTCTGATCTCTACTTCAGTTGTGAAACTCTCAGATCACAGGCAGCACTGTGTAAAGATAAAACCAAAGGAAAAAACATGTCATCTACTGTTTAACATAGCATTGTGTAACTGTTCAATGCAGGCAGAGCAGAAGTAATACATACCATTTCTGGTAATAATCCTCATTGCTTCTTTTACGTTTAAGTACCATCACCTTTCTCACCCTACAGATTAATGTTTTAGATTAGCCGGGTAAGCCTCGTGCAGACGTGCTGCTTAGCTAACTGATTGGCGTCTCAGTTAGGAATACCCAGGCAGCTTTTTTTGAATCATCAAGGACACTCTCAAATCTTAACTTTGCAGTAATTGGCACAAAGTTAAAAGGCACTCAAAAGCAGAGTCTGGATCTTAAGTCAAAACTGACGTTTGTAGTGATGATTTAGAGATTTAGAGAATATCACTGCAGCTTTTTGGTTTATGGGCAATTAGCTTTTTGGAGGAACACCATCAGCTGTTGAGAAAAGCCTTGGCAGTAGAGCCTGGAAGAGCTTTTGGTGAACTTTGACCTCCAGCCTTGATGGCGTGAAGTGCTTTGTGATGCACAGCCGACTGCAGACATCAACATGACTCACTAGAAGAGGAGGCAGATGGAGGAAGCATTCTTGCAATTGAAGATTTGGAGGAAAGGGCAAGTTGCTTCGGATGAGTTACTCTGTGTTACACACTGGCAAACTAGAATTCAATATTCAGTGGAAGTTCTTCTTGTTTTCCAGTCTTGGCAAAGAGATTTTGAATGTAACACCAATCCAAAAAGATGATGGTTCATGATCTCTAGAAGCAGAAATTTCTGTCTCTCTGCGTCCATGTCTCTGCACATGGAAGGTTTCTATTATAGATAATTAGCATCATAACTGGGCTAGATGTTTCTGGAAGACATGCAGCAACCGCACAACGAGTTTAATCACAGAGCTCCTTCCATCTTCTCTTTCGTTTCTGGAGTTGAGTCATCCCTGTCCCTCGCCCCCGCAGATGTAGCGAGGGGCCAGGGATTCCCCAGAAGGCCGATCCCTTGGAGTCGCTGTGTTTATTGTTCATCAGGGAAGGCTTTGACTCCAGAACATCAACAGAAATAGAGAGTACATGTTAGTGTGTGTATGTGTGTGCATCGGGAAGCGTAGTTTTTTAGATTAGCTTGTGTTCATCTGCAGAATAGTAGGCTGCCACGGGCTGGGAAATATTCAGAGGCTTTCTCGTCTTATTAATACTGGAAGCAAGAGAAAGAAGAGACAGAAAAGGGCAAACAGAAGACATGACTTCTACTTGCAGTGAGATGTACAGCAATCACGAGATGGATGCCCTTTGTGAGTATCTGTTTAGTTGTCTTCTGTGTCTGTGGGGGAGCCCGACTCTTTTAGACTCTCCAGAGGCAAGAGGGACAACTGGTTTCTATTAAGGCCAATCAAGTTGAAGCATTATGTATCCTCTTCTGATGGGGAATGCAGGAAATGGATTCACAGAAACATCCCAAGATGCTGGTTGAACATTTGTTGCAAACCTCATTGTTTTGTTGAAACAAATCTGCATACTGGATGCTATTTTACACATCCTCATAAAAGTTATGTTTCGTGCTGAGAGTTGAAGAAACAATGTTTTATGGTTGTTGAAAGTGGAAGGGGTTAGTTGTTCCCTCTGTCTTCCTTAGCCCTTGTTGCTAGTGTTCAGTATTAAGCAGAGCAGCTGGGAAAGCTTTGGTGGCTTTAAGAGGCAAAAAAGGCACCATAGGCGAACACTGCTCCATAAACAAACGCTCAGACCACAAAATCTCTCCAGTTTATCCTTTCTGTGGTCATCGTTAGGCAAACAGCACAGAGTTTTTGCACTTTTCCTAAAGTAAGAAGCTGCTGAAAAAGCAAACACAGGCCTGAGTTATTGTAACCTTGAGTTAAAATGTGCAAGCCGGGGTCTGAGGAGGAACAAACCTGGAGGAGTGTGGTATTTTACTGTCAACATGTGAAGTATAACTACACACAGATTAATCCATCTGTACTGATAAAGTATGTACAGTGATTTCAGTCAGAAGGGGGGAGGTTGGGTCTAGAGGCCACTTTAGGGTGTTGAGATAAGCCATCACACACATGCTGTCTCCATTTGCACCACAGGGGAGCAGAGCAACCACAGCAACGAAAAAAAAAACACAACAGGAAGTCTCCAACAGACTGAGCTATCTTCCCCGTAGACATCCACGCCAAGCCAGATGTTCTTCTTCTTTCCCCTGTCCCTCTTGTGCTTGACTCTTCCAACCACCCCCACCCCCTCCTCCACCTCCATCTCTATTTTTCTTTGCCTCCTCTTTCCCTTACTCCCTTCCTTCGTCTTCCTTTCTGCCCTTCCTGTGATGTGTCACTGAGTCACTTGGTCAGCTGAGTCATGGAGGTGACTTTTTTAATCAGCTCCATGTGTGCTCTGCCATGATTTGGTGGCCTTCAGCAATCAGCCCTGACCTCCGGGCCAATCACGGAGCTCCCCGATGGGGCTCCTGGCATGCCAGTCATCACCGCATATTACTCTTCAGTTACCTCGCCAGCACACATGATTTGATGCTACCAAATGTTTGTGAGTGTTTTGAGACGAAGTGGTTGCTGTGTTTTAAAAGAAAAAAATGATGAAACACAACAAGAATCCCTTAATTTGAGCTTTGAAGAGCAGCAGTAAACTATAGTGACTTCACTGCATGAAAATCTGATTCAAGCAACCTTTTGTAATTAAACTTTGGAGGGACATTTTGATTGCACTCGTAAAACGGATTTCTTCTGCTGTTTTATAAATTCTGCCAATGAAAATGTGCCCGTATTCTGATGACTATGTAATGTACACAGAAAGCTGTGTGGTACACTGAAATCAGTCCACATGAAAATTGAATGCAAACACACATACTGTGCGTGTCCGCTGCCTTACACCATGAATCACCAAGCTTGGATTCTAATTGAATTTATTTGCCATAAATCTTTTGCTCAAAGCTTCTTTTTAGGCTCTCAGGAAGACTAATGAAATAAAACTCTGCACATACAGCAGACCCCTCCTTTGATCACTGGTTCCCACAGGAGGAAATGGTGGCTTCAGATACTGGTGGGCCATGAGTTTCACTGACAACATTGTTTATTGTTTAGTGAGAGCTATATATAATGTTTACTTTGCTGAAAGGAGATATACAGCGGAAATGTGTCAGAAAATTACCGAAAGCCCCCCAGAAAAAGCTGTTCTTCAGGCTTGCAGGACAGTAAAAACATTTACTTTCTGTGCTGTTTCCACACTAGAGGTGACAGATTTAGGACCTTGAGAAAACAGAATTTGCTGAGAGAAAAACCATTGCTTAACTGTTTTGCATCACTGCAATGACCTATGGATAAATCTGCTAGCCGATAAAATATTGACAGGCTAGAGCAGTAATAGAAACTGAAGGCCCATTAAAATGTTTTGATTAAGAAGCCGATAGGTTGTGCATGCCTATTGCTCTTCAAACACAATCAGTAGTGTTTGCTAGATACTGACATGAGATCAGTTTGTCAGTGTGGACATGGAAAGTTCATCTAAACCAAGATTCAGTGGTATAAAATTATTCACTTTTAAATTAAGTCAGCTGCATGTTTTGAGACCTATCAGACCTATAAATGGAAACTGTTAACAATATTGAATAAGGTTCAATAGCGTGCTGCACAGATTACCTGATACAAACACACAGACGGATGCCTTCATGCTTCTGTACATTTAGAATCACACCGAAACCACCAAGTGTGAGATTCAGCTCCAGCTTCAACAGGAAGGAAGCATTTTCTGCTGAATGTTATGAAAACCTCTCTCAGGCCTCCCGTCTGTGTGCTGATGGAAAAAAAAGTTGAGCCATATTAACAAAGGAACAAATGAATCACACTCCTTCCAGTCAGTCAGAATCGAATCAGTTTCATTACATTTCAGTTTCATTAGAGAACCTTTCTTTAATCATAAAAGCTATTCTTAGATAACATCTTTAACACGTCAACTACACTCATGTTTTGCAGTCAGCTGGGTTGGTGGTGATAAATGTAATTCGCTCTGTTGTGGTTGAACGTGGACACAGGAAGCACAGCTGAGCAATTCATATTTCCAGAGAACATTTGGGTTTTGGAACCATTTTCAACTGTTTTGCAGCCAATATTGACTTCATTGCAGCTTTATTCGCTCAAGTTGTTGGTGCATGGGGATTGCTGAGTGGTAGCAGGTCACCACAGCAAAATAAAAATAGAGAAAGCAAAACAGCAGCACAGAACATTTAAAACCATCGATGACAATCATCTGTATTTTAGTCAGAAACTCCTCTCTCTAAAAGGAATAGCGTGGCATCTTGGGAAATACAGTTAGATTATTATTTGGTGAGAGTTGAGATGAGAAGATTGATACCACGCTCACGTTTCTCCCTTAAATACGAAGCTAAAACCTGGAGAAGGTTAGCCTAGCTTAGCATAAAAACTGGACACAGGGCCAACAACTAGCCTGGGTCTCTCAAAAAGTAAAATTCCTGGTGTCTTTTCATCAATGTGAGGTTACCAGGCAACCAGCAGAGACTCCAGGAAGTCACTACACCTAGCCAAGATATAAGCCCCTTTTATGCTGCCTTGAACAGACGGTGTAAAAAGGGTTTGTTGCCACGCCATTCAGTATAAATGGTATGAGCGTGGGATTCTTGCCTTTAAGCCAGCAGTGGAGGTAGTAACAGCGCCTGATCAACATCTGTGTAAAAGAGACAGCTGGCAGGATGTGACAGGGGTGACTTTTGAAGACTTGTTATGGACACAACCCGCCACCGGGAGATCTAAATGCAGTAGTAGTTAGCAGCTAACTCGAAGAAAAAGACCAGTAGCTGAATATGACAATGAGGTACAGGAGCGCCTTAGCCTCTGAGCTGAGGATAAGATAAGCCGCCATAAAACAGGGATGGTAAATGACTGTTATTGCCATTTTATGCCATTGCTATTGTTTAGACGGACAATGACGGACCATATTGGCTGATGGAGACGGCGGACCCTGTTTGTGAATGAAATCCTTCTGTCTGGCAGTTCAGTGAAAACCTGACTAAAGTCAAGAGGGTGTGAGATTGAAACAGACTTGTTATATTAGGTAAGATTTTCTTTTTTTTTTTTAGCCATGAGCTCTTTAGCAGAAATGTTTTGTGTTTGTGGCATCATTTGCCAGCACATGGTAAATACACTTTGTTCTTTCAACATCGGGCTGTGTTAATGTGCTTATTGGCTGAGTAGTGTCTTGAATCCATCCTGGCAGTCTTTCAGACTCCCTTTTCAAATGATGCATACAGACTTGGGCCACCTGCTGGTATGGAGATTTATTTCCTTTCCGTGCAGGCACAGAATGTACATGCTAGGTGGCTGTTGGCTGTAGTCTTTGTGATGTGATGTTCTGTGCACCTTTTCGGCCAAGACACAGGCGACATGAGACGATACAACAGTCAGCCTACATCGCCACAAGATATTTAATGTCAGTTTAGTGTGTCTGGGCATTTTGAGATGCTGTTGGGTTAAACTTTGCCCCTGTTTTCAGTCTCTGTGCTAAGCTAAGCTAATCGTCTGCTTGCTCTAGCTTCATATCTAGCACACAAACATGAGGATGATATTAATGTCCTGAGCTGACTCTCAGCAAGGAAACAAACAAGCGTCCTTCCAAAAATGTCAGGCTTTTTTTGTTTTCTAAACTTAGAGATGGTCTGTTTTAGTCATGACTTTAGTCACGAGTCAACCACAGTTTTGAGGGATGGAGACTTTTGTGTGTTTGGCAGAGAGAAAGGGAGAGAGGGCCCTGGAGGATTGAAGGAAAGAGATGACCAAATGCTTTCAGCGCGCACATACACATAATCCAATACTCTTCTCTGTGAAACAAAGCAGTGGGAGGGAGAGAGCAGATGGACACACACAAGGATGGGGAAGTAAAAAGGATATTGCCTCTTGTCTTGTGCAAACACACAGACACATACATGCACACACACAGAAAATAATGAAAATAAATGTTCCTGTATTTTGACATAAACACACTCTCCCACTGTTTTTCAGTTTGATTAAACTTAAACACACACACACACACACACACACACACACACACACACAGGTTTTATCCCTAGTGGGCTTTACTCAATCGCACGTGGTTAGAGATAGCAGCTATCCACAATGTTCTCCATTCACTTTCTCTGAATGAGGGGTGTGGCTGCCGAATGCCTCCCCAGCCACTTGGGATGGCAATCACGTGACAGAGCTGTGGGCGTGGCCAGGGGGAGCAGCAGCAGCTCCAGCCTCACCAGCTGGAGCTGTGATTGAGAGAGGAAGAGAGAGAAGAGAAGGAGAGGAAAGGGTTGGGTGAGTTGTCGATTTTTATGTTTGCTGTGTGCTTTTCTGTCTTACAGGGAGAGCTGTGAATGATTCTGGGGAAAGAAGATGAAGGGGGAAAGAGAGAGAAACAGAAGGGGGGAGAGAGGGATGATTGGTGCTCTGAGGCTGTTGGTGTCAAAGTTAGTTAGCCAGGTGTCTCATGTGTGCTGTGTGGAACATGAAGTTTTGAGGTAAAGAGGTGGGGTGTGTTTTTGGCAGGAGATATGAAGAAAACCATTAATGTAGCGTGCAGGCCTTGTACTTTCTCATTTCTTTAATTTTTTACTCTCTCTATCCTTTCTCTTTCCCATTGTTCAGCCATTGGGGAGAGTTTGGGGGGGTCAGCACTGCCACTCCCCCCCTCCCTCCCCCTTTCTCCTCCTCACACTCCTCCCCTCTCCTTTTCTTTCTCCCTTTCCCTCCCATTGTGTCTTCAGCTCTGGAGCATGCATGGATAATCAATCTGCCATAATGGGACAGCATGTTGACCAATCAGGATAGCCCACCATTACTCTTAAAGGTCTCAGGTCTCTGGGGCTCTCTACAGTCATGTTTTCTCCTTTGGCCTCAGCTCTCGTCACATCAGACAGAGTTTCCAGCCTGACTTTGATCCAGTGCAGTGGATTAGCCAGGCTGATAGAGCCAAGCTGTTTCGACGTGATTTAATTTTGACAATCCCCTTGTGTCTGCTCTCCAGAGAGTTTGTTGTGAAGTTCAGCTAGAGTTGAGGAGTCGAACAGGTCATACTTTCAGTTTGATTTTTGCTCTTCCACGGGGAATAGTAAGAACTCCTCTTTTTCCCCTAACTCTTGTCAGATGCTTCTGGTGGGAAGAAAATTAGGTTGTAGTGAGTCACTTAGCTTTAATTTTGTGCCCTGGAGGCCAGAAAAACTTTTGAAATATCAGCCATCTTCCATGTTCTCAGCACATCACGTGGTCTGCTCTTTCCCAGTTTGCAGCACGGTGTCTGAATGGCTGCTTTGTTGGATGCTGCACCCAGAAAACCTTGTGAAGATGTAGAGATCCTTGCTTTGCACCAACCAGCCACATTGTATCTTCGTATTTTATAAGTAGAGTGATGCATTTGACCTTGCACATTGAGACAGCTGCATTAATAAAATGCACTTGTGTGCTTCCCTCATGTCACTGTAACTGCGTCCAACAGAGCATTATCGAATTAAGAAATTAATTTGGATTTATTTTCCCACAGTAGTCGGCCAGCAGTGTCAGTGTGGAGCTCAGCACACACAATACAGTTGATACCAGCAAATTCCTAATGCTGCCTCCTATCTGATTCACATAAAGCGTTATTACAATATGCTTTACAATAGGCGCCAGTTAAAGCCACTCAGCCATTGTTTGCATGTTTCTAATCAAATTAGCGTGCTGATAATTATGACTAATTCAATAACCACAGATAAACATTTCATTAGGATTGTTTGGGACCAGCGGCATGGAATATAGCCACACTGAAGTTTTTTCTTACTGTGGTTTAAGTCATTTGCACATTTGTGCTGCAGTTGCAAAGATCACAAACCTGATTCTTCAAAGGGGAATCCACCCCTGTATAGAATTAACCTGTTCTCTCCATCATGTCGGATGGTTTAGTACACTTTAGTTCCATGTTTTCCACCAAAGAATTTGCCCTGAAGGCAGCAGAGTTGAAAGAAGGGGAGGCGTGAACATGTTTTACAGTAAACAACCAGATTATTTGTCTGAAAATATTCTTTCCCACATTACGGTATGTCTTCATAGACCCCCCAGCTAATTGTATCCATGTGTGTATAACCTCATGTGGTCTTGTCTTCTTTTCCTGATCCATCAGCAAGTGATGAATGCATGTACTGTTACTCTTTTTGGGTTTCCCTCATTGGCACATTAAAGTAGAAAATAATGGACTAGCAGTCTTTTCGTAAAATGTAACAGTCAAAAGGAAACACATTGCTGCAAACACTTCTGGTGCTGCGTATCAATCTAGCTGCCCGTAGTGGGGGGATGTTTTCCGGTCTACATGTATGTCACAGGAGGGAGGAGGTCAGACATGTCATGTCCTGTTAGAGGTGACAGGTTATAGGCCTGGAGAGTTGGAGGGGAGCGGGTGATGTATGCCAGTTTGTGGTGTTCTCATGTACAGTGCTGGGGCAGTATTATGCCTCAAGCAAGGCATTATGGGTCATTGGTCACAGTGTTTTTAATTCTGGGATGATAATTGGATTTTAAAGGATGTTGTCTCAGGTGTGCACAAACAGATTTAAAGGAGCTATATGTAAGAAATCTAAAGCAAATAGTCATAAAATCCTCCTAATATGTCACAGAGACTAAGGAATAATGTTCATATAACATACTGATCTCACTGACAACAATAGTACAGCCAGAATATTCGCATTTTAAAAAAAATTTTACGGTCCGCAAATCATGTTTATGTTTTGAATTTGTGTTTTGGCCTGTTGCGCCACCCACCGCCGTCTACCAGTCACGCAGTCAGTAGAGTCTCAGCATCAGTTACAGTTACAACTGAGCTACAGCAGCACGGCAAGCAGCATTAGCAGTGTCCCGGTACATAACATTAGCAGTCTCCTCAGCTGTATCCCGGCAGCAGCGTTAGCAGCAGAGAAGCCGGACTTGCTCAAACGGTCCACTGGAAAACGGAAGATCAAGGACGCGGCGACGCGGTCCTGCCACGGCAGCCACCCGTGGGCAAACAAATCAGTCTCCAGCGTGCCGCTGTCCAGCAACCTCAAATCTGTAGGGGAGGGGGGGCGGACACGACTCGCGGCAGTATTTTGAATTTGAGTGCAGTAACCGTTTTGGCCACATTCTTACATACAGCGCCTTTAACTGTACAAGTAATCATTTGGTTTACACAAAGATGTTCAGAAACCTGTTCATCTTAGACCACACTGACAACAATTTTGTCCACTTATTTTTGTGTCTTGTGTTTCTCTTCACAGTTGGATTTATACACTTGGTTAAAGGAAAATGGTGAACTACTAAAGAGACCTAATTAGCGGTACAGTTTAAGGACAACCTACTGGTGTGACTCAGAGAAATAAGAACCATCTTCAAGTGCAGAAGTCAGCTCTGAACAGTGCGACGCTTCTCATTTCTTCCCATAAGTGCTACACAGTATCCACCGTTGAGACATTAAACCCAACTGGCCTTTTTCCAACTTCATACTCTCTTGGTTGTGTGATTTACTGCACCATGGGCTGTTCGTCCTTTCCCCTGTCCCAGTTCCCCTATTGCAGCTGTGGATGGGTCTGTGGCTGGACCATCCTAGTTCCCCATCCATGTTTCTCAGAAACGTTTCAGGCTTTGAGTTACGCTTGTGGTCAGTTGGCCTACAGTAATGAGAGCTGCCCAGAACAGCGGGCTCTTACAGTTGTACTCGGCACCACAATGACCGCCCTGCTGTGTTGGGTTTTGCTTTCTCATTTTCTCAGTCTCTGCTTGCAGCTATCGACCCAAACCGCGCTCACTCATGTTGTGTTTTTCAGCTCGTCACTGTTATTGTAGCATTTATCTTACATCTCATCCCTCCCTGGTCATGCACTTTACCTCGCTGACCTTTCATCTGCAGCTTTGTCTCTCCATTTCTTCTCACTCTTTCAGTCATTTTTAGGGGGTTTTGGGACAGGTCATTATCTACACTACCAGAAGTTTCCGTGTGGAGAGCCGTATTTCAGCACTGAGCAAACACCATCTGCTTTGCTCCCCGTTAGGCCAGGGGTCGCATTCTCAGTGGGCCAACACAAGTGACAAGGCTGAAGGATGATGTGGGCCAGTAGCATTCTTCAGACCATTTCTAAAGTGCCGACGTCTGTTTGTGTCGGCTGTAGCCATCATCGAGCCCACCGAACCTCATCGTCTTACACGGCAGTGAGTTGTTATGATGAGGAAACATGTCTGGATTTCTAAATCTCTGTGCACCTTTGGTTTCAAAGTGCGGATGGGGGATTGAGTGAGAGGGATTTCCTCTTGGATGTAGATGACAGCCCAGTAAGAACCTCCTCTATCCGCCCAGTTCCCTTCTGTCGACCTCACTCTGTCACTACCTACTGTAAATACACCATCATGTTATCTCCCTCAAACAGCATGCAGTGTAGCATTGAGCTCCTGGCCTGTGCTCCTTTAAAAACATGACATTGAAGTCACCACACCAGTCAAAATGCCAAATGCTTTCATAGAGATTTAAAGGGAAACTGATATTTTTCAACCCAGAGCCTATTTTCCATGTTTTTGTGTGTAAGTAATGAATGGACTTTTGATATTGGTCCAGTACTGAGAGAGAGCGCTGCAGCTGGCAGCCACAAACGGGCTGCAATGTTACCATTTGGGGCATTTGGCACTGTCGATGTACGTCCTCTAAAAGTGCTTGTTTTTGCCACTGACAGGCTCAAATTGTTATTACAGGTGTCTGGCAACAATATGGGAAAGACCCTACAGAGAAATAAAACGTTTCTCTTTACCTTTTGATTGATAAAGTCTATTTGTTATTATGTGTAACTAGGTCTTGCTCAAGGAGAGGCCTCGTTCTGAAATCTCGCGAGAGATGACTTGTTGCAAGAAGACAACGTTGGTAATGTTTGTGCAAGTTGGAGAGAGATGCACCGCAAAGACTTGCTGTGTCATAGAGAAACCTAGCTTAGTGTTATCTAAAAGATTTTCACTGTCATGGTTCATGGCTCTGATTCTGACGATGTAAAAAATACCTAGAAGATTTGGAAACAAGATTTGATGAACAAGAAGATTTCACACACAATGGCAAACAGACCGGGTCAGGGTAAAGAAAAATGTTTCATCTCTCTTTAGGGTGCTTTTGTATATTGTTGTCAGACTCATAATAACGATCTGAGCCTGTCAGTGGCAAAAACAAGCGGTTTTGATGAACATACATTGAATTTAAAATGTTTTATAATGTTGTCAAATAATTGTTGTCTACATGAGTAACTTAGTAAAACCATAGCAAAATGGGGTCTAGGTTGTAAAAATACCGAAGTTTCCCTTTAAGACATTGGCACTTCTGAATGTGTGGTTGGCCCACCATCAGACCTTTTACAGGGTGTAGACAAAACAGTATTAACACCTCTTGGAAAAGGACTTTTATGGGAAAAGAACACCTTAAGCCAGCACAGTAAATCATGACTGTAAGCACTGCCACAATGTAGCATCATATTCTCCTTCAGTCAGTTTGACCTTGTGGCTGCTGTTACTGTGTTTGGCCTATGCTGTGATTATTTTGACTGCAACCCCACTGACATGAATGCTTTGAAACTTCTTTGACCAATGCACCTGTGATCTGGGCACAGATGAAACAAAGTCATTCCTTGTGCTTCTTTAAAGCTTTGCATACCAAAGGACGATTGCCAGGTCTCTATACTGATGTTGACAAATGCTGAACTAATTGGCAACCAACCCAATATGGGCCACCTGTGCAGCAGTGCTTGTAGTTATGATTGCCTCAAAGTGTTTTTCAGTGAAGCTTAGTATTATTTCGTCTACTGCTGTTTCCCAAGTTTGGTCTAAGATCAGCACGAGGGCTTTTTTGCAAATGTTACTCAGTCTGGAAGCGTTTATATCAAAATATTAACTTAAAAAGGCCACACATATACTTATCCCATTCACCATCTGAACCTGTCTCAGCAGAGTACAGCAGGTTACACCTTCACTGCACTTAAATGCACAGCAGGTTTAAGCCACACTCTGCATAACAGATTGTCTGTCTTATTGTCACAGCAGGGGGTAAGTTCCACGTATTAGTGTCATTACTTATTATCAGGGAAATAAGCAATTAAAGTGGGCTTGAAAATGGCAGCGATGTGTTTAAATTGGAGTGTGTTTAATATGCTTGTGTCCCAAGTTGACACAGAGCATTTCTCATTTGAGACTCTGGCTTAAAAAGCTCATTCTTTACCCGACCGTACTCATAAAACTACCTCATAAAATTTTTAGATGATATTAAACTGAGCATATGTTAATCCTGTATTCATGTGACACACTGAATCACTGTCAGTCAACTCTGTGTGTTGCCTTCTTTTTTCTGGACCCTCCATCAATTTCATCCAGACTTCAGCAGACATAAAACTTAACGATCTCTTCCTCTTCAGAAGGAGACACCAAAGGGCCAGTGGAAATGTCATCTCCAGTTTAAGAAAGAGAAAGTGGGGGAGAAAAGAGAGAGGAAAACACAGTCGCATAGGAAAGGGAACTTTTCAACTGAACTGTTTCACCTCATGGGAACCATGTTTTTTTCTTAAATAACAGAGCAGACCGTGTTTAAGAGCTGTCAGTAACGGTGTGTGATTGGAAGAACAGGCGTGATAACTTATTTTCCCAAAGCACAAACCCTTATGGAGTGACCTGACAGCTACTGAACATATGCTTAAACAGACTGAAGGCAGGGAGGGGAAGAAAACCAGGTATCTTGTTGGGAAAGTTATTTCAGTGAAGTGTCCCACAAAACTTTTCATTAAAGGTAATGTTGTTTGCTATAAGTGAAAGGGTTTAATTTATGGTTAAACATCCTTTGTAATGACCACTGGACTGAACATAACATTCAGGGTAGTCTTGTCCTCAGTACATGACTAGTTTATGATGAAAACTGGAGATAATTTAAAGTTGTCTTCATTTGATTACTGATTTGGCATTCTGATGATTGTCAGTGCAACAAAGTCCAATTCCATGTGCCAACACAACAAAACAGTTAATTATTGTTTGAGGTCTCATTTCCCTGCATCTGTGTCCCGTATGACGGCAACAGGCTTTTGCAAACAATTCATCTTCGAGGTAGAGCAAAACATCAGCATGCACATTTAAACTGTAGGCAGAATTTGTGTGATGAACTGTTTGAATCCAAAACTGAAAACAAATTATGGTCAGCTATAAAAATCCTCCCACGTAGGCCAGTTCCTCATGTAGAGCGTCAGTCATCAACCACACTCATTTAAACAGTTTGGCTCATCTGCACTAATTACATGTTGTGCATGCCATGAATCATTTTACTGATTTCTTTTTGTCTCCTTCTCCCCCTTTCTGCAGGGTATTTACTGTACTGATATTGTCAGGGCTGGAGTTAAACAATAACACACACAAACCTCCTTTCTCATGTAATTTAAAGCAGGGCTGAAAAGTGGTGAAGTGGCGCTTGTGGATCGAAGGAAACTGAATTTCTTTGGTTTTTAAGAGGTTTCTTGAGAAGACAATGAAGCCTTTGTTTCTGGCATTGGCACGTTCAAGTTCCACTCAGTGAATATTAAATGTAGGGTTGGATGTGATGTGCCTGATGGGATTTTAATGAAAGGCTTGAGTGGGGAGTGTTGAGTTATGTGTGAGTCTGGAGTGGGAAGGGGATTCTCTGTTACAGCAAAACAGAAACTTGTATCTGATCGAAGGGGAACATTTTGTGTTGGTTTCCCGGGAGAGTTATGTTAAAGGTCAGTTTGAGGAAGTGGGTTTGATGCTTCAGGATGGTGGTTATTGATATCTGTCAGCTAATTGTTTACATGTTACATACTTCTTGAAAAATTAACTTGATGTATTCATTTTCTGTGAAGGTTGAGGCCAAACAAGAATGCTGCCTGAAAGCAGTTTTGTGTTTTCTGGTCTCTACTGAGCTATGCTGGCGTTCGGGATTAACAAGAATAAATTATGCTGTATATGTCAGACTATAATGTTTTTCAAGAGTGCTTTTCAGTTGAGTGCTCTCTCACTTCAAGACAGTTTATTACTTTTGCCCTGCCTAAAATAATGAACTGGATGCAACCAAGAGGTTTATATTAAGAAGCTTGTCCACACACAATAAAGACATTAGTACTTATTTTACCTTACTTTTCACTGTTTCTTCACAATACATAGGATATCATGTGGATGAAAAATAGTCCCTGGGAAGCTCAATAAAAAGAGTGATAGTTCATATGTCAATTGCTCACCCCAATTTGTATTTCTTGCAAGTGAAAGAAGAATCCAAAAGATGAAGAAAATTTTTGATTTATTGAAGTCATAGGTGACTGTGTTTTTCAACAGCAAAACTATATCAAAACAACAGTGAAACTTTCCTCTTTAAAGCCAGATTCCATTGAGAAAAATTCCATTGTGTGACTTTGATGAATCTGAACTAATCCTTTGAAAAACCAAAGTCATACAATAACATAAACAAAAAAACTGATCAAGGAAGCGAGAGACCAACTGACCCCAAGTTCAGTGAGGTAAAATTACTGTTTTTGTTAATGGAGTCTGGCTTTAAAGAGTAAATAGATTAGGTTTAATTTTTAGTTCAGTTCCCCGTAAGGAACATTTGTCTGTTTAGGAAGTACTGAGCGTACGATTGGATAAATGTGCTTGGATTGAGTTGTGTGAGAGTTTGTAAACTGATGTTTTGATATAGTTTTGCTGTTGTGGAAGTGTTTGCCTATGACTTCAGTAACTCAAGAATGTTCTAGGTCCTTGGATTCTTCATTCACCAGAGGTAGGCAAGGAAAGCAGTCCATGCAACACAGGGTGAGTAATTGATTTACAAATGGTCATTTGGGGGAGTGAAGTATTCATTTAAAGGAGCACTTGATTTAGCTTTGCACTTCCATAAGGTTGGGGGACTTAAGAGAGACAGATTTGAAGAATTGTCAAAACTAAAACAGCGGAGGCCGAGATATTCTGACTTTTAGCCCCTAATATGGGTCATGATTCAAAAACATTGGATCCTTGGTAGCATTTTTCATCTTGTCCTCCCTGCCTGGTAAATGTCCACCTTTTTACAAATTTGTAGCACAGGCTTTCTGTTTAAAAAAAAAAAAAAAGCATCTCCAAGCTCAAGCTGAGATAACCCTGATGACTGCAGGGTTATTTCCTCAGACTTGACAAGGCTCCCTGCAGGGCCACAGAAAACATCATCTGCTTTCACAAGCTGAGCAGCACTCCATGTGACACATTAGATGACATTTAATGTGTAAACATTGTGGAGTACCCATTGTAAGCTACAAACTGTTTTCGTGCGGCTATAAATGCTGTGGTTTTGTCTGCTGTGAAGCCCTTGGTGACAAACAGGAAACCAAACAACTACCATAATGCAGATAAAACACACGACTCATGTTTCATAGGGTTACTGTATGAGTGAAATACAAGCACTGAAACACATACAGTGACTTTTCACCAATGGTTTTAACACTGCAGGCCATGAATATAAAGCACAGTGTCATCTTCAGATATGTAAGGATAAGTAAATGCCAACGATGAAACTTGCAGCAGCCCTCATTCAAGTTTAAGTGCTCTCATTTGAAGATAAAGTCCTCTCTTTGATGGGATCTATCCATTCATGCAAAGAAAAAGGCTGAACTCATCTCCATTCATTACACAAAGCTCTCAAATCAGCTAATCCTGAAATGCCGCTTTCGTGTGTCACGAGGCAAAAAAGAAAAAAAAAAATCCTCTGCCTACAGTGATGTGTTTATTGGAAGCAATCTTCACACATAACATCTGTCTGCACTTTTTGAAAGATGTTTTCATTTGGAGACTTTGCACAGATGAAGGGAGATTAAAGCAGCAGACCAAATATTTTGATGTGTTTTCTAATTGAGGGGTCAGTTTAGGTTCATTAACACACCTGTTTGGTCGTCTTCCTGTATTATTCATTTGAATGATCTGTGCACCCCACCGGTGTGGCTTTTTTTGGCTTCAGTTAAATGAAACACCACTCTTGGAAGGAAGTTTACTTCAGTGAAATCTCGCATGTCAGATACATTGTTCAATTTTCGATGCACTCATTGGGTCTGCCTCGTATGAGAACAGTTAGGATTCAACGGCTGAGGCCACTGAGTTGTGATCTGAGTCATACTGTATGTCTGTAATGAGGTTACTCATGCAGAAATGTAGTTCGCCATGGCAAAGGTTATTGACGCTTTCTTTGTGGAACATCATAACGCTCCAACGCAGATCTGACTCATGAAGAGAGGCTTTGTTGCAGATGTAAATGGCAGAACTGTCACTCTGATACATAAGGCATATAAATAGTGATGTAAAAAAGCAGTGGAAGAGGATTGCTAATGGCCAGCTCATCTTTAGCCTGGAGAATTAAATCATTAGGAAGCAGTGCTGATGAAAATGAAAGTGCTCAGTTGGACTGTTCGAGAAAGAGAAGTGAATATTGAAGCAGCAGGGTGGTTTGCGAGCTGGGTTACATTTTTGACTCTTTTGAATTTCGTTTTTTCCACTGCATGTATGACTCCCATTTGACACTTTACTATGCTTTGTGTGCTTGCCTCCGCTACAGTGTGACTGTTTGTCTATTCTTAGAGAGCAGCCATGAAGGCCAGCAGATGGCCCATGGCTGGCATTGTCATGGTGCCCAGGAGGCAGTTTGGCTGCAGATCTGGAGTATGTCATTAGAGCTAATCTACATTCTGTCATTCAAGAGGCTACTGATGCAATCGGGGCTCAATGTTAATAGAGTTCAGTGCGGGGCTAGCCAAATGACACTATGCAAACATTTGCAAACACATCTCACGGGCTCAAGATGAATCGATCCAAATGCCTCAGGATTATTGTATCATTTTCCAAGACGCTGCTTTTCTCTGTTAGGTTTTTTGAGGACAGCAATGCAGCGCTAAATCAGCTTTAGTCCACCATGATGAGGTATTCACAGGGGGTTCATGTTACAGCATGGATTGAACCCTACCCCTGCTTGCTTTATTTCTTTTACCAGCAAAGTGAATGTCCTTGCATGAGGGGAAACTGCCTCTTTGGTTGTGGAAATTACTGCGCAAAAACAAAATCTTGTACACTGATGATTTACTGACTGATGATAGCCATGGGGGGGGGGGGGATTTCTCTTATTTTCCCAAGACTTTTGCAGTGGATTTGTCAAGTTTTAGCCAAGCCACATGTGGTATCACAGTACAGTTCATCCAGTAGACTGTCTGAGGATTAAAAGTTGGAAAGACTGATGAATAGACTTTTGAGGGTGTGGTACCTTTTCTCATGGTCCAAAATTGTAGCTTTTATTCTTATTTGGAATGTATTGAGTTCAGAGATATTCAGCGCACTCATCACTGCTCCCATGACTTTGGATTTTTAAGGTGTGCAAGTATCTTGGAGAATGAGATGTCAGTGCATGTTCTTATACCATGTATAGCTTTAGTGCATATGTATGATTTGTGAAGTAGAAAAGGCTGATATGTTCATTCACATTGTTTAATTAAAGCCCCAATCAGCCAGTGTTACTTCCTGTTTTTGCTTCTGTCTTACTCAGAGAATGGGGGTGTTCCCATGGATGTATAAGAGAGATGAATACAGCTTTGGAGGCGGGGCCTCATTCATTCCTATAAAAAAGTTGCTCAGTGGCGCATGAAGCCAAAAAAGTTGGAATTCCGGAGTGTAAAATCATCCGGATCTTCCTTATCATTTGGTCCGTAGAGCAAGCATGCCTGAGACTTTGCCGGCCAAGTGGCTAACTTCTACCATCTGAACCGGCTTCTTCCGTTTTAGCCCTTCACTAACTTGAACGGGGATAAAATTGTTTAACTGTGTGGCTCTTCTAGACTTTCAAACGTTATTGAACAATTCATCAAATATTGACTGTGAAACAAGTTATTTCCTGTGATGCTGAAAAAAATAAATCCACTGATTTAGAGACGTCTCCTTGGAAGTGTAAGTCTATGGGGAAAAGTATTGATGGATCCAAAAGTATTAGTTACACGGTTTGGCCACTGTGTCAAATGGGCTTCAAAGTCCTTCATAGAGGCCTGGGGTGTGGTTAATAGTCGATTATAATCCATTACCATGGCAACCAGACTGCTGTTATAGTGTAGGCTATATGTCAAAGTGATAGTATGGATATTAGCATAGATAGAAATAGTGGTCACTCTAAAATAAGTTGTGAGGTGGAGGTTATTTTTGCCACGTCCTTCACCTAAAGGTAATATGGATATGGCTCTAACTTAAGTCTGCTTTCAGTTATTTCTGAATGATGACAATTTATTTAACTGAAAGTTGATCAGAGCAACTACTTTGTTTGCTACTTTGCACAACGGCAACTTCATGTGGTTAATGAGACATAACAGTGCACCTGCGCAAACTTGGAGGACGATGTATGACCTGCAGCTTCTAGTACAGACATATGTCATCTTCCTGTTTTGTCAACAACCTTCTTTTTTCAACGTTGAACACAAAATTAAGTTATCTGTCAAAAAATACTTGGCCAACAATGTGGCTTATCAACATTGTCAGGAAATGCCCACATACACTGCAGTGGGGCTCTAAGTGGTGGTTACACTGAATCTTTCAAGGTATACCATCAACTTTGTGTAAATGTGTGTTTCAGTTTCCTGTGAGACAGGTCCCAGTTGTGCCCTTAAATTAAAAGCACCCACAGTGCTACAAGGGCTGCACAACATGGTTATTAGCAACACTTTTTCCAGGACAAAGTCACAGAGACCCAAAGAAGTGGAAAGTCTGTACTTCATAGTTACAGTAAAAGCTGGAAAATTGATACTCTTAGCAAGGTCACATGCCTCTTACAGCCTCCCACTGTTTTCTGTGACTCTATCTTGCACTGTCTCCTCTGAGGGTCCAGGAAGGCGAAGGTCTGACCGGGAAAATTAGATATCAGAAAATGTTCCACTGTTATTTGTGCAGCATTTAAATTCTTATCACCAGTGTTACAGGAAGGCTGTCACTGTGTCATGTCAGGCAGACAAATCAAAGGCACAAAGCCTTCTATGTTCTTCAGCAAAAAGCTTACAGATGCTGGCGTCTTGAACAGTCAATTTTGTGTTATTTGAGAAAAATAATCGACCCAACACAGAACCTGACACACAGAACTATTACAGCTACAGTGTACTGCACCTACATGTATGTGGAGTCAGGATGGATGCCTCCCCTCAGCTTCAGGTATATGTGTCTGTGGTTTGTAGTGTCTGTTACTGCAAACCTCACACAGACAATACCACAAGTTTCTCTCACAGCACAGGAAATCTTGTCTCCTCCTACATTGTGTGTGTGAGTCTCTGCTGCTGCAAGCACATACTAGCACATTTGGCAGAGTCGGGCTGTGTTTTAGTCTGCTTGTTGCAGCGTTGCCTTGGCACACAGCCTTCGTCTTCTACACAACAATTGATCCTCCTTAAAGTGAGGTAAGCCGTGATTTGTAGTTGGCAGTGCTTTCCCCCGACGAGGGCTGTTCATTTTGTCTTCCTAATCCTTTTAGGATTATGAAATTTGCCTCTAATCTACAGCTGCACCGCTTCACTTTGGTTACAACTTCCACATCGTTTATTTCTGAAAAGTCAGAATTTCTCTTGCGGGCTGTGCTGCTAACATGAGGTAGTTGATAATCAAAATGTATGCAACATTAAGCAGCAGCAGATGTGTGCCTGTCCCTATAAGATTTATTGGCTAGTTTTACCAGTTGAGTGTATGCACTGGAGTAAGGACCACTGGGAAAAAAATAATTCTTTATTGAACAGTTATGGGAATGTTTATCTTGTTGTTTTATGTTTGCATGCACACCTGCACATGTGTGCACATGTTTTCCTGCTGGCACAAGTTGAGTTTTTGGCAGACAGCGTAAAAGACAGATTAACACCTCTCAGTGTTGTCTTGCATAAAGGCGGTCGCTCACAAATGTGAATTTTAAGTCTGATGCATCCGGTTTCACACAGGAAGTGAACTGCTCAGATCACTATCTTCTGTGGTCCTCATGCCGAACACTGCAGTTAATATGATTTTACATACATTTTTGTACTCAGTCTTGCAGTTGTTTTTCTAAGTTACTGCATCCATTTTTATTACTAACTTAATGCATGCACTTCACTGCTTAAAAGTCTTGTGTGTGATATACCATATGAATATAAGATATAAATAAACATCTCTTAATTTCCTTGCCTTTTCTCTTTATTCTGCGTCCCACAGGGTCAGAGGTCAGTCTGAGCCACAGCAACATGTCAGAGTCCGCCAAGCCCCACCTCCCCAACCCACAGGGAAAGGGGGACAAGACCCATGGCAGCGACTTCAGCTATGTGGGCATCGATGCCATCCTGGAGCAGATGAGGAGGAAGGCCATGAAGCAGGGCTTTGAGCTCAACATCATGGTTGTGGGTGAGTCTGACATTCACACATTAAATTCACCACTTAACAAAAACAGTCTAAAGGTTTTGTTGGTCACTTGCAACTTGAGTCCACACATGGACACTCAAAACAATTTTAAAAACACCCAGAACAACAGCAAGATGGGCACGATTTTTTGGCTCTCCAATTGCACCAAAAACGCTTGTAGAGTCCTTGTTTTAAGTGTTCAGTGCGCTTGACCTTTCTTGCTGTTGTAGTGTTATTTTGTGGTGTTAACCCTAACCTTGTCTCCCACACATTACATTCATATGCAGCTAATTTGCAATAGATTTGGTTAAACCTTCAGTTAAAGGAGCTTTATACGATATTCAGAGCATTAACATAGGATCAAAGTACTATTTGCTATGTAAATGTAATGTAATGGAGTCATGGCATCCTGAGTAGAGAATGAAGTCACACTACCTGTGTGTGTTGTAATCCAAGCTTCTCCTTTTGTTGTTGTGGTAGACGGTCCAGCTAGTCGTGCATGTGAGTCCCTGTGACTAGCTAAACAGTCCCACTCTGCATGATGCTCGTATGGTGCTTAAACAGTGTTTACCACTGATATCGTGACCCCATTATTGTACTGTAGAAGCGTAGCCCTCCAGTTCCCTCCCTGGTTAACATTGTTAGCTCTGTCAGCACTGTTGCTGTTGTTAAGCACTGTTTATGGAGTTAACACCGTTAGCTGCTAGTTGCCGGCTCAGTTACAGCCATATTGAGAGCTGTGTGCAGACAATCTCAATCAGACTCTGAATCTCTGAATATTGTATAGAACTGCTTCAACTATGCTTTAGTTGCTGTGAGTAGGTATCATGAGGACAAATGAAACTGTAAGAGGTTGAAAACATGTGTTGCTAATGCTAAATAATTATGCTTATAAAAAAAAAACTTGTATGAGAAAAGGTTTGTCACCACATATGACTACAACTACAAAAATGTAGTATGATGTAAAGATTAGCTAATGTTTCCATCCAGCCTGACCTTGAGCTTTTACATTGAGCTTGATTACACCTCCATGTTAGATTTGGATACAACTCCTAAAATCTAAACTGACACAGATGTATCTGAGAAGGCTTGAGGCTGTAATTGCTTCCAAATGTTTACAACAGTTATTGACTCAGTACTGAATTCAGCAAAAAAGATCAGAAGGCATTTTCAATTTAAAAAAAAAAAGCAGAACAAAGCTCAGACAACAGGATGCCATACACAGCATGCTTAGTTGGCAGACTCTCTCTGATCTGGAAAAGACCTTCTCTATTCTTTTTCTTTATTACATTATCATGAATCTTCTCCTTGGCTGTCCTTTGATGCAGTCAAACACCAGAAAATAAATAAAAATCTGTGTTTGTGTGTGTGGTTCTGCTTGAGCTGTTTAGTTAAGAGTCAGCCAGCATGGTGCCTCCCTCAACAAGCTCTTTTCTTTGTGTCAATGATGTAACAAACAAACACACTTGAGTGGACAAAAGGAGGCTGTCAGTGCTGCGAAAGTGGCATAATGATGGCGATTACTTAGACGAGCTGTAGCAGCTACTTACCACCAGTGGCTGTAGATACAGATTACTCATGAGGAGTAGGTTGAAAAGCCTCAGCTACATCCCGACTGGATTTTTAAGCCTTGCTGTTTGTTTGGATCATATTAGCATGGTGGTGGTTATAGAATGCAGTCAGTCTGATTTCAGGCCCTGCGGGGCAGGGTTTTGTACATGCAGCTAAGATGACAAGTTGCCACAACTCCAAGGAGGACCGATAAAGTTCATCAAAAGAGGCATTTTGATTTATAGATGTAAGGGAATGAAGTGAAAGAGTAAGACAGTGAGAAACTAAAGTGATCTAACTGCACATTTCTACATAACACCAACATGTATCCACTTGTGGTGCATTGACACCTAAATGAAACTTGTGTCGTGAGATGATTTAACACTGTGTTGTAAAATGATACTCTCACACCGTGCACACTGGAGTAGAATACAATCAAAGTTCACAATAGAAAAGAACAATAATGAGTTTAAACCTGTGTGAAGTGTTTTTTGATTGCCAGAGGGAGCTTTGATATGCAGTGCTATGGCAACGTATCAAGTTCCTCTGGGTAATGCATTGGCAGATAGTTGCCTAACATCTCAGGGGAGTCCTGTTTCTCACTGTAAGGCTAGTATTAACCTGCCTTTACACCTGGTCCATAAAATCCTGAGAAAAATGTCTTTGTTTTATTAGATGTTGACTTTATTTGTCACTCCTTAGAAACTGGGTGGCATGAGGTTGTGGAGGTGTTCGTGATACAGTGTTCTCCCATTGCGCAAGACTACAGTATAGAAACTAGCAGGACTTCATAGCTTTTCAATGTTTAGTCTGTATACATTTCCTGATTTTGACCGTGTAGTTTTCTTTATCTAGCCATTACCTGTGATTTAAAAGTGTAGAGTTAAAGACATCATGAAAGAGTCACTAGCCATGCTAGCAGCTCTTTGAAGCTGTACGCTTTGAGCTAAATGCTAACATCAGCATGCTAACATTCTTGCAATGACAATCTAAAAGTTAAGTGGGTATATGTATTATCATGTTGAATTATCTTAGTTATTGTGGACTCGAGTCAGACTCAAGTCGCAAATTTGATGAATTTAGACTTGACTTGACCAGATCCAAAAAATAATTGCAACTAGATTTGGACTTTAAAGGGATAGTGTACTCAAAAATGAAAATTCAGCCATTATCTACTCACCCATATGCTGAGGGAGGCTCAGGTACAGTTTTAGAGTCCTCACAACACTTCCGGAGATCCCAGGGGAGAGGAGGTAGCAACAAAACTAATGGAGGCTTACGGCACCCCAGATTCAAACGTCCAAAAACACATCATAATTGAAACCACAAAATATTTCCATACTGCTTGCCCGTAGTGATCCAAGTGTCCTGAAGCCCCAACATAAAAAAAAACGTCATTTAAACTCTGTTTTTAGCCTCATTGTAGCCTGTAGCTCTGACTGCCTCTCTGTGCACCGCGCTCACGTGTGCGTGCTTGCGTGCAAGACCAGCAAAAGCACATGAACACGGTGCCCATGTCTCACGGTCTCGTGCAAGCGCACACATGTGAGCGCGGTGCCCAGAGAAGCAGTCAGAGCTACAGGCTACAATGAGGGTAAAAACAGAGTTCAAATGACTTTTTTCCAAACAGTTTTTTATGTCAGGGCTTCAGGACTTTTGGATCACTACGGATGAGCAGTATGGAAATATTTTGTGGTTTCAATTATGTGTTTTTGGACATTTGAATCTGGGGCGCCGTAAGCCATTAGGTGGAGTTTTGTTGCTACGTCCTTTCCCGTGGGATCTCCCCAAGGGATGTGAGGACTCTAAAACTTCACCTGAGCCTCCCTCGGCATATGGGTGAGTAGATAATGACTGAATGTTCATCTTTGGGTGCACTATCCCTTTAACACCAATGATTCCTGACTTCGCTTGGACCTTCTGACTTGAAGATACTTGATACCTTCACCCACGACCAAAGATTAGAAAGTGTTTTGTTTAAAAAGTGTTTCACAATTCAGTAAATTTCCCCTCATTTCATGGGTCAGCTAACACTGAAACTTTTTATTCCCAGCAAGTCGACGGTTAATTCCCCAGATCCGCTTTATTTTTGAACTGATCCAACAGCATCTTGTCAAGATGCAGGAAAGAATCATGAAGAAGATGTTATGTTGCTGAGAGCCAGTTTAAAAAAAAAAAAAAGAAAAAATGATACCAAAGATAAAGTCACAAAAACTGCATGGTAAAAAGTATTCAGGATTTTTTAAAATTTAATACATTACTACCCTGTTGTTTACTTGAGTGCAAAGACTTGAGACTTACTTGTGACTTGCAGAACAATAACTTGGTCCACCACTGAAAACTAGAGCATCTTTTGTGATCCTAAAAAAGTTTCCGTCGGCCAACAGACTTTTCACTTGGATGGCCAGTGAGGACGTGAAAGGTTAGAGCAGCCGTGGTCTTGGCCGTGTCCACTGTGGTCTCCTCTGTGAGACGCATTTGCCTAATCCCTGCCCTCAGCCAGCTGACCTTTTGATTTCCACCATACACAGCAGAGAGGGCAGCCAGGGTGTCTTAGTGTGTGTGTGAGAGAGAAAATGTGTGTGTGTGTGTGTGGGTGAATGCAAGCATCTGAGCAGACTGCATGTAGGGTGTGTGTGAAAGAGCAAGTGTGCGACGGAGACGGAGAGAGCGGTGGAAAAGGCCGCCCTGGGTGTCACAGAGGGCCTGGCAGCTTGGCAACGCTCCACACGCCACAGTGGATGCCCATAGGGGCTGTGAACGGAGAAATATGGGGGGAAATGAAACAGCCACGAGAGTTGGTGTATGTGTGTGAATGCATATGTATGTGTGTATCCCTTTTATGCAAGAATTATTCAATAATTCAAAAGAATAACAGTTTTGCTGCCCTAGCTGTTACACAAATTATCTTTATGTGTTTCCAAGGACTAACCAAACAAGTAATGTCCTGAATGTATGAAAAAACCTTGGAAAATCAAAGTCACCTTTTTTCAATTTGGACTTTTCTCAGTCTTATCTTGTATTTTGAACCTACAGTTTTCTGTAAGTGTCTTATTCTGATGGGGTCGCACAATAAATAAAAATGGATTGGATCATGATTTGATGCACAGAGGTTGTGTGTCATTGAGATACTAATAAGTAGCATGTGTGCACAGTCCACAACTGTTTATTGTTATATATGTCATATTGGTTATCCCCTGGTGGTTTGAGTACAGTGATACATCTTAAAATAGTTTAAAAAATGGCTTTTGTGTGTGTCTGCATGTGTGTGTGGTCTCTACCATACATCTGTCCTCTTGGCCTCCACAGCTTGCCTGTCTGACCCTGCAGCTGTCCTGCTGTGCTCATCTTCTGTTGACACACACATGCACACACACCCACTCACTTCACAATCCATACATTATGGATGATGTCATGTGCATATTCAATCTCGCTGGTTTTGTGGGTAAAGATCCTTAAAGAAACTCTTGTTTTAGAATTGAATGAGGCTCTTGTCCTTGTGAGTCTCTGGGGTTAAAACCACCAGTGAATGTGTTCCCAGTTTCTCTAACTGTTGTGTGTGTCTCTGTGTGTGTCTGTGCTTTTTCCTGATCAGGGCAAAGCGGCCTGGGTAAATCCACTCTCATGAACACCCTGTTCAAATCCAAGGTGAGCCGTAAGTCAGTGCAGCCTGACCCGGAGGAGAGGATCCCCAAGACCATCGAGATCAAGTCCATCAGTCACGGTCGGCCAGTGTTCATGTTTCGTAGCCTAAAGCCAACATTTTTGTGATATTATTAACATGTGTTTCCTGCTGCTCCATCAGACTACTGAGTTGTTGCTTTGTGTGTGAGCGTGTGTCCAAATGAAATACTGAATTGTTTGTTTGTGCAGACATTGAGGAGAAAGGAGTGAGGATGAAGCTGACAGTAATTGACACTCCGGGCTTTGGGGATCAGATCAACAATGAAAACTGGTGAGCTCAGGTTACCTTATCTGGAGGCCTCGCTAGCTGTTAGTAAAGTCATTTCTGTCATTGCATCTGTAAGGTTACTTATTCATTCTGACTTAGATAAGACCATAGTATTATTTTATATAGCATATTACATAAAAGCAGTATAACTCTGCATGAAATCACATTATTCATTACTATAATTATATAGTTATTCAGATGTCGGCGTAGCTTTAATAACTATTGGCAAGAGGTTTTGACTGTGGCCTGATTCCTTTTTCCTTTGTCAGCTGGCAGCCCATTATGAAGTTCATCAACGACCAGTATGAAGCCTACCTGCAGGAAGAAATCAACATCAACAGGAAGAAGAGGATCCCCGACTCCAGGGTGCACTGCTGCATATACTTCATACCTCCCACAGGCCACTGGTAAGATCACATATTAAAGCGCTCTCCTCTGACTAAGTGCCCCACTTTTTTGCTCCTGATTCCAGCAGTTTCTCCCACAGCTGCAGAGACTAATCAGGCCTTCTGGGAATCTCTCCTGACCCATTGTCTGTCCACAGCTCTTTAACCACATTCTTCTCCAGCTTTTCTTTATCATCTCTCTCTGTAGTGACCACATGTGGAACTCATTCTTTCCTCAGGGACACTGAAAATCACACGAAGAGTCAGATTTCACAATGAAATTGGACTCTTGGGTTCTCATGGTTTACAGAGAATTATCAGAATGTTGTGAGTGCCTTATCTTGAGTAGAGAAGGCATATTAAATACTAAAATATGCCAATCTTTTTACCAGAGCGTGTTAATTATAGGCTCACTGATTAATGTGTTGCATACACATTGCAAATGCATACAATTGTGTGACCTTAACACAAAACCTTCCTCAATCCGCCAACCTCCTAATGAATCACTATGCCTGAAAGTGTTTTCCACTGAATTTAATTTGAAAAAAGGGCTGCATCAGAGATCTGGATTTGATCATTGATTCTGTGCCTTCATTTTTCATCTGGAACATGTTGTTAAACAGAGAGATGGGACACTGAGTGGTTCACAGATCCATTCCAGGTGGAGCCAGACATGACAGTAGTCAGAGACGAGCACATTTTGGATGAGGCTGCGTGGAGCCAGAGCAGAAAAACTATTGTCCTAAGTGTATATGATGCGAACAAATCAAAGTTGCGAGGATTTTAACAGTAATGTTGCTGTAATTTGGCACAAGATTTATCCAAGTAAATGAACTGAAGGAAGGTTTCTTGGAAAGACAACCAGTCATGTCCAAAGTGTCCTTACAGCTTCTTGGCAGAGCACACGCCTCTCTTCAGACAACCAGGTGGGGGCTGATTGCTTTACTTACACTGCGTCTGTGTCGGCATATTTTACTGCGGCAGAGATAACACAAACCACATTTCTCCTGCTGCTCTCTCAGTGATTAGGGTCTTTTTTTCCCAGGCCCACTCTGTAATTTGTTCGATTTAACAGCGATGATTAGTCCGTCCTTATGTGCACTGAGGGTCAAGGAAGGGCACACAGCAAGCCTCACTGCACACACACAGAATTTATAGTCCACAGAGGAATCTTGAAAAGAGTGCTGTTTTGTACACATGGAGATAAAAGCACACAAAACACCCATGTGCATCAACTGTTAACAGACGCTCATTCACTAACAATCTGAGTCCATATCTCTGTGACGGCTGCCGCTTCATATTTCCGTGCACCACCAACTCAACAGTTGTCCTCTTCAACGCTCTCCGTATGAGTGGGGGATGACATGTGTGTGTCTGTGTGTCCTGCTGTTTGACAGACCCCCTCATCATCTGCTCATGTCGCCACAGCTGCAGCTTCGGAGAATGTGTGCATCCCTGTTCGTGCAAAGCAGCGCGTGTAGTGGACTCAAGTGGGCAGTCGGCATGCTAACACTTGTGTAACTACAGTTGTGTGAATGTCCTGAATGTGTTTGCGTGTCATACACAACTTACAGCTGCTAGGTTCGACAACACACATACTGCTCACCTCTCTGTCCCTGTCCTTTATCCTCAAATGTCTCTAAGCACACTATATTCAAACTGTCACACAAACATCCCAGACATGCACACTTTCATGAATGCATGAGAATGCACACTCATTTTGAAAACAAGACGCAAACATCTGTCAGGAAGTGGTGTCTTCCTTACAGCCACCCAGAGGGTATCAGGCAGCAGAACAAAGGAGACATCTGTTGGGGCTACTGTTGTGACCTGGCATAGTGAAGAATGTACACTGATCAGCAACAATATTAAAACACTGACAGGTGAAGTGAATACCATTAATCATCTTGTTACAGTGCTCTGCTGGGAAGCCTTGGATCCTGGCATTCATGTGGATGCCACTTGACACAAACCACCCACCCAAACACCATTGCAGACCAAGTATGCCCTGTCATGGCAATGGCACTTCCCCGTTGGCAGTGGCCCCCTAGAAAGACATGCCGGTACCCCTGAGCCGGTACCCCTGAGCCAAGTCTGTTCCACAGTGGGGTCTCCTTGGATCAGACTTGGCTCTGACCTGTTGAGACATGGACACAGGACTTCTGTGGGTGTCTTGTGGTGTCTTGCATCAGGGTGTTGGCGCTGGATTCTTTGAGTCCTGTGGGTTGCGAGGTGGGGTATCAGCACATGCCACAGATGCTCAATTGGATTGGGATCTTGGGAATTTGGAGGCCAGATTGATGCCTTGAGCTCTTGGTCAGGTTCCTCGGGCCATTCCTGAGCAGTGTTTGCAGTGTGGCATTGTCCTGCTGGGGGGGGGGGGGGGATCCTGCTATCAGGAAGTGCCATAGCCATGAGGGGATGTATGTTTAACAATGTTTAGGTGGGTGGTGCTTGTCAAGTTGTCCCCACATGAATGCCAGAACCAAAGGTTTCCCTGCAGATCAGTATTATTCACCTCATCTGTCAGTGATTTTAATATTTTGGCTGATGGGTGTATGTTAAAAGACACATATTTATGTGTGCATATGTTAGGTATGAAGGCTTAGAATAGAGGACACGTAGTACATATTTGCAATCTAATTTTCTGTGCACCAAAAACAACAAAACACTTTGTCTTGGCACTGATTTGTGCTGGACAAGTTTTGTTGTTCTCCCACAGATTTTAGCTGTTCATCAAGAGGGAGAAAAAAGTGCTGGAACAAACTCTAAAATCCTTCTCTATTATTCTTTTTTTGCTTATTTTCCCTGGCTTTTCACATAGTTGAAGTTTTTAAATTAGGGCCTGTAACCAATTACACAGACATGGCGCCAAAAGCCTCTGGATGCCTCTGCCATGTGACCACAGTCCAAGAATGACAGGCAGAAAAATGATGACAGGACTTCTTTGGTAGCTCTCACAGGCCTCTATCATTGGAGATATGCTGGTTTTTGTTTGATTGTCTATTTGTCTGAAGTGTTTTAAACAGCAGTTTGTATTTATCAAGGCTCTGATATAATTTGCGTGTCAGCAATTTGCTTTTGAGTTGCTTCTGTGGTTTCAGATAGACGAACGGTGCTCAGTGAGGCAGAACACACTCATGGCATCAGCAGCCATTTCCGATAATGGCTGTTTCCCCTCTGGCCGGTCTTGTTGTTACCTCATTTAACATGTCTTCCTGAAAAGAAGAAGGCTGCACTTTGACTCTCATCAACTCAGAGCTGCTTTCTGATCTGTTATATAAAAGAAGGAAGTAAGAGCCGCAGAGCTTATCATATTCAAGTCATAAAAACATGACTGCTATTTTTTCTGCCACATAAAAAGGAGAATTTGTGCATGCAAGCAGGCATTTAAGTGGACATCTGTGCATGCATGCATACTTATTTATTGCCCATATGTTCATGTGCACAGATACATGTGTACACATGAAAGTGTGCATGTATGTTCAGTCGTGCATATGGCGCAGCTCACATGCCAATTTGAACGTTCCTGCATCTGTATGTAGATCATTTACGTATGCACATGTTACATAATTTATATTCAATAAACATTCGCACGAAGAGATCATTACCCTCTTTCCCTTTGATTTCTCGCTATCCTACCTCTCTGCATGCACACTGTGACACGTACCAGTTGTCCCCTCACCATGAAAAATGCATAAAAAACATAGTGATGTCTGGTTGAATGCACTGCTTACTGTGTCATCTTTCTATACCTTTGTGTGTGCAGCTCTGTTTCTCCATTCCTCTGTCTTGCTCCGTGTAACACATGCTCCCCTGTGTCTCGTCCTATGTTCGTGGTGACATGCTTGTTAGTCTGTGTGTGTAAGAGCCAGCCAGGCCTCTCCTCCAGCTGCCCCTGGGTCTTTGAACCAGGCTGGCCTGGCTTGGCTGGGGCTAATTGGAGGGCAGAACAGACAGCATGAGGGGAGTCTGTCTGGAGGAGCAACTGGAGGCAACGTTGAGACAGAAAAAAATAGGAAACATACGGGAACAGGGCAGCAGTGTAGAAGTGTGTGGAGTGATTTAAGGACAGCGCTAATCAGTGCTTCACACAGGCACAACCATACAAAAGGAAAGTGAAAACCTTACCTGACATGTGGAGAATATACTATGTCCCAATTTGCTTTGTGTGAAGTGAAAGCAGAATATTTGAGACAAATGGGAGACGGCAAACAATGAGCTGCATTAGACTGACTGTTTTATGCATTAACTCTTAAAATGAATGAGCACGCACTTCTATATTTTCCTGAAATCACACCTAGGAGAGCCTAACAGGAAAATGGTTTGAATGAGCACAGGAAAGACATGGCAGCATATGATAGTGTAGTATGATTAGCGTCATCATGAGAGACCAGGGTGGACTGCATGGAATGGAATAGACCATGATTGCCCTCTAGTGGTTTTTCTGTTTCATTACATTCATTTTGAGGACTTAGTGTAGCAGAATATGTTTGCTTTGTGCCACATAAAGTTTAAAGATGTACAAATCTGCAGTGTTGTGAATTGTCTCCCCCTTTTTTTGTTTCAGTCCAGTCCATGTAAAGCTTCAGACATTTAGGCATGAAAATAAGTTGTTATCTCTCTCGTCCTCCAGCCTGAGGCCTCTGGATGTGGAGTTCATGAGGCGTCTCAGTAAGGTGGTCAACATCGTTCCCGTCATCGCCAAGGCCGACACACTCACCCTGGAGGAGAGGGACTTCTTTAAACAGACGGTGAGACGAGTGTGTGTGTGTGATTGGTTGAGAGAGGTGCTTTTACAAGTGTCTGAAAATATTTTGTTAGTGTGAGGCTGGTTTCTACATGTGACTTTGGTCAATCTCATCCTCCCCATCACACCTGCAATAACTTGCAGCAGGTATTTAACGTAAGTTTAAAATAAAGGGATCAGTAGGTTAAACAGTCGGCGGGTTCCCCTAGCTAACACACGTGTATGCATACCCACAACCACAGCCTGGTAACATACGAAGACCTGCCAGGCACCACAAACAAAAGCCATCTGGGCAAACCCACATTGTACCCATCCCGGGGAATACTGTACCATCTCTATAACTGCAACATTTCGAAACTCATGCTCAGCCCAGACGGAAACATTTAAGAACTCTTTATTTGAAGCATTTATTTACTGAGCGGCGTTCCACAACTCTTAAGTCTGGCTCTTTTTTTAGATGGGGAACCTCTGCCCAGTTGCCAACCGAGCAGGCAGGCCCGTCATTACCAGTGAATTAGTGGGTGATCGTACAAGTCAGCAAGAAAGGTCGCCACTGTGTGGTGCATGGAAAAAACATAACCCCTCTGAAGGAGCTAGAAAGTTGACCAAGTTTATTTATTCTGTTTTTGATTCTTCAATGACTGACAAAGCTCTTTACAGGTTGCACATCTGTAAGTGTTGACAGTCAGCTCACCACTTTGATCCAGATTAGAATATCTCAACAACTATTGCATGGATAAGCACATGCAATACCCTCTAATGAGTTTTGTGATCCCCTGTTTTTTCTGCTACTGTAGCACCACCCTGAGGTTCACATTTGTGGTTTTGAGAAACAACTATTAGATGGAGTGCCATTAAATGTGGTATAGATAATGACTTTGATGATCCCTTGACTTTAACACTTGAAAAACTAATAACATCCCCCATCAGCCTCAGCTGTATTTTGTGATTAAGTGCTAATTGGCAAATGTTAGCGACACACTAAACTAAGATGGTGAACATGAATGAGGATTAACATTAAACCTGCTTAACTCTGTACTGTCATTATGAATACATTAGCATGTAGCTCAAAGCAAGGCTGTAGCTAAGTACAACCTTTACAGAGGTGTTAGCATGACTATAGACACTTGGAGCTTTTCTCATTTCCCAGTTTGTACATCCTCATTTCCTTTCCTTGCCTCCTGCCCTCACGTCTTAACTTAATCACTTCCACCTGAGTTGTGAGTGCAGGAGTCAAGGAAGAGACACGAGGAAAGACGAAGTTGAAATGACTTCCATAAAGGATACACCTGTGCATCCTTGCTCATAGCTCCTCTGGCAAGCCTCCTCTTTCCTCAAAATGCATTTTAAGAATTGAGACATCCTTTCAACCTTGTCACAGGCAGGAGGACAGAGGAGAGGCAAGACGAGGAGGCACAAAATAGACATGTGGAAAAACCCTTAGTTCTTTCAGTATGACCTTAACTGTATGATGTTAAATGACAAGATTAGAAAAAAAACACCTAGCCAAAGTCAGCAAATGTATTTAGACTAAACTCTGGAAGCTATGAAGGTTTTTTATCTAGAAGGCACATTTCAAGTCGCTCTCAGGGTCATTTGCTCTCACTTGGTATGTTACAGAAGCTTCATTCATAGCAAACACACATGACACTCCCCGGTCTGATAATCCTCCGCTGTAATGTCACCTCCTTATCGCGGCTTTCCCTGCTACAACAGATACCTGCTTCACCTGGCTTGAGTCTTAAACGGTCCCCGCCGCATCCCTTCCTCAGTATGTTTCTGTTGGATAATTCTCAATCCACAGGAGAGACAGCCACCTGCCTTCCTCCATCATTTCCTTTATCTCTCCATCCCTCCCTCCAAGACTCTGGACTTCCCTAAAAGCTTTACTCGTTTTAGAGACGCGCAATGGGTGTCTTGGCCACCGTTTTCCCCCTGATGCCTATAACACCGTCCAATAAGAACAAAGCGGGGATTGGACCAGGCCCTGGCAAAGAATGGAAGCCGCAGGGCTTGTAGCTGGATTGTTTTGGTTGGCCGCACATGCTCTGTATGACCCTGAAGATTATTGACTAAAAGCCTCTCGTGCCAAATGTTTTTTTTTTTCTTTTTCATTTTCCCTGCAGCAACTTGCAAACAGAATAAGAGGGGGTTTTCTATTAAATGTTCAGCCTCAGTGTGTCCAGCTGTGAGTGTCTGTTCGCATTCCTCTAACCGACAGTTGATGTGGCTTTTTTTTCGCAGAATTTCACTCGGTTTGCGTCCTATAATGTAAGCCTGAGAAAGCTCCCAAGGATAAACAATAAAATGTTTGATCAAGGACCAAGTGGAAATTGCCAGAGTAGTAATTGTGGGAGTGAACAGTCATTCATTAAAAGGTCATTTCTTCCAGAAGCTGGTCTGTCTATTTTTCTGCATTCTTCCCTGAGTTTCAGTCATTATATCGACATACAGAGAATACGGGAGGCCATTTTATAAGCCATGCCTCTGTCTGGATGTATTTTTTTTAATGTCAACACCAGCCTGTATAACATAACCAAGTGTTTATTTAAGTCCTCGAGTGGGTCAGAGCAGCTTCTATTCAAGTCTCCAGCCTAGACTTAAATACCTGTATGTAAACAGGATTCAGTTCAAGCATCAAGTGGTGTTTATGGTTGACTGACTTCTATGTTAGCCGGGATGGTGAGATGATGGATGAAGGGTTTGACTGATTGTTTTTGTTTGACAAGAGGGCTTCCTTTTCTTCAGTGCCTGTTTCAGTTCTACGGAAACTTTGGTATAATGGTTCAGCAGCAGTGGAAAAATCTCTTTGAAATTGATGACTGAGACTTTCAAGGCTGTTTTAGAGTGGTAAAATATCGATTATTAAAAGATTTAGGTGGTCAGTAATATATTAAGTTCCAATCCAATTGTCAGATAAAATTTGGTATTGTACATTTCTGCAAACCACAGCGGATATGTTGAAACTTAACATTACAACAATGTTGTGGTTTAGGTGTGGTTAGGTTTAGGGACAAACATCACTTGGTTATGGTTAGGAAAAGATCATTTTTGGGCCTAAAATTCCTGGTTTTGTGGGCAGAGTGCCTGCTGGAAAAGTAGCGATGTCTCAATAAAAAGTAACTTTTTCTCATACGTTATCCCAGCAGGGAAAGCAGCAATATCTTGGTAAAAAAAATGACCCATTTATGTACCTAAAAAGCTGCAGGAATGATTTGCTAAATCACAACTAGTTTTGTTATTTGTTGGTCTCAAACAGTGTTCTGCAGCTGGGCAGACATCACGCCTGGGTGACATGCCATCCACCTTCCCCTTCAATAACAAATTCAGCTTAAACATAATATCACTTTAGAAATGTTGATATGATATGTAGTATGACACGTGCAAATGTAACGTATTTGTGATTTGCAGAAACATACAATGCCAACATGTTCTTCTGGAGATTCGACTGTGAGTGCTGTTGCTGTGTACACTTAGCCACTTTGATTGAATGTTGTCTGTGTGTCATTGTGCTCGGCTTTGTGCAGATTAGGGAAGAGCTGCGAGCCAACGGAATCGATGTTTACCCTCAGAAAGAGTTTGATGAGGATGCAGACGACAGGATGATCAATGACAAAATCAGGGTAAGTTCACACAGGTTCTGACAGCTCCGCAGTGACGATCCTCCCGTGGCTCCAGTACTTGACATAGCAATCACAAATGTGTATTTTGCAGATTTAAAATCAAGCCTTTGTCAGATGTAATTTCTTCTTTTTGTCTCCTGTTCTTTTCTGTTTTTCTTCGGCGAACCGTAACAGTCATGATTGTCACACACACACACACACACACACAAACAAGTCAATTTCATCATCTTGTTCTAGCAAAGGTTTAACAACCAAAAGCATGACCTGAAAACAAATCAGCCGTAGCGCTTCAGTGACTGTGTGCATTTGTGCGTGTGTGTGTTTGCATGTGTGCACTCAACAGGAGATGATCCCTTTTGCTGTTGTGGGCAGTGACCAGGAGTACCAGGTGAACGGAAAGAGGATTCTGGGAAGGAAAACAAAATGGGGCACCATAGAGGGTAATACACACGCATCCTAAGACACACACACACACACACACACACACACACACACACACACACATAAAATGGCACAGTTGTTTTACTTGACCTGCCAAACAGACAATAGAAAATGATTCACCAGACAAAATAATGCATGTGTCCTGACAGTCAACCATGTTCACTTATAGCTTCATTATAGCTTCACTGCCAGCATCAGTTAAAACTGCAATTCAATGAGTTTTGTGAGTGACATTAATTTATTACAGATTTACCTAATAATATATTATAATGTCCATCTGCACGGCAGAGTTCATTCAAACACTAAAACGTCTCATTTACTGCACTCGCACCTGTTCAGCTGACAGTGCCAGGCCATGTACTGTAATCACTCTGATAGATGATATAATCACATGCACGTTACCAGATCAGTTGATAGCATTCACACAACGTCCCAGCAACAGCGTTGTGAAACAGCTTCGCAAAGAAGACGACAGATAATCATTTTTCGTGTATTTTCAACATGTGGAAATTTACGAACTGCAGCTTTAAAATCTGGCCAGCTGGTTTAAACATCTGTTGTTTGACTACCAGGCATTTGTTTACATACGTCTCTCTGAGTCTGTAACTAGGGACACGTATGAGACAGGAGGAAGAGATTTACAAGGACTTTGTGTGTCCTTCAGGATAACAAAGACATGCTGTCTCACACACACTCGCACGCAGCAACTGTGATACAGTTTACATTTGTTGGCCTGCGCTTCATGCTCACACTGCCAAGGAGGTTCTTAGTAAGTGAATGTCCTCACATCACCCATGAGTGGGTGTATATATGTGTGTGTACACTTGCATGAGAGACAGAGAGGACATCTGTCTGGACAGGGAGTGAAAGTATGATTGGAGGACAATAAGACAGCTGAAGGTTCTCCTTCCCAGGATGCACCTCAGTGCCTTCCTCTGCAGTGCATACTGAGGTCTAGTTTATTGGCTGAGCTATAAATGCATTGTAAAATATAAATCTCTCGCTAAAAATAAACCATTTTTATATCTTGTAAATTATTCAGACTGTAGAATGTAGAAAGCTGCTTGTCTGTTTCATCTGTGATTCAGTGTGGTTGGGAACCACCTACTGCTTCACTGGGAATATGACCTTCAAAGACATTGTGAGAAACAACATACTGCACAAATATGTAAAGTTAGCTCAAGGACAAATCAACTATTTAAGTGTGGTGTAGGTGAAATTACTCCAGTTCTGTCCTTGCAGAAAGTAAAAGTCTGAGTTATTTTCTGCTACTTTATAGTTCCGCTTTACTAAATCTTAGAGGTAAATATGTACGCTGTAAGCCACACCATGTCTCTGAACACTGCAGTTAATCATTTACCTAGTTTTTCATTAATTTTTAAATAGATATTTCACATTAATCATGTGAAAAGCTTAACGAATATGATACAAAACCTATCACAAAAAGCAGTGACTACCTGGGGCCTTTCACATTTCCGATGTCTAGTTGTGAGATGTTGGCAGTTCCACCAAAGAAAGATCTTCCTGCTAAATCTCTCAGATTGTTTTATTTAAACAACAGTTAAATGCATGTAGTGCTGAAATTGTCCCATATTTCACAAAAAAAAACAAAGATCAGAGAGTTTGGTTAGAAGTTTTTGGTTTTTAAATTACTAGAGCCCCTGACCCTGAGATTGGGAACCACTGTACCACACTACCCAGCTGAAGTTAAAACTAGCTGCACTTCAGCGAGCTACAACAGTTGAATGATGCCTATGCATGAATGCATTTATATTAACAATCTAATAAATAATTAATAATTTATCAGTCAAAAGGCCCAGTACTTCTATTTTAGATATATAATGCTGATAATACTTGAATGTACTTTTACTTGTAATGGAGTATTTTTACATCATTATATTGGTACTTTTACTTAAGTAAAGTTTTTGAGTACTTCTATCACCACTGCCTGAAGGGACAGTTCTATGCCAAATCAAAAACACACATATTTCCTCTTACTGTTACTGTACTGTTTATCGACCTAGATTGTTTTTGTGTGAGTTGCCAAGTGTTGGAGATATCGTAGAGAGGTTTTCTTTCTTTTGAATATAATGGAACTAGATGGCACTCAGCTTGTGGTGCTCAAAGCGCCAAAAAAATACATTTGAAAAACTCAACAGCAATGTCTCTTTCCAGAAATCATGACCTGGTTACTCAAGATAATCCACAGACCTTGTTGTGAGCAGTTTCATACAGGAACTATTTTCTTTCTACCAAACTATACCCGCCAACCATATTACTGCACAGAGGGATGCATGCATCCACTACTAGCTCACCTAGCACCACTGAGTTAGCTAAAATTACAGCTAAGATGAGGTAGATGCCATTAATGTTTACATCTCATGCTGTCAGGGGGACAGGCCTCTCTTAGATGAGTAGATGTACGCTTCCTTCTGTGCAGTGATACAGTTAGTGGGTGCAGTTTGGTAGAAAGAAATTAGTTCCTACATGAAACTGCTCACAACACAGTCTGTGGATTATCTTGAGTAACCGGGTCATGATTTCTGGAAAGAGACATTGCTGTTGAGTTTATCAAATGTATTTTTGGCACTTTGAGCACCACAAGCTGAGTGCCATCTAGTTCCACTATACTGTAGAGAGGTAGACATCTTTACGGCCGACAACTTCAGCACTCTGCAACTCACACCAAAACAATCTAGATTAATAATTAGGGCTACAGGTAAGAGGAAAAATATGTATTTTTGATTTTGGGTTGAACTGTCCCTTTAAAAATCATTAAAACAACAGCTGATCAGAAGAATCCAGTGCGGGCAAGTGATCAGGAAGTAGTCTGTTCAAGACTTAGAAGGTTGTAAACATGTTGCTGTTGCAACTATAGTTATTTGTATTATTTTACTTCTAATAAATGATTACTTTGAGTCTACGTGAAGCTCAGATGTGCAATTAATTCAAACTAAAACAAGGCAGTTGTACTTGCTGAGAAGATGACATTTTTGGAGGTATTACCATGAACCCCTTTAGTGTTAGGAACTTGAAGGTGACTACAGCTCTCTCAGCAGGCATTATGAAATTAACTCCACAGAACTGCAGGGGCAGGAGAGGTGAAGTACACGGACTGTGGGACAAATGCCGTCTTGTCCAGCTGAAAGAACAATGGCTCCATTCTAGTAAAGCCAGGCGGTGGGAGAGAGGGAACAAGGAAAAGGAGGAGAGAGGAAGCTGCTGCGCTGCTGGACTTGTCGGCACCGACATAATTTAGGCCCCAGAGGAAAAGTCTCGGTATATCATGAGTCGAGAAGAAACTATTTATTTTCAGAGGCTAGGGGGACATTTAGAGATGGACAGAGGAAAAGGAGTGGAGTATATACGCATTTAAATGTATATATCTTACTGTATGTGGGGATTTATAGGGACGAGTTTACTGGAGATACCAGCAGTGCAGCTCGTTACAAGTTAGTGGCGTCTTGCCTCGATGCCACTAATCAGCGCTCACAGACCCAGCAGTTATTCCACTCTCCTCCTTTCAAAGAGAATTTAATTTCCTGCCCATGGATTTCAAAGCTTTACATAAATAGCACCCTCCTTTTTTCATTTACACTCTTGACATAATCTATAATTCAAACATGTGTTAGCCCTACTGGAGGCACCAGCAGCTTGTCACAGGGAGTTTGTTAAAACGTCTCACTTAAAGTTCTCCAATATAGAGGAGAGCCGAGATGTATTAAATTACTCCAAAGTGGAGGAGTGTGTTATCTTGGCTTTAGAAAATTGCAGGAGATGTCATGTTAGAGGATGCCCTTCAGTTGACTCCAGATCAACACTGCCACTTGGCGGTGCTTTGAGGAATGGCAAGCGAGCTGGAATAAAGGGGATCATATTTAGTTACCTCATTTCAGGTGTTCACCATCTTTCCTTGTGTGTGTAAATCCCTAATTTATCTTCACTGTGGCATAAAAACTGAAGATTAGTTATGTAATTCAACTAATGTTTCCTCTTTTCTCTTTGCAGTTGAGAATATTGCACACTGTGAGTTTGCGTACCTGCGAGACCTCCTCATCAGGTGAGCTTCCACCATCACTCTAGTGTTTATTAAACTAATTCTGTGATATACAGGAACTGATATAAAAGACCTGTTATGGGCTGAGCCTCCTGCTAGATTGGAAGCATCTCACTTTATTTGCTGAAATGAATTGGAAACAGCACTGAGACTCTATGAAGCTTCACTTCCCCACTGAAATCAATACTAATAAAATTCTTTTAGATGGGTTGAGTGCTTCCCCAGACAGTGTTACAACAGACATTTCTACTAAGGTACTCCAGTAAATATAGGCATTTGAGTTGCTTGTTAGTACAAGAGTCTTATAAAACAATGGTTGCCATACCTTTTTTTTTTTTTTTTTTTTTTTTAACATATTCAACCTTCTCAGTTAAAAATGACCATGAATATTTATTGTTAATAAACTGTCAAAACAAATAACAGTGATGTTATCTGGAAATGCTTGATTTTATATCTTTTGTGTTTAAAGGTTTTTTGTTTTTTTTTTTTGTTTTTTTTTAACATAGATCTCAATTCAGACTAAAACATACACACAAAGGGACAATTCAACCCCAAACAAAAATACACATTTTTCCCTTACCTTTAGTGCAATTTATTAATCTAGGTAGTTTTGGTGTGAGTTGCAGAGTGTTGGAGATATCAGCTATCGATATGTCTCCCTGCACTCAAATTTAATGGAACTAGATGGCACTCAACTTGCGGCGCCCAGGATGCCAAAAATACATTTGAAAAACTCAGCTCAACTACTCACGCCAACTGTATCACTGTGCAGAAGGAAGCGCGCATCTACTGCTAGCTCACCTAGCATCACTGAGCTAGCTAAGGTTCGAGCTCAGGCAAGGAGAACACCTTTATAGTTTACATCATAAGCTCTCCTGAGCATAAAGGCACTTGCACATGACCAGCGTTAAAACTCTCTTGATGCCTGCTCTTGATGCCTGCTGTGGGTTATTGTTTTCCTATGGAAGCTAGTGTTAACACTGACGTCGGGGTACTATTCGACTTTGGCTTCACCAGCGTTTTGACGCGACGCTGAAAGTTAAGTTTTGTTGAACTTCGACCCTGTTTGACGCTGACCTTTCCATTTAGAGCCATTGATTCCACCGCCAGCACTGCTTTCGGCCGGCCGTCAGTGCGTGTACAGTCAGCATTGGGTCAAGCCGATGGCGAGCAATGCTGTGTCGGCAAATCGGCATCATGTGAAAGCGCCATAAGGCTCTCATCCATGAGTAGATGCACACTTCCTTCTGCGCAGTGATACAGTTGGTGGGTGTAGTTTGGTAGAAAGAAAATAGTTCTGACATGAAACCACTCACAACAAGGTCTGTGGATTATCTTGAGTAACCGAGTCATGATTTCTGGAAAGAGACATTGCTGTTGAGTTTTTCAAATGTATTTTTTAGCGCTTCGAGCACCACAAGCCGAATGCCATCTAGTTCCATTATATTAGAGTGAAGGCAGACATCTCTACGCCCGATATCTCCAACACTCTGCAACTCACACCAGAACTATCTAGATTAATAAATAGCCCCACATGTAAGAGGAAAAATATGTATTTTTGATTTTGGGATGAACTGTCCCTTTAAGGCAATACTCACTGGTGTTGTAATGCTGTCTTCTGTCTTTCAGGACACACATGCAGAACATCAAGGACATCACAGGCAGCATCCACTATGAGTCATATCGTGTCCGCCGGTTAAATGAATCCAACGCCCATTTCAGCTCACAACCACCCGACCATCCTGCGGCTCAGCCGAAGGCCAACGGTCAGCCTGAGGAGCAGCCCAGCATTGTGCAGGCCAACGGAGTGGCTGCTCAGCATGAAGCCCTATCCCACGAGATGTAGAGTCAATATATGATATCAGGACACAGCCAGGCATAAAACATACACTCACACATGTACTCTGTTTACATGAACAAGCCCACATGCACACAAACACACACAACCATGCTGTGAAGCCTATTTTTATTTCCTTAGAAGGACTTTTTTTTTTTGCCAAAAAACTACCTAACCACAACCTGTTAATTTATCAGGAATTTACAGGACACATGATTCACAGTAAATCCAAACATTTTCCTTCTGTGGGCTGTTTTTTTTTTCCCAATCATTACAACTCTGAGAAAAATCATGTCTTTCTTTGCAGATCCACATACTGTACAGAGCTCCTCTTTTTTCCCATCTGCCTGACTGCACAATGCAGTCTACATTCAGGATTGTTTACAATAAACCAAGTTGTCAGGTTATGGATAAGCAAATGTAAAGCTATATGCCTCATTACTGCTGGGTTTATTTTTAGAGCACTCACTGACTGTCAGGGCTGCAGTGGAGTGCAGTAGCCATGCAGGTAAGATGTGAGTAGATCAGTGGAAACAATGTACAGGATTTTGATCAGAATCAATGAGTATGATGGAAAAAGAGTGCCCATTAGGGAAAACAGTTGTATACAGAATACCTTTGCAGGATCTTGGGTTGACAGACGGGAGGTTTAGCCATGCAGGGCTGAGGAGAAATTACATAATTCATAATGAAGTACAGCACGTCAGATGATACTACATTAGTTTAGCATTAGCAATAACTGTTAGTGCCACTGGCCTGGTCTGCTTTGTGTTGTGGTGTATAGTTTTGTATAGAAACTAGGGATTAAGTAGGGATAGTTAGATTAGGTTATAGTATCATGGAGAAAGTAAAGATATTGTTGACACCTCCACGCTGCAAAATAATAATACAAATTAAAAAAGAAAAAGAAAAAAAAAAAACGTGAGCAGTGTCAGTGTGGAGCAGCATTCGGAAAAATTTGTCCCTTGTCATTTTTCCGTTGTGTTATGATGTTTTTAAAAACCCCTTTTTGCCAAGCCATCCTGTCTCTTTCTATATAATGCTGATGTCGTGTAATACAGTCATACCTTGCATTTTACATTGCTTATTTACTATTGTATTTTTATTGCTGTTGTTCATGTTCTAATATTATTGTATACGATGGGAGTTGTGGAGGAATCTGTGCAACTGTTGTCCCATGCAGCCGTTTGGTCCATTTTCTTCTGACTGTAAACCAAATAAAAGTCATTTTTTTCTGTTCTAAAGAGAAGCACATACAGTATATAGAGTTGATTTATGAATAGGTATTTATGTGTATGTCAAGTGTAATCAGTTTTAATTCAGCTTTCATTCCAGCTGTTGGCTTCCAGAGGTCTGTTGCAGGTCTCTAGCGGTGATGATCTTTTAGCTTTAGACAGTGTTTGAGTTTTCGTGGCCTGCATTCACACAGCATGTTATACCCTGTTGGCCAGGCTGCACTATAACGAGCACCAAAGTGCAAAAGTTGTTTATATTTGTACATTGATCATTAATAACTACAACTGAACCTGCCAATAGTTAATGGTTAGAGCAGTGACATTAAAACATTTTGTCAGAATTTGTGCCAAAAAAACATATAAACAGCACAGTTTATGTTAATATTTGTGTGCATTGATACAAACTCAAGGGATATTTTACAGAGGCTACATCTAAATTAAAAACAAACTTATTTTCCTAACAAAAATAGAGTATACTTTCTGCCTCTTTAAGTCACAACAAAGATCCATACATACATACAGAAGAGATAATGCATTCAGAAACCAAGAGAACTATTGTCTTCTATCCAGAGAAAGTTATTGGGTTACACTTTGTTTACTGTTGTATAGTTCTTGTGTAATTTGTTATGGTATCATAGATTAAGGTTTTATCTTTGGTATGCTATCTCAAAGAATAAAGATTGATATTTTTATTGTTTAAAGTTGATTGTCTTGATTGTCAACACTTAACTCAGTAAAGTGGTGCAAATTAGCGCTGATGCTTCTCTATGCTGATGATTCCCAAAGGTTTAATTAATTTGAATTCTCACGGTGTCAAACCCATGACAACATGTCATTATTCATCAGTTGGGTAACTAACTTTAAAATGACAACATTATTTAAATAGTTAAGAACATTTTCAGTGTGTCCTGTTTTTGAATATAATAGATTTCACTTTAGATATGATCGATGGAGTGTTTTTCATCATCATTTAATCATTGGACACAAACTCATATGCTTTGGCTGTATCCTTCCTCTAATTAAGAAATAAGCAACAAAACATATTGCTTACTGCAGTAAATTTAGAACATCCCAAAGAGGTATGACTGCTATAAGTCTAGTGTGTAGGATTCACTGGCATCTAGCAGTGAGATTGGAGGTTGCAACCAACTGAAACATGTCCTGTTTGCCAAGCGTGCAGGAGAGTTAGGTGGGCAACATGAAAACGTGAATACCCCCAACTAGAGCCAGTGTTTGGTTTGCTTGTCCTGTTCCACTGTAGGAACAACATGGCAGACTCCGTGGAAGAGGATCCACCCTGTACATAGATATAAAAGGCTCCTTCTAAGGTAACAAAAACACAACGTTTCGTATTTTCTGTTGATTATAAACTAAAGGAAACATAGTTAAGGATGTTGTATTCCATTTCTGCCTATAGATCCCCCGAAATCCTACACACTAAGGCCATTGTGTGAAAAAATGAAATGCAAATGTTGGCAGAGGGTATAGTAGTTGAACTGCAGTGAAGAAATTCAGTCTTTTTTTTTTTTCTTTGAGTGACAAATATGTGGATTAAATATTATACAGGCTGGTAAATTGCAATACTTTGGTCAACAATAGCAAACATATTGGCTCCTGCTCAATAATTACAATAAGAGAGCAGCACCTTACTTTTCATATATATATATATATATCTATATACAGTTAATGTATATATATATGTATATATATATATATATATATATATGTACACTACACAATACAACCCTAACTAGCAGAGAAAGTGAACATGAAGCTTTGCAGTGGCATCACACCACACTCACACAGCGATGGTTTAATAGGGCTTCTCATTTACACCTCCTGTCACACTTTCTCAACGACCCCGCTGATAGTAATGTGTTGACAGTGTTGTTTGTCGAAGGTCATTGTCACCCTTTCACACTCTGGAGCTCCTGCTGTGGCTTTTTCCTGCCATCTCTGTGTTAGATTCATTGGTTTAAAAACTCCTATGTGCTGAGGACAACACTGCTGGGGTGACAAATGACAAACGTGAAGGTGAGAGACAATAAAAGTTCCAGAAAAATCAGTATATAGTGAACACTCACCTAACGTTGACACTTCTATCTAAACTGTTTCCCAGGCAGCCATCCTGAAGCATGAAGGTGAGTGATAATGACAACTGTGAAACTGCTATGACAGGTCCGCCGGCTGGCACAGGTACTAGACCAATTTGGCGATGCATATGAACTGACATCTGTACTTTCTCACTGGTACAGCGTGTTTTTTATCTAATTCAGTGACTTTTTTTTCAGTGGAAACTCGTGTGATAGTGCCATGTATTTGAGACTAAAATGTGCCACAAAGATTTAAAGGAATACTTCACCCCTTAAATGACCTTGTGTATATCTGTTACTCACCCTGTGTTGCATTGAATTTGTGAAGAAAACTTATTATGAAGAAAACTTGTCACTGCTGTTGACAAACCGTGTTTTAACAACAACAAAACTTTATCAAAACACCTGTTTGCAAAATAACCCCTGCAGTATAATCCAAGTCTCATTTATCCAGGCCTATGCTCAGTGCTTCCCAGACAGGCAGCCCTTTCTGACTGGTAACTGAACTAAAAGCGTAACCTATATAGGTGTCTTCATAGCAAGGATCCATTGACAAAAACAGTCATTTTACCTCGCTGAACACAGGAGCTGCTGGTCTACCACTGCCTTAATCTATTAGTTTGTTGGTGTTATTATGTGGCTTTGGTGAATCCAAACTAATTCTTTAAAAAACAAAAGTCACACAATAACACAAACAAAGTAACTGATTAAGACAGTGGTGAACCAGCAGCTCCTGTGTTCAGCAAAGTAAAATTACAGTTTTTGTCTGTGGAGTCTATCATGGCTATGAAGAGACTATACATAAGTTACGCTTTCCAATCAGCTCCCTGTCAAAAGGGCTGTCTGTCTGGGAAGTTCTGAATGTATGACTGGATAAATGAGACTTGGCTCATACTGCATGAGGAGTGTGTTAGTTTTTAAACAGATGTTTTGATATAGTTTCGGTCCCATATGACTTTCATTCATCAAGATATTTTTCTGTTTTTGGATTCTTCATTCACCAGAGACATATAAGAAAATAAAAGTTTTCTTCACAAGTTCAAAATAACACAGGTTGATCAACTGATATACAAATGGCCATGTGAGCGATGAAGTATTCCTTTAAACCAAAAAGATTCAGCGTGGCAATTAGTAACTGTGAGTGTAACCAAGACCTTCCCATCTTCTGCCAAAGTCACACAGCATTTTACGCTGCATGGCACAGGACAGATTTGTTCAGACACCAGACGGATTACCTTATGGCACAGAGAAAGCCTGCCTGAACCAAACGGAGCTTTCAGAGCTTCCTCTTGAAGTGGCAGATTGTGGAAAAAAGGAAATAACGGGGGGGGGGGGGGGGATAATTTCCAACATGTGTAACCTTCTCAGAAAAGACAAATAGACAGGTGCAAAGATTGTGTTTGACTTATGGGAAGTGTGGTCTAAATTTTGACAGGCACTAATAATATTCCCGGTGGTGCTATAAATAACTCATCTTTGCTCTCATTTGGTTTATAAATGTCAAAGAAGACTTGACTTAACTTGAAGGCTGTCTTACTGGAAGCGTCTGTACTTGATTCAGACAATACACTAGCCTTTGTGCAGGGTTATTTTATTCTGTTTTATTTATTTATTATGGGTAAAATCACAACCTGTATACAGCTAGTTGCCACTTCATTAGGTACACAACTGGTGCACAGAAAACCTACAAAAAAGAAAAAGAAACTAAAGACATAAAATAGCTACTCAAATTCTCATCCTCCTGAACCTAACTTTTCTGAGAACTTTTATTTTGAAAATGCTTTCTGTTGTAAGTGAAGCTTCCTTTAGGGGGCGGCCTTTTGTGTACCCAGCCCTCATTGGATAATTGATAAAGAACTGGCCTTTTGTTGTGGTGTAAAAACCCTAATGGAGTCTCTGTGTGCTGACATGTGTTGGTTCAATCAAGTAAGTCAGTGTTGTCATGCTCTCCTTCACAGTTTTGCTTTTCTTGTCATTTGAGCACCTGGTTGACTGGCGAAGTAGCAACAGAAATGTCCTTTGCAGTCCTTTTAAAAATACTTTTATTTATTTTTTTTTTGTTTTTTGTTTTTAATTTTAGTGTGCAATACGTTCACACAATCCATGCTAATGAGCAGAAAAGTGGACAAATTCAGAGTAATTCATACTGTTAATTAAGCTAAATTCAAATGTTATGCCTAATTTAAATCATTTCATACACACATATATTATAATTTAAGGTCCACATTGACATTTTAAACCATATTATGTTTCAGTCTTCAAAAGAGCAATTAAAATGTTTGACATTTTTGCTACCTTATTTTAGCTACTAGTTAGCCACCTACAAGGTGGATACAAGGTACCCTGCAGTTAGTGGCTAAATACAGATGATTATGTGTTCCATGTGTTTCTCCAGATTCATGAGATGATCATGTTTACCAGATTATTTGAGTTTATTTCGTACGAAATGCAAAACTAAGGATAGGCTACTTGCTGTTCCAGACTCCCCATTTAAAGGGGAACTACTCCCTTTTTCAGAGTTAATAGATGTTAATCCTATGGTCTAAGACAGTCAAAAAATCTACTTAAACATGAACAACTCTCTCCCAAATTCAACAACTAGAGTGCTAAAACTCCAATTTGTGATGTCATCAAGTATAAAGTAGCTTAAGTAGTAGCTGCTCCATAGAGAATGAATTAGGAAAGATGTTGAGATGACACTGGGAACACTCAGGGGAATGTTATGGGAACATTTTTTGTGTCAGAACTGACAACACTACAATAGACTAAAGCTAATTTGGGTTTAAAAAAGAAAACAAACATTATGGGTCCACAAAATCAGGCTTTCATTTAATGTCTATGGAGCAGCTTTAGACTTTAGGGGTGGGAATCACCAGAGGACCCACAATACGATGTTATCACAATACTTAGGTTATGATACGATATCATTGCAATATTGTGATATGCCGAGTATTGCAATACAATCGTTTATTACCTTTTTTCCAGCTGCACATTATTTCCCTAAACGAAAACTTTGTCAGTATCAGTTTTGCCTCCCAAGAATACCAATACCATAATAAAAGCTGTCAGAAATGCTGCATAAACCTGACAAGCTGAACTGTAGGCAGATTTAATGCCCTGTGCGAGGCCAGATTAAGCGTGAGAGCAAAACACCTCATAGGCAGGTCTCAAGTTAACTGGATGGCAACACCCATGTTGGAAGCATTTTCTGTTACCACAACAAGGTTTTTGTCAGCAATCCCCGATTCTTGTATGTTGCAGGAGGTCTGCAGTGTTTGCTTCGGTGTGACTTTCTTCTACAGCAGTCTCCAGTCCTGTGTGAGATAATCTGCCGTTATAGTCACATATGAATCCACTGACCTTAAAGTCCAAGCATCACAAGTTAATGCCACCCCTCCTGCTGTACTTAAAGATTCTTCAGCTTTATGCTTCACTTCTCTGTAGCGCTTGAGTATCGCTGTGTAGGTGGAAAAACATCAGGATGGAGTCACATACCTGAATTCCAGTGTTTTTGGCATGTAACAAAAGCCTCTGTTTTCAGCAACGCTGTATGGACGCAGATCTTTGCACATGAAATAGGTGATGGACAGTGTTATCTTCTTAGCTCTCTCAGAGTTGGATGGTAGTTTTGTCAAGCTAAGTGTGTCTAATGTTGGTTGATTTTTCAGCAGAGCATGTTTAGCATTACCTTGGCCATTCGTGGCTAATGCTGTCTCTGGATGGTTGAGTGTGAGGTGACCCCTCTTGTAGTTTTCCCAGAGTATATTATTCTCATATGACACTCCTTGCAAATCGCATGTGTCATATCCAAGTCCTCCTTTCCTTCTGTGTTAAAAAATTCCAAATTTCAAAGTTCCAGATGTTTCATTTAAATGCCGACAGTGCATTTCTGATTTCTTTCCGGTGTCTCCATCTTTCTTTTGATAAACTTCCTGCCAAATGCCGCTGACTGAGACCTCAGTTGACCAAAAGTCGGATGTATTTGTAGACTGCAGAATTTGTATCAATATTAATGTTTAGATAAGTTTTCAAGTATAAAAGTGCTGTAAAATAAAATGTATAATGGTGCCTGTTACCTCATGCATTGTTTTGCCTTCTCTGTTTGTTAATAGGCCTATATATGCCAGGAGGCTGCAGTGCTGAGAGTTCAGCTGTGTGTACGCTTGCCAAAGAAACATGAGTTCATCATGGTAAGTTGTGTTTTTTTTTTTTGTTTTTTGTTTTTTACGTTTGGCCTTGTGCACCTGGAATACTCGGAGGTTGGAAGCTGGGCATTTCAACTGGGAAATTTCGAAATCCACCTTTGACTGGACCGCAGCTCATGTTCACAAAAATCGATTGACCTTTCCTCGGCCATGGAAAAAAAACAACAGAATTCTTAATTCAGGTGGTGTTCTGAAGTGAGTGTGGAGTGTGGAGCGTGGAGGACGAAATGGGGTTACACTCTTTAACCGCCGTGTTTTTGGTTAATCTTAGTTTTTATCATTTGATGAAGTAGTTTATTATGCCATTGATTGAACTTGATTTTGTAAAGGCCTGTTTATTTGGGGAATGTTTGTTTGGGGAGTTTTGTTTTCATTTTTTTAACGCGACAGTCAAGACAAACCGTTCATAGTGTCATCTTGCAACTCTCTGAAGCACCTGGATCATCAAACAGTGAGCAAAATGAAACCAAAGACCATGGTTTGTTGAAATGCAGGACACCCCCAGAGCACTCAATACTAGATTCTGCGCTCTCCTTGAAACCTGGTGTCAGCACTTAAGCCATCCATCCATCCATCCATCCATCCATCCCACCTGGGAACTTCAACTTATCACAGCATGCATTGGCTGGTTGCTCAGAATGACTTTTATTCTAATCGTCTGAACAGCTGACGTTAACAGGACGGCTGACTGTGAGAGCTTGCATTGGCCTGCTCAGCACTTTAGAATCAGTGAAGTTTCGACTCATCAAAGCCTTTATTTCTAACAAATATGTAGATAGAAGTCACAAGAACAGAAGAAACCTCCCCTGGGAGCCTTTAAACATGTTTTGCAGTGTTCTCCAGAATTGGCAGATGCAACTATGTGCAACATGTAGCAGCACGCTGCAAAACACTGGGAGGTCTGAATTAATTAGCCATTCAACAACACCCAGCTCCATGCCGTGACTTTAAGTTATATCAGCTTGAGAAAGGTAGATCTGACAAGCTTTTAAATCTGACAGCATGGTGAAACGTGTTTCATCACTTTCTCTCAGATGGTGAGCGGTCTGTCTGCAGGTGGCTGGCTGGGCTCGGGGCTCTGTGATGATGTGTCTGCTGGATTGACAGTATCGGCGGGGCAGTTGGAGATGGGCAAGGTATGAGTGTGTGCTGGATTTTTTTTTCCAATGGAGCTTGATAATAATTCAGATGGGTTGTAGCTCTTTCAATGGGATGAAAAAAAAGTAAATGGCTCAGCTGTAACTCTGTGCTGATTAATTCTCAGGATAAAAGGGTGGCTCGCCTTTTCCCTTCACCACAGAGCTGCATTCGAAATATAGAAATTCATGCCAGATCTAACAGCAGGTACATTATGAGTCTCAGCTGGATCATATCACCTAATATATCATTGCACTTCACCCACCACCATATTGCTCCATGGCGGCACGTTACCAGTGTCTGCTGGCAGGAAATCACTTATTCACGTTGCATTTGTAGGAATAATGCCAGCACACTGTTCTGTCTTTTCCACCATTGTAATTGAAAAGTGTCTCAGTCCATAATGGCTGCTTATCTGATAGAAGATACACTACTTTCCCTTCGTGCATAAATTTACACCCAAATGCAAAAGGAAGGATCAGAGCCAGATTTTAAGAAAGAAAAGAGAGAGAGAAGAAAGAGAACCCCACAGTGCTGAGAAACACAGCTTTCCTTGTTCCTTCACTGGCTCCGTCGTTACCAGGCAGAGTTCTTCCAGCCAGACAGCCAATGAGCCACCAGGCCGGCCAGACAGCCAGCAAGCCAACCAGATAGACTCCCAGTCAGCCAGTTCACCATCTGGCTGGTAAGCCTATCGAGAAGCGAGCCAACGCCTGTCTGTGCTGGTGTGGCACCAGTGGCTAGTTGTCTTGCTTCTCTCAGTCCCAAACACACACACACACACACACACGCACATCTTTCGTCAGCCTCTGTCTCCTTTAGAGCTACTTAGACACACACAGAACAGGAGAGAACTCTATTATATCTGCCTGTTTCTCAGTCCTCAGCCGCAACAACAACCCAAAACAAAAGATCGCTACCCGTTGCCCAGCTCACACACTCCCTGCCTCGCTGCTCAGCGCTTCCAAAGTAATCGACGCAAGGTAATTTGGTAATTAATTGCCGTTCGTTAATGGCTTTGCATTTATTAGAACCGTGCATGCTGACGATTGTGTTTTGTGTCTTCCTCTTCCCTCTGGGATAAGTCAGCGCCTTGAAAATCACCAACTTATTTACACGAATACAAACATGTGTACACACACAGACCACTAGTGTTCTCTAATCCTCTGCCCGATTTACCCTTGAGCCCTGCCAAGTCACTCTCCTGGACGCGAAGCATGGCGCCCCTGTTTGTTGTTGATGTATGCTAATGTGCAACATCCATCTGTTCGTTTGCTTAATTTGGACTGTGCTTGTTTCCAGCCATGTTCCCGCCCCTCCTACTCCACCGTTCCCTCCCCTTGCCCCCCATCCACACCTCCTGCATCTCTTGTTCCTCCTCCTCCTCCACCACCTTTCCATCTCCTTCCTGCCGCTCCGACATCAGGAGTAGCTCGTCTGCCTGGATCAGAGCCAGCTCTAGCGCGGTCAGGGTGGCGGAGGGGTGGGAGGAGGTTCCACCGCCCCTTCCTGTCCGTATGCAAATTGGCCTTGTTTTGATTAAAAGACAGCTGCATATTTCATTAAAGTCGCCAGTGGAGGTGAGAGAAGAGAAGGTACACCTCTCTGGGGAGGCGAAGGTTGTTTAGCTGGAGTGAATGTTGTGGGAACTGCTGTTTAGTGCTGCTGAGGGGAACAAATAGCGAAGACAAAAGGGCTGCCCAGGGACTGCTTTGGGGTTTAATGGGGCTGACTGACTGGCACATCAGTTAAAGCTCACACTGATGCAGAGCGCGAGTGAATGTGCGTTGCATGATAACAGGAGCAACTGACAATGAAATATAGACCCCCCCCATCAGCCTTCAAGGTGCTTTGGCATGCCAAGGCAGTTGTGTTGCTACCCACCACTGCCAAGCTGCTGAGAGAAAAAACAGCAATCCCTGTGTCTGAGTAATAAAAAGAGAAATGGCTTCTCATGTGACCATCTTTTACTTTATGGCAGATAGGCTGCTCCCGTGTGGGCTGGGTGAAGGAAGAACATTGCTTCCCCAATACATTTCCACCTCTTCAGTAAAACAAGTTGTTTCTCTTAAAGTTTTCGGTGTTTGAGGGCTGGCTGAGCAATGCTACAAATCTATCATCATTGTGCTTGGTTCATTTTGTTTATTAGCATGAATTTGCGAATGGTAATCTTTCCCCACCTTGTCTTCCTTTTTCTTTTACTGGTTGAGGGTGGCAGTCGCCTTACCAGAGGTGCACAAGGGTGATGTATAGGTGGGTGGGCACTATATGAGGTCAGAGGGTGGGAATAGGAAGGATGGGGGAGGATCTCTTGGCACAGAGCCAACTCCAGAGGAAATCAAAGACATGGGGAGGGATGGGAGGATGGAGTGGCGGTTGCTCTGCATAATCAATCAGAAACAATAGAGGAAGAGAGCAAGTGGTTGTGCCTTTCTTGACAGGGCTGATTGTATTTATGCAGGGATGGAAGCGAAGGGGGGGAAAGGCATTAAAAGGGATTGGGTAGTAAGATGTGGGCAGGTGCAGGGAGTGCTGTAATGGGTGGCCCCCGCTGCAAAGCCAAGGACATATACCCAAGAGGAACTGATTGAATGCCATGCCAATAAAAGGAGGCAGTTTCATGCACCATTGACCGAGTAGGCATCCTCACAGTCACACTGCGATGAAACCCCCACTTCGAGGTCATGATAATGTGAATCACATTTTGTTCCTCTGTGGGTTGTACTGCTCTGTGGGAGAATTAAACTGCACCCTCAAACCTGATTTTTTTCCCCGCCTTCTGTTTCTCTTACGGATTGTAGCATATATCTGATGTATTCATTGTATGTCAAAACATGGGGAAAATCAGATTGTTTGTTTGGATAGAAATGAAAAGATCAAATTGTGACTCACAATAGGTGGGGAAATAATCAGATTTAAGCCTGCAGCGCGCGTACAGCCAGAGAGGTTGTCCTTTCATTTTCTCTGTAGGTAGAGCAGCGTCTCCCGGAGTGGGCTAATAGAATGCTTGTCTTGTATCTTCTCAGCCATGAACTTTTCTCTGTCACAATTACATTCAGACTGGAAGCCGTGTGTGCCTCGCAGCCAAATTCAGTATATTAGCTGAAGCACAGCAGTCAAATGCTTATGTTGAACTCGACAAGGATGTGCATTCATATACCTCTAATGTAGCCCTGATCTCAGCAAAAAGTACAGAGCTCGCTTTATGTTTATATCATGAGTTTCTGGAAAACAATAAGGCAACATAATACAATTTCTCTCGGTTGCTCTGGCAACACAGTTTGCAGTTCTCAAATCCGCAGCTCATTTCCTGATACAGTGTATGAATTTCCTGATAGTTTCACATAAGAATCAAATGTATAATATTTAACTGATGCAATGAGTTAATCTTGGTGGTCAAACTGGATTACACTGCTTTTCTACTGAACTGAATTACTCTCAAAAATATTTGAAGAAGCTGTATTTGTTTTGTAAGTTTAAGTAACCCGTCACTGAAACGAAAGAAATTTATAGCATATGAGTCTTTAACTTCAGTAAGTAACATGTTTACCCTCAAAATGAAGTTTACAGGTGCGATTCCACAGCTATCTTGTAGTTCACAGATATGGTGTGAAACTGCGGCTACACCAACTACACTTTCCTGCTTTTTGGAACCCCTAAAATGGAGACCTTTGGAAATGCTTCTGACAACTCGGAAACTGAGACTTTTGTTGAACAATGACGCAGACACCGAGTTTCACTTCCAGACTGGGTCTTATCTATCACGGCATGTGAAGGCAAAACATTATAGCTAGGTCTAAACACCTTTTGTGATTTTATCCGTCTTGTGTGGGGTCTCCTTTCCCATCACTATGACTTCCTCCGTTGATAGATAATGCTCCAAGTACCACCCTGACATGTCGCTGTATTTGCTTCATAATGACTCCCGGTCTGTTTTCTGCGATCTTGACAGCCTTATACTCATGTGTTACACTCAAGAACAGTTCCACCTCGTTGTCAGTCCAAGCAAAGAAACCTCTGATCTTACTTTTTGATTGCATCGTTTTCTGTAACTAAGCAACCAATCACTGAGTAGATCATCTGCTTCCTGTTTACACTGACACGGGCATGTCCAGTGATGTGTTGTCAGGCATCTTTGTGTGGATGGTGATTATTTCAGAGACAATGGTAAAATGCTTGCGTGGATGAAAGATCGTTTGTGCTTTAAAACACCATTTGATTTGAAAATCTTATCATTGTGGATACGGCTTGAGTTGTATCTCAAGAACACCTTGAGAAATTTCTTTTCAAATTTGGCACAAATGTCCACTTGGATTCAAAGATGAACTGATTTGAATTTGGTGGTCAAAAGTCAAGATCACTGTGATGTCACAAAATATTTTTGGCCATACACTGTAAGTCAAGAATTCATAATTATGACAAAACTTCACATAAATGTCTAATAGGATATAATAATGAAGTGATGACATTTTAATATTCAAAAGGTCAAAAGTCAGCGTAAGTACAACATCATAATGCTCTGCAAATATACTTTTCTGGTCATTCTTTAAGGCCATATCTCAGGAACAGAAGGGGAGACATTTGGTCAGATACTGAACTGATGACGCCAATCTTGGGTGTCCATCTTGAAAGTGTGCTGATTGTATAGATCTTCTGTGCTGTCGGGGGGAAGATGTGTGTGAAGCATCCACGTTTTCATAGACATGAATGTAAATTGCAAGTGCAACTTGACTGGTGCACAGAGGCATACAACCCTAAAGCGGTAATTCAGGTTTATTTATAATTTATGTGAATATGACATTTGTTTTTCCTGACTTTGTTTCATGTATTTTTGGTTCATAAGGTACGTATTGCGAGTAGGGGACATATCAGAAAGGTGAACAGAGACCGTGAAAATAGACTATTGAAGCTGGACGAACACGAGTTTATTCGGTCAGCTGTAGAGGATATTTGACCCTGTTATTGGGTTGCTGTAGACTGAATAAGAAATTACATCAAGAAATACTGTTTTATTACCTTCCGTCATAATGACATAGTTCTGTAGACATTTGCTTATTTAAGCAGTGACAAAGAGACATTTTGGATGCTGTGATGCATTTGATGAATTTATTTATGTTTGAGAGATGCGTTAAACTGACTGCGCCTTTTTGTTTTTTGCAAGTGTTTCAGAAAATGTGCTTAATGGAGGAAAACTGTAAAACAACAGATGAAATGAAGGTGGGTAGCAGATGGGTACAGCTAGTGTGCAGAAAGACCATGTGTCTGCATCCGTGCTGCTGATGCTGCACCACTGCCTCCTGCTGTTTGTCCCCAGCACTAACATTTCAAGCCTGTGCCAGCATGTGCAAAAAAGCTAATTTCCCACTGTCAGCCCCTGACATTAATGCATATACTGATCCACGAGCCCCTTGGAGCCCTCTCCACTCCATCCATCTCGCCTCCTCCGCCCGCTGCTCACTCATGTCATCAATTCACTGTTTTCTCAAGGAAAATATAAGTTAAGCTCACCTTATTTACATTTATATGATCAGATTTTCTTCCTTATGGAAGGTATGCAAATTTGCCCTTTTCTCGAGTCTTAGCTACTGAGTGTGTAGATTTGTTGCGAGGGATGGAGGAAAAAAAATAATAACATTGCCCTCCAGGAGGAAAGAAACCCAAGTTAGGATTTTTGGACCTCATGAATTTTGTAATGATCAATTTTGTTTACCGTACCCCCTCCAAGACTTATCAGGACATTTTGAGCCAGGGATATATAACATTAGATTGATTTACACCCGGGATGTCTATCTGTCTTTTTCTTTTTTTCCTTTTATAGTGTATACCCTTGGTTGCTGCCCCTGCAGTGCTCAGAATATAATTTTTCATTTTCTTCATCTGATGGCCTCTAAATTCCACTATCAGTTTGTGTGTTTGTGAGATGTGGGGAGGTGTTTTTGCAGGGTGCGCTCAGGCATCGGTCACGTCTTAAATCCTCTGTGTGTTGGAGCAGAGGGGGAGTGAAAGGCAAATCTGAGGGCTGGCTGGATGAATGCAGTGAGCTTGTGGTTATTTGAAGAAAAAAAATCTTGCTTGTGTGTACGTGTGAGTGAGAGCGAGACAGAAAATGTGTATGTAGGTGAGTGCTTTACCCGAGTGAAACTCCTGAACCCATTGTGATTCGAATGGCCAAGCATTGCATTGCTTTGGTGTGTGTATGTGTGTGTGTGTGTGTGTGTCTGTGTGTGTGTGTCCGGTGGACGCCGGAGAGGGAATAGCACTCGAGCAAATTGCTTTCTGCCAGCATATTGCCAGCGCCAGTCTTTATTCCTCGGGATGGGGAGGCACGTCTCAGACAATTACAGCCCCCAATTCAGGCTCACACTGCTGGCCTGGCCTGCCCAACACATAACCCTGCTTTACAATACACCCCTCTATACCATGCTATACCATGCTTGATGAAATGCTGATGTGGAATATTTAAGTGACACTCCAAGCGAAACCTAATAATATAATCAGGTAATAAGAAATTAATTTTCTCCCTGGCTGCACTTTGACTGGGGTGTTGATACAGGGAAGGGGAAGAGAAATCACGAGGCAAATGTTGGTGAGGGAATGTCGTAGGTAGCCTGGCCTCTCTCTCCCCTCTCTCTCTCGCTTTCTCCCTCTGTGCATGAACATTTCTCATGACACACTCCGGCGATTCGATAGCCACCCCCACACACCCATTCACATGCCCCATGCTCCTGTGCACATACAAATTTGCAGAGACCCACACAATAACAAGGATGCCTCCCTCTCTACACCACTGAACTGTAAATGACCAAAAGCAAGACGACCACTCACACACACCACTACAAATGCACATAAACACACACATGCTGTAGCTGTCAGTGAGGGAAACTTGATGTCCCCCACAGGCTTACATTGTGAGTGGCAGTGCTGGCATTGGCCTGCAGCACAGACATGGATGATAGTTGATGTTAGAAAGAGAAGCATCTTGCTGTGCCTGTGACCCTCTAAATGTAACTGGGTCTCCTCTCTCTTCTCACTGTCTCTCTTTATCTCTCTGCATGCATCTCTTTCTCTCTCTCAATCTCGGCGCCTGTCCTTATGTAGTTAATTAGGAGGCAGGAGTCCATCGGTGTCAGTGCTCTGGTGTTTTATTGCCCCCCCCCCTCGGCCCCCAATGGGGAGACATCAATAACCCTCCCCCACAACACACACATGTACACACACACACACACACATACTACGTGCCAGAGTTTCCACGGCCCTGCCTGCTCCTGCCTGGCATAGCCATCCATCTCTCTGTGTAACACCCCCCCCCCCGCCTCCTCTTCCTCAACTCACCACCCACCCGACCGCTGCTCTCTCCTCCTCTTCCATCACTCCCCCCTCCTCCCCTCCCCTCCTCTCCATCCCCTGCCATCGCCTCTCTACCTGAGAGCATTTGTCATCCCGTCGCTCTGCAAGCCGCGGCCAACGCGATGAGAAAAAAAAGAGACAGAAAAAGAAAAAAAAAAACTCAGTAGCAATATGCAAAAATGCAAAAAGGTAGATGCGGGTTGCCCTGGCAACGGCTCCGAGGTTATTTCCAAGCGCTGATGGAAATCAATGTCATGTGCCAGGCAGGCAGGCACCTCCGTCCTCAGGAAAATTAGAAAAAGAGGGGGGGGGGGGGGGGGGGGGATTGAGGGAGGGGGAGGAGGGCGGACTGGAAGGACAAAGAAAAATGCAGAGGAACAGAAATCTGGTTTTTCTCCTCTCTGAACCTTAAGGGCTCCTGACTTTTCTTCAAAGGAGCTCGGGGCATGCCGCGTGTTATTTGGGCGCCGCTCGGGGTCACTTTCTTGTGCTTTTGTTTCTGCCTTTGCATTCACCATAAATTCTTCCCCTCCTCTGCACACTTAACACCACCACTGGCCTTCTCTCATTTGTTTATGTACAAAGAGGAAAAACAAACTCTCTGGCTGTAAGGGCGCCAAATCAAAAAGATAAATAAGGGTGCTGGAGGGGGGGGGAGGGGTGGGGGGGGGGGGTTTGTGTTTGTGTTTGAACTGGCCCAACAAAATCTGTTCTGTGATACAAAACCAGCAGCTTCACACAACAACGACAGCAATGCCACTTGGGAAAACGCATTCTGATACGCTAACAATCCGAGCAGTGTGCCAAGATTGGCTGTGCTGGGCAGGTCTAAACCAGGGATAACCTGGTTCCTGACCTCTGAATTACTGCCCACATCTCTGAAAATATAATGATGATCCAGTCTGACTATCAGCATAGACCAGGGATAGAAGTTACACTTGTCTCTGATTGTATATGTGGTTAAATATTTCAGTCTTTGCAATGGCAGTATTTTTCTCTCCTGCAAGAAGCTGGAGGTGCTCAAGGGGAGAGATGGCACACAGCTACACTTGTGAAACTTCTTTAAATCACACCTGATTATTAATTCAAAACTTGACATTTGGATTTGGGGAAAGTGTCTCCCTCTAGCCTCTTGAGTGAATCCATGTTATACTAGAGTATTGCCAAAATCTACTGACCATGTTTGCAAACTGCAGTCCCAAAGGGGCTGAGCTGACAGGTCAAACATTGTGAACAGCTGAAAATAATGTGTTCAGTTTGTTATGCAGTATGTTTAAAAAAAAACTCTTATAATTTGTCCAGAGCTCAGATGTTATCTAAGACTACATCCACACTAATACGTTTTTATATTAAAACGCCTGTCCACATGAGTGTTTTAGCTATGTTTCAGAAAAGGTCTCCTTCCGCACTAAGCCCTGAAAATGCATATCACATGAGCATTCTGGTGGTGTAATTAGGAAGCAGATTGTCCTTTTACATGCAGACCTGATCATTAGCTGGGGTTGATCAGGGCTGATATTGACATTCAAAAATGTTCTCACCGTTCCTCAGAAACCACAACTTTCTCAATAAATCAATGCACTGGTTCTCCCAGCCTCACCCAGCACTGGCACTCCAAATAAAATGTCCCCGCCTTCCCATGTGGGGCTGACAAGGCTGCTGGACACAGAAATTGCCGCAAATCGATAGAAAAATAACTTGCCTCCTGTGTATGGAGGCAGTAGGCGCATTATATAATGCAGATTTTAACTGCACAATAGTTGGGAGCATAGACAACAAGGTTAGCAATGCCTCTGATTCGTTATCCACATCGAATAGTCCAGACTGATGTCATTTGTGTCTCGTGATAAGGGCATGACGAATCAGAAAAGGTCATGACTGACAAATCCAATCAGGGAGTGAACATGGGTGTTTGCATCATTGTTTTCAGAAGTCTGTTTCTGCCCGTCCACACTAAAACACAATCCCCTAGTTTTCAAACGAAAATAGGGTCAGCAATGTTTTCAAAAGTCTCAATTTTAGGGGTTCAAAGACACATGAAACACACTGAGGATGCACTGATTTGATACAGAGACAGATAAAATCAAATGTGAGTTTTGGCCATGTGTGAATGTTATAATTTAAGGTGTTGCTCAGCTTCAGCCAGTGTATTATTGTATTGCATGCTACTGACATTAATGCTGCAAAATTTTCTGAAAACATCCGCCCCGGTTAGCACAGCAGTCGAGCTTGCATTCAGAAAGCAGGACATTTTTGTTAGCTCACAGTGAGAGATATATAGAATTAATTCCCTTAGGTTGGAATCAATAACCCATAAACTCTAATTTATAGTATAAACCGCTGCAGCCACCACAGGCCATCTCTGACAAGCCTTGTATCACTGTGGCAGGCTGCCATGGAATAGATGGGCCATGCATGCCAAGCCAATAGGTTCTCCTCTTCATTTGCATACCTAACATGGCATTCACACTCCAGTTGACACATTTGCAACCCGCCACTTATCCCATTACTGTCTGTCCCTGGTCGCAGCATTGTTTGCTGTGTCGGCACTCTTTCTTGCTGGCTGGCCAGCTCATTTTCCACTGTGTTGTGCGTTGAGGCACTCACAGGTTGTTTTGGATGCAGCTGATCTCAACATTACTGAGCTCAGGGGCACGTGCGCAGACATGCATGCCAGCACACATGCACACATTTACAAACACATATGTGCATACTATACACAGAGGTGCAATCCTCTGCTATGCGTTCCAGGTCATATCTGTTGAGGGATGACTGCAGAAAAACAATATTAAAAATACAAAGTAAAATGTACAATTTATAAAGTTAGTTGAACATAAATTGTATTTTGTCTTACATGATGATGGTTGCCTACATTCTTGTTTCATAACATTACACTTTAGCTACGTTTCCATCAAAAACTGTCAGTATAGTACCTTAAGAACAAAAAGTAACCCCTATGAACATGTGCCTAGACTCTGTTTAGCATTTCCACTGCAGATATTACTCATCAATGTAGGCCAGGTTGTTGTCACTCACTGCCCCCTCCAGCTCTTCACCGGTGATGCAGAGAAAAGTCTGCACCTGGTTTATCATCAGAATGGGGTTGCACACCAACATTTTCAGAACAAAAGAGAACAAGCTGGAGTGAGAGTCCCTCTTGGTTAAAAATAGCGATTTGTGCGTTGAATCCTTGTTAGACAAGAGCAGGGGATTAGTGCGTTAGGAGCACACCAGAAGGATGCTCCGCCATTTTACTCTAAGTAAGACATAATCTGGTTGGAATTCATAAATGTTTCTTAAATGCTTAAAGATCCAATCATCACTAAAGGGTATGTCATTAAGAGAGACAATGAAATTAAATGGAATAGTCAGAGTTGTCATATTGACTTTAAGGTGCATTGGTGGATTCACATTGTCAACTCATGCATTGAGTAACATGCAAGAAAGCGTTTCACCTTCATGGCCGCCAGCAGTTAACGCAATGAATTAGATAATATTTTTCTCAGTCTATAGCTGCTAACTGTTAATAAAGATGAAGAGGCAGCAAAACATCCTTTCATTGTATAGTTACAGTTAACAAATGTATGTACAGCTTGCCAATGTATAAAGAGTATGTAACCTTCAAAACCAGCCACAATTCACCCCTGAGCAAGAGTGATGGTTCTCTAGTATTGACCAATCAACAGACTGCAGTGTTCACAGCTCCTCCTTTTAGTACTGGATCAGTGCGCTAGGTACCCCAACAGAGGGGTGACAAAAAATAGGGACGCTAAGGGACGGTAGTAGGCCTATTGGTACCATCCACAACTTTTCAACATGGGATCAGAAAAATGACACTAATGTGTACCAGGCTGAACTGAACTGAGATGAACCGGACTGCTTGGTGGAAATGAGGCTTTTGCTTACACTGTAGACTTTGCACTGGTACAGTCTGCATTTTAAACATTCAGGATTTTACCACATTTATATTTCATGAGGTCTCTAACCTCTTACCCCTAACCCATACCCCTAATCTCATTTTATGAGGTCCTTTCTATTCCAATTTTTAAGTAAATGCTCCTGGAATAAGTTATGTTCAATTGTGCACCAACACAAAGGCTCATGTCTGATCATTGTGAAGGTTTATCACTGGTACATATTCTTGTTTCAGGTTAATGTGCAGCATATGAACAATAAAGCTGATTAGACCACATTATCTTCCCTATACACACACACACACACACACACACACACACGCACATGCATAAGGTCTCCCAAGCCACGCTCCCTCTGTGTCTTTTGTGAGTTGCTAATATGGGGGGTAATAATGTGTCATTAAATGTTTAATTTTTGTTGGCGCCTTTGCTCTGGATGTTTAATTTAAGTCTTAAATAAACTCCCCAGACCCTGCAGCCATTTTTTGTGTCCCTACCCTCCTCTCCCTCCTTTGCTCCCTCACTGCCTCCTTCCCTCCCTTCCCTGTTCTCTGTCTCATTCCCTCTCTTTCGGGAGGGCAGTATAAGTAAAACAGATTCCCACAGGCAACAAATAGAAACACCTATTAGTGTTCAAGGATGAGCTACCTTGCTCACCTTCCACATCGCTGCAAGATATAGTCCGTTTCTGTCTCGGAGCCACAGTGACATTTGGCTTTTTGCTGACAAGGAGAGTTCCAGTGTGTTGTTGTGCACTAAGTCTTTCAGAGTTTCATGTTTTTACAGCAGGGGGTCCTGGTATCTTTCACACAAGACTTACATGATATTGTAGAGCTCTGTTATCAAATGGCTGTATAAACCGGCTTACACCAAGACTCTGAACTCAATGAACTTAAAATCACTGAGCAGATTCTCCATGGTGGAGGACTGCAGCTGAATGCTGTATGTCACCCATGGATTTTCTGATAAGATCATTTTCCACCCTGCACCATCTATTTTTGATGTGCTGTGTTGGTGGCACACTGAATAGATGAATATTCATGAATGTGCAGAAAGCCTATATGTATCATAGTGATTTCCACCCGTGTCATCAAGCTATGCAAATTACATCCTCACATCTCCATACAGCCCCCTCTTTCTCCTTAATTAATGACGCTGAGAAAATGTTTTTTCTTCCAAGGAAAATTAGCTCCTTCAAGACAGAATCAGTGCAGATATTAATGGGAAGCGATAATTCTGGACTTGTTTTGACTTGATGACTTAAAGGAATACATATTCCCCTTCGGATGGTCACACCTCTTTATGTGGCTATCGTAAAATTGAGGTTGTAAAATACTTGTGATGTGAATTTACTGCCAGTTTTACCCTGCGGGGGATAGTAAATCAAATGTAATATCTGGTTGAATAGACTTTCACCTAGTTGTATTACTATTGTTACAACCATAACATAACACATTTAACCTAAAACCTAAAATCATTCATTCATCTTGCATTTATTCACTGACAAACTAAAGTCAGCACAAAGCTGGGGTCTACCAGCCCTGTCTCCTAGAAATTACATTTATATACTGATCATTTCCAACAGCACATACGGCCACCAGTTATCTGTATTATAGTATGTTTTTTTATCCACACAATGAGGACATTTTTTATGAGGATATCTGATCATTTAACTCATAATTGCAGTTACACACCCAATCTTCTTTGTGTATCATTAGGGTCATTATATTTCCCTCTAGAAAGATTAGAATTGTGAATAACATACCAATTCTCTCAAGGATTTTAATGAAGAAAGTTTTGTCCACTATTATTAGGGAGGCTCTGACTAAGAATTTTCCTAGTCAACCAATAGTCCTCATTCAGAGCCATTAGTCAGATAGTCGCCCACATGTTTACGATATTAATTCTGAGAAAGAATAGTATCAGTAACATTGTTAACACTGTGCCACATTACAGAGAAATACAAAACCGTACTAATGAACCTTCATTAATATAGGCCTATATTTTATCTACAGTGCACGTCACACACTGAGCGAGCCGCCTGTTAATGACGCTGTCGGCAAAGCAGTAATGATTGTGCCAAGTGGCTAATGGGCATGTAGCTTACATGTTTCAGATGATACGTCATGTTTGTAGTTGACGAATGATAGGCAAATGTTTGCCTGCAGAGTTTACGTATCACCTTGGGTTCATCCTTCACCTTCTCAAAATGATCCCACACTTTGGATTTATTGTCCATTTGCACTTTGGGAAAAATTATACATTATACAAACACTTTATTGCCAAAGACGTTTTTGAGAAGTTTTTTATCATTTTATTTTAAATGAATGTAGGTTGTCGTTAACCATTTAGCAGTCCCTGCCTTCCTGCTCCTTGTGTACAGTAATTAAGGGGGAGCTGGTGGCAGTAGTGCAGCAGTATAAATATTTGGGCACTGTCTTAGATGACAAGTTGAGTTTTGATGTGAACACTGACGGCATCTGTAAGAAGGAAAACCAATCGCTGTAAATAGGACAATCATGAGATTGTTCTAGTCTGCTTTTATTGAGACCTCAAAAGTTCAGTCCATTGTCCTACTCTCTACATCCCCTCCATGTTGTTTCAGATGCTTCCATCAGGGCAGAGGTTTAGCCTCCCTAAATGTAGCACTAAGCGTTAGAGATTGTCCTTTGTTCTATCTGCTAGCACTTTTCTTAACCAGCAGTGACCACTAATTGTCCATGATTTACCTCTGACAGTGTGTGATACTGGGCTCTGTGTGTTATGTATTGTACTGTACTTTTGTTTTACTTATGACTACTGTCTGTATCCCAAATTGCCCCCTGGGACATTAAAGTTTTACCTTACCTACCCAACATGTTATCAACTAGCCTGTGTAATAACCACAGATGCCAGCCCTGTAAATTAACATGACTCCTGTCTGACTGCTGAGCACAGCCAGTTCCTGTGTCTGTCTTTTCAAATTAAATTCCCACATGGTCCGGTCACATAGGTTTTGATGTATTTTGACAAGGCACAGCTCGTAATAGAGTTTCATCATACCAATGAAATCTTGCAGACTAATGATCTTTCTGATCGACTAACCTTTGATTGGCTATTAGGGGGCAACCCTTCTAGTTATTGTATATTATACATTGATATGATCATGCTTAGATGCTTAAGTCAGTTTGTAGTACTTGAGACCAGACTCATGACCACTCTTGAAGGTCTCACACTTGACTGCATTTTTACTTGGCCTTGTCTTGGTCTCAGAATTTTATCGTTTTTCAGTACAGTAATGAAAAAAATAGACAACTATTAAATATCTTTTACTTAATGGTAACCTTATTAAAACATACCACCACAGCAGTTAACTCTTTTTTACACAATTTTTGAATGAAACAAATATATATAAAATCCTGCTTTTTCACATTGTTTGAATGAAAATAGAAATATAAAAGTGAAAAATAAAATCCTGCTGTTTTTTTAACACATTTTTTTTTAATGAAAAATATAAATATAAATTTCTGCTTTAACAGTTTTACTCAATTAAAATAAAAAGTATAGTGCAGCTGGTCAGCTTTAAAGCCTGTTCAGATTCAGTTTTACTAGGAACTTACTTAGCTTTCCCACTTTGTTAAAGTGCAGTAAACAAAACATGCTTATATCTAAAGTGCAGCTTAAACAATTTTACTCAACTCCGATGGCATTGGTTATTTCTTTAGCGCAATGGTCAGGGAAACGCTTTCTTTTTAAACGACGACAATATCGTAGTTTGCACCAGATTGCTTTTTCTAGTTGTGCTGGTTAACGTTCAAACTCGGGTGGTGTCGCTTTAGATGCGTTAGCATGTTAGACGTGTTTCCAAGTACATACCCGACCGCTGTTCTGCAGTGTCGGCACACTGCTTTTGTCTTGTCAACTTGTTTATTTCCATCTTCGTATTTTACCCTGAAACCAAAGTGTTCCCGAATGGAGGACTTAAGGTTTGCGGGTGGGTCTTCAGGTTCATCAGGCTCACTTGCCATGTTGTCAAAATGCGAGAATGCGCTGCACAAAGTGAAAGCGGAGATTTATGGTTGGACTCGGTCTGTCACTCAATTATGTCCGTCGGGAAACTAGATATTTTAAATGGTTCGGCTCGCAAAAACAGAATTAAAATAAAACAAAATAAAATAAAATAATATCCTGCGCCCAATAATTCGGTACAGGGTCGTGCCGAACCGAAAGTCGCGTACCGAACGGTTCGACACAAATACATGTACCGTTACGGCCCTAGTGTTTGCACATAGAAAACAAAAGAAAATCTCAAGCATAAAATGTACCCCTGCAGTAGCTTTTAATTATTTTATGAAGACATTTCTCATGGTAAACTCACACCTATATATATATACGGCAATGAAAAAAAGTGAATGAAGAGTAATCTTTATTTTTTGATGGGTGTTTTTATGTGAATGTTGATCTTTCAGATCAGTGTCATGAGTACCTATGGTTTGTGTGTTCCACATTTTACCCTACATGGGGCTTGCACTGGATGGTCTTGGTCTTGACTTGTTCTTGGTTTAGGTGGTCTTGACTGTAACACTGGCTTAAGTGGTGTTTTTCAGTGAGCTACATGTTATACCTACTAAGACCCCCCACCCTGCATTATTCTGAGATAAAACATACCTGACAGCAGGCAGATTTGCTGAATTACAAGTCATGCATTCAACTCATCATGTATGGCCAATATGGGCAATGAATCTCATCTTCATCTTCAGAGATGAAAAAGAAGATGAGGAGAAAAGGGGGGGGGGGGGGGGGGGCATAACTTGCGAAGAAAAGAATAAAGGGCGTAAGTTAGGATAAGCGGTAAAGCTGACATGAGGGTCAAGTGCTGATCTGGCATCACATTTCCCTTTCAAATCCATCTATATGCATATGCTCACATGCACACATTAGCGTCTTTAGCTCCACGTGTGTCGCTGCACGCCCACGTGCTCTGCTGGGAAACCCGCCAGAGAGAGGTTAAGTCACACAGCGACAAAAAGCAGACGGATGAAATCAAATGAGTAAAAGAGAATATCACAAATTATTTAAGTGTGTGCTTATGTGTGTGTGTGTGTGTGTGTGCGCCGCACAAAGAGAATATATGTAGGAGGAGAGCGAGGCTGAATCTATTGAGGATGGAGGTAGTAGCTCACTGACAGACTGCACTGCCATGCTCAGCCAGTTCATTGCTGTCATTCCTTACATCTTTTGACATTTTCAATTATGTCTTTCACACATGGCTGGGCACTTGTTTTTTTTCCTCTGTGCTCCCCTCATCATCCTCCTCTGCTTTTCTCTCGCTCTCTCTCCTTTCAATTCTATTCCTACACCTTCATTCCATTTCCTTTTTAAGTGGCCGCTCCCTTCTTGCTTTGTGCGTCGGCCCTTTTCATATGTGGGGGTCAGGTAGCCCACGGATCCCATTATTCCTCCCGCTCTGTGGTGGATGGAGGGAGCAGGGGATGACGGGGTAGGGCACGCCAAGGAGTGAAAAGGATGCTGTCAGATATGTCAAGGACTCCTGTTCAATTTATCTGGTGATCCTGGGGGGGGGACCTCACAGGGCGAGGTGCAGAAAGTGTAGGTAGACTAGTGTTTTTGGACGGCCACAACCAACCTTACAATAATGGAGAGGAGATTTATATTTGGCAGTGATATAAGTTGTAAAGGTGTTTTCAATGTGCCATTTTTTCTTTGATTTCTGAGGTGTTCTGAAATTGGCGACAGTAATGATATAGTTAGCTTGTGTGAGAAACCTGGACTTCAGTCTTAAAAATGCTTGAAGATTTGCAGACACAGTCAGTAAAGAAAAGCTAATCTTGTAAAATATGACACATTACCACGAATCAATCTATCCCAAAGTACACAGTAGTTAAAATTAGATGCTGAAATGCTGCTTACACTGATAGGGTGTAGTCTGCCTTTGTAATGAGTATTTTTACTTTCAATACCATCTGCATATTTTGCTATTAGTACTAAAGCATGGACCACTTTTATAGTCTAGGGCAGAGTCCAGCATCAGTCTGATTTTCAAAACCTGCTCCCAAACCAGACATTATGATGTTTAATATCGCAATTGCCCAACCTCCCGCACACTGGACAATTTAGTTCCACAACCCGAACTATCGACACAAGATCTGTGGCCTGACCCAAAACTGCAAATCCTATAATAATAATGCGCTATTTGAATAATTAAAGTGATAATTTTGGGACATTTCATACATATGAAACTAAGATATAATATTTTAAAATGAAAGTAATTCAGGAAATACAATTGATTTTTTTTTTTTTTTTGATTTTTTTTTGTTATTCTCATAATATTAAGCAGCACATTTCCAGTTAATGTTAGTAATGCACTTTATTGAATTGACTCTCATATTTCAGCCAATGCAGCAGTCAGAGGATTAAAATATTAAAACATTTCATTAGATTATTATTCTTACTTTATCATTATATTTATTATCCAACACCCACGATCCAGCCCTTATGTTTGTATGTATGGACTCTGGTCAGGGTAGTTTGAAAATTTTACATTGTGGTATAACTACTTTTATGTAAAAGATTGTAATAATTTTCTTTTATTGGGAATGTAATAGACATGGGGACAGTATAATTTAGAAAATCATGAGGAAAAAAACAGGAATAATGTCAAATGTCATGGTGTCCGTGACTGTAGAATGCATTTCATACTGTAAACACACCAAATAGTGATTGATGGATTGGCTCTGTGATTAATTACCTGGCTGACTAATTGATTGAGTCATAATGAGGACATGATGTTTTTCTCCACTAAGAGCATCAGAGAACACACAACATCCATAATGCATGTTCCATATTAAGAGGAGCAGGGATCATTTTCCTACTAGGCCAACTGATGGATTTACTGATTGATTGATTAGCTGACTGACTAATTGATTGGTTTTGTAATGAGGGGAAAACACATTTTTCTCCATTAAAGCAAATGGGGGGGGGGGGGGGGGGGGAATTCCCCTTGCTGGCAGCCATGATGTAATGCGTAGGTTTCTAATGACCTCAGCATAATCACCACCATTATGAAACAGGCGCTCAGCTCTCAAATCCACTTCATCACCAGAGTGTTGCCTAATCATGCCTACAGCCATCGCTCATTCACTCCTCACTCCTCTTTCTGTCAGCCAAACAGATCACCAACGCTGCTGCCAGATCTGCAGCCAAATCACAGCAGAAATCGAGCAGGCTGCCAACAAAGCTTTGTTTGTATGAAAGAGAGAGTGTGTGTGTGTTTGTGTGTGAGTTTCTATGTGTGGTGGTGGACCTTTGGTGCTTCCAAACTGGTGGCCCCATCTGTACTCGCTTTCACCAGGGGGCAGTCAAGGAGGTGGGGGGCCAGGTTGCTATTTTTCAGGCTAATCATAGACACGGGTTGCCAGGTCTTTCCCCCCTCTTACCCCCTCTCTCCTGCTGACTCTTAACCCTGACCCTCCAGCAGGAGATCCCTCTCTTGGCAAGAGGGAGGTAGAAAAGTGCGAGGGGGGAAAAAAATGGGGGAAGTCAGTGGCGCGAGCTGAACAAGAGGAATGGGAGAGTCATGGTCAAGGGCTGATTAATGAGCCTTTAATTTAATCAGCAATTCCCATCTCGCCAGGGCCTCTCCACGTGGCTCTGTAGCAGCTTATTATTTTTAACAAGTCTGTGATCTCCCACTTTTCCTTTGCTCTTTTTCTCCCTCTTTCTGTCTTTCCCAGTTCCTCTTTTATACCGAGCTCTTATCTGTGTCAGAGTCGGGGATGTGAATAGAGAGGCAATGATTAATGAAGATTTAAGACCTATGAAGGATGTCTAATCGCTCTCTCTCTTTCTCTTTCCCTCTGTCTCTCTCTCCTCTCGTGCCTTAAACAAAACTGACTGCAGGAGACTGAGTTTCAGACTGGGCAGCTGCTGTTATGTAGCCAATTACAGTGATGAATGCTCAAAGATGGCCCATGACACTTATTTTATATTGTAAGATCAGAGGTGAGATGAGAATGAGTGTGTGTGTGTGTGCGTGTGTGTGCATGTGTGTTGTGTACATTTGTATCTGCCGTCTATCTTCTTCTGTCCAAACTTTGTTTTCATTGATGTGTCTTCACACAGAGAAAGATTTGTTTCACACTTTGCCCTCACATCCACACACAGACTAATAATAGTGTGTCTGGTAATCATAATCATTTATTGCTATTGCATGAGCATCTCGTGCACAGTGTTTTCATTTAGTTAAGATTGATTAAATGATAACCTGCCTGGCCCTAATCTCTGTAAACACGATCTGCATGTGTATGCAGAGTCTGTGATGGGACAAGACTTTGGTATCGGAAGTGTTCAGGTTTCTGTGTGTGTCTAATATGAGTAGTATTGGACAATCACGTTTGAATGGCAGGAAAACAGTCCCTGTGGAGAGACATTAAGCACTGGCTGAAATACAAGCTCAGAAACCATCAGCTATGTCTGATGATGAGTTAGCTCTGTATTTGCTTTTTTAAGAATTTATCTGCATTCATACACAGATATGTGCTGATAGAGATTAGGTGAAATGACTGGTGCATGGGAACTGGCTACACTGGATCAGCCCAAACTATTAATCATCGTCCCCAGAGGCTTTAGGCGCATTCACACTGGCGCTATTTGGTCCGCTTTAAATGAACCCTGGTCCGCTTCCACGGAGAGTTCAGCTCGTCTGGAGTGGTGTGAACGCTCATTTGAACTCTGGTGCAGACCAAACGAGCGAACCCTGGTCAGCTTGAAAACTGGGGGTCTCGTTTCACTTGCAAGTGAACCCTGGTGCGGTTTGCTTACAGTGGTAAATGCAAACGGACTATCCAGTGAACCACAGATAGGACGTGAACCAAAGAGAGGAAGTGAGGTAGTGCACAGTGCATTTTGGGTAGAAAAACAAACAAAGCCAACAGCGCGGACTGGGAGAAGCAGAGGTAAAAAAAAAAAAAAAAAAGTTGGAAAATATCTCGTGGCATACATGGAGAAGTGACGAAGGTGCAGGTGCTTATTTATATATGGTCAGAGGACTATATATTGCAGTTGCTTGTGGTAATACCGCCACCACATGAGCAGCTGTTGTAACTGCGTAATGTTGTCCAGGCGGATTGGTCCGCTTTAAAAAGTGCAGTGTGAAAGTGAACCGAACCAAATGTAGGTGTGAAATTTTTCGGCATTCCCCGCCCAATCGAACCGAGTCCCCCGGACTATCCTGGTGTGAATGCATCCTTATTGTCGTCAGGCCAAAAGCTGATGGGTTCTGAGGTTGGTCAGGTCCTACTTTGCCCCTCATAATGGCATGCATCTTGGGTGATGTGATCACAAGTGAACACCTTTTAAGTACAGGTGTGAATGCACTCATTGTGTCCTTAAGGCATCTTGAGATCCAATCACTCAGACCAAATTTGGAGGTGGTCTGTGCCTCCTTCGCAGTTATTTACAGTCTGGGCCACATATGTCCACATTCTCTCAGCATTATGTGCCTTGCTTATCCAACTGCTGCTGCTGTTACAGAGGTTAGCTGTGTGCTGAAGGACCATTCCGGCAGCTGCTCTCCTCCCAGCAAACAGTGAGTTCAATGTCTGCTCAGTTAGCACAAGCTAACACATACAGAAGCTGTCAAACAGTTTTAACAAACTTACATGGACACTGAAATGGCTTAACTCTGCTGCTAAACCTGTTAATAACCGAAAGGTGAGGTTAGCCGTGTGATACTAGCAATTAGCCCTGTCACTGTGTGTATGGTGGCAGACTCTCCCCTACTGTCCCAGTCGAGGAGGTCACACTCCCACAGCAGTAGTCTCCTAATGATATTGAATAAAATGATGTATGTGTTTATTTGCATATGGAGTGGGGAAGTGTGACCCAATCTCAGGTGGTCATTCGAGACACACTCCAATTCCAGGTGTAAACAGACAAATATAGAGCTGTCCACTTGTGATCCGTTCACCTGAGACAAACATTAATACCAGGTGTAAACAGGCTCTATGCGTCAGTACCAGGGTCTCTACTGTTCTCTACTGTTTTGCATGTGTTACTTTACCACAAGTCACAAATTCTCGGACTTAAGAATTTTCGAAGCTGGATCAAACAGTTTTGTTCAGATGAGTATTAAAGGATAATTGCAGTTTATTGCAACATGAATCTAATATATTCACAGTGCTGGTCATTCTTCTCTGTCATTTTGAAGCTTAGCCGATGTTCAGTCTCTTTTTATTCTGAATTTGTTTTGCTTTTCCACTTTCAAAACAATCGGCTGACTGAGGTCCTTGACACATTTCATTTAAACCAATCAGATTTTGCCACAATCTCTGTGAGCCAATCATCTCTTTACTGTCAAACTGAAATATAACTGATCCCTTCTCTGCTGCTGTCAGCTGTCATTTCAGTGTCACATCAATGCGATTCACTTCACCTTCAGTTTCATCAAAACCACCTGTCCACCACTCCATCCACTGAGCTCATCAGATGACATCCATCCACACCTTCAGTGAGGCTGTTCTTCACTCCTTTATCCAATCCTTTGCCTTGTCCTATTGTGCACTCTGTGTCAAATGAATCCTCTTCTTAATAGCTCTTTAAGCCCTTCTTTCACTTGGTCTCTCCTGATTAAAATAACGTTATGCTCAACAAGTTAATTGCTAAGATTTGGGAAAATAGCCAACACACACAACAGTTTGAAGTACAAAAAATATATATATAATAACTGAACTTATCCCTTAACAATTTGTCAAATGTTGAAACAACAGTGTATGTACTGTTTGTAGCCCCACACTGACAGCAAGCTAAAAAAAACCCTTTTACCTTACACAGATAGTCGCTCTGCATACTGTAGATACCCTCGCTCACATTTTGGCTGGATAAAACAGCACACACAGCACCTTTTTTCAAAAGCAGAAGCAATTCATTTATTTCTAGATAATTAGAAATGATGGCAGGTTAAAAAAAAAGTGAGAATAAGAAGTGATGGAATAAGAAAGGCTTTGTAGTGAGTCAGAATGGAGATGAGAGAAGCTCTTTAATTCTACCTCTGATTACTAAGTGGCTCCGTCCATTATCTTTACACAGTGAATAGCAGAACACCATAAAGGTAAAATGTGACTCATCCATCCCCACCGGTTATCACTCTCAATGGCTTATGTGGGAGCTGCCCCCCACCCCCAGCCCCCAACCCCATCCATCCCCACACAGATTGACACAGTGCCTACTTAACATAGCCCTTTAGAAAGTGCTTTTACAGTAGGTAGTGTTTCTGTGTGTGCGTGTGTGTCTGTGTGTGTGTGTGTGTGCGCGCAGGAGATGTTTACACATACCAGCATTTTACACTGGATGCTCATAGATATATGTTTTCAAGAGAGACTTTTGTGTATGTATGAGTGTTTGTGTATGCATGAAAATGTGTCTTTGTAAGAGTGTCAGGTCATTTCATATGTGTCTCCTCTCAATCGGTGACAAGGGGAGGAGTATGTAGGTCCCCCTCTCCCATCCTCTGCCATGGGGGCTCTGAGAGGTATTCTGAGGCTTTTCAACAGCTTATTGCTGTTGAAAAGCCCCATCAGTGCCAGGCGCGCTGATTTATGTCCCTGAAACCCTCCACCTCCAGCTCCTTTCCATTAGGCTTTACAATATTCCCCCCATTGTTCAGCTCCCGGCGTTATCGGCCCTGCCCAGGCCTGTCAGCAAGACCTGCCCCACACACAATCACGCTGGGAGCAGCGAGAAGAGAGGAGAGGGAGGGGAAGGGCGGCTGATAGGACGGAGCGAGAGATCGAAGAGGTGGGGTACAACAGATAGGAGGAGGAGGAGGGGAGTGAGTGAGCGAGAGAGAGAGAGTGCTGGGATGAAGAGGGAGATAGAGAAGTGGCAGGCAGAGATGGGATGAGAGGAAGATGAGGTGGAGGGCAACATGTTGAGGGAAGTGCAGAAATGGGAGATGTCCATCTAAGGCTTGGTTTTATTGTTCCTGAAAGGATGGAGGGGGAGGTGGTGCTGGTTCAGGGAGGGGGTGGAGGGAGACATAAGTTAGGCAAAATGCAAGAGGTTGACTGTAAGGATGAGGGCTGGAGATGCCATTTGGGTGCATTACTGTAGGACATTCTGTTGCTGTATGTCCATTAAGATATAGATTTTATTGCCTCTGAATGGGTTTGGGTTGCTGTGTGTTCTTCAGTGTTGCCGAAGATAAGGCGATGACAGCAGTGCTAGGGAGTGAAGCTTTTGATACAGACCCCACTCTGTCAATTCCAGTCAGCTTTATTGCCTTTGAAGACAGGCTGGATGAAGCCGAGGCACGCTGATGCACTTGGTTAAATGTAGGTGCCTTTCACACTGAGGTTTACAATGTAGCGCAGGCAGATGCAACGGAGTCGTTAAGCGCGGTACAATGAACGCTTGAAAGGCAGCCTCGAGAAAGGTCGAGGGGGCCACATGAGCAGAATGTGAATGAGGGAGGACTATTTAAAGAGATTCAGGATCGATGCTTGTCTTGATGATGTGGGTGCAAAGACAGAGCACGTAGAGGTTGTTTGTGAGGGCGAGGCATTGAAAGTTTCAGCTGCTTAGCGAGAAATGTGCTGGTTATTTTAGTTCACAAACACCATGTGGTATCTTTTCTGTGACAGTACTTAAAGTGACAGTTCACAACTGAATCAAAAACATATTTTTCCTCTTACCTGTAGTGCTGTTTATCAATCTAGATTCTTTCAGCGTGAGTTGCCGAGTGGTGGGGATATCAGCCATAGAGATGTCTGCCTTCCCTCGAATATAATTTAACTAGATGGCACTCGGCTTGTGGTGCTCAACCCCCCAAATACATTTGAAAAACTCAACAGCAATGTCGCTTTACAGAAATCATGACACAGTTACTCAAGATTAACCACAGTAATGATGCACGGGCCATCCCACAACTCACAGGTGCCCGTGGGTTAACCTGTGGGTCGGGCAGTTCGGGCCGGCTTGGTCAGCTTCGATTCCAACCTGCTGCTCTTTGCTGCAGCCTTTCCTGTTGATCGTTAGCTGTACTGTCAGTTTAAAGGCCAAAACATTGGTAAAAAAAGTTATTAATAACTTATAGAAACATGCGATACGTGCAGTAGTCCACCATTAGTTCCATTATCCAGTTTTTGACCTGAAAAATCTGGTATTTAAATCTCTCCGGTCATAATATCCAGTAAAAATATTTCCCTCTGAGAATACATAGGCCTATTTTAATGTCCCAACATCAAGCAAGTGTTTCTGTGTCCACAGAGTCTGTTAAAAATGCCCTTCTGTAACATCGTGTAAAACAAACCGCTGTACCGGTCAGCTGTTCACTCATATAAACAAATCATATAGGTTATCAGTTTTGCGCTAGAGATCATACAGAAGTCGTAACAACTCAACAGATGGGCTGGGACCTGTCATCTTAGTATGTTTGTACTTTTTAAACAGAAAACACACGTTTTATATTGTGGTATTTGCTGGAAATGACATACTTAGAGCCAACAGAAAGTAGGTTGTTATGAGCAATGGTCATTTCCAGAAACTTTCAGTTCCAGTTTGCAGGTTGGGTTCAGGTAATTGATTAACACATATGCTTGAGTGTTGGGCAGGGTGGATTGGCTCTCATAATTGGCTGGATTGGTGCAGGTTTTACAAAAAAAATCTTGACCCCCACATAACCAATCCACAGACCTTGCTTTAAGCAGTTTCATGTAGGAACTATTTTCTTTCTACAGAACTACCCCCACCAACCATATCACTGCACAGAAGGATGCATGCATCTACTCATGGACGAGTGGCTCGTGCTCGTGACAGTGCAAGTTGTAAACATTAATGACGTCCTTCTCAGCTGATCTCATCTTGAGCCACCAGCTCAAGATTTCTAGAAAGCATTCTCGGAACCCATCGGCTGTATTCGGCGTCTGACTTCCGGCAGACGCCAAATACAGCCTCTGGGGGCAGACCCCCAATTTTTTTGGCATTCCGGTTTGATTTGGGCGGGGGAGGCGAATTTCCATTTCTGACTTCTGTTTATATATGAGTAAATATGCTGAACCATTGCAATGGATTCAGAGTTTGCAGTGACGCCAGTTATGTTCCGCCTCGTTAGTTCATTGCACAGACCGTTTAACCTGGCAACAACTGCAGCCGGCTCAAACGTGATTGGTCAATATCACGCGGACTCGGACGCGGATCTCTGGGGTTTGCCTACAGACTCTACATTCACTGAATGTAGAGTCTGTATATAGAGACTATCTAGAAAGAGACATTACGGTTAAGTTTTCAAAATACATTTTTCTTTTGCACTTTGAGCAACAAAAGTCGAGTGCCATCTAGTTGTATTATATTGGACAGAAGGCAGACATCTCTACAGCCAACATCTCCAACACTGGGGAACTCACACTAAAACAGTCCAGGTTGATTTATAGAACTGCAGGCAAGAGGAAAAATATGTATTTTGATTTGGGGGTGAACTGTCCCTTTTAAAGTTGTATTTCTCTTGCCGTTAATAATGCAAGGGCAAATCACTGGAATGTCATCATAAATATTCTTTTCCCCACCTTCTGCAAATGGATGCCACCTTGACTTACATCCCCCCCGTTGTAATTGTAACAAAAGACAATCGCTCACAAATGGCAAAATTTTCCTATTTATTTCAGCGCTGCATATGCCTTCCCAGACAATGACATGGTAAATTTAAAAATGAATTGCAAATTGCCCTCATTTTGTATGCAGGGGCCTCTCCTCCCTTGAAGAGCCGGCTCATTCCTGTAAAAGATCCTTCTGACATATACCTTTAAGAAGAGGAAGATGAGAAAATGCGGATGAAAAGAAGAAGAGGAAGGAGAGAGGAGGGGTGGAGCGGGTGGCAGATAAGCTTGCTTGCTTTCAACTCTGTGGAGGATAAGGGAGAAGAAGTTTTAATATCTCTAAATCAGCGGCTCGATATTGAAAGTGTCATCTAATTGAAAATGATTTAGGACACCGGGCCCGCCTGGCAATCATATATAAATTCACTCCTGACACCAGCTCCAAAGTCTCTCTATTTCTACTTTATGAGTCATTTGCATGGTGGGGGCCTTGGAGAGTATAAACCATGCAAATGATATGGAGCGCTGCACAAGGTGATGTATCCCCTCCCCATTCCCTCCCTCTCCTCCTCCATCTCTCCATCTCTCTCTCGTTCTCCCTCTTAGCCTCAGGAGAAATGCTTTCTGCTTTGCTGCTGCCTTTGTCCAGAAAGTCATTTATTTCTCTTGTTGTTCGCTCGCTTGCTATTTTACAGCTTGCCGCATAGGTTAGAGGGAAAGAGCCGGCTGCCACCCCATTCAGCTGAATAACTGTCATCTCCCATTTGCGAGCTCATGTTGTTACATGGAAGTCATTTCCTTATTTTGCGAAAAGACAGATAGAGATGCCCACAATAGAAATGCCGGTGTGCATCCCTATAGTACATAACAATAAATATAACCATGCTTTAATGTGACACTGAAAGCCTGGGAGTACATCTTTGCACTTCAGACTGTAATATGAAGTAATACCTGTACTGTCTGTGACTTGAGGCTGTGTGAAACGTTTGGTTTTTATCTTTCAATGAGCTTTCGTCTCCTTGAGAGTAAGACTGCTTTCAAGTCGCTAAACACACATGGCAGGTGGAATCAACATAAAGAGCATGACAAAATCAGAAGCCTTGAAACAGCGCAACTCAAATGAAGAAACTAAAGACAGAGAATGAAAGGAAGGAACCTGCAAGCTGAAAAGAAAGTAAGAGTCTCTGCTATTAGATTATTTCCAGAGCGATTCTTTACCTGACTGCCCATTTCTCCACTCAGATGGATATAAAGAGCAGGGAGTGAGAGTTCAGAGGGGCCGACTGTACATGCTTACCCTTTACGGCTCCTATAAAACTTTTATGGCTTGAAAATCCTCTGTTTCTCTCTCTGGAGAGAAACACTGAGATTAAAGGATGAAAGGATGAGGGGAGAAATGGAGACAGATAGAAAGCAACAAAGTGAGCGTCCCTGTTGCTCCTGCTCTCCCGTACATGGACACAAATTTTCGGCCTCTCGTCCCAGCAAAAGCAGCTGTTATTGAGGCGTAAGTAAATTGGCGTAAGGGGAATATCCGTGTGCACATTATCATCTAACACTGTGTGGCCTTTCGTCGTGGAAACGGGGCTAAGTTATCCCACAGGGTGTAATTTGTGTGTAAACATGTGTGCCCTCGTTTTTTCCCCCTGGATCTGTGGTTTTGGTCCATTTAGCAAGAGGAACAGGGCTGCGCTTTAATCCTCTGTGTATGTTTGTGCGCATATGGTTCATGTGTGAATTTTACATGAATGTTTTTCAGCTCCCAAACATGAGCGTCTCTGCATGCTGAGTGCTAATGTACGTGTGTGTGTTTTTATTTGTGCCAACATGCATTAATAAGTATATGCAAGGTTTAGAGGTAGGACTGCGTGTGTGTGTGTGTGTGTGTGTGTGTGTGCGAGCGCGCGCGCATTCAAGAGCTGGTGAGTGAATGACGGCCACAGTCTCAAGTGTTGCCCAGGGAGCTCCTGCGTGCGGTGGCAGTCTTGTTTGTCTTCCGCCGCTGCTCAAACAATGGCTCCCCATGGGCCCGCTCTCCGCCTAATTGAGAGACTACAGAGGGAGAGAGGGAGCGAGAAGTGATAGGGCCACGCTTACACCAGCTCAATTACACACGCATCCACTAACACACCCGCCACTTCCACGCACACACGAGTAAACACCAGCACACACATGTGGCCGCATGAAGAAGTGTAAAGCATTACAAACTGGTAAGAGAGCCACTGTACATGCCCTGTTATTTGTATCAACAAACACTCGCGTGCGCACACACACACACCAATCACGTCTGATGAAGAGGCAGCCGCACTTAATATAGCAGCACTAAGAAGTCTCTCAGCGCAGAGCAAGGGTAAACCAAATAGTCGATACAGTGTTCTGTTGTGTCTGCGAGGCCTTGAAAACGTCTCTTACTCTCTCCTTCAGGAAGACGTGACTTTTCGCTCTATACTCAAATAACACGTGGTTACAAGACCTTGTGATTCACTGCATCGCGGGCAAATCAGAGTTGCATCATTATTGCATCAGAACATGTCAGCACACACTGTTATGAATAATGAATCTGGTATAGGCAGGGTTTTAGCATTCTAATCATAAGTGAAGATGTATAGATTACAAGATGTCTATTTATGCTTTTACTTTTAATATACATCATCAATATTAATATCATGTAGTCTGTTATTTAACCTCTTCATGGGAGATAATGATGTAAGCTGTATCCCAGTTATGTAACATGATCATGTATGCGTACTAAAACAAAACATTTGATTTTCCTGTCTACCTGAACTATCGCCCCACAAAGGAAACAGGGCTGCTGCTCAGGGTGGGAAACATTTAAATTAACTGGTGGTGAGACACTTCTAAAAAGAATACTTTAAAAAAATAAATAAATAAAAATAAGTCTTAAATCTTTTTCGAGAACATTTATGCTTTCTGTTTGTGAATTTTAATCAGCAGCAACACTGAAAAGTCACAGTTTGATTGATGTTCCCTGCGTCAAGTTTTAACTGTATAAAAGTTCCTGCTGTTATAAAACAATAAAGCTGATTTCTTGTAAACAAAAATATAGAGGCAGGCTAGATATTGATATTATATCGATATCGTGATATTAGACTCGAAATTTTCTTAGATTTTGGGTATCATAAGGGTTGTCCTTTCCTGGATTTAAAGGCTACATTAGCGTAAGGTGACGTCATTTTATGAACTTACTGGAACGTTCTGTTATTTGCCTTTACTTTCATAGTCATTATAGTTAACTGATGATTATTTATCAAAGATCTTAATGTGTTAATATTTTGTTAAAACTCAAATACTCAACCTGTGCATTTGCGAAAGTAGCAGAGGACTTTTATTCGAACAAGTGTAGACATTTTGACTATAAACTGACGGAATATGGCACTAATTGGTGCAGAAAAATTTACCAGAAAGCAGGAAATGAAGTGTTTCACACTCAAAATTTCCTGGAGGAAGATCCCCAAACAACACTCTTTATACTGTATGTGTCCATACATATATTCAGTATGTAGACTGGACTGAGATAACAGTGTTTTCAGTCAAAAGACTGAATCAGCTGTATGTGAAAAACACAGAATAACTGTTGGGGATTATTTCTGTGTTTCTTTTCATCAGTCACACACACACACACACACACACACACACGCACACACAGTTTGGAGGCAATGGCCCAACGTTTCTCTTGCTTCTTTCTCAGCACTCCAAGACCATTAGGGAAAGAGGGAGAGCAAAAGAAAGACAAAGAGTGTGTATGTGTGTGCAGTGAGCTCTGTGGGCCCATTACAGTGGTAGTGCAGGGCAACTACCAGGAGAATAGACTGCAGAAACAAGTGGATTAGGACTTTCTAACGAGGACAGGCAATACCTCTTGATGGATGACAGCCTCCATACTGTGCTGCCGTGCTTATAGGATGTGTGTGCTGAGGGGGGCCCTCTGAATACGTGTGCATGTTGGTGTGTGATTAAGTCTGAGTGTGTATGGCAGTGTATTCTGGTTTGAATGTGCATTTCTGCATGCGATTGCTGTCCTGTGTCAACACTTGTGTATCTACTCTCAGAAGGAAAGTGCGAATATGATGTCCTTGAATTTCATGTTCTTATAATCAGGTTTCTTCCTTCTATTTTTTTTTTTTTTTTTGCATCAAAGCCGTGTCATAAAAGATCCACTCACGGATGTCAATATAAATATTTGCCGCGCACTAACGCTGCAAGCTTATTGAAAAAAGAACCCTACAGGATATTGTTGAACAGGGCGCCTGTGTTCGTCCAGCATCGTTGACACATTCACTTGGTAGTACAATAGAGGCAAAAGCGAGGAGGCATGGAAGTGTCGGCTGCTTGTGTAGTCAATGGGGCCCTTTTACAAGCTATTTAAGGGGATAAAAAGCATGTCCTTTTCAGCGTGACACCGGTGTCAGTGTGTTTCAAAGGCGCTCCAGGGCCATTTAGAAGCAGTGGCAGCAGCGCCGCCCGCTTTGATTAAAGCGCTACAGTGCAGAAAGGAGAGAGAGGCAACACTCTGCTAAGTGAATATGGAAATGACCTCCACCATCCTCTTTTGCTCCCACGCCAACCTCTCCAAACGCACAGAGCAGCGTGATAGAGACGAGTATATGTCCTGTTTATGAGTCTGCGTCAGAGCGTTAAAGGAGTTTGTCTGTGCGTATGTTGTTAAGATGTAGCACGCAAGGGAGGTGTGTGTGAGAGATGCAGAGGAAGGGGAAGAAATGAGATGAAAGAGAGAGTGTGATGACATGATGAGCCCTGAGGAGTGGTTGTGACTGGCTCAAGTGTCATGGTTTTGTTTAATTAATATGCTTCCAATGACAGACGTAGAGCATGGCCAGGACCTCTCTTCTATTTTCCTCTGCTCTCCTCTTCCTTTCCTCACCCTTTTTCTCTCCTCTCCACTCCTCTCCTCTCCTTCTTCGCTTCCTCTCTTGGTGGAGCGACCAGCATTACACACCAGAGACTAATATAACTAATACTGAAAATACACGCAAACATAAATTATCTCTCCGACTCTCTATAAATATTTACTTTATGGCAATATATTCACACATGGACAGCCTGGCTAGATATATGCATTCAACCCCAACCTTTATACCTATGAAAAGGTGATAAATTACCATGAAAGAAATCCCTTTATCTATCTCTGCAAAAAATGCAAAAGCTCGCCCATACACACCAGCGAACTGATCCTCATCCATAACACAGATCACATACTCTAGCATGGCTGTGTCCTGTACTGTAGGTGAGCTCATTTGCATGTGCGCTCTGTTACGTGCCATTGGCCCTCAAATGGATGTGTCCCGCCATAGAAGATTCCAGTAATTAACCCAACACAACATAGTTGTCATCCGGTAATTGACCTAATTGTTTGGCTTGTCAGCTCCCGTTCTACGTATTAAGCATTAAATATGCTGGGTGTCATTAATCAAAGGATTATCATGTATCCAGGCGAGGGCGAATGCACTGTGTCTTGTTCTTGTTTAGTAAGTGTGAGATGTTATAGAGGGTCCACAAGGTGTTGTATAACCCCACTTTTCTCCATGTATTTTAATCGCCATAACATTTTTTACAGGCTTTAAGCTTTTAATAGCTTGTGAAAGTCCTTATTTTACAGCCCAGCAACACTCCATCAAATTATCCACAGGGTTTACAGTGTGCCGTCTGTACCGGGCAGCAAAGTGGGGTTCTTTTGAAAATTGTGTAAAATTGAATTTTGTTTAGCCTGGGTAAATCACAAATCAGAATCTGTTATTCCCAACACCATCATCCCATTACTGTAAAGCTCCCCACTCTAGCCTTAATGTACTATCTGTGAGTGCCAACATCAGCTTACCAGCCCTGATACTTTTCTATAGGCACTTATGGAGGTGTGTGTTTGTGTGTGCATGTTTGTGTATGTGTGCGTGCCCGTTTGTGTCTGTGTATGTGCAAGCGAGGCAGATGGCTCAGGTCCAATTCACAGCTGATTCACGGCTGAGGCTTATGTATTTAGAAGCAGATTGCCTCCAGGTTGCTATAAAAGGTGTTGAGCTGCCACTTTTATTGGATTTTTAAAGTGAGGAGATTACATCCCGTATATGTCTAATGGTTCCCCACACACTGCTTATTCAGTTTTGTCTCTCTCCTTTGGTCAGGTTTTTGTATTGTCTAGAGCAAAGGAGGAGGGGTGTGTTCCCTTATACCCTATGCACACACCCAGTGCATTAATAACAATAACAATAAAAAGGTAATCAAATCTGTAAAAACAATATGTACTTAATGTTGGCCCAGGATCCACTGCTAAAAGCCCACCTCATCAAACTGCAAATTAGTCTCGGCCGTAACTTTATTACGGCCTGGCCCGGAGATGGGCAGCCATAAATAATTCAACTGCACCGTCTCTGGAAGCGGTGAGATTTAATTCTACTGAAGGGAAAGTGTGTGTGTGTGAGAGAATGTGTGTGCACTTGCTGAGATGCATGCATGCCTGCAAGGTTTTGTTTGAGCTAGTGTGTGTATGTGTTTGTGAAATTAGACAACCCCTCCTCCATACAAACACACACACACCGCCAACACCACCCTCCTCTTCCCCTCTGTTCTCCCATTGGCAGGCGGCTGGCTTTAGCCTCCCATTGCAGAATATTCCCCACCAGGTAGCACCATGGCAACGTGCTCAGCCTCATCCATCAGCCAGCCAGCGCCCCAACCCTCCCAGCTACAACCACCTAGAGAGAGAGACACACACACAGGGAGAGAAGGAGTAGTAAGGGATGGGGTAAATCGGAGGAGAAATAACAAAACAGGAGAAGACATGGAGAAAGGGAAAGATGAAATAAGAAGGCAGCAAATAGCAAATAGATGAGAATTAGAGAGGCAGAGGGTGAGACTCTTCATGTTATGTTAACTACCACACAGTTTGGGCATCATATAAAGGCTCATTACAGTTTACTACAGCTTAGGTCTTATTTTTTTAATTGTGTCCATCAATCCTATTGTAATGATAACATTTTACACACCATTTCATTTCTGAAATTCTTGGATTGCGGTAACAACACTAAAGAAGTCCAGTGGGGCATTCAACAAAAGTTTTATACAAACCCTCGGGTTAGTGAAACCTGGAGGCCATCAAGGATCCCATCAACAATCGATCTGATGATCAGTATTTTGGGGTTCTGGTGTAGCCGGCTGATATCAGGGCCAAAATGTACTATTCCATGTGGCCGTCATTGTTTACAGTCTGATTAGCAATTTGAGAGGTTATATACACAGTAATGACGCTCTATAAACAGATGTCTGCATATGAATGCATTTTTTATGTAGCTAAATTGTTGTCAGATGATAGCCGATAGATTCCAAGACTACATTTTCGGCCAATTTGTTCTGCCTTTTGCTCTCCGCATGAACTGTTTACCAGTGCGCAAACAAAGCCTGCTCAAACATCATTGGTCCATACTACTCAGACTACTAAGGGAAACAAGAACCTTCTGATACCAAAATACTGTCCATGGGCTCCAGTTTCAGATATCTGTGTAGAGATTAACATGGTAGAGAAAACAAACACGAATTGTAAAATTCTTGCCCCAAAAACTACTTACTATCCAAAATGTCCATGAATATCCATCACAGTTAACAGTCTGACATCTTGGTTTAACTTTAACCTACCATGTTGGAACCCACTAGTTGTTGTGCAGTGATGGATTAAAAACAACATTGTGTTCACATTCTCTTTTGGTTTACCTCCAAGTAAGGACCGTTGTGTTACACCAACATCAGCAATCAATTTGTAATCGTGCTTGGACACTGGTCCATGTTGATGATTGCCATGCTGAGACCCCCGACCCAATCGCTTCCACTTCAAGAACACATCAAAAATCAGATAGCCACCATCATTATAAAGATTAGACAAACAAAGAAGCAACTACTAAACAATGTCAGCTTCTTCTTCTACTCCTCCTGTTTATTGCTGTAGATTGGTCCTAAGCACCCGCTACAATGTTGGAGAACAGTGGAGCCTATCCTAGCTGACATTGGGTGAGAGGCAGGATACACCATACATACCGGACAGGTCACCAGACTATCACAGGGCTGACACACGGAGACAGACAACCACTCACACTCACACTTTGGACTGTGGGAGGAAACCAGAGAAACCAGAGAAGATCTGCATACATAGAACATGCAAACTCCACACAGAAGGGCCCCAGCCAGCAGATTTTCACCCTCTTGCTGTGAGGCAACAGTGCAAACCACTGCACCATCATGCCACCGGAGAATCACGTTGTAACAAACAGAATTCTCCTTTAATAACTTACTGAGGGGGAGTTTATTTAAGACATGTGTCAGCGCCATGTCATATTTGTTGCCAGAAGACAATAACATAAAATCATCTTGTCACAACTTGCAGAGTTTTCCATCTGACAGCACACAGAGCTCATTTCCCTAAACTCTTTACTACATGCTTCTCGTGGTGACCGAAACCATGGACTTGCCAAATCACCGAGGAGACAGCCGTGGTACAAATGTATAAACCGATGCCTCGGGGACAGATGGAAGCTGTCTGCTGCCCATGAAAATGTCATCATTGTACCTGCCCCATATATCTTCATTAACACAGCACAGATAGGCATCAGGGGAAATGCCCCCAGTTTGATGGGAATGCTCAAGTGTAGTGTGTTAAGCTCGATGTGGAGCACAGCAGGCAATTTGAATTCATTGTGTGTGCAGAATCAACCTATTAGTGGCATTTAGCTTTCAATACCGCAAAAGTCCCCAGCATTGTGTGTCAGCCTCGCTGTATGTGTGTGTGTGTGTGTGTGTGTGTTTGTGATTGTTTTCAAGGCTAAATGACAACAAGAGACCTTAACATGGTGATGTACGGTGCGGTATAGCAGTGGAGCACATTACCAGGTGCCTGTATTCTCTGACATCTGCACCCTGTTTACTGAGAGAGAGAGGGGGACCCTATCCTCTGGGTGGGGGTGAGGGGTTGAGGGGAGTGGGTTGGGAGAGGGAGGGGGCACAAAGGGGAGCCCTAGGTCTCACTTGTAATTGAGGAGTGGAATGAGAAAATGTGGACGGGAAAAGTGAAAGTAGTCATAGAGGGAGAAGGGTGGGCGAAATGTGAAATGGTTTTTCCCTGCCCCTCCCTTCTGTTTGTGTGTGAGTGTGTTTGTGTGCACGGACACGTGCGTGTGACTCGCCTACTGGCAGGAGCAGAGGTTGTGGGAGCCTTGATATGGCTGGATGGCAGGTGATAGCAGTGGCTGCATTGAGGGGACTGCAGAGCGTTAAGAGGTGTGTGTGTGTGCGCGCGCATCTTGAGGCATATAACACCAAGGCAATATCAGTGGCAATATTGGTGGCCTAAGAAGGGGCTTGAGTGAGCAAGACCTGGGGGAGTTTGTTTCTCTCTCTCTCTCTCTTTATGTGTGTGTATGTGTGTTTGCGTGTGTTTGTGTGTAAGGGAGCAACAGCTCTTTGGCCGCAATCAGTTCCACCAAGCTGACATTCCACCAGCACCTGCCTCACCCTGCCTCGCCTCGCTTCCCCCCTACACCCACCACCACCAACACCGCTGCTGCCCCCACCCTGTGGCTCACTGAGTCTCGGCATGGATGCAGTGGCGCGAGCGATAAGGCCAATATTACTCGGGGATAAAAGCGGAATTAGCTACCTGCTGTGAAAAACGGGCACCGCAAGCCATGATGGAGAGCCAGGGGGTTTCAGGAGGGGGGTACAGAGTGTGTGAAAGTGTGTGTGTGTGTGTGTGTGTGGGAGTTTGGGGGGTGGTCGTTCTGATAATATTGGATCGCTGTGAGAAAAATGGCTTTACAACATCCCTTCAGCTTGTCCTCGTATAGACCCTCACTGCTGCTCTATGATTTGATTTCACCATCCCCTTATTTTCCAGTTTTGGCTTCTTTATCTATTGCTGTCTAGCTCTTTTTACCTTGCACTCTCTTGAAAGATATTTCCAGTGGAGGTCTTTATGGGTCTACCTGGACCCTAGGACCTGAGACCCGATCCTTAACTTGTAAAGGTTCAGATCCACATTTTGTTACTGCTCGGTGGGCTTGGGTTGGGTCACGGTCTGTTACCACAGGTCCAGAGTCTGTTATGTGTAAGTTTCAGCAGTAGAGTGGCATTTTTAATAGCATTTTATTTATAGGGTTTGTTGGCTCCACAAAATAGACCTGACACCAGGTTGGGTCTGTAATGTTTTAAGCAAAAACCAGGTGTATGTATTTCTAACAGTTGTCGGGTGGGGTTGCACAGTTAATCGAATATTAATCATGATCACAGTTTTGGCTTCACACAATTAAATGAACATGATGGGCTGAGATATTGATGTAAAATGTGTGCTTCACTCGTAGGAAACTCCACTGCATATCAGCTAATGTGCTTCCTAAACTCAAGCAGCCTCCACTTTTGAAGAGCCGTCATGCTGCTATGTACGCAGCATGCAGAAGCAGCCTGTAAAAAACTTGAATGAATGTTGCGACTGCAGATGAGCAAAACAAAAATCATCTGTCATCATCTTCTGCTGTTTAGAATGATTTCAGATTTAGGAGAGAACAAACCATATGAAAGAGTGCAGCGAGACAAGTGAGACTCGTGTCTGCGCTGCAAAGCAACACGACTAATTTGTTAAACCACCTGAAAAAACGTCACCAGCTGCAGTATAATAACCGCATGACGGCCAAGATAAATAATGGTGTTAATGTTACTCTCTAAATCCCATCCTTGTGTCCAATCAGGTCTCAAAGACACACTAATATAACTATGGAAATTGTAAGTAAAACAATGTTTACTTTCAGGAGACCAGCCACAGTAATAATGACTCTTGTTGGTTTGAAGAAAACGAGGAAGTCATGTGACCTTATTATAGAGTGACAAAGTCTGCGTCCTGTTTCCTACTGACAGTCAGCTTCGGTTTCTTTTAACCATGACCACAATTGTCACATTACCATGAAAACATCTCCTAACCCTAGTGGCTAAGGTTAAAATGGTGGTTTAAAATTACTAAGTACTTATTTCAACCTAAGCCATGATCTTTCCTAAACCCCAACCACATTGTTGTTAGATCATAAGATGTATTTGTTTTTTAAGGAACAGATAAACTGTCAGGGCATGGACTAATGATGTAATTTGTTTAATCTGAGGCACTGTTATAGTTCTCGAGACCCACTTTTTGAAGGTCTACGTATGTCTTGTCTCAGACTCAAACACATATTACTTGGTCTTGTCTCATCTCAGAAAAAGAGAACTTGGGATTTTATGTCAAGACCAGTCAAGACCACAACTGCAGGAATATCACTTAATTGCTTGTGCAAAAAGGAGTGTTGAATACAGATGGTTAAGTTACTGTCAGTTCATTCTCGGAACCCATCGGCTGTATTCGGCGTCTGACTTCCGGCAGACAGCGATACAGCCTCTGGGGGCAGACCCCCGATTTTTTGGCATTCCGGTTTGATTTGGGCGGAGGAGGCGAATTTTCGTTTCCGATTTACATTTATATATAAGTAAATATGCTGAAACATTGCGATGGATTCAGAGTTTGCAGTGACGGCAATTATGTTCCGCCTCGTTAGTTCACCGCACAGAGCGTTTAACCTGGTTTAAACTGCAGCCGGCTCAAACGTGATTGATCAGTATCACGCGGGATACAAACAGCATAGCACCAGAAACCAAGGCTCTTCTGCTCTTCTTCCGGAGACAAGATCTCCGGGGTTTGCCTACAGACTCTACATTCACTGAATGTAGAGTCTGTATATAGAGACTAGTGTAGTATCTGACGTGCCACATGTTATGTGATGACCGGAGTCTTATATGATTAGTTAGGGGCCCAGGTCAAGATTTTATCATGGCTCAGGTCAAGGATAGATAAGTAAGATGAAAGGTTGGATTCCATCTAGATTGTCTCTCTGTCACTTGTCACATTTTGTCTCCAAGTTCATCAAAACAACCGACCTATATATGCAGGGTAAATTGAGCCGTTATTCAGAGCAGTTCATATTGGTTTCGAACTCTCTCTCAAGCATTCTAGATGCTTGGTAGATGCTGTACTTCTTGTAATAAACCTTTCTTTATGCAAGCAAGATGGTGTCATCGGAGACTTCTTCATCACCTTCACATCATCGCTATTTAATAAACAACACTAGTGTCAGTTCTCAAAGAAAACAAAGGAAAATTCTGTTGTAAAATTCACCTCTGCAATGCCTTTTGATTGTTTTATCAAGACATTTCTAATGGTACACCTACACATACAGATATATATATATAGGGTATGGCTATAAAGGAGGTTTTTTTTTCTGTGGTCATTTCAATGGGAATGTGGATCTTTTAGATCAGTTTGAGGAGTTTCACTTTTTATCGACGTGTGTCGTGCAGTGTGGGGCTCTCACTGGTCTGGTCTTGGTTTTGACCCCCCAAAGTCTTGGTTAGGTCTCAGTCTTGAGGAACTCTGTCATGACTTGGTCTTGGTATAGGTGGTCTTGACTAGAACACTGATTTGAGAGACTTCAGGTTTGTTTCAACTGTCTGATCATCTGACTGCTCATGTTTTTTTGCCTCCATTTAATTTCCAGATCTCAGCAGTTAACTTGAAGAGTACTATGTTATTATTACTGACAAGGATGGTGGCCTAAACTATGAAAATCAGACCCTTATCCTTTCACTGGGAAAAAGAATGATAAGGATAAAACAGAACAAGACAGAGACCGAGTGAGAAGAGTTGTGAAACAAGCCAGGCTGATGGAATCCAGAGACGACCGCCGGAGGGGTCTTCTTGTGACTTAGCAGCAAAGTCCCCAGAGATGAACTGCATCCTCACTTATTGGACATACTGAAACCTAAATTCAGTCTCAGCTTGAGACGATGTAGCTGTGCCTCCCCCTAAACACATAAAACACAGAAACACACACAGACTTCAGCGAAAGCCCATCTGTGCCGTTGTGCTGTTGCTCTCGTTCAGGTGTAACAGCTCGTTTCCTAACACGACCCACCGCCCGGGGGAAGGGAGGTTGGAGGTGTGATGTGGCCTATCATTGTACAGATAAGGGTAAATACAGTATAAAGGAAGGGAGCTGAAATATTGATGAGGGCCCGACATGGAGCCCGCAGCTCTGTAGTCTGGCTACTATATGAGGTGCTTTATCATTCCCCAGCTGTAATTGAGTAGTAGGAGAGTGAGAGAGGCCCTCAGGGCAGCTTGCAAGAGCCAGCAGCTACACTCCTGTTCCAACCCCGGACCTCCCATGATGCCTCAGACTGAAACAGAGAATTGTGGGGAATCTACTTGCCCATCTCACATTAATTGGACGTCATTTATCCTTCAAAAGCTCCTAAGTCTGTCTTCTCTGGGCCTGATTGCAGCATTATGTCTGGATTGTGCATCTGTCTACATAAAGACTGTATCTTTCTCTCAAATATGTAAGATCAATCTGATCAAATTTGGCCAGTGAGTGGGACAGGCAAGTTTTAATTTCTACATAATTTCCTCAAAATACATACAGCCAAGAGGGATTCATTTATATTCTACAAAAACAAAGAAATTGCCAGGGCTGAAACTGCTGCAGGCAGGACTGTCTATGAAACAGAAAATCGTCACTCAGACAGATTTTGTTACATTTCATTTTATGGAAATGAGATTTCATTTTTTTTTTTTGCAGTTACCCATTATCCCGTGTCTGTTGGCTTAGTTTGGTTCGGAGATGTTCCCCAGACTCTTCAAACTGTGGTTTTGCAATTCTACCAGCATCAGATGCTTTGACATCAGGACACAGCTCTCTCTGACTGCAACACTTAGCTTTTCCTTCTTGCTCTATGACACTTTCAACATTGCTCTCATTTACATATTTAGCGTAATCCCTCCCTGTGGAGCTGCCCATGATAATGACCATGTTGTGAAATGAGCGTCAGTGCCCGTGCCAATGAGACATGTGGGCACGGGGGCACGGTGGCTTGCCAGTTGGCAGGGCGAAGAGGCTGCCTGGGTCGATAACTGTAATCAAATAAGTCAGCGGTTGTGTTGAAGGGTTGGAGAGAAGAGGCAGAAAAGGAGGGAAGGAGAGATGGAGTGAGGAATTTAATAGAAAGAAAGTTAGGAAGTGTGAGATAGAGATGGGTTTGATAGAGTAACTGGAGGGTTTACGAGGAATGGGGGGCGGTTCAGAGACTGGAACCCGCGCCCCGTGTCACTCTGCTACGCACTCCCATTTAAATCCGTTAATTAGTACAAGGCTACATAGAGGGAGATTGACGAGTGTGTTGCCATGAGACGACTTGGCTGCTAATTAAGACGAGCTCTGGGAGGGAGGGAGGGGGATGACTCTGTGTGTGAGTGAGCGCACACTCGCATGAATAACCTTTTGCATAAATCTGTGTGCGTTTTTGTGCTCGTGTATCTGCATGTATACTCCGTGTTGTGTAAGTACATGTGAGCGTGTGTGCGTTTAGAGAGTGCGGGGGGGGGCTAACAGTCACACAGGAGAGGAGGGGTTGATGGGAGTTGTTGTAATCTGTGGGGGTACCCGCATGAAACAAGCGTGGAAGGTGGAGAGGGAAAATCTGTTATTTTGCGTAATCACCTCGTAATTGTGTCTCTGACTGTCAGTGATTGCTTTGTTTATCAGAGGGAGAGGGGTAAATGAACTCCTGGTGGTTTGACTCATACCGTCTCTGCTCTTTCTGGTGTCTTTATTTCTCATTGGGTATGTGTGCCTCGTGGTTTTCGTTATTAATGTACAGTAGACGGTTGGTGTATTAGCAAAGTGGTAAGAAAATGTAACCTCAGTCAGCGTGACAGTGTGTGGCAAAGAAGAGGACATTTGTATCTCCGTGGTGTGCTGTCGTCAGCTCATAACAAGTCAATTCAGGCATCCAGTTAAATCCTGAAATGAATATTACGGTGGACTCAAATGAAATACAGTTGTGTCGCAAGTCTTAAGCCAGATTTTGTGTTGGATCACCAAAACCTACTTGATCAGTATCCACTTGAAGGTAAAAAGTATATGCTAACTGAAAATAGTCCAGTGGACTGCACATGCAGCTGTGATCTATACCAAGAGACTCCTCCACAAAAAGCAACATTACAGTACACGCAAATGCTCTTTGCTCAACAGCTGGCAGAGCTATACAATACTGCAGTAATACATGGTATACTTTTATCATCCCACATACTTTCTTCCTTTCCTCTGCCCACAGTGTTTTACAGATAGGGATTTTTTTCGTGCTTTACTGAAGGGCAAGACCTTTCATACTTAATCTCCATAGCCTTCATATGAGAAATGACTCATTTTGTCCATGCAGCACTGGATTGTGGGAGATGACGAGTGTGCAGCATGAAGGTGGAACGACAAGGTTTAAGATTGGGATTTCCAACATGCTCAAGGCATTTCACCAAAGAAAAGAATATCTGCTTCATCAACAGCCCAGTTGTCAGAAGAAAACTGTGGCATTGAGCATTTCTGAAAATCACAAATACTTTGTACATTTCATACATATCATATATATCAATGTTTCTAAAGTGACATAGAACATGAACTGACGTTATCATTGGGAGGTGTAGAGGGATGGTGGATGGCTCGACACCTAAATGCGTTGCCTGCCAAGCTGCAGACCACAGTAAAAGGCCAACAACAAAACTAGTTGCGATTTAGTCATTGCTGTGTTTCCAGCAGCTTTATAGGCACCAAATGTTGGTGTTTGGTAGTGACCCATCACTGTGTTTCCAGTGGCTTTTAAGGCAACAACTGTGGGTGTCTTGGTAAAGACCAGTTGCTATATTTCCAGCAGCTCTTTAGGCACCAAATGTTGGAGTTTTGTAGCAACCTCTTGTTGTTTCTCCACAGGGGCAGTGGCATGAAGAGCGGTCGTTTTCATACTGGGTTATCACTGCTTTTCCAGTGGGGATGGTGCCCCCTAAAAATGGGTATTTTAAGCCAAAACATGATCCTTTCCTAACCACAACCAAGTGGTTTTTGTACCTAAGCCCTCTGCACATGCTAACCACAGCATTGTTGTAATGTCAATTTATCAGTAACATGCAAATGTAACTTATCTGTGGTTTGCAGAAATGTACAATGCCAGCATTGTTTCTGGCAATTGGGTCACCTGCAAACTGCACCCGCTGAAATGCTTCCGCTGTGCTCATTTTCCTAGTGACTACAACACCTCCATTTGGTTGCCCACTGCCCCAGCAATTTAACAAAGTACCTCATGTGGAGATGTGGATTTTTAGTATGGGTGACTTACCTTAGAATGAGCCATGGTGTCAGCACCACATTGTCTATGGAGTAACAGTATGCATACAGAGCTCTCGAGGGGCTAGGCTCATTAGAGAATGGAATTTACCATGACACACAGTGGGCTGTTGCTTCAACATGTGACATCTACTGTTAGCTAGGGCTACACTAAGCAGTACTTGTTTGGATTGTTTTTCATATTTGAGTAAACTCTTAAATCATAGTCTTTTTGTGCACTTGCCCTGTAAAATATCACTCATTTTATTGCGAGAACAGCATATGCAGAATTTAGTCTTAAATTATTAAATCCTTGTGTAAGGCTGTTGCTTCACTCTCCATGTCGCTCTCCCTTTTCTCTGTCTTTCACTTTCACACATTCTGATATACATATGCTCAAAGTGAAAGTACCAAATGACCTTCAGCTGTCTCTCTCTCTCCCTCTCTATGCTTCTCCTCTTTCTGTTGTCTTCTAAAAATAGAGCCCCCCAATCATCAGAGGAGAGCTGCGGCTGGCCCTGTGGGCACAGGATTTGGCAAGAGGGTGCCAGAGATGAGCCTAATTAACTCATTGAGACTGAGAGAGCAAGGGAGGAGGAGGTGGGGGTGAGGTAGAGAGGAAGAGAGGGACAGTGGCAGGGGGTGGGTGAATAATGACAGAGAGATGGAGAGGGTGAAAGATGGAGTGGTGCAAAGAGGAAGACGAGGAGGAAGAGGAGGAGATAATGAGAAGGAGGGGTCAGAGATGGAGGAGAGGAGAGGCGAAGCAAGGTCTCTGGGGTGAGGATATAGTAGTGAACAAGGCAGAGGGAGAGTGATGGAGAGAAGCACTAATTAGACGTAGGACCAAAGCCCCTTCTCACTTTACATGGTGGCAGAGGGGCGAATGGAAGAAAGGAGGAATGGAGATAGATGGGTCGGGCAGCTGCAGCGCCAAGATATGAAAAGGAAATATGTAATCTTCAATATATAGAGAGCGAGCCGAGTGACGGCAATCTAGCCAACTCAATTAGCCCACGTCTATAAAACAAACTGCTCTTAATCGCCTCTGTCAGACACTCATAGGCAAATGAACTAGCTGTTTCCTGAAGGGAGGTGGGGGAGAGATAACAGTGAAGATGGAGGCACCCCATCACAACCACCACTGCCGCCACTCCACCTCTCCTAGCACTTATCTGACGTCCACTCAGGGTGCTTAAAAAAACATGTTTTATCCATTCTTGCCTGCTTTGTCGCTCAGCGTATTCATTTTATTTACCTTCTCCTACTGCTCATGTTTTTCTACATAAATTATCTCTATCTTTTTTTTCCCTCTGTCACCTCATTTATACTCGTCTACCTTCTTCAAGGTAAACAGTCACAGTGAAAAACAATTTTAGCCTTTTATGTTTTTCTCTTCCAGTGCCGTATTCTTCTCTACTCTTGTAATGCTTTAATCAAAAGTATTTTCTCATACTTCTAATTTACATATTCTACCAACGACTTTCAGTGTTGTAATTTTAAGTGTATAATTGTCAGTTTTGTATGCTTACATACCTCTTTTGCTATTTTGTTTTAATGTTCCGAATTTCAGCCTATTGTCAATTTACTTGCACAACCCTGTTTTTTCTTACAGGAGCATCTCAGTGCTTTTGTGTTTTTTAGTCCCATTTACTACAAACCACAGCTTACCGTACCATCCCACCATTGTATTCGCTGGTTTCTAATTATTCTCATTGAAAAAATAAATCTGTGCACTTTTGAAACCATCATTTTTTTGTCTTAGTTATGGTATTGTAGTGATGTAATGCAGTGCAGACTTTTTAAATGAATCTATGCTTTACCACTCAATAGTAATGTAACACTGACATGAATTTATGCAGACTTAGTGCTCATGCTAATGGAAGCCAATGGCTGTGTTTAAGTGCAGGAAAAATACATTAAAGAATTGAATGCATTTTGACTGGAATGTCACTGGTTTGATACCTGGCAACATCGCAGGATAAATCTGGGTGGGGGAGTGAAAGAACAGCATTTTCCCGTCCTTCATTATCACCAGTTAGGAGCCCTTGAGCAGGGCTCTGAACCCCCAACTGCTCTAGTGGAGCTGCTCAATGGCCAACAGATCAGAGTGTGCTTGTATTGGGCATCTTGTGTGTAAATGTGCAATGTGATCTCATCCCTACTCGTCATCTCATTCCCCAGTGTTATTAAAATGAAGCTGGGGGCAGCCTTTTGCGTTGTATCTTGATGCAGAAGGGGTCAGCAGTAAGTCACGTGAGTCGACTTATGTGACTAAGAAGGGGTTGGCGGTTAGGTGTAGGCAACAAAACTACTTGGTTAGGGTTAGAAAAAGGTCGTGGTTGATGTTAGTAGCGGCTTATGTGACAAAATATCTCAAGGTTGACTTTCACAAGGGACGAGAACATCAGTCTCCAGGGTCAAAGTCCTGTGCTTGATGGGCCCATCCACCTTCACTCCTGCCCAAACTAAACAAACTTTTGTGCACTTTATACAACTTCACTCTGAATGTCTAATAATAACATGGATGGGTTTACATTGGAGTTGGTTGAACACTCTGTGCGTCTCATACAGATGCTAAATGGTGCTCTAGACACTGCCCAAATGGTGTATTTTGATGCCCTGGGAGTGAGACCAGGCTGGACAGTGTGAGTCTGTGCAAGTGATATAGGATGCAAAACAGTTTAGTCTCATCTTGAATTTCTTCTTAGTTTGTACAGTTCTCTGCACTCTTAGATTTATGCACCAGATTCATGCACCACATACCACCTCAGCCATATGTCCCTATGCTAACCCTGCCTGCCCCGCTGTCTTGCATTCAGTGGCCCTTGATGAGTGTCCTGGCCCAGGCTGACTGTAATTACCAAACAGGAGGAACAAGTAGGCTAATTAACACGTTAAGGAGCACCAGCCAGCTGACAACACCGCCAAGCGTGGGTCTGACAACTTCATCCCATCTGTCACCCGGCACGCACACAGACATGCACCTGTGTGTGTGTGTGTGTGTGTGTGTGTGTGTGTGTGTGTGTGTGTGTGTGCGTGCGTGAATTTGTACAGTATGTGTGCTGCACAGCATACGACAGGATCCACCCCTTCTGCACAGAGGAGGTGAATAGAGATGTTGATGGAGTGCGATGAAGTCAAGTGCCTTTTGTTCGTCAGACTGGTGGTACCCTCCCAGTGCCACTGTGCAGGGGGCCCCTGCCAAGGCAGCGCCATACATCACAGTTGGCATCAGCCAGGTGGTCTGGCTGCCTGTGCCAGGCCCGACCATGCTGTGTTGTGCTGTGCCACGCTGAGGAGAGGCAGACCATCTTTCAAAAGTGTTTGTCTGTGGTTGGGTTTTGACCAAAATGAGATTTTGAGGGAAAATTATGTTTTTATTGAATTTTATTTGATAGTTTTTTTCCACAAATATTCAATAATAAACTGCCTATCAGACCAAAGCTGAAACAGCCAAAGCATACCATGGAGTCTGCCATTGGAGATGACACATCCAGCTCCATAGAAAGACCAGCTGGCTTCAAAGGGAGCCTTCACTTGATTGATGATATTTGAATGTATCACCAGATTCTCAATGGTGGAAGTGTAGTTGAGCAGTTAGTCAGTGCCATTTTGCATTTACTGAGTTAAACAAGAGTCTAGCAGCCAGGTGCTTATCCCTTTCTGTTTGCCAGGTTTGGCCAGCTGGACACTGCCAGTCACCACAGAACCACCACCTGAATTTACAGAAAAGATGATTGAATTAAAATCACTAGTCATTTGGCTGCAAAAGATGTCGTGGGTGGTGAATAAATGATATCATCCAAGAAATTAAGAAGCCAAAAAAGTGGAGTCGGGAGAAGTTTTAAGTTTTGGGGCTTATATTTCTCCCATAACCACAGAACAATCATGTCAGAGTCAGTGTTGAAAAAAGTTGTTGGTGTTGAAACCTGGTAGAGGAGCTGGTAGCTGACTTAGATGAATTCTTTGGTCAAAATTAGCAAATGTTGACATAATGCATCCAATAGCAGCAATAGCTAAATCTTCCTACGAGAGGTATGGACTCCAATCTCATGACTTGGACTCAGGTCAGACTCGAGTCACAAATTTGATGACTTTAGACTCAACACAATTAGCAGCATCCAATCAAATTGCAGAAGGGATCCAGGAAAAACTAATGTTATGTTACTAAGTGCTATTTGAACAAAATTGTACCAAGGTTAATTTTGTTTATGTACTACACAATGGTCAACAAAAAACAAATTGCAGTATGCAATACACGCAGGTCGAAAATTATAGACAGGGATGTAGTAAATTGTATTAACAAAAAGAAAACAACACAGATTTTAAAAAACATTCATGAGTTTTGTAAATTTGATATTTACAAAATATTACTCTTGACTTAAGTGCGAAGAGACTTAGGCCCCATGCCCACCCCAAGCATTTTTTTTCCCCAGCTGAAAATGTAAGGCACGAAAATGCCCAGCTGGTGTTGTGGAATAAAGAGACTCAAAACACATAGAACTGGACATTTGAGAGTTTACTCGTCAGAAATCCAAAGAAGTGTTACATCATGACAATTTTTAGTGTCTGACAAACAAGCATTGTCACTTGACAAGCCCTCAAGCTTTCCAATACACACATTAAAAGGTATTTCCTGTCACTTAGGCTGCTGTTTCCTGTCATTCCGATAACCAGTTCTGGGAGCAATTGCTTCTTCTCACCTACCCAAATTTGGCCAGAGCCATGTCAGGTCAGGTCTACACTATACTGCGCTTGAGCATGCTTTGGAGTTGCAGTTGAGATGCTTAGATTGCATGTGGTTGCTATGACATGTATTATCCATGGCAGTAAAAATGTTGGCAAAAGGTAGAGCACTTGCTCTGGATAAAGGGAAGGCTAAAGCGTGTAGGGAGAGAGGAGGTATCCATTGGTTTATGCGGGCTAATGAAAGGAAACTTGTTAATATACACAATATATTAACAGATTTCTCTTCAATTGATGTTCAGCATTTGTACATGTAAGATGAGACGGCTGGTCCTTGTGGTATTTGTCCTGCCCCTCCTCCACAGTGACGGCAGGATAAAAAGTGACAGTGATGAGTGCAGCGTTCTAGCAAAAGCTGAACATTTTTCAACTCTCGGCGCTCAGGAAAAACCCCCCACCAAATGTGTAGCAATCAGCACAGAATAGACGCTCAGCATCTCATTACCGTGCTGCCATTTGTAACGTAGTGTAAATACACAGCACTATGATCGTAAAGAATTGCAAATATTCATTGCTACTGAGTAATGAACATTAAAAAAAAAGTCAATGGTAGTCATCTCTGATCCAATATGTTCAGTATCATACACCAGGATTTGCTCATTCTGTCCATCCTGCTTCTATGAACCCAGCTCTTCCTGCCAGTCTGTGCCAGCTGTGTAATGCCACGGCCCACAAGGGTTAACCAGCAGCAGCTTAATGGGGAACACTGGTAGCTGGCACGGATACAGACAGCTCACCATTACTGTCACATTGCTGGTGTACTATTACCTGGAGATGAATGAGTCTAGACGTGTTAAATTGGACACAGAAACACTGCGTTGATACCGACAATCAGTCTGCTGAAAACAAGACTAGTAAATAACCACATAAGAGTTACTCATAGTGATAGTCAGCCTTGTATTTATTTTTTTTTGTACTGCAGTTCAGACTCTTGTCAAGGTTCATGTTGGCAGTCTGGTCAGGATATTACAGCAATGAAGGATAATGGGCAACTTTTTGGTGCATTGCTCATAGCTCATTTAGCATTCCGGAAAAAAGGCAGCTGGGGTGAAATCAGTGTAGATAACATAATGGGCTGTGCGAACAGTTTTGAGGCAAAATAGCCCATCTCCATCGCTTCACGTCGCCTGTGTGTCCTTGCCTGCAGGAAAGAGGGGAAAAAAGAGGTGAATATTCCACAAAGGTTGATGCTGTAGCGCTGATTTTTGTGAGTGCTGGATGGATTTAATGGGGTTTACACAGCGCTTTTTTCTGTTCACCCCTTCTCATGTCTCATTCTCCATCCACACTCACAGTCCAGGGTGCTGCTCTCGTTCTGTTGTCAAGACAACCGCACACAGTGGCTCAGCCCGTGTGTCCATTTGTCTGTCTGCCTGCGCCTGTCTGACTATTTTTATTTGTCTGGTACTTTTCAGATATCCAAGTACTTTGCAGACTGAGAGCAATATTTGGTAGCAGTTTGGCAGCAGCTTGGCGTGACTGATCACAGTAAGGCTGCGTCTGGCTGATAAACTGGCAAAACTGGAGGCTTACGCTGATGCTTATATAAATAGAATATATGAGCTTCCTTTTTTCCCTAAGTTGCGAATGTAAACTCAGAGCATTTTTTTTCCCATGACCCTGTTGTTGTCTAATCAGCGTCTTATTGTGTCTGTGCCTGGAGTCTGCAGTATCACACTGTCTCAGCAAACAGCACGCTCTCCCCAGCGGCTCGGCTATGCTTCACATCCAATTGGTTTGATTTCCTCTCTGAAGGAATACAAGGCGCATCCTCCCCCCACCCCCCCACCTTCAGCCTTCTGAAGTGTGGCGGATAGTCTTTTCACGCAGTGTAGACCCAGCACTCTTCTCATTCATCAGCTTGTGTATTTGCATTTTCAATTAATTGCCAGCGTCACGCGCGGCGACTCCGAAAGCAGCCCCAGCTTTGTGTGCGACCCTTAATTGCAATCATTACGCAACGCAAGTAACCCGCCTTTGAGTGTTCAATTGTACACTGGGTTTAATTATGGGAACGGAGTTAAAAGCATTACTCAACAGTCTAATAGACCAGATACTGGAGCCGTTTTCTCTGAAACTGAATGAAATGATGGTCGAACGCTGAACTGGTAATTACTCACAGTTGTGGTTGCTGATTTGCATAGCTGCATCGTTTCAAAGAGGATGCGAGCGTATTTGAAAACACAGACGCCGCTGATGCAGTTTGAAGGAATATTCCAACATTTTGGCAAATTAGCTTATTACGCCTCACTGAGAGTTAGATGAGATTCATATCAATTTAATCACATGTGTATTCAGTGCAGAGGTAGCTCTGCAGGGGAGGCTAGCTGTTCCCCACTGCTCCCAGTCTCGCTAGGCTTTAGCTAGGCTAAACATGTCACGTGTTTGCTTTGAACACACAAAGATTAAATTAATATTATTATTCTCTAATCTAATTTGTAGAGTTAGATGTTAAATGTTTGAGTATGGCTTTAAACACAAACACACTGTGGGTCTCATATCCATGCAGATGCACATACTCACAGGCAGACACTCCTATTTATTCATATGCATGCGGACACACACTCACTCACAAATAGATGTCACTTCTTGCATGTGAGCAGTTAGGAACAAAGAGGTGATGTGATGCAGGGGGATGAGAAAAAAAGCAATTATTCTGTGCAGGGCTCTGTACCTGGGGTTAGAGCCTCGCCTCTGGAGTAAATAAGTCACTAGGAGAGTGTGTGCTCACGTCGAGGATCTAAGGGAGACACACATACATGCAAACACACACTTATGCACATACTCCCAGGAGCAGGCACAGGCGCACAAATTCAATCTTGCATCTCTCTACAAATGCAGAACACACACACATGCTGCACACACTCCCCACCCTGCATCCTGTCACACAGATAGCCCCCACGCTCCAGTAATGAAGCTCTGTGTGTTGCATTCACGCTCGGCCACTGAGCCAATAACACAAAGGCTGCGGCAGAGAACCCCCCTCTGGTCTCCAACTCCCTTTTTCTCTACCCCCCTCCTCACCTTTTCCTCTTTTACTTCTCATTTTTTTTCTCGCCTCGCTCCCACCTTCCCGAGCCCTGATAAGAAATCGTCCTGTCGGTGCCATGAAAGAAGCAAGGACAATTTGACTTGAGAGAGAGAGAGCAGAAGAGGGAGATCGAATGAGTGCGTTTGAGAGAAAGAAAGACGGGGAGAAGAGGGAGCAATTGTGTACTTGTCAGCGTACGACCAGAGTCTGATATAAATCTTAATATCCTATTTAAGGCTTTTCTTCATCACGGGCCCTGATTTATTAGCGGGGCTTCCCCTTTCAATTCATCAAAATAAACTATGAGCGCACGGTCGCGGCCGGCAGGGCAAATTAAAGCAAACAACAGACTGATTGGGGGGGGTGGGGGTTTGTCATGAAGGGAGACATATGCACGCATACAATCATACGTCTCTCTTACTCTTCCTTTCTTCACCTCTCTCCATCTCCATTGACGGCTCTGTGACAGGTGAGGCCAGCTAGTGTAAATGGTCGAGCTTCCCAAGAGCCAGGGGTTTTTAACCGACAGCGAGAGAGACAGAAACATGGGGGGAGAGAGAGATGAGGGGACACCAGGGAGAGCTTTGTGTAAAAGCTGGATAAATTTGTTTAGGGATCTCCAGTGTATCAATTGTGAGGAAGGGAAACCTGAAATCCGCTCAATTAGTTCTGTGTGTGCATTGCTGACGAGTGTGTGTGTGTGTGTGTGTGTGTGTGTGTGTGTGTGGGAGCAAGAGACAGGGAGAAGGGATGTGTTAATTGATGTGTGCGTAGATAATGATTGCCTGTTTTTCTATCCTGAAGGCTATAATGTATTTGGTTACTGTATATTTCTGTGTACGCTTGATTACACACATGGTTTCTGTTAGTATGTGTTTGCATTTCAGAATGAGAGACAGAGGGTAGTTCTTAACTTTATGCAGAAAGGCCCCAGTCATTGCTATTGACATTGTCATTATTATGTTACTGTATGATTACTGCATTAACCCATCACATGCATGTAAGCACACTTGAATGTTGTAGTTGGTTGAAGGGAAACTACTTTTAACTGTTCTATAAACTTTTAGGTAGTTTTATTTGTAGTAGCATATCATATTTTATAAACTGATTGTTTTTGCCATAAGATATTATGCACATCCACTGACATGCCAACGGCCTTAGACACATATTAGATTCTTTATTTTTATTTATTTGACCTTTATTTAACCAGGAAGTCCCATTGAGATTGCAAATCTCTTTTACGAGAGAGATGTGTCCAAGGTAGCAGCCAATCAAAACACATTTAAAATGCAACAAATAGGCTACAACATATGATACAAAAATCCACAATAAAATAACAACTATTCAAACATAGTGGCCTCTCAAGAAAAACAAGCACATCTCTGTCACCGCATTCTTTATGATGCCCTTAAATTAATCATTTCTAATTTTAAATCTTTTTGAAGATTGTTTCATGTCCAAGGTGCATAGTAGGAAAATGCACATTTCTCCAGATCTGTTAAAACTCGGGGTACATTAAAAAGCAACCACTTGGAGGAGTGTAGCTGGAAACTACCAGAGTTAACACACAGAAGGGTGCAGAGGCAGGCCAGAAGTTTGCCCAATATTGCTTTATAGATAAAACGTATACCAGTGCTGTTGTCTTCAAGTGGTCAATGATGTCTAACCCACCAAATCATAAAGAATGCAGTGATGAGTAAGTGACTTTGCATTTGTAATAAAAAGTAGAGATGCATGGTATACTGAATCAAGGATAAGTAAAATGGAGGAGGTTGCATGCACATATAATATGTCTCCGTAATCAATCACAGACAGAAAAGTGGCTTCCACGAGCTTTTTCTTAGCACTGAAGGTAAAACAGGACTTATTTCCAAAATAAAAGCCAATATCCACTGTAAGCTTCCTAGTTAGAAATATGTACATTAAATCAAAGCTTGTCATCTATCCGTATACCCAAGTACTTGTTTGAGGACACTCTTTCAGTGGATTCACCATCAGAAATAAAGATGCTAAAATCATCAAGCAACTGTGAGCGAGCTTTTGAGAACACCATAAACCTTGTTTTCTGAGCATTTAAAATCAATTTTAAACTCAGCAGAGCAGTTTGTAATGATTGAAATGCAGTCTGAAGCTCTTGCACCCCCTGCACAAGTGAGGGAACATGCATGTAAATGACAGTGTCATCTGCATATAAATGTATTTTTGCTGGAATATCTTTACCCAAATCTTTATAAAAATAGAACACAACATAGGCCCCAAGATTGAACCCTGGGGGACACCTCTAGTTATCTCAAGAGATTCTGATTTATGGCCTAGTGCATTAACACACTGAGTATGATCTGCAAAATCATTTTAGAACCAGTGTACAGCCTTAGGACAGAAACCAGCATTCCTTAGCTTCTTCAGGCAGATGGGGGGCAGATGTCAAATTTGACAACTCAGTGTTTCTCACAGAGGGTGTTCCCTGTCTAAATTTGTTTTTTTTTGGTGGGTCTGTGAATGCAGCGCAGGCAGAACTCAGTTTTTATCCTCAGCAGCTGTTTGTGAGATACCTGATCAGTAAATCCAATCAGAGTTGATCGGATTGATCCATGAGAGAAGCAGCTCTTTGTGACTGAAAGCAAACTTTTAGACCCAGCTTAATGAACAATTAAGTGTCACTTTCACTGGCATGAAGTTCTGCTGCTCTAGTATGTTCTGTGCTCTGAGAGTGTGGTGCAATCAAGAGCGGAATGGTATATATTACAACAGTGTTCCTAATGAACGGTCCAGCTCCAAAAATAGAAAATCAAAATGTGGCGACAGATGTTTTAACTGTGGCGGGCAGCCACAAATAAATGAATGTGTCGGAAATCCTGCATCTAGTGTAAAAACCATTGGTTACTGTTAACAAGTAGAACACAGATTCAGGTTACCTACGTGAAATTATATTCAAGCAGCTCAAGAGGTTTTGAGTAGTGACATCAAAACCAAAATTTGTTTCAGTTGTCCCCGGTCTCCCCTAATGAGCCACACGTTTCCAGTTGCAGAACCAAACCGAAATGTCAAATCCTAAAGATGCAGATGAGCAAGCCAAAACAAAGCTAAATGCAAACGATGTCAGACAACAGCAGAGGCATTCAGTGCAGTGTGTGTATGGCAAGAGAGGAGAGCGAGACGGTGTGTCTGCACTCAGGACAGACAGGTCAGCTGGACGTCAGGTTAGCCGTAAACCATGAATGTAACCGTGAATTTTCAGTGTGAGCTATAGTTTGTCAGAACCGTCAAAACAGTGAAGCTATTTTAACACTGCATAGAGAGATTGTCTTGCATGTTTTGAACATTCCTCCCATTAATCTTCAAACTGGGACCTAAGGCCAGGGGTGCGCCAGGGAAGTCTACTGTTACCTTGAACAGCAGCTGGATTCTCAGGAGATCATGTGTGAAACAAGGTCACACAAAATCCATCTTGTTAGGCCTTAAGTAATGTGCACCACCAATGGGTCCAGCCAATCAGCGTCCTGTGAGAATCTACTGGCAGCTGTGAGTGCAGTTTATGTGTTTGTGACAACACTTAGGGACAACAGTTTGCTCAAAACACAATGGCAGCTCCTAAAGAGGTTGGCGTAGATGCTGTAGTAGCATCAGCTATATGGGAACTGGACAGAATTTTTTCATTGGAAGAAGAGTAAAGGACACTGGAGGTTTTTCTCGCTCTTCCTCTGACTGGCCCCTGATAGACTGTGATAGAGAAATGGTTCATCCAGTCAACGGGTAAGTATTTTTGAAAGTGTCTGCCCTTTTCCAAACTATTTTCAGTGCAAGCCTCTCGGGTGATTGTGTGTAGCAAACCATCTTACACGTGACTTTAAGTCTACTGTCCTCACATCCACGAAAACCCAAACGACACACTTTTCAGAGCCAATCAATGCTCTGTACAGTCAGGCATTTCCACTGGGAAAACCTGCTTTAATGTGTTTGTGTGGGAAGCGAATGCACACGCAGAGAGGGTTGGTATGGGGATTAAATGACAGGCATTGACAGACCGAAAGAAGAGACAGGAGGAAACTGAGGGATGAGAGAGGGCTGAAGAGATGTGATGCATAGAGAAGGGCAATAGATTTAAATGATACAGACACACACAAAAAAACTAAAGCGAGAGATTTGAAACATGTAGGCCAGAGGCTTAAAAACAGATGAAGGGATGAGGGATGGAGAGATCTAAGGTGAGATCAGACTTCTCATCAGACAGAAAAGCAGCAGCAGAGGATTGATCCGTTAAGAGGAGGAAAGGTTACTTAACATATTTTAAATGGATTGGTGAAATGTCTGTTCCTTTTTTCATTTAACATATTTGGAAAACATTTTATCTTGCTCCTAATATAGCTTTTGTAGGATCAATCATCTTCAATTTTTCCCTTCTGGGACAGTCATGTATTCATCAGCCATGATTTCCCTGCGGGCAAGACGCAGCATCGACTTAACCCAGCGGTCAATCAGCCATGAGGTAACTGATCACCATCCAATAGCGAAAAGGCCAAATAAGGTCATCGACCTCATCACCCTTGACCTTGCTCCTGTGATCCCTGGGTCTGGTCTGGCAGGAGTCTGGCGTAGGGACGCCAGGTTAATCAATAGCAGTGACATTGTGTGATAAAACAAGGGTTCCCCTGGGAGGATCCCAAACAAACCGCCGGCGTATTCTGAATGGCCAGACTGCCTGTCACTCAACCACTTGTGCTTGTGTTAAGCGTCACGCTTTTTTATGAGCTTGTTTTTTTTTATGAGCAGTGACAGAGAGGGGATTTGAACAGAGCGGAACAATTTTGTGACAGGATTGAGCTCAGAGATGTGTTCTTCCCCTCCTGCTGTTTGATTGTCATGTTTTTTCTTTCTTTTTTTTTTTTGTTCTTTGCATTTTTACAAGTTAAATAGCAGTTGAGATAGGTGCATCTGCTAATGTTTATATAGCGCTCAAAGCCGAATCATTCTATGAGTTTTAAGTAAGGTTTGTTTACGATTTTGAGCTGAAGCTGTTAGGCCCATCCCTTTATTCATTGTTCCACCATTTGCCATTTGTATAGCCAGGGGCAAGGACACAGTGAGGTCAAAGGTCCAGAGGGTGATGCATTTATACACATATATTATCTACCAAATTAAGATGTTGAAATTGGTTATTTCGCTTTTGGTAATAATGGCAGTATAACACAAAAAAAAGAAGAGTCAGATATAAAAAAAAATCACATTTTCTTTTCCTAACAGTGCTGATGTCATGTTTTGTTGTTGCAATTGTTTTTTTTTGTTTTGACATTTAACTGAAATGTAAAAAGGGTAGGCACAGTAAGCTTTTGCTTCAGCCTACACCTTTCCGGCCATTGTAAAATTTATCTATTGATTTTGGAAATGTTTCTTGCTATGCAACTGGATCGAAATGAACTATTATCATTCATTCTGATACTGACATTTCCAGCATTACCACAAAGGGTACTGTCCCTTATCTCTGATGCTGGATTCTAGCATCCCTAGGAGGATATTAACTTTGACTGTAAATAAAAACACTGGGCCTCAGTGACCAGTATCTTCCAAAGTTTTTTCTTAAATTTGTTCTTAAGAAAGGTCCTAAGAAAAGTTTATGTCAGATTCACGATTGTTCACAACTGTGCTCTTATAATGATAAATCCCATTGTCCTCGTAAATTTAAAGTGGGTGCCAGTTGACGCTATTTAGCATAGGTAAACACTCAGCCAGTCTCCATAAAAGGGCATGAGAATGCAAGGCCATGTGCACACACAGAAACTGAAAAGAATAATTGAGAGAATTAAGTAAAGAACGTCCAAAGGAAAGTCTAAAGAGGGTGTAGATCTGAAGTGGAGATACTTCTGCAGGAACGACACATGGGATGCTGTTACTCTTTCAGTGAGCACTGTATGTGGAGAGGGGCACACAACTGATGAAGAGAAATAAAAACGTTCAATCTCAAATCTGAGTCCAAAAAAATAATGCCACAAGCAGGCCTATAGTGGGATCAATCAACTATTGGATGGCATGGTTGCCAATAAACATAAAAGGTAAAGCAGTGAAAATATTCTAAATACAGCATACATTTACACTGATACAGATTTTTTTTTAGGTGGCAAAAATATGTTTTGTATGTTGTGTTTTTCATCATAAATGTGCTATTGTATTTTACAATTGCTAATACCGTTAGACAGTGCTATCACTTTACTTAAAGCTCATAAAGTCATGCTATAGCGTATTATTGATGTTTATGATCCATTTCAGAAACCTTATAGTCTGTTATAATGCGTTATAGCAGTTCTGTGTGTCTTCATAACTGGCTATGGTAGTTTGGTAGAGCATTATGAACACTGTACTTGTAATACCTTATGGTCACTAGGGGTGTAAGACACTGGTTTCATCATGATTTGATATTATATTGATTATTTCTTACAAAATCTACCACGATACAATTTCGATTCAGTGGGATTTAGGGGCCAGCAGTCGATACGAGACGATATAATCTGTCCATTTAACACAATCGATTGCAGAAGAAGCTGCCACCCCTTTCTTTTCTGCTTTTGGCCATGAAAGATAAAAACAACACATAAATTATGTAAGTGCAATTAAATTTACATTGACTCCACTAACACAAATAAAACAGCACATGGAATTTAGTTAACCATCAGGGCTTCCTGCCAGACAGTCCTTTCTGAAAGAAATCTTTTCATTTTAACCCAAATGCTGATCTTTTTCCTAAAACTTCAGGGTTATCTGGCTTAAAGATCTGAAGGCAAACTTCTCCAAACAGCTGGAAAACATGGATTAACAACGTCATTTAACATAAGTATCAAATTTACCTCAATAATAATTTTCAAGGTTCTTAGACAAAACAATTGTTTTTTTGCTAGCAACAATTACCAACTTGAGCATGCTGACATTGCATAAATTAGCCTATGGCTAGCGGACTTTCCTCCATTTACAACTTAACAAATTACATGTGGCGTTATTATTTTTCATACTCACCGTTAGTTTAAGTCACTGCATCTCCCAAACAGAACAGCTCAGTGGAATTTCAGCCTGCATGCACATTTTTTTCCACCTGAACCTTGTTGAAACTGAGCAGCTGATGTTGCTGTAGTGAGAAGTTAGCAGAATGAGATGCTGACCAGGCATCTGTTTACATTTGTTTTATCTCATAATGGCATTGTTTACGTACGCCATGTGCTCTGTTGACCTGTATTTTCTCAGAAATCCAAAATATTCTCGTCTTTCAGCTGTTTGCCATCTGCCTGCTGCTGTTTGGACAGTGATAGAGGCTTTCCAAATGAAAGTGTATCCTGGAGATGACGATATAGATCAATGTTTTCACTTTGCATTGATGATACTAGATCGTTGATCATTGAATTGATATAACACTCCAGATTGATGGGTCATTACACCCTGAATGGCCATCATTTATAATACTTTGTAAACTTTTTTTATGAGTTTACATGCACGATTGAAAACATTAAGAGTTATTTATATCCTTATAAATGCATCATAATGTCTTATGAATTTGCTTATAATGCATTACAGACATGACCATCACAGAAAGTATTGTCAGAGAATGAAGTCCATCGATCACATTTCCAACCCAAAAAAAAACCCAAGCAGAAATAGGAAGTGAAAGTACTGCAGTCCTCCTCACAGGCTCCATATGACAACATTTACTGGTAGAGCTTAATTGCTGTGAGCGCACAGTGATAGTAGAAGATGTGGATATCAACATTTTGATCGACTTAGATCTCTCTTTTGGATTTTGGGAGCTAAGATAAGACGCCACTGTTTAGAGAGATTTAATTGTGCAAATCAAAACTGGAAACAATGGGGAACAAGACATGAATTTAGAGGGGTAAAGTGTGCCCTTGTGTGCAGTTGACAGATGCGTGAGTGATTCTGGGTGTACTGTGTTTAGAGATGCTCTAACTGACTGAAACTGTATGCTTGGCTTACAATGCCAAATCACAGTAGACTATTTGTCCTGCACACTCCCTACTCCTATCAAATTACTGTCTCTAGGCAGATTCATTTTCACATAACCACCTCTCTCTATTCCCTGTCTCCTCTCTGTCTTTTCACCAAAGAAGCAGTTCAGCCCTTTTTCGTTTCCTTCTCTTCTCCTGATCAAACCTGGGGCCCAACCTTTCCTTCCTGTCCTTCTCTTTCTCTCCGACCATCTCTCCATTCATCTTTCTTTTATCTCCGTCTCATTGAGGTCTCCGGTGGGAGCAGAAAGGTGACAGGCGTGTGTCTGCTTGGCCCTGCTGTCTGCCTTTCTAATGAGCCTGAAACACAGGGGGTCAGCCTATTATGGAGATGAGGAGATCCAGGCAGGCCAAAAGGTGATGGACCTCGCTAATAGGGGGCCCTCCACCCCTCCCTCCTACCTCTTCTTTCCTTTCCTCTTTACTCCTCTCCTCTCCTAACCTTGTATCTCCTTCCTTTCTTCCATCTATAAGTCTAGTCCACCCTGCAAGGTCTAATGAAGGGGCTCATATGCTAAACAGGAGCTGTGGCCTCCCGCTCGTCCTCCTCTTCCCCCTCATCCTTCCTTTCTCTTTCCCTTTATCTTTTCATCCTGGAGGTTGTTTGAAGTTTCTCTCCCTCTTCGGTCGGTCGGTTCAATCATCTCTGTCGGCCCAGGGCCACCTCTGTTTGTCTGCTCAGCCTCAGTGGGGTCTCTTTGTAGCCAGGGCCTTGAGCCGGAGACCACTACTGCTTCCTCCAGTAGAAAAGTGTATGTGTGTGTGTCTGCATGTATGTATTTATGTGTGCTGTATTTCTTCAGCCTCTCTTCAGACGTATGCAGCCCTCCCTAAGCTTTCTCTGTGGCCGGGCCTCAGTCAGCCAGGTCGGCTTTGAAATGCAGCCAGGGCTTGGCTACACAGGGACTCAGTGTTTTCTCTACTTTTAAAGATTTGTGTTTAGGCAGGAGATAGCACAAACACACACACACACACACACACACACACACACACACACACAAACACTATACATGAACAGTTGCGCACTCTTTTTATCACTCGTAAATTACCTGATACACATTCACCCCTCCTGTCTCCTCTCCTGCTCTGTATTTTTTTTATTTTAGTATGCAATCTCGTTTATTTCTCATGGGGGAAAGACAGTGAATTAACCCTGGGTAAATACGTACCTGTGACTGTTTAATATTGAGTTGTAGCCTTGATGAATCCGTGGGGGTGCGTTCAATAGCCCTGGTGCAATGTGAAGCAGCAGGGTCACCCTCATCGGGTAGCGGCTCATTAAAAAGTAAAAAAGGCGCAGAAACCTGCCTCGTTAGCTCTTTTCTTCGACATTTGATTTTTTTGATGTCCCGCCGATGTATTCTGTTTCACTGTTTGCCAGTCGAAAAGCTTGCCGGGTGCTTTCGGTTGCTCGGTCAAATGGTATGATTAAATGGGAAGTGATTCATTGGTCAGATCAGGTGATATGCAGATTAGAGCTGGCATGCTGTGCCAATGCCTGGCAAAGGAGAAAGCTCCAACGCCACATGCCGGGAATATTCTGAGACGGTTGTTGCTAGGGGAAATTTGGGGGTGAGGGGAGCTGTAAGAAACACACCTGTATCTCTTTCAGCAGGCTTTGTGCATCACTTACTTGCCAATAGAAGATTTGGTATTCCTGATGATTTCTTTTTTTTACAAATCTAATAAAACCACATGCTCACTCAGGCTGCATATTGGATCAGAAAAACTACTCTACAATGAAATTATCAGTATTTGAGAGTATTAATAATTAATAATAGTGACAAAAAGGATGTTAGCACTTCTGTGGCCATTCAAGTGTCAAATCAAATCACACACACCTCAGCTAGTTCAAATATTTGAGACAATTTATTGAAATTTTATTAATAAAATGCTCCAGGCTCCTGTAATTATCAGATTGCCAGTGCCTGAGGTTCCTGCCTCTGAGGGATATTTAGTGTCATAGCTGAACTCACAGTGAGAGGTGGTCCCGATGATTAGCCCCTGTTAGCGTCAGGTCTCATCTACTTCTCTGTGTTATCCCTTAGCATTAGTCTAATGGCCCAGGAAACACAGATAATGACTCTCAGCACAGATTAGCATCTGCCGCTGCTGCTAGACAACGCTCCACACACACACACACACACACACATGTACGCGTGGACACTTGCAGACAGAGACTATGCATTATCACATAATCACACATGCACACACAGAGGGACACAAATGTACTAATGGTGGCTGCAGAGCAAATTACATGCATGGTTTAGCGAAGGACACCAGAGATGAAAACAAACACTGTTTTCTGTACCTTTCTATAGAAGCATGTTCCCTCTTTCTCTCTTTTTGTCACTTCCAGTGGTTGAAAGCAACTATACTGAAGTACAAATCTGGGGAACTTTTACTTTATATGAGTATTTTCTCGTGTTATACTACTACTCCTCTATATTGCAGAAGGAAATATTGTATTTTTGTCTGCACTGTGTTCATCTGACAGTTTCAGTGAGCACAAATTAATAGTTTTGCTTTTTTGCAAGTGATTATAAAATATGAAATGTTATTCATTTAACAGCCCAATAGAACAAGCAGAGCTGAAATAATATTCAGTTAATCAAGTAGTCTATATTTCAATTGATTAACTAGTTTTTTCATGTCAAATATTTCCTTTCAGTCATTTCATTTATTTTCATGTAGGTGTTATAATTTTGAAATGTGTACTATTGGTACTATTGGTTATCTCATGATGCAGCCAGGGGAGGAAGGACTCCAGTTTGGGGACCTCAGAATTGCGTCTCTACTCTTTGCAGATGATGTGGTTCTGTTAGCTGTGACCTCAAGCATGCACTGGGGCAGTTTGCAGCCAAACATGGATGAGAGTCAGCACCTCAAAAACTGAGGCCATGGTTCTCTGCTGGAAAATGGTGGATTGCCCCCTCTGGGTTGGAAGTTACCGCCCCAAGCAAAGGAGTTTAAATATCTTGAGGTCTTATTCACAAGTGAGGAGCGTGAGATGAATACAGTAGGCAGTTTGGCGTAGCGTCTGCAGTGATGCAGACCCTGCAACCCTCACCTACGGTCAGGAGCTTTGGGTAGCGGACGGAAGGATGAGATCGTGGACACAATCGCTCGAAATGAGTTTCCTCTAGAGGGTGGCTGGGTTCAGCCTTCGAGATAGGGTGAGGAGCTCAGACATCTGTAGGAAGCTCAGAGTAGAGCTGCTGCTCCTTTGCGTCGAAAGGGGCCAGTTGAGGTGGTTTGGGCATTCCTATCAGACAATCTTATTAGAAACTTATGTGAAATTTTGTCATATTTAAGTATGAATTTTTAAGTTATGGCCTAAAAGATGTTTTGTGAGGGCACAGTGAACTTGACTTTTGACCACCAAAGTCTAACCAGTTCATTCTTGAGTCCAAGGGGACGTTTGTGCCAAATTTGAAGAAGTACTCAAAGCGTTCTTGAGATACTGCATTGACGAGAATAGGACGGACGGACAGACAACCTCAAAACGTAGTACCTCTGGCCACAGCTGTTGCTGCCGTGGAGGCATAATAATTACCTCCATCTCAATCAACTACAACAGTGAAACGGTGCTTACAAATGAACGCAACATTAATCATTATAGAACTTCTATATCTATATCTATATCTATGTGTGTTGCTTTAATGGTATACTACAGCATTGTCAGTTACCATTTGTAAACACACTTGCCAGAGAAAGTGAAAGTGAAAGCCAACCCCAGATTCACTCTCCTTTGTCAATTTGCTTTGCTATATTTGTTTGTTTTGGTGCTGTGTTTCTTGGATGCCTGCTGCTTATACTTTGACAACTGGTCGCTGCCTTTTTACAGAGCCCTGCCCTCACCTGAGCGCAGTGGGAGAACATGCCCATCAACATCCCAAACACAAAAAATAAGAAAATACAGGCAAAGCACTGAGTTTCTACAGAAAAATACACCGCCACACACTTCTAAAGGGTCATGAGTAATGATTAAGTGGGTTTACTTCTGTATGAGTCTTTACATTATTTGTTGGGGAAATCCTGCATAGTTATCTTTAATTACATCATCCCGATTATACTTGTACTTAAGTAACATTTTTAATGCGGGACTTTAACTTGTAATGGAGTATTTTTACAGTCTGGTATTTGTCTTTTTACTGAAGTAAAGTATCTGAATACTTCCACCACCACTGGTCACTTGTCTTGAACTTATGCACATTCATCAACAGTAGAACAACCCTCCATCTCAAATGAAGTATATTTTCCAATGTTTGCAATTGTATATAAAAAGGTGGATCAAAGGAAAAACAAAACCACGGTATATAACCGTTTCAATTCAAAGGTAAAACTCATTTGATTTATAGCTGAAATGTTATACAAATACCGTGAACTTCCTCAGAAGTGATGGCCACTGGCAGAACTGCTGCTGCTGTGAATGTGAGCAGCGGAAAACCCAAAAATGTAATGCGTGGTTGTGTGTGCGCGAGTGTGTGTGCTTGGAGGAGGCCCAAGGCTCTGTTTGTGATGTGTTTTCTGAAGGAGTAGTGTGTGGGTTGCAATGCAAATTAGTGTGTGTGTGTGTGTGTGTGTGTGTTTCTAAATGTTTCTCTGCCACTGCATGCGCATGAATGTTTACAGCTGTATGGGTGAACAACGTGTGCGAATCTGCTTTCTTTGTGCATGTATGCATGAATGCAGGCTTCTGTGTACATGTGTGGCAATCCCTCCTGCAGGGCAGTGGAGTGGGCTGTAGGGAGGAGGCTTTTTTCTGTGCTGTCTGAAGTCTAGCCGTCTATAAAGAGGCCTCTTCACGTGCGGCGCGCTGGTGATAGATAGTCACTTATGCTGCAGCTGACATCCAATCTGGCATCAGCGATTATAAAGCCCTCACCTCTTGATGTGTCCCTCTGTAGCCATCGGACCCCCTCTGCTCAAACACAGAAATCCCATTTTGTGTCACAGGGCAGTGAAATGAGGTTGTGTCTGGGGGTGTGTGTGTGTTTTGGTGTGTCTGCATGTGAGAGAGTGCATGACAGAGAGTCCACAGGGTGTGTGCGTATGTGCCATTGTTCATCCTTTGTCTGATTGTGTAATTTTACCCTAATCCCGTCTGAACTAAATGATAATGAATCTGGCCCCACTCAACCACCTCCACTTTTTGGTTGTTTTCACAGCAAGATGTCTGCTCAGCTAGCAGGTGGTTTCTCCCTGTTCCCGTTGCTAAACTAAACAAAGTCTCCAGTTGTTCACACTTTATTTTCTTCTCCTTTCTCTTTACTTTTATCCCTTCTTATTTTTGCCATACACATACATCTCTCCACTTCTCTCCTCCCTACAGTGCAGTTATCTCTCCTCACCTGACCTGTCCTGTAGCTTCTTGATCACTAACTATCCCTCTGTGTGGCAGAACCCACCACTGTGATCAAGACATGATCAAGACACATGCACACACTGGGTTGGCATTCACCAGGGAACTGTAAGCCCAGCATGGAGACTCCTTTGAGACAACTACACAGAAATACGTACTGGCTGTGATTAGACAGTGCCACAGGGTGCTGTGTGTGTGTATCACTGTGTGTGTGTGTGTGTGTGTGTGTGTGTGTTTGATATGGTTCCTTTGTATGTGAAAATCAGAAGCCTGTATCTTCTGTGTTTTTGTGTTAGCTCCTTGCAACACCAATTTCACTTGATCCGGAGGGAGTCTGGTGCACCTTTAATAAGCCTCCACTCACATAGAACAAATAGCTCCAGCATGAACCATTATACAAGAACACCAGTTCAAACCCCCAAAGCCTGGCTCCACGCCATCTCGGACCATTCATGTATGACTTTGTGTGTGTGTGTGTGTGTAGCACAAACAAACTGGTCTGACTCACAGGATGTAGACTGTAGAATGTCATTGCCATTGCTAATGCCACTGGCCACCTTTTTCAGACAGAATCCTCCTCCCTTTCCACTATCTGCGTGTGCTGTTTTAAAAATTCCTGTTGCTACATGAAACAACTAAAACTACCTCCAAGGTAGCATCCTGGGCGTTTTTAACTCTGTCAGCTGCAGACACCAGGGGTCCATTTCAGAAAGGAGGTTCAACAAACTCTGAGCCTAACTCTGAACTCTGAGTTGAGTAACTCTGAGATGGGAAACTCTGGGTTACGGGTTTCAGAAAAGGTGATTTCAATCGGTTCAATCAACACAGAGTTGGTTCACTCTGAGTTAAGCGCGTGCACCACGAGTTTAAAAAGCCGTCATCAATGGAGCCCCGATACCACGATTCACCATGGCAACAAGCTACAAGAAAAGCTCTGCATTTTTTTACTCCTCTGGAGTTGGGTATGTTAATGCGCTCATACAGCGAATTTGAAGCTGTTTTCAGGAAGAGTAACACGACTGCAGCAGCGAAGGAACAGGAGTCGGCGTGGGAGAAAATTACTGCTCGAGTCAATGCGTAGCCAAAGTTTAAATTTATTTTATACATTTATGCAATCACAATAATGTTAGGCTACATATGCAAACAGGTGGAATGGTGTTAAAGCTAAAATTTAGTTCACTTAGATGCAATCCCACCTCATTATTTTTGAAGTGAAAATTGTCTAAAAACAAGTTACTTTTAGGTGTGATTTGTTTTGACTAGAAGTGAGACATTTTGACTAGATGATTTTGAGTTTTTGCAGTGTAATGCAGTCTGACATTTTGAGACAGTCAGTCTACCTGCACATTAATGCTGTGAATAGACTTCCTATTCACATAGGCTCCTTCATTTTGTGAAGGAGCAATGATGGGAATGTGGGTTCTATCAATGCACCCTATCACACTGGGAAATCCTAAAAGAAATTAAAATGACTAATCCCAGTCTGAGGTTGCAGCACCGTGTCCTTAACTGAATATGATTTATAATCATAAATTTTAACTGATTTCTACATCATTCACCTGCAGTCCTGTGGAACTCCTCCTTGATGAGCCTCACAGGTTTATGTCCAGGGAACACAACAAAAGAGTTTAATAGGCGTTTCAGAACTAGGGACACTTTTCTCACGGCTGCAGACAATGGCCTTACTGATATTTTCTGCATCTCCGATGTTATACAGAAAACTCCCGTTTGCAAAAAAACGAAGAGCAACACAAAGAATCTTGGTAGATGAAAGTGCACGTCCACGGTTGGTGATGTTGGTTATGTAACGACGGATTAGGTTATGGATATAAATGATGGACTGTGATGTGAAACGGCACCGTTCAAAAAGAAAATGTTCTGGAAATGATAATACGTCAATAATGGGCCTGTGAATAATCTCCTGACAAATGCGTAACTCCCTCCTCAGTAACACTGCCTCTTCGTCCACAGGGTCCTCCAAGAACGGACGTGCCATGGTCGAAAAAAGTAGATTTAGAACTAGAACACAATTTAGGATCCGACTTTACCTTGAGGACAGATGATCAAACTCGCAAGACACTAAACGAACGAACGAACGAATGAATGAATGAATGAATCACACTGTGTGTGTGGCGTAAGAGGGAGGAGACAGCTAGAAACTCGAGGTTCATTGAAGAAAACCTGCTCTCGACCAGGTTAGGTTCACAGAGTCAGTTGCCATAGTAACTGACACCGAGCTTCAGTTACCTCTCTTTCTGAAACGGGCTGGAGTTACTCCGCTTTCTCTGGTTTAAGTTGCCTCCCTTTCTGAAACGGAAAACCCAGAGTTTCCCTCATTTCAGGGTTAACAGACTCAGAGTTTTCACTAAACCTGCTTTGTGAAACGGACCCCAGGTGGGCCTCATCCACAAACAGTGAACAAATCTGTGCTTAAACCATGCCACCACCTGAAGTTTTTTCGTACTCTGCGAACAAATTTAGAACTAGCTCAGACCATGTGTACACACAAATGATGAAGACCCGGCTGTCTCAGAAAATCTAAACACACATCTCTTAACTAAATGCACAGCATATTAAAACTGCATTCATTTTAAAAAAACAACTTTAATAGACAACAATATTTAAAACCATTAATTCACTAATATACTAACGCATGCACTTATTTTGTCCTCTGCTTTTCATCCTCATTAATTATTGTCATAATTAAAATATTCCACTATAAAGACCAAGTGTCCCAGTCCTGGCTCACAGTGGAGTATATGAGAATGTCCAAATTGAAATGTAACAGTTTTGGCTCTCATTGTTTTAATTGTATCTGCCTGCTGGCTAGTGACGTCTACTCCCACCAATTTTCAGTGCCACAAAATTATTGAGGAATGGTTGATCAGCTGTTCTCGGCTGCCATTACATTCACAGATGCTCACTGGCGGTTCGACACTGGTGTGTGTAGAAAAAACGTAATTGCTTACTCCATGATACACCTTTAGGCAAATTTATTTCCTTGTGTAGGGAAATAGGGGCGTGGCAGTATGCTGATTGCAAATAGCAGGCATGTGCCTGTCAATTTAGAATGATATTGATTCACCAATGTAGGCAACAAAATCAGATGGTGCACATGCCATGAATCCAATGGTAACTTTGGATGTGCACATATTTTATGTGCAGAGTAAGAGCATTTCTACACATATATTAGTTGATGAGGCCCATTTACTTCGCCAGTGTACACGCTTCTACAATATTGGTTTAATAACATTCTGAAAAAGCCACATACAGCTATTGAAATGTCTGGTTTTTAACTAGTCCAGTGAGCTCCTCCACAGGTGAAGTGTAGTCAGGCTTCACCTCAATGGCACCGATGGTCAAATTATGTCTTTTTTTTTATCAGTAAAAGTAGTATTACATTGTCGGCGTATCTCTTTTAATGTTTCATGGGGCGTTGTCGCAGGGATTTAGTCTTTTTAAAGTCAGGGCTCGCCTCGCCATGTGCAAATGTTCCAAAACCAGTTATTCCCCAAGACTCTTCTGCATAGGCACTGCAGCTAAGTGCCGCCCAAGTCAACTGACATTGATTTCAAGAAATACAAACAAATCCTGAGGGTTTTTTTTCCCTTAGTGGATAATTATGGTGGATTCAGCCGCATTTTCCAGCACTGGCACAGTGCGAAAAAAAAATGTGAGGACAGGTCTGCCTATACATGCAATGACTTTGCTTCTTTTTTCACAGACAAGATTTCAAAGATAAGACAGACAGTCTGTAACTCCAACACAGTGGCTATTTCACCTGTGCCTCATAAGACTACTCCAGTTAATTTGGCACTTTTTCACCCATTAAATTATGCTACTTTGACAGACATAGTTAGAAACCTTAGGTCCACTACCTGCTGCCTTGACACAGCTTTTTTAAAGATGTTTTTAACTGCATAGCATCAGATATACTACAGATAGTCAACTGTTCTCTTCAGTCAGGCCTTTTTCCAACAGCCCTGAAGACTACAGTCATTAAACCTCTCTTAAAAAAGCCTAATCTGGATGCCTCAGTAATAAATAACTACAGGCCCATATCAAACCTGCCATTTTTAGGAAAGATCATTGAAAAGGTTGTTTTTCAGCAACTTAACACCTTCTTGGAGCAAAACAATTCCTTTGATGCCTTTCAGTCTGGATTTCGAGCACATAACAGCACTGAGACTGCACTTGTAAAAGTTTTAAATGACATTCATCTGAGCAGTGATGCATCAAAGATTTCGGTTCTGGTATTACTGGACCTCAGTGCTGCATTCGACACAGTTGACCATAACATACTGCTCGACAGACTAGAAAAGTTTGTGGGACTTTCTGGCACTGTACTAAATTGGTTTAAATCTTATTTACAAGACAGAGATTTCTTTGTGTCACTTGGCAATTATGAATCTGTGCAAACAAAGATTACATGTGGAGTTCCTCAAGGGTCCATTCTTGGGCCTCTTCTGTTCAACATCTATATGCTCCCTCTTGCTCAGATTATGGAATATCATAACATCTCCTACCATACTTATGCAGATGACACACAACTTTACATAACAGTGTCACCAGATGACTACAGTCCCCTATATCTACTAAATAAGTGCATTGACGAAATCAATACGTGGATGTGCCAGAATTTTCTACAACTAAACACAGAAAAAACTGAGATAGTTGGTTTTGGCCCCAAAGAACAAAGATCAATAGTCAGTGCTCACCTTGACGCCATGACACTAAAACCTACAAATCAAGCCAGAAATCTTGGTGTAGTTCTGGACTCAGACCTAAATTTCAATAGTCACATTAAGACAATTACTAAATCAGCCTACTACCACCTTAAAAACATGGCAAGAATAAAAGAATTTCTGTCTAAACAAAATACAGAAAAACTTTCATTTTCAGCAGGCTGGACTATTGTAACGGTGTCTTCACAGGCCTGAGTAAAAAATCAATCAGACAACTGCAGCTCGTCCAGAACGCTGCTGCCAGAGTCCTCACCAACACCAAGAGAGTGGAGCTCATCACACCAGTGCTTAAATCACTGCACTGGCTTCCTGTGTGTCAAAGGATAGACTTTAAAATCTTGTTACTTGTCTATAAAGCACTAAATGGTCTCGGGCCTCAATACATCTCTGATTTACTTGTACGTTATGAAGCATCCAGACCCCTCCGATCATCTGGAACAGGTTTACTCACTGTTCCCAGGATCAAAACCAAACAAGGTGAAGCAGCCTTTAGTTTCTATGCTCCCCGCCTGTGGAACAAACTTCCAGAATATCTGAGGTCGGCTGAAACTGTCAACTCATTTAAATCAGGGCTTAAAACATTACTATTTACTGCAGCTCACCAGTGAACTAGATATGTAACTTATTGTTAGGATAATGTGTAGCTATTGTTTTTATATTTGTCTGCTGTTGCTTTTGCTTTATGTTTGCTTTTTTAAATGCATTTTCTGCACTGTTTTTCTTGCTTTTAGCTTTTGTTTTTAATGATCTATTGTTCCTTTAATGTTTTATCTTAACGTATTTCTCTTGTAAAGCACATTGAATTGCCTTGTGTATGAATGGTGCTATATAAATAAAATTGCCTTGCCTTGCCTTGCCTTGCCTATACGAGACTACAAACCACCAAACTAGCACAACACTAAGAAAACTTAGCAAAGCTAAACTTTACTTAAAGGTCCACTAATCAGTGTGTGTTTACATATGCAAAGGATCAAATGACTGTGTGGTGTGGAAGTCACTCATACCAATAGACCCGGCCAACTCTGCAGTTACACTCAGTTTTTCGGAGCCTTTTCTAGTCCTTTGTATTGTTGTTTTTTGCTCTCAGGCCCACAGTGATGGTCTAACAGCTGTTTTCAATAAGGAAAGCTTCAATAAATCCCCTGTGCCCTACCTGCCCAGCCTCAAATGACAAACAAAGTTAATATAGTGGAGCACCGAGCAGCTAGAACACCAAATATTTCCGTAGGAGCTGGTGGAGACCAAAAGAAAGCTAAAAGGAGATTCAGTACTTGATTTTCATTCATTACGTGGCCAGAAACACAATCTTTGAATGAATGCTCATTTTGCTTTGTTTCTTCTGGACATGTGAATAAGACATCATTTCAAACACATTTGCCACAACAACTTTATAAAATGATTCCAATTCCAATTTTCAGTTTACAGCTTGTTCCACTGCCCTCAAGTGGCCCAAAAACAATTAATGTAGCTTTGAATCTCTTATGTCAAATGCCTTGTTTAATGTCTCTATAAAGACACTGTACTTGTGAATAAAATGGATGTCAGAGATAAAACAAAATTACTTTTATGTGATAAATATTACAATTCTTGATGAAATACCGAAAAAGAAGCAAGGACCTACTGCTGTTCTATTCAAGAGTAATCCCTGCTCAAAAACTTAGAATAAAAAAGCTATTGTACTGTAAGTGATATTTCTATAACAGTGGTAATTAGATCTTTTAACTGTTAAAGAAAATGTTAAAAAATGTGTTTTTGGTGGTGCCACATACGGTGCCACCAGACACCAGTAGGCCCTGAGCCACACAACCTCCTACTTGCCATGAAGCTGTGAAAAGAGGACAGAGCACAGATACACAAAAGAGGCAAAACTCAAGAATACCATTCACACAGAGGGAAAAGATCCTGAGGCTGAGTTTCCTGGAGGATGAAGATCCAAATCAGATGCCTGAAATTCGGATCAGGATGTTGATTGTGTGTGGTGTGTCTGTGCATGAGTTTGTACTCTTTTTGTTGTGCCTCTGTGTGACTTATTCTGTATTCTCTGTAAATGTCTGATTGTCTGTTACTGAATTCTCAAGCTCCTGGTGTCCTTCTATTTCTGACTTGTCAAATCTGATTTTCCTCAGTGGGGCTCTGATTACAGCATACCAGAAACAGACATATCCGTGCTGTAATACTCTTACAAGGTCCAAAATATGTCCTGCTGCAAAGCCGACATGATTGCTAATGGAAGGACTTCATGTCCTTTCAGCAGAAGCATAAAAATGGCTTTTAAAATACCACACCCCCGCTTTCTCCATTAATGAAACCTCTCCTTCTCTACTTTTCCTATTTTTGAGACTCACCTCAGAGGAAAATGCCAAGAAGACAAAAAAGTCAAAGCCAGGATATTGTATGCTTAAGCAGCTGGCGATAATGATGCTGCATTGAGTCACTAATGGATTTTCAGAATAGCTCTTGTCTGCCAAGAAACAGCTTGACCCCTCTTTCACTGTGCTTTTTATCATCAGAGGACGGAAGCATCCAAAGTGCGTGGTGCATTCTTTCACATTTCCTCAGTATGACTACAAGATCTGTGTTATTAGAGTGATTACACCAAGAACTCAGAGGGGAAAAATTTGAATTTTACATTTAACCTGAGAATATTGAAAAGTTACATTTGAGATTAAAGTCTCTAGAGAACAATGATGACTGATCTTACATTAATACTCATTTGTGCATCCCAATACCCATCAGACCATACTGTATAGTATGCAAGAAAAAGATTTAGTACATCCAAACACATGGTACGTCAAATAAAGGTAACGTTAGTTGATAACGTTAAGATCCTCTGCATTCCAAATCGTATACTTTTTGGTTTTACTTCAATTTCATGCTACAGACTGCTGCGGATATATGAGCAAGAGTATCTAAAGTTCAAGACGCAATGTTATGATAAAGTAATATGTCCCAACTGTGCTGCGACTGCAGTGTGTGATTCGGATTGCAGCAACTATATAATTTTAAATGACATTAAGGTGCCTTGACAAATTTGTCTTTTTTTCCTGTTTAGAGAGGGAGCTTTTAAATTATTAGTTTACTAATAATTAGTAAGCTCTTCTCTGCAGAGTTTGCATGTTCTCCCCATGTCAGCATGGGTTTTCTCTGGGTACTCCGGCTTCCTCCCACAGTCCAAAGACATGCAAGTTGGCTTAATTGGTGACTCTAAATTGCCTGTAGGTGTGAATGGTTGTTTGTCTCTATAGCCTCTTTTACCCTGCCAGATTTTCCGCAAATGTTGGGCCGTTTTGCCAGCAAGCTGCGAGCGTTTAGACACACAGATCCGGATTGGCAAGTTGATCCGAGGTGCCCAATTTTCCACCTCGTAGGGTAGTCATGTTGGCGGGACCCATTTAGTTTAAACAGACCGAGGCGGCCTTCTGCCAGGGGAGGGGCTGTTGATGACGTGTGGGAGGAGCTGTTGATGACGCCGCACGTGCGACCCACTGGCGGTGGATAAACAGGAAACAGCTGATAGCAGTAATTATCGAGCAGCTAGTAGCAAGACACTGTAAAGATGAGCAACTGGGGAGACAAAGAATTGCGCGCCCTCCTTGCCCTCGCAAAGGAAGAGGCCACTGACCGTCAGATGACGGGAACGGTGAAGAACAGGCCGAGAATCGCAGAAAGACAGACTAGCCGCGGCTTCCCTCCCACGTCACTGTTTACGTCACACGCAGAGCTACACGTTTTGTTACTTGCTCACGCCCTCCATTCCCCCGAAAAAGACGCATTTTGCCTCACTCCCCGATTTTGTTTTTATACTTCCAATGCTGAAAAAAGACTGATTGGGCTTTCCTGCAAATTTGCACAATTCCTATCTAAAAAGGGCTTATGTGTCAGCCCTGTGATAGTCTGGCGACCTGTCCAGGGTGTACCCCGCCTCTCGTCTGCTGTCAGCTGGGACAGACTCCAGCCAAAGAGAGTGAATATTTGACTTACACTGGCCAAGTGGCCAAGTTTCCAAAGAAATAATGATGTTGCTCTGTAACTGCTGAATGATTAAATAAGCAACTGTTTGCAAGAAGTTAGTCAAATCAACTTAAAAGGGGACTTTGTCCAATCATATGTTGCACAACTTATTTCCTCTGCTTCTAACCGACCAAAAAATAGTCAGTAATAATTATTCGAGTTCGTCCAGGGCACCAAAAACGCCACTGTTCATTTTATTGCAATTTTCAGATTAAAGTGACATAAAATTGCGGAAAATTCTGAAAATGTCATTATCAGCATTATCATTATCAGCTTTTCAGTGGTCTGTAGTAGTTAATTATTTGAAATATATAATTGTAGTTTCCAATGTGCAAGTTGCTGGAACACAATTAAATACACACAAGCCTATACATGCACAGACACCGTCTTTCTCCTAAACACTCACACACACACACACACACACACACACACACACACACACACACAAAGGACAATAGCACTGATTAATAAAATTGGACGCTGACAGTGAAGAGCTCACAAGGATCTCACATCTTTGACTAAATGCACTCTCTCCTTCTATCACTCATCATTCTCTCTGGCTCGTCCCTGTCTCAAGAACCACGTTTACCCTCCTTCTCTCTGTGGAAGATGGAAGTCGAGAAGACTGGTAACGAGGACAAATGGGTAGTTGGCAAGTGAGCAGTTAATGTCATTTGATGAATTGTGCCTGTTTATGTGAACAGTGCAATTTAAACCCCGTTTTCAATGTGTCGCTCTCAGTGAAATGTAGGCTACTTGAGAAAAATGAAAACTGAAGTGGAAGTTTTGAAATAACAGCAGGTAAATTACTGCAATTCTGCTTCCAGTAAAGTTTTATCTTTCCATTTTCAATTCATCTTGATCTTTCCAAAGTGCAATAACTGTTAAACCACATAAACACAAATGCCTGCCTGTCAATACTGAATTTTCAAGAACAAGACTCAGCATATTGTACCTTTTTTTGTCAGTGTGCTGTCACATCATAATTACAGAAATGAGAGATGTATGATTTTGGTATTTAATGCCAGACTGCCTGTTGTTTTTGTCCCCTGTGGATGATTCCTGCCTTCTTTAATTAAAGCCTCGGTTATAATTGGTGTCACAAGTGCTGCAAACACTCTGCGTTTATGTGAGTAATCAGTGGAAGCATTTTCATACAACCACTGCAGGATTCAGTGAATCATTCTGCAGAGATCATGATGCACATGGGAGACATTTTTTTGTTTTCGCTAATGAAGATCTTAGTATAAAAAGTGATGATCATGGATATCATGTCTGAAAGCCTTTTGTTTGTATTTACTGCATAGTGCTGAACGTACAAGCGTCATAATTCTCTCTGTTTTTATTTTTCAAAATTTTTAAATTTATGCAAAACAAATTGGTGAAATTTGATTTTATCATAATACAAAAGGGGAATTAGATTTAAAAAAAACGTGCTGCACAAACATTCTATCATTGAAATGTTTATTGATTTGGTAATTATTCTGAGGGGCTGTGATGCATATTCAGCAGCTAACGTGTACTCGCTCTAACTTTTTCAATTTACTTTCTATCTTTGGAAGCATTTTCTGAGCTGTGTTAACAGCAAAGGGACCTCACTGTGTTCCTGCAGCAGAACACATAACAATTTTGGATGTTTCCTGACATGAAATACACATGAAGATCAATTTAAAAAGATTAGCTCCTTTAATAGTTTGTCCTCATTCCGTTTGGCTCAGTTCTTCTCTGAACAATTAGTTTTCTTCACCACAGGTTTGAATTTCTTATTCATTCAAGCAAATTGCTTGTGTTTTGGAACATGTGTGTAAAAGCAAGCCTGTGTCCTAAAAATTACATTTATATACAAATAATTTGAACCTGAACCTTGTAACCTAAACTTAAGACAGGAGTCTGGACATGAATCCAGGGTTGTGGTGTCACGGTCCTGAACTTTATACACTGGCCAGCCTCCCCACCCACCTCCTTGGGAAACCTGTGCGGAACATGAATGTATTATTTTGCTCCCTGAAAGAAACGTTGTCTCTAAATATAATCCAGGCAGCGATGAAGTTGCCACAACAACGGAATTAGGAAAGCACTTAAGTAATATCCAAATGTAATTTCTAGGAGACAGGGTTGGCAAAAGAGTCAGTACTGTACAATTGTCTACAATTTGCACAGTAACCACTTATGCATGGCTTGCTGTTAAAACTGTTGAGTTGATTCTGAATTTTCATACTCTTCACAGTTTCAAAACATTATTTCACTGTGTGAGCTCTCAGATGCAAAATGATCCACTCAGTTTTAAACTCTGTTAAACATACATATATATCCAAAAATAGCTACAACATGGAATTTGTAAAGTCCAACAAATTGACAAATTAATGGCCAGGTGACAGTAATGAACTAGGAATCACATCAACCAGCCTTTTTTGTTATTGTTTTCCTGTTTGTTCATTTTGTTGTTTTAACATTAATATCATTTTGTGGCAAATTTTCTGTTCACTCTGATTTCATATGAAGATCAAATGAGAATTTTCTGTTTACAGAGCATGTCACACATTGCCATGCAAATAAATTTACTGTGCACTTGTAAATGGCATGTCGTTTGTCTGTGTACCAGCAGTATTGTACAGTATTGACTTTTCCCAGTAAACTTTAAGCTACTGTTGAAATCAACCCATTTACCAGAAAAAATGTTGGCACTGTATGTTTCTGCAAACCACAGATATGTGACATTTGGTTGTGGTGAGGAAAATATCATGTTTTGGCTTAAAATACAATTTTGGGGGGCACAGTCCCTGCTCGAAAAACAGCAAAGAGTCACTAAAAAAACAACCGCATTGTGTGTGGTCTGCAGTGGTCTGCAGCTTGGGAGATGACTAAGGACCTCGCCATCCACCATCCCCTTCACCTCCTGATCACAAAGTCAGCTCATACACTATGTCACTGTAGAAACATTGATTATGAGACATGCAGAAGTAACATATTTGTGGTTTGCAGAAATGTACAATACCAACATTTTCTTCTGGCAACTGAGCTGTTGAACTTGGAATCTGAAAAGCCCAGTACAGTAAACAGTATCATTCAGCTAGGCAAAACTGGCAAACTTGTACAGTACTGTCCAGTAAACAGTCAGTGTCAACAGAAACAGTAGAACAAAACAGAGATTTCTATACAAGACACATTTCCAGGGTGCCATGATGAAAAAAACATGCAAACATTTTGACCAGTAAAGCTCACATTGGTGGCATTGGCCAATTTACTAACACAAAATCAAGGTTTTCAAGCATGACAATGTTGATTGAGTCCATTTGCAGACATACAATAGAGTTGTGATATGCCATGAAACACTTGTGACGTGCAGTTTAGAGAGTGTTAAAGGGGACCTATTGTGCATTTCTGTATTTTGTGTCTTGTATATAGAGTCACAATGAAGGACGTTCATATTAAACTTGGCCAATGTTTAAAATAATGAGGTAAACTTAGGTAAAGTAATCCCTGTGAGCAAGAACCTTGGGTTTCTGAACCGTCTGTTTCCAAAAGTTTTTTCTACTCTGGCTACAGTATGACGTAATAGCATGCCAGATTTCTTTATATGGTCATCTGCTCCTGGCACGCTGGAGCAAGTGTTTACATTGCGTAGCCTACACTGCAACCAATCAGCAACTTCAAAGGCTGAGGAATGAAGCCAATGTAAAAGTACCAAAAACTGCAGTTCCTCTAATGGCCACTTGAGGCTGGCTCCAAAACAAAAAACCCCACATAGACCCCTATGTTAAAATGCCCAACTTTACAGCAGAAATAAACATGTTTACAGCCTGGGACAAAAAACAGTTTTGGTCTCTATATCTAATGTAAACTGCACAAGGGATGAATTATCGTATAACTCATGTGTTTACATCTTATTAAGGCCCAAAGTTACACATATTAAAGGGCAGGGCTGCTTGATTCACAGGCTGTCTGGGAGGTGTCGTTACCTGTCACTGCATTCTATGAGTCAGATCCAAACCTTGCCCCTCCACAGCGCCAACCTCTCATCCAAATATGGTCACGTCTGACTCCAAAACGCCAAGATGGCAATGACTAAAATGTCGTACTTGAGGCTTCAAAATGGCAGTCCACAAACCAAAAGGTGGCATCACTGTAGCTATGTTAATTGTTCATACAGTCAATGACCGCAACAAGCTACATGCTAACATCAGAGACATATGTAAACTTGGTTGTTAATTCCTCTCTGATTTATGATCAGATTCTCCCTGAAACATGTTTGGTTGTGTTTAGAAGCTTTTCTTACTGATTGTTCACAATATTCTCAATATTCTCCATTACAATCTTTCCACAGCTGCAAGTACATTGCTAATGTACGTGTAGCAACATAATTAACATTCATTCATTTTCATTCATTTATTTTCCGTAACTGCTTATCTTGTTAGGGGTCACGGGAGGGCTGGAGCCTATCCCAGCTGACATGGGGCGAGTGGCGGTTTTGGTGCCCTGGGCAAACTCAAATAATTATTATGAGGCAATAACTGCCATAGGTAATTCTTCTGGTCGGTTAGAAGCAGAGGAAATAAGTTGTGCAACACATAATTGGACATAGTCACCTATGAAGTTGATATGAGTAACTTCTCTGCAAACAGTTGTTTATTTACGCATCCAGCAGTCATGGAGCAACATCATAATCTATTTGGAAACATCTTTTTTGGCCACTTGGCCAATATAAGTATTATTAGCGACCCCTTTCACATTATTACTATTATAAGAATATCAATTATAGCTGCTTTAAGTTATAAGATGCACATTTTCTATGATTTCTAAGCAGATTTATAGACTTTTATCTGTAGTAGGCATCACATGTACTATCTGGGTGGTGCTGCCAGTGTAAACCACACATAAACTAGTATTGTGTGTGTCATGGTTGTGTGTTCAGACTTGATTGAGAAATGACTCTGAGGTTAAGGGATGCAAAGTAGTACCAAGCCACTTTTTTGTCCATAGTTAAGGCGTTTATTGCCCGTACCACAAATGTAAACATATTATTCATTCATTCATGCATTCTTTTTCCGTAACCACTTAATCTGTTAGGAGTCACAGGAGAGCTGGAGTTTGTCCCAGCTGACACTCAACAAGAGGCAGGGTACACCCTGGACAGGTCACTAGACTATCACAGGGCTAACTCATGAGACAGACAGAGACAGACAACCATTCACACTCACATTCACACTTATGGTCAATTTAGAGTCACCAGTTGACCTGCATGTCTTTGGACTGTGGGAGGAAGCCGGAGTACTGACACAGGGAGAACATGCAAACTCCACACAGAAGAGCTCCCCTCCAAACCGGGGTTTGAACCCCCAACCCTGGTTTCGAACACCCTCTTTTGTGAGGCGACAATGCTAACCTGTGCACCATTGTGCCACCTACATAATAACATACTAATTGACAAAATTGGCAACCAAGGTTATTGTGTTTTTTACGTACTAACATCAGGGAAACAACAAACTTGGTTGCCAATGTTGTAAATTTTCCTTCATGTCCAGTTGTGTTTAGAAGCTTTTATTGGTGATTCTTCATGGTAACAAGTGTGGCTACTCTCTGTTACAGTCATTCAACAGCTGCAGTGACAGTGTAAAGACACCAAGATACAGAAGACCTGTAAAAGCTGACCATTAAAGAAAGACTGGGCTTATTCAGGAGAGAGGCTTGAGGACACAGGCGCTAAAACAGAACCTCTCAGACAGAGGGTGTATACAGGTGTTCCAGCAAAGACAGTATGAGGAAAATCAAAGCCAAAGTAAGTGGGAAATATGGTTAAAAAAATACAGAAAAAAGCCTAAACATATTGCATTTTCGTTTTTAGGGATTAACATTCAGTGGGATAAGAGGGATGATGTATCTCCTTGTTACAACACATGAAAGTCTTTTTGCTAAAACTTGTAAATCAGTTGTAGTACACTCTAGTGGATACAGAAAAGTTATTGTCACTGAGCAGAGTGAAAGCAGTTGTCTTTACATCCTACAGCGTAAAGCTAAAACAGACCAGGTTCACTGAAAAACAACTTCCCATCCCAGTCAGGTATCAGTCCCCAGATTGTTACAGTAATGACAAAAAAAACACCCAATGAGGGTGAGGATGATGATCAAAACGAAATGCCCCATAAAGGACCTCATCATCACACCACCTCAGCTGTGTAAACAATAACACACACACTGGCAGAATGATGCTCCATATTTCCACTGTCTCCCTCTCCCTCCTGAGATCACACACCAATTTTCAGGCCATCACAGCGGTGATAAAAAGACGCCAGGCTCAGGAGGGGAGTCTCCCTAATGCGCTCTCCCCACAGCGGGGTGCACGGTCTTCCTGCGCGCCTCTTCTACCTGCTTCCCCTTCCCCTCCACTCCTCTTCCCCCTCAGGCCCCGGCTAGATACATCCACACTAATTGGATTAGCCGTGACAGTAATGCACTACTGGGTCTCGTGGGCACAAACACACACACTAATAAATTGCGCTGGGAGAGAATTAGCACTTTCACTATCATTTACGAGATTAAAAGAGATTATGAGTGGCAGAATTAGGTAAGTGTGTGAGCCCCTTGACGAGAGGAGGAGAAGGTTTGTGACCTTGGAGCTGTGGACCGGCACCATGCCTGGACAGTCAGACACAGTAATTAGCCTGCAGACTAAGTAGCACGCCAGCAGACAGGCTAATAATAGTGTCATTGCTATTAATAATGAGAGTGATAACAGCGCTCGTAATTATGACAGTCATAATCATAATGATGTAAATCATGTTCCAAGTTAACACTTTAATCGTTGTGTGTGTGTGCTGTTAGGAATAACATGAAGGTGATAGATTAATTTGAGGGTGTGTTTATGATTTAATGTCATTAGAGCTCTGTGTGTTTCCATTGGATTATCATTTATGTGACAGTGCTTTGTTGTTGGAGTTATGTGTCATGGCATTGTCAGGTTATCTATCTTTTGCTCACTGTTGCTCATGTTTATATAAAAATAGGCTCCTTTCTCTGATGCTCTTTCTATTTTAAACTCTCTTTCACACACACACACACAGAACTGAAAAAAGAGCACACACGTGAAAACCACATGACACTTTTACTGCAGCCCCTCATCAACTTGCTCGTTCTGTTAATCAGGCATCAGTGACTGACTCTCCCTGGTCCTTCCTGCTGATCCTAGAGAACATGCTGTTCCTGACTCCACCACATTATTTTGCTCACATCCACCTAATTTTTACTGGTGCCAGCCGACCTTTTCCCAGTGCCTCTCCTCCTTGCTTCCCCTTGACCTTTTGCTGGTCGCTGTGTCTGCTTTGTCCTTTTGTTTCGCCCCGAGGTAATATCTCACATTCGGGCTGGGTGATTTATTTACTGCCTTTCTTAGCACTGGGCACACACACACACACACACACAAATACCCATCACAAGTGCATTTTCCTTCTGTCTGTCCATCTTTCTTTCGCTGTCTTTGTCTCAAAGGCACAAAAACATTCCCCTCCAGGAGTGTGAACAGAACAAACTTCTGTGCGGCCAGTCATAAAAATGTTCTTTGAAATAAACTCAGAGAAGAGCATGGGCTCGTTACTGCAGACAGCGGAATGATTTTGTTATATTAAAGTTCCTCACATTCATATTTCTCGGCTGAATCAGCCATCAAGGAAGCCTCTTCTGTGGAGTGCCGTAATCCTGCAGGACAAATGTAAGGTGATGGGAATTTTTTACAATTGTTAGGATTTTATGTGGAACGACCTCCTAAATAAGCGACTCTTCCAATTTCACCTTTTTCAACTCCATTTCCCCTTTTAATCTGGTGACTCACGCCTCTGTTTTGACTGACTGTCAGTCAGCCTAAGTAGCGTATGATTGAGGTTTATTGCAGCAGATTCGAGAACCTCTGTTCATATTTGCCGGAGGCTCTTTCTCTGCTACTGTGTGTTGAGCTGAATTCATTACCAGGCACAGGCCTGGTAAATTTCTGCTGTAGGTGGCAGCATCTCTCACACAGGAGCTCCTGCTCTGCCAGAGTTGAAGTTTGCCTCGGGGGCACAGTTCAATTCAAGACTTTTGCTTTGATTTTTGAGAGCAGATTTGCTCTGCCGTTGACCCGGACCTACTGTGCACACTATCATAGATATCCCATATTAAACATCAATCCAACCAGCATCAAGGGAATACACATATACCACAGAAAAGGCACAGTTCAAAACTTAAATGTGTCAAATAACTGGTTGCCAAATCCAATCATTAAATCTTCCAGTGATATTTGAGAAAATAAAGTCTACATTTACCACATGCATTACCTATAGGAGTAATGCAAGTACACATGGAAAACGGCAGCACACTCCGGGGCAGAAAAATGAAGCCAATGCAAAAGTGCCAAAAACTGCAGTTCTTTGAATGGCCACTTGAGGCTGCCTCCAGAGGCCAGTCAATCCCTATAGACACTAATGTTAAAATGTCCAACTTTGAATTATAAATAAACATGTTTACAGCTTGGTACATGAAGACGTTTTTGTCTTTATAGCTAATTTCCCCATTCATGACAACTGTACAGGCTGAATTTTATATATGTCACCTGTTGACATTTAATTAAGGGTTAAAGTTAAGCATAATTAAGGGCATGGCTGGTTTGAGTGGCAGGCTGTCTGTCATTTTCTTATTTTCTTATTAAAGCATACGTACATGCACACAGGGCTGTTAGCAGAACTCTTTCAGGAGCACACAGCTGTAAAATTAGTTGTTCAAAACTCTAGATCTCCATCATCCAGTGTGCCCTCTGTTATTGCATCCATGGTTTCCTTCGTTTGAGTTATGTTATCTCATTGCAGCCTCTTCTGCAGTAGTACCTGACTGGAAAATTAGCGCCATCTACCGCTTATCCCATGAGCAAACTCCTAATATTCACATAACAGTAATGAATGGAACAACACATAAATATGTTACTTGTGGCCGATTTTCTGAAAATCTGGTTAGAATATGCGCTACACTTGGATGGAAACCCAACTTATTCATCAGATCCACCCATCGCTCGTCCCCAGCTCCACCCTCTTGGCCAATTAGAGTCACTTCAAGTCATTTCTGGCTCCTTAATGCCAAGGTGGCGACGGTCGAAATGCCAGACCCAAGGCTGGGAGTTCACAAACAAATAGGTGACACCACAGTGGCGACATCCATTATTTTATACAGTCTGTGATTTAAATTTGTCTTCAGTTGCTAAAGTCAATATAATTAAAATGCAGGTTTTAAAGATTTGTTTGAAGATTATCTACTGCCTTATAACCACTGGTTAACGAGAACACTTGTTTAAAGGGTGGTTTAAACCAGTGCTTAACCCTCAGGACAATTACCATATGTTGACCCCAATAAATCAGACAGAAAGACAGAACAGTATAAAAGATTCTTTCAGTTCCATCAGCAGAGATGTTTTTACTGGTATTATTTTTGGCTCTTATTCTAAAGCGTGACTACAGAAACAAAATGCTAATTTAGTTCTAGAGTCCAAAATCTGAAGAATATATGATTCGCTTACTCACACAGGAGGAAAAAAAGCTACTGATAAATTTGCTCAAGCATTCAGATAATCGTCTCCGTCAGGCTGTGTGACCAAGCAGAATGTCTGCATTATCCGTACTACAATACCCATAAGCCCTAGGGTTTACACTGTCAGCCAACCAATTAACTCCAAATGCTCCCGTCAGCCAATTATGCTGAAATAATGATACTTTGGAATCCCCCAACCACCAGCACACACACACATAAACACACACACACACACACACAGATGCCACCTTACTTCATCAGCATGCCAGTTACTCTGTATTTGTGTGTGTGTGTGTGTGTGTGTGTGTGTGTGTGTGTGTGTGTGTGTGTGTGTGTGAGATGATGATGAAATAGCCATCTGCCACAGGCAGGCGTGTGTGAATCCCAAATGAAGATGAGTTGCTGGCTTCAAACAGCAGCAGCCTGTAAATTGTAAATGAACGGGGAGCATTTCTGCCTCTGGGCAACCCAACCTATATCTACCTACACGGCGCCGGCGCCTCACACTCCCTCAGATAAAGGAACACCGGTCAATTACTCCCTTTTTCTTCAATTTAATCCCTTCTCGCCCCTTTTCTCCTTCCTTCCCATTTGATTTTTTCCCCCTCTCTCTTTGAAGACGATACCATCGGAAGTGGGTCAACAGAGAGCAATGTCAGCTGTTTGCTGATATTTGTAGAGTGAGAGTGTGATGTTCGGTGTGTGTGTGTGTGTGTGTATAGTGTGTGTGTTAGAGAACGAGAGGGGGAGAGAGAGAGAGAGAGAGAGAGAGAGAGATTTACATTGTGTTTGATGTGTGTAAGCCCAGCGCTGTGTTCATTAAGGTGCTCTCAGGGTCTTGCGTACTCATGATCAAATGATATGATGATAACAGTCCAGCCCTAATAGTTGATGGCAATTTAAGCTCTTACTGACAATTTGTGTCTATTAGAGGCACTCCATAAAACTGAAGATATACAACTGAAATCAAATTGAACATTTTTTTCCTATTACGAATGAAACCTTTGATTTCAATGAAATTGTTCCCTTAAAGACACTTCAACAGACTTCTTTTTTCATCTACCGGGGGAAAATGATACAGTTGAAGCACCGAGCTGAAGTTCCACCTTTTACTACAAAAGAAATTTTAGCATTAAAATTAGTCTTACAATAAAATATGACTGTGATTGCTGCTAATTGGGATCCTTTTATGAGACCCTAAAGTTACCGGCACAATCACTCATGATTAATTTTACCGAACAATGAGCACAAGGTAGCATTCTTCTTTTTAAAAATGAGTTCGGGGAGTTGGGTTTTGGAGAGAATCTTTCACCCCTCAAAAACCCTTGTCACTAGCAGCAGTAATGGATTTCAATAGACCCTTTCACAGCGTACGTTTTGACTTGTCATCGTGGGAAAAACACAGGTGAAACAAATTTTGTTAATAATGGCTCAGTCTCATCAAGTGTCCCGGTACATGACAGTGAGCTAGGATCCACAATCGGTCTTTGACAGATGACATAGAGCTCTCTATATTCAAAGTGCATTGTAGGTTTTATCGCCATTTTTGAGGTATTCTGCATTTTCTTTCGGTTTGTTTTAGGATGCTTAAGTAATTATATTGTATGAAAAAAGGGGTAATATTTGACGGTTCTACTTCCTCCTGCCTTTTTGAACGTATTGATTTCTTTATCAAAATGGTAATTTTGTCAGTGACTAACTAAATTGATATGTAAAAGGTATTAACAGCAAAAGAAAAAAAAAAACATGGCAAAGTCTCTGTTAATTACAGAGCCTCTATAGTCCTGAAAGGTAATATTTTTATGTTGGGTGCACAAGATAAAAACCTTTCGGTACTTTAGGGGCTCCATTTTATGCCCTGATGAGTTTAGATGAAACAAAATATTTAACTTTGTTCAGCCGGACAACCTAAGTTAGATCACAAAGGACATTCCTTTTTAACCAGTTGCGTTAACCATTAGCTTGCCTTGCTCCATCCACCGATAGCTTACGGTAAACACCTACTCCTTCTATAAAATTATTTATGATTTCCTAAGACACTAACTTATTTGGCAAACATTTCACATAATTCGGTATTGATTTTAGCAACATGTAAAGGGAATAAATGTTAATGTTTCCCAGTTAATGCTCGTCCGCCTTCATGACTGTTTACATTTCTGTAACTGTTAATTTATTATATCCTGGTTCCACTGAGTGAAACATGACGGCAAATTTAGCAGAAGACCTCAGTAATGTCAGCAATGTGAAGTAGTAGTAGTAGTAATGGAAATAATTTTAGGCATTTCATTTTATATGAAAGAAGTGCGGGAAGTCAGCAAAGCTAAGCTCATAGCTCGGCTAATCAGTCAAGTTGGACTTCTTGTCTTGTCTGAGTATACATGCAGAAGAGAAAATCGAATATCTGACCAAGTACGTCTGACTCTGCCTCGGTAGGCGGTGCCGTGTCCTTTTTTAATATAATGCATATTGAAGTAGTTCCGGTTCTTGTTCAGAAACTTTTTTTTAAATACATCTGTGTTTCACGTTTTCCTACCATCCATAAAATGTTTTGCTCCTTTAGCTGTCAGAGGATGAGCGTAGTTTCTTCATCTGTCCAGAAGTGCGTCTTCTGCTTCTTGGTCGCCATGGTGTTTGTTTGTTTGTTTTTCCGGGAGTTACTGCACTACTGCTACGTCATCTCCCTCTTCTTCCGGGTGAAAGCCTGCGAAAGAAAAAGTGGTGCATGTACAGAATGCCAAGTACGACTCCAGTCGGACTAAGTGAATACATGCAGCAATAGTTTGATTTTCAATCAAACTATCTAGGTGTGTTAGTCGAGCTATGGATAGTCTGATTTCAGTCGGACTAAGCCAATAATGTGATTTTCTCAAGCCGCATGTAAACGTACTGAGTGACACATTCTCAGGCTTGGATGAAATGTATAAGATTCTCCACCCAGCCATTGGTGAAATATCTGTGATCTTTCAGAGGAATTATAATTTATGAACTGCTCACAGGTACGCACTTAAACTATAAACAAGATAGTTGGTAATATCCATAGACTGTATGTAAATACCCAAGTGCAAGGTTGTAGGAAGCAATGCAGGGTCAGCACTCCAAACTTTTTGCTGTCAGGTCAATGGCTCAGTGTCGGTAATGGATAACAATTCAGCCAAATAACGGTCCCTGGCATCTCTGCTGAGTTTGTCTCCGTATGATATTCTTTACTTCTGCTTCTCCACTTTGACGATTTAATGGGTTGAATTACTTACTTATTTGTGTTGTTGTACTGCTCACTTTAGCTTTACCTCTGAAATGGCACCTTGGTGACGTCACAGATAATGCACACAAGTGACTGTCAAAGTCCAATACCAGGACTCTGAAACCCACTCACCTAAATGGCTTTTTAATGTCATCATTCATGCCTGTGCTTCTCCTGCTATGACAAGCCAAAATATCTGCTGTGAAATGGCTCTATTAGGAAAGTGAGTAACATACTAAAAATCCATATGGATGAAAAAACATTTCTGCAAGGTGTGTTTGGGAGAGACAGATCTCTCATGCATCAAAGTCAAGCGAATGCATTAGAGACCACGAATGTTTATGTGAGGCTGTACAGCAACAGTGTGACAGCAGAGGTGGGATGTCTCCCTTCAGAGCTTATCAGTGTCAATCACAGTCTGCTGCTGCGTAGGTCCCATTATGCAGTTACTGTCATGTCTATGTGTGCATGTCTTCGCTCATGTGTGCATATATATATATATACATGCTAATGTATGTGTGATTACATTGCTATAAGAGTGCTTGTGTACAGTATATTTGTTCATTTTCATGTCAGCCTGCATATGCATCCTGTTTGTGTGTCTTTGCGTTGTGTGTGTGTGTACACTTGCCTCTGCACATGCATCGGCATAGACAAGCCCCACATGAGACCTCTCAGACACAAAGGGGGTAATATATGTATAGAAGGGCCTCTGTGTCCCAGTCTTATGGAAATACAGTCTAGCTCACTGTCTCCATGCTCCCTGGTAATGCCTGCTGCTAAACCCCAAATGGACCATTATGTGTCTGCAGAGTGGGAGGGTCAAGAGACCCCTGATGGAAATTGGAATGGGGGTAGGGACACATTAATTCAACTTAGGTCTTGTGATACACACTCAAATGGGATATGCTCATTCAATGAAGCGCGCACAAACACATCCGCACACACCTAGGAGATGCATACATGCAGCTAGAAAGGCTTAATATGCAGACATACAAATAGGGTGGACACATATATGCACCAGCAGGATATGCATGCATTATTAACTGCACTGGATTCAACACACAGGGAGGTACACACACACACACACACACACACACACACACACACACACATACATATACACACTTTATCTTGGACTCCAAAGCTCCATGATGGACCTAACTGGGTCCCATAATCTACACTGGCCACATGCTTAGGAGATCAATGCTGTGATTACACCAGAATGGCTCTAGCTCGGTCTCGCGTCTGACCCCCCCTCCTCGCTCTCGCACCTCCTCTCCTGTGCAACCTTATCTCCCAGGCTTAATCAAATTGCCAGTTAGAGGTAGAGGCTAGTGCTGAAGGTTGTGGATGGGAGATAGCCTAGGAGAGAAAGCCTCGGAGAGAGAGAATGTGAGAGAGAGAAAGAGAGGAATAATGAACACGGCTGCGCTCTGCCTCAGAAAAGGGAAAGGTGTTATAATAGATGTGGACAGACGTTCTCTGTCAGCAGCCAGCGCTCAATTCAGCCTCTCATCTCCTGCATTAACACCCTCGTGCCATCCCTGCTCTCCCCCCCTCCACCTCCAACTCCACCTCCACCCCACCGCTTCGAGAGTTCTGTGTAACCTCTTGCTATATTTGGCCGTCAACCTCTCTCTCCCCCACCGTCTCCCTCCATCCTTGTCTCTGTCTCTCCCTGTCTCTTCTCTGCTGGAGTCTGACACCCCATCTCTTTTTATTTGGTTTCCTTCACTCCCTCTTCCTTCTTTTTCCTCTCCTCCTCTTCCTCTCCTCCCGCTCTTCCTCTCTCTCTGCAGTCTCTCACTCAGATCTACATATCTTCAGCAGTAATTGACATTTTCCATTTGCCAGCCTCTTTTCCTATCGGCTGCCAGCCAGCGTCACCAAGGCAACTGCGATAGGCCCCTGTGCTTGGCGAAAGAGAGACACATGGGAAGGAGGGAGGGGGGGAGGAAGGAGGGAGGGGGGGTTGTAGGTCTGCACTGCCTTCTCCTCTCCCCTGACACACACGCACACACACACACACACACTCACACACCACTCCTTTGACCTGACAGGACCCTCGGCAGCCCACTTAGGGAATAGTTAATAAGCAAAAAAATAATCATGAAGGTGGCGTTCAATAAGGGCATTTAAGCTAATTTAAGGAATTAATGAGCATTTTATGATCCCCGAGGGCAGAAAGGGTTGGCAAGAATGGTCATGTGCTCTATGTACACACATATAATCCTTCAATATGTTGTGTCCGTATGGATTACGATACAGAGAGCTATTAAATGTAATCGGCATCTCATGTCTTTGTTGGAAACATAAGAGCAGTGTAACCGGTTGATGTTCAGACAGACAGATGGTATATTTATCTTTGATCTGTCTGTGCCTCCGTTTTCCCCTTCTCCTCTCCATCTCTCCATCTTTTTCTCTCTCAGCTCTCCTGTGTCACTTTCTCTCTTTTTCTCCCAAGTATGTAAAGCGACTGATGTCCTCATTTGAGTTAATTTGTGACTTTAATTACCCCAGTGAAAGGCAACTTTGTCAGCCAAATAACCAGGCAGTGCTTCAGTCTGCTTCCCTGCAGCCACGTGCCAACTTCAGTCATGTTACACTAAAGAACATGATACATGGGTATCATTTTAAACACATCAAGATGAACAACTCTCACTTGCAATGATTTTTCCTGTGGCTATTTAATTCATGAGATACCACTGTTGTGTCTGCGTCTATTTTTTATAGTATGCCAAATCTTTGCATGCCACTGGCAGCGTAAATGCCCAGTATTATCGTTTGCCAGGGTGAAAGTTGGCAAAGCAGCTAAAAATATGAGAAAGTCAAACTATAATGTGGGTGACAAAGGAACAAAAGTAGAGTCAGAGGTTTGCCTTAATTGATGACAAAATTTTTCGTTTACAGCGCAACCAAAATTCCTGCCCTTCCTGTCTCTCTTCCTAATGATCTGCCAGCCATTAATGCCAACCAGTTTTCAAGTCGCACAGACTGTGATGGCAGACAACCCAGAAGAAAGATAAAGATCAATGTGAGCAGTGTGGGATAAAATGTGCTATTGTACATTTGTGTTTTTGTGAGTGTGTGTGTGTGTGCAACACAATGTGCTGTCACCTCACAGTGTGTCCTGGGGCCAAGTAATGAGAGAGAGCATAGTAGAGAGATCTGCTGTCACTGTTCTCTGTCGTTCAATAGTTTCTCTCTTCTTTTACTCATTATTTTGTTTCCTCTCTCTGGTTATTTTTGATTTGTGTCACTGCTTTTAAAATGTGTTTTTTTTTTAATAGTTTAATAATCTTGACTTTTTTTTTTATTGTGCACCACTTTAAGTTTGCTCCAGATTAATTTTAGGGTGACAAATAGATGTTCACATGATAAAGAAGGGAGCTTTCAGTCATGGACTTTATTATGAAAGCTTTTTTTTCTTTCTGGTTTGATTCTGATTTGTGTGCCAGACAACACAAGTCTCTTTCTATGGTCCTGCCAGTTTTACAAATCCTCACCATTTAAAAAAAACCATATGTCAACGAGTATTACCCAGAGTTGTGTGCTGTTTCCTGTCAACAGTTAACTATATATCTTTTGTAAAGGCAACCTATGGAAAAATGCTTTTAAATTAAAATGTTATTTGTTGTTGTAATAGTACAGTTAACTCCTGAGATGAATTTGCAGCAAGGCTCACTTTCCATGCAGTAACCTGTTCACAAATGAAAAGTCCCTGTTACAGTGCCAAACCACTAGTTTGTAGCAATTAATTTAAAACTCGACTTTAAACTTTGCAGTGGTGTGTGCCGCTTCCAGTAAAGCATACCTTCCAGTCTGAGTCAGACAGCAGCCCTTCCTGGTTAGTTGCTTTCCCCCACCAACTCATGACTCCTGTTACCAAGCCAGTGGAAGTACAGAGTCCTCAGTGTAAACAAGCTGTATTAATTACTGCGGTGAAGTGTAGCTAATTCTTAGCAGTGTGTGTGGTGATGAGTTTTACCCTCCCTGCTTTCCAAATCCATATCCAAAACAACAGACTGAGACTGACTTGTAATTTTGTTAAGCAAGTGATTCAGCCATTCAAGTAACTTCATGGCAACACAAAGTTATCACTCTAACAGCCGAAATATATGGGGCATGGACGCAGCATGTTGTGTGGGCGGAGTGGAGCGGGGTTTTTTACCTGCTACACTGTCTTCGTCTCATGTGATAACTGCCAACCTCACTGTGTGTGAATTGTGCTTTGCCAAGTGGTAATGCAGTAAGTTATGGGAGGTTTGGAAGAGTACAGACTGTATTAAATGGTACTGAATTAATTAACTGGATCATTTTAATTACAGGATGCACTGATTTGATTTATTTTAATGTGAAATTTAAAAACACACAAGGTTGCTCTTCTGCTTTCATTGCCTCTGGTACAATGAGGTATTCATTTTTATCATTTTTAAACAGACTGCTTGTTTTTTACACAGGTCTATGTAGTTTTTACCTGTTGGAGGGCTGAGGAGGAGTGCAGTGCAGTCGCATGCAAGTGCAGTATCCGTGTTCAGTGTAACAGCTTCACTTGATTATAATGGTCTACTAGGAACTCTCTTGCTACAGCTACAGTGCTAACCAGCACACCACCGTGCCGCCCTGCCACATACAGAACCTTAAATATACCTTAAAGTTTACTTTTGATTTTTCATGGAAGATAACCTGACACGACACAGTAGGAAAAGCAGTTACAGGGTCCTTGTATACTGTCACTCTGTCATGACTTACTTGAGCACTCGAAAAGAGCAGAGCAATAATGTCAGAGTACTGTGCTTTATAGTCATCATATATATTTGTCTCCAACTGTACATTTACAGTCAGTCATTACTAAACAGAATATGATTCATATGCAGTGGCATTTCTTGAAATCGCCCTACTGTCTGAACACTATTAGAGTATGGACCATTATGGAGACTTGACTTGGATTCTAACTCAAGGAAGAAACTTAACTTGGACCTGTATTTTTATGACTCACAACCAACGAGAGCTGTGACAAGAAGCATTATGTTTTCTGGTTGTGCATCCGTCCATCCCATCCCATCCTTGTGAACGCAGTATCTCACAAATGTCTTGAGAGAATTTCCTTGATTTTGGCACAAACGTCCACACAACACACAAAACTTCACAAAACACATTTTTGGCCATAACTTAAGATTTCATATGGCAATTATGACAGCATTTCACACAAATGTCTAATAGCACAAAAATTATGATGTGATGGCATTTTATATCCAAAAGGTCAAAGGTCATCTTCACTGTGACAGCATTACATTCTGCAAAAACACTTTTCTGGTCATTATTCAACACCATATATTAGGAACAGAAGGGGAGACATTTGGTCAGACACTGAATTGGTGACACTAATCTTGGATGTCCAGCTTGAAACTGTGCTGATTGTATAGATTTATTGTGTTGCTGGGTTGAAGATGGGTGTGAAGCATTGGTGTTTTAGAATATTTAGCTTCCTTGCAGTAACATCCATCCTTGAAGCATTGTCAGCTGTCATGGCTACATATGAGTCTGGATGGACATGGGTGCAAATTGTAACTGCAACTTGGCTAGGTGGTGGAGGCATACAACCACAAGATGGTAATTCTAGTCTGACTTTTAAACTCTCACACACACATACACGCCTAGATTATCCATCTCCATTGTAGTAAGACGATACAGCTGCTTCGTTTCTTCTGCGTTTAGTGTGTTTGGATGGAAAGGTAGGAGCTGATAGCGCTGTGTGGTGGCAGGATTGAAAAAGCAGATAATCAGCACGACCGGAACCACGCGTCTCGTAAACCACAGCGAGGGCTAAATTGAAGACCGGCGCGATTTCCGTCAGCACAGGGCTTCATACCACAACCAGCAGAGATTTTAGCCACGATTAGGGACGGGATGTATGAGATATGCCCGGTCTTTTCAATATAACATCACGTCATACGTGCATACTCTCTCTCATACACAGCCTTTATCAGACTCATCTCACACATATCCAGTCCGTCTTGTCGTTAGAAATGCATCTATTTGGTTACCATGTAAAGCAATCCCACAAATAGGCCGTTGGCATGGCGAAGGCAGAGCTAAAAATGACTTCCATTCTGTGTAATAAGAAGCTCAGTCAGCAGCTCCAGGAATGTGTCAGTTTTTACTTGCATTACTTGAAGGGCCCTGAATAAAGGCTCCTTCCGGGCAAATTGCTTCATTACTCTCTTTGTCTGTATGCCTGTTTTCACGCACACATGCACACTTTTTCATCTCTCTCCTGTTCCCCCTCTTTAAGGCTTTCTCCCTTAATGAGCAACTAAATTATTTCAATTAAAGTGTCACCTGTCAGTCAGACAGCTCCAGGTGATGCTTTGTACTGTTGAGCCAACATCAGAGATCCCCAAACCCTACTGCCAGCGGAATTCATTTCAATCATCTCTGCCGTGCGTGGTTGAACCCAGGGACTGAGACAATCCCCCAGCCTCCACAGATACGCACACCTCCTGTACTGTCTTACCTCCACCACCACCACCCTCTCTCCCTCCCTGGCTCCCTCCACCCCTCCTGCTTGTCTCCTCACTTTAATTAGCTCCGGATTAAATTAAAAGCTATATGTTGGCGTTAATTGATTTATCTTGAGACAGGGTCTATAATTACAGGTTCTCAATGGAGAGATCGACGCTGTGACGCTAGAGGCTTCTCTCACTTCATTGTCTGGCACCGTGTGTGTGTATGTGTGTGTGTGTGTGTGTGTGTTTGAGTGTCTATGCATTTACGTGCTGCCGTTGTTTGTGTGTGATCACCACCGTAAGCATAATAAGCATTGTTTGAGCCAGTCAGAGGTTAGCGAGCAGGCACCACTCGATGAGCAAGGGAATAAAAGATGATGCAAATAGATGTCGTCTCACCATAATGAAACACAATTACAGCTTTATTAGAAGATGTAATTGCTTTGTTAGAGCATCTCAATTTGTCCTTGTTGTGCGCCGTTTACTCCTGCCATTATACAATGCACACGCTCATCCATACTTGACCTGCTATGTAATATGTGATCCCCCCCCCCCCCCCCCCCCCCCTTCAGTTATTATTCTGCAAGCATGGTGAGTTGTCTTTATTGTCTTTATAGAGAGAGAAGTGGGCTTTCACTGGTGATGGGTGGTTTGCTGTGAAGTACAATGAGGGAGTCTGAAGGCTTTGGCTGTAACACCGGCAATTGGTATTCTGTGGCGTAACACACACACACGCACACACTGAAAATGTACAGACAGCTCCTGTAACACACAGGCTTCAGCACGGATGCACACAATTTAAATGCAGATGCACGCAGACAAGCATGCAGGCCCACAAAACTATACACACACTTCTCTCTCTGCCCAAACTCCTCTCACCCAGCTCGTCTAAACGGAGGAGAAAATGAACCTGCCGCACTTCAGCGTTTCCTTTTTCCTCCCATTCTTCCTCCCAGTCCACTGTATGCATCCTAATCAGGGCCAGCAGAAAGCCGAGTGCTGTATGTCTGTCAGTTGTAACACCACACACTGGCCGACTGGCTGGCATCAGGCCTGGAGGTGTGAAATGAGCCCACTGGGGGCTATAGTCTGGGCTTGAGCACTAGTCGAACAGCTCCGGACATCATGAGAGAGGGAGAGAGATGGGGTGGTGGGGGCGGCAAGTGAGTGCAGTGAGGTGGAGGTGAAAGAAAGAAACACACGATATGAAAGATTGTGAGTGAGAGGAGGAGGCAGAACAAAGGAGTGAGGGAGAGCGAAGGCCAACTCATCTGGAGAGCGAGGAACAGAGGAAAAGAAGGGAGGAAGATGGATAGAGAGAGGGGATGAGGGATGGAGAGACATGGCTCATCTGCCGCTGCTTTCTGGCTGCCGCGAGATTGCAGGATTTCCTAGATCAGCCAACTGTGGAAGTGAATTTTTCCCCTGCTTGTCTCCTCTCACTCGCTCTCTTCCTCCACCTCTCTGGTGCACTTTCTCCCTCTCCCTCATCTTCTCTGCCCCTCACGTCTCTTCCCTGTCACTGAGCAATGGATTATATTCCTATTTCCTTTCCAATGGTGTTGTGATGTCAGATAATACTCTCTTATCCTCTGTCTGTGGTACCTGTCTGTCTTCTTATGTCTGCAATGCCTCTCCATTGTCACTATATTCCTTGCTTCTAAAATTAAAGCCCTTTGGTATCCTTTAAAGGCAAGACAGATGCATGAAGGACAGAATTAAATCCAGATATGCTGTATCGTTGTAAAATATTTAAAGGCATACTTCACCCCTCCAAATAACTATTTGTGTATCAATTACTCACCCTGTGTTACGCTAAATTCATGAGGAAGACTTTGCTTTTCTCTGCGTCCATAGTGAACAAAGAGTCCAAAAACTGAGAAAATTCTCAAAGAATAGAAGTCGTAGGGGTCCGCGTTTAACATCAGCGAAACTGTATCAAAACATCCGTTTACAAACTCTCACACAACTTGTTCAGTATCAACCAAGTCTCATTTATCAAGTTATATGGTCAGTACTTCCCAAACAAATCTATTTTCGCTAAAATGTTACTATTGAAAACACGTCCGCATAAACAGTCACACATGGACAAGTTGCGAGCCTGCACTGCTTATGCTTAAGTGTTCTGAATCGCAAGGATTTAATGAAAATACATGTTGGGAAGTACTGTACCAATTGTGTAAGATTTTGTAAACAGATGTTTTGATGTAGTTTTGCTGTTGTTTCACACGCTCCCCTCTACTCCAATTCATCAGAAGTTTTCTCTGTTTTTGGATTCTTCGTTCACAGTGGAGGTGTGTGAGAAGTTTCCTTCCTGAATTCACAGGGTGGGTAACTGATATACAAATGATCATTTTGGGAGTGTATTCCTTTAAGGTGGAAAATCTATTGATCTATAACCTTTGCTCTGTGATCAATGAAATGTAAAGAGATGGGGCCTAAGGATGGTAATAGAGTGCTCCAGGAATGAGTTCTAAAACCCGATGAGTTAGCATTTACCACTCTCAGTTTCCTTGTCTTGAAGTCAATGGGTTTTTTGAATGGGTTTTTGGTTAGATGCCTAAAGTAAGGTCTGTGATTAACACAAGCTTAAGAGACTTTTGAAACTTTAATGTGTCTTAAAAAGTGGCTAATTGAGACTATAGAACACCATTGCGCTGAACATGGCTTGTTGTGGTAGAGATGTTAAGTCATGTGACCATGGTGTAGTTTGTTTATTGCTTACTGTAAGCTTTGTACTTCTGGCAGTTGCATTTAGACTTCAAAAATCATGAAAGTGATGTAAATGTTTGTTTGCAGCAGATCTTATTTTCTGCAATAATCCAAAATCCAATGGAAAAAATTTTTTGACGAGGAACGAGGGCAACACTAATTTCTGCATCAGCCTACAGTCATCCCTGGAACACTCTGTAATGGTCAGTTGGATAGTCAGTTCAGTGGTTAATGCATCTATCCGCCCATACAACTCTTTGGAACAGAACTATATATGTTGACAGTTAATGGCCAGAAGAAAATGAAGGTTGATTATTATAGGAAACAAACTTTGTTTACACACAGTTTTTTGTAAGTTTATTTCTTTGGCAAATACAGCCACAAATGTATTACTTTTTTACATGTACTTTTTGCTGGTTTGATGTGTAGGAACATGTTGAGTATCTTTAATAGGTTTTTTTTAGTAGAATGGAATATTTCAGGTCTCACAAAATAGATTTATAAAACTGGACGTGCAAGTTGTCTGGAAGATACTGGAAATATAACAGGGCTCACTCACAAATACTGAGAATTCAACATCTTGTTTCTTCTTTCATGTTTCATCAAATGTTATTCGCAAACCATGCATGCAACTCTGACTTGAACTCTAATGAACCCTGGGTAATAAAGTCCCTCCAAAACTTTTTTCTCTGAGAGAGTGCTTCAGAGAGGAATGACAAAAACCAAGTATGTCTCTGAATATTGAAGTATCATGCAAGTTATTCTGTACCTTTGGAGAAAGTAGTTCTCTGCTTTTCACTCATTTGAATCTTGAAGCAGTAGGTCACAGCTCACAAGGGATGTAAGGTCACTGCTTTCAATCCTAACCCTTACAGGCTACGGCAGTAGTAGCTCTAATACCCAACAGGTTTGGAAACCAGAGTACCCCAAGGACACATATACCACATTTTCACTTATGCCACATGATACAACACAGCTTGACTCGAATGAAAGTGTTGGGTTCTCCATTGGCAAAAGTCATGGCTATTACCTGGTCACTTGTACTTTTTTTGGTACCACCTCCGTTGAGGTTCCAAGCAAGCTGAGTTGATACAAGAGGATGGAGTTAAAACACTGCAGACCACTGACTGGTCAGAGAGAACCATCACTAGAATAATCACTTGCGCAAAACGAGACATCCTCCACAAATCCGCCATTTTTTTAACAGCCAATCAACTGTCAATAGCGACAGCAAATTTTTTTAATTCACTCAACCAGATTATAAGTAAATGGCAGTTAGCAAAACCACGCTGTGGTCAATTCACTAAGTGCAGACATTGCTCTGTTTGGCTGCCAATGAACAGATTCAATGAGGAAACACACTATGTTTGTGTCACGTTGACGATGATGTCTCAGCAGTTTCACATGGCGTTGCTATGATGCCTTCACCTACATCAAGGCGTTATAGACTGAATCACTGTGACGTCACTAATGACAAATATCACTTCAGGGTAGACAACTGGCAATTGATTTCAATTGTGACAATAATCTGCTAACTAGTTTATTACTGTTGTTATTTTCAGCCGTTATTGTAACATTCAAAGATGGAGGCAGTACGCAACTCCACAAGTAAAGGCCCAAATCACATTTGATCCAAGGACCTTCTTGCTGTGAGGTGACAGTGCTCCCTCTCACCATCATACCACTCAGCCCAGTAGGGCCGTATATTGGTAATGACATAATAAACAATATTGCTTTAAATTTCGTAAAAAATGCTTATCTGTACTCATAAAAAAATATAATGGGAAGTACCCCAAGAGCCTGCTGAGTAAAGCTGTAAGCTAGTGACAAGTGGTTAGCCTCAGCCATTTCATATCTGGCTAGCTGTCAGAAACCAAAGCCAGCTCCCCATCTAGATTACAGTTTGCCAGCCTGCCTCCATCCATCCATCTCTCTCTTCCTCTGGACGGATGGACAGCAGATTAGGCCTGCTTCCACTGCGGTATGTTATACCCCATACTGCGCTAAGTGACCTATGATTAATTGCACATTATTAACTTAACTGAGATTGTTCTCCAGATACGTAGGCGTCGATAATGTCTGATTCCTCTTTAATAGGCCACTTCTGACAGTATTCATAATGTGCCATTTGCCCTGATCCCTCCCTAATGTATTCTCGCTTTGTGAAAATTTCACTAATTTAGGGGTGGGGGGAAATGGGCCAAAGGGAATGGCGGATCAGGAGTGGGATGATTCTCCCATCGGTTAGTTAGCCCACAGGCACAGGCTGATGCCTTTGGGGATGGAGGAAAAAAGCAAAGTTTGTTCATGTGTGAAATCCCCATCTTGGGCTTTTTCCTAGGGAGAAGATAGTGTTCAGTTATCCTTTAGGTTTACAGGATACAGTCTCACCAGATATTTGAGGGGTTACACTGTGTATATATAGATCTTTGCAGGTATTCCATTTCCCTATTGTGCACTGTTTATTTTTCTGAATGAGGGCTTTTATGCTGTTAATTACTTGGGGTGATATTCACACATGCAGTGAAGCAGAACAGGTGGGAACAGCAGCTCTACTTTAAATGGAACAAATCCAGCATATCACTTTTAATTAAAGTAAAATTTAAACTATTTCCCTTTTTCGTATCATGCATACTAATCACACAAGTTGATGAGCAGTTGCTGATGTGTGCTGTTACTAAAACCTACTTGTAAGTACTTGACAACTTTTCCACTGTCAGATTTTTCCTCACCTTCTGAGTGATCAATCTTCCCCTCTCCAACTTCTAATCTCAGCCCGACCACCTACACACTGTATCTCCAAACTGATGTGCTCACAGCTGTCAAACACACTCCAGTTGACCACCTTCTTCTCCACTTTTGTTAATCTGCCTCCCTCCAATCTGCTGCGGTCATAAACCCGTACACAGTGTATCTCCAAATGAGGTGTCCACACAAGACTGCGTTCATCTCATGTCTCATAGAACACCCAAGCCCCCGCATACACACACACGGTGCGCCTGCTTTCCCATCTGTCCACCAGCAGCTCTCTAATCCCCCTTCTCTCTCTGTCAGGTGTGTTTGAGTTTGTGTGCCTCTGCGTATGTCTGCGGGATTTTGTGCATACACGTGTATCTGTGTGTGATGTGAAAAGCAGCAGGGTTTATCTTCTGTCTCTGTGTGATGCGGCGCAAACAAAGGCACCGTCCATGCGGCCCCAGCCTGTGCTGCAGCAGGACTGTAAACATGGTGCCACTACAAAGGGAAAATCCTCACTGCCTGCCTGCCTGTGTAAATCCCACTGCTTTCACCAATTAACACTAGGGAAGAAACTCATCGCTTGTGTGCCGTCTGCTGGTGTTTACCAGTACAGAGAGACTGTCAGAGAGAGAGGGACAGAGAGGGAAAACATATTGCTTAGACGTATAGCAACTGTGGTACAATATGCTGGAGCTGACGTTTATGACTGTTTAGATAGCCATAACCACAGCAGGCGGTGATGGTAATAATGCTGTGTTGACATTAGCCCAGGTGGGAATATGTCAGCATTTGCGTCGCCACCGCCAAATTGCCACTTCTATTGTTGAGTAATTAATGCTTAATTAGGAAGCTTGCTTCAATCAGCGGTGGGGTCATTAAGAGAGGTGTCGCACGCGCTATAAACAAATGTTACCTTTGCGAATGCAAATCGAGCTGTTATTTTTTTCCCCATGCCCTCTTTTTGTCCTTGTGCCGCCAAGCGTAAGGAGTAAGCGCACCAAGGCATCCATCTTGAGCTGGATGTGGGTGCTAAAGGATTGAACGGGGACAAGGTTTCTCACATACTGCTGCTGAGTTGCTTATTTTGTCTTTTTGTCTGTCTTTTTTTCTTCCCAAGGCAGCTCCGATATGGTTTATTATGTGCTCTGGGTTGTTATTTGGAGATGGATCCCCCATGCCACTGTGCTGTCACACTCCAACCTATGGATGGAGGCTGGGAGGGGTGAGGAGGTATGGATGGGGTGGTGGGTGGGGGTTACAGTCGTTGGAAAAAGGGCTGTGTGTGTGTGTGTGTGTATGTGTATGGGGGGGTAAAGCTTAGCTAGGGGAGGAGAGCCAGAAAGAAGAGGAGAGCATGCAGCGTGCAGCTGGAAGAGGCAGAGATGAGCGGAGGCGTGAAATTGGCACTGCACCGTCCACCACCCACAACCCCCCCTTCAATCTAAACCTAACGCCTGCTTGCCCCCTCCATTCCACCGAGGAAGAGACCACGTCTGCACTGACTAAAGCACTCGTGTGTGTGTGTGTGTATGTATGTGTGTGTGCGCGCATGTGTGCATGCGTTCGTGTGTGTGTGCATGTGTGTGTGTCTGTACCCCACTAAGCTACGTATGACACTTCTGTTTGCCATGCCCAAGTGATGCATTCTCTTGCTCCCTCCCCTTATATATATCTCTTCGTTAACGCACACACCCGCCCACGCACACACACACACACACACACACACACACACACACACACATACATAAGCACGCTTCACCCCACCTTCCCTGCCCCTTCTATGGAGTGGTCATAACTCACCTTAATTGTATTTCGTAGGTGGTGCTCAGACGTAGAGTGCATGGTGAAATGTAGCTAAGACCGTGAGAGAGCAGTAATGGGAGTGAGGGCAAGGTAGTGGAAGGAGGGAAACGACCGACCTATTGGCCCCTGAAAACACACATTATGCATTTAGGGTGGACACGCACACACACGCACATACACACTCACATAAACATGCTCACCTTCAGCAAACATGAAAACACTCTACACTAATGCAGACACGTGGGCATTTAAGGTAGCACGCATACAAAAACACCGTATGGAAACATGCACTCTTGCAAAGTCGAACACACATACATAGAGTAACTGCACAAATTATTAGTTCATGAATACACATGTGCATGAAGGAGTTATTGCACCTCTTCTCCTTTGTTCACCCTTTTCCTGGACTGTTAGTGTATGCGAGGGGACCTTGAGATGTCCCAGTCTGGACTATGTAGATCTCTATGTGCTCAATAAAAGTGTTAAGAACATTTTGCTCCTCACATGCATTTCAGACATAGCCACAGTAATATGGAACAAAAACCAAGGAGGTCTTACTGTTTGTAAAAAATGCAGACAACCAAGGAAAAAAATAAATAAATAGCCACAGTGATATCTTCAAACATGTCTGCACGTGCACTTCATTGTTAATCAGTGTCACAGTAAATTAGAAGTCTTGGGTGTGAGGCTGAGTGGCATAATAAGCTCATATGGTCAGTGAAAAGGTTCTCCCTGCTGCTGTGTTGACTGGTCTCAGGTAATTAAAGCAGCAGCTACAACTGTGCCATCCTGTCCCCCCCGAGTCCTCCACTGTCACTCCATAAGCAACTAACCTGGACAACCTGCATTCAGGTTGACACACACCAAAGAAAGACAGTATGATGTTAATCAACTGCGCTGGGAGTCTAGTGGAGGAACTATTATGTGGTATATAACTGAACATGTCCGAGGGAGAAAGATGAAAAGGGATGGCATACAACAGGGAGTTCATTATTCACCTTGATAAAGGTGGACTGATGCGAAGGACACAATACTTGAACTGTCCATCATTCCGTTTGTTGAAGTAAATGAATCAAGTGTCATATTATATGTCATATGCATACTGTTGTTTGTTGAAGTATGAAGGCAGCAAGTGGGGAATTTATTGGTATTAATCAAATGTTTTTATATTACTGTTGAATCAATATACTTAATGTGTGTGAAGGAGGTTTCTCAAAGTGATCAATTATCACACAGCTCTGCCATGATATGGAGGTTTTTAGCCTCTTTTGCTCATTGTTTTGGTGTGATGTCCCACACATTTATTGTATGGTTGTGTCCAGAGTATGTATAAAATTATGGACGTAGCCAACGTGACGTCATCCATTTGTTTGTGGACTCCCACTGTTGCGGCATCTCCAAAAGCCACTTTAGATACCCTGTAGATATAGACATTTGCAGTGCATTATCTTTTAGGTAATTTAGCTTGCTTTACTCATGGTTATAATGACTTGTTTGGCTCATCGGGCTGGCTTGAGGTCCAATGGTTTGTGCAGTTAATCAGTATAAATCAATGTTGTTCCAACACATATCCAACAAAGAAAAATAGGCCTCACCAATAATAAAAACCAAATAAAGTCCAAGGAGGTAAACTCAAGTAAAATGATAAGAAACATTTGAGAACTGTCTTTCATGTGTGTCTTCCAGCTTCAAACTGTGCCTGTCTCTGTTAACTGGTTGGATTAGGAACTATAGTCCTATAATTTTTTATGGCGTAAAGAGAACCACTAGGTGGCACTATTCTTTACTATTTACACAAAACAAACAGGCTCTCATATAATTTGAAGCCTCCAGTTTGGCATTTTGGCTCTAGCCATTTTGTTTTTTTGGAGCCAGAAGTGACCATAGTTGGATGAGAGGGTTGAACTAACCCTAATGCTAGCTGCTAGCTTGGTTAGCACAGTGCATATACAGCTATGGTTAACTGATGCTAATGCTAATTTTCACAAGTCGAAAACAAGCTTAAAACCATTAAAACAAAATCCTGAATATCTGACCGCAGAGAGGGTCAATTTAGCACAATCTATGGGGGCCTATGGTCTATGGGACTGACTCACTCTTGGAACCAGCCTCAAGTGGCCATTTGATGTAAGGCAGTTTTTGGCACTTCTTCATTGGCTTCATTTTCCAGCCTCTGAGGTTGCTGCTTGTGGTGTCTCACCATTCTTATAAACCTGGTTTGATGTGTCTCAGATCATTATTACTAGAGTTGTACCGATACCAATACCAGTATCGGAAATGCCTCCGATACTGCCTAAAATGCGGTATCGGGTATCGCCGAGTACAGCCTATGACCAATCCGATACCAGATAATGCCTCATGTCATTATGCATATGCACGCTACAGGCAAACGGAAACGGAGCGGAGTTTAAAAAGCATTCTGTTGTAGCCTTTAAAATGTCTTTTTTACCAAATTGTGTGGCTGCACTTTAACCTGTGTCTTGATCTGTGTCAACACTGGATAATAATAATAATAATAATAATAATAAAAAGTTTTATGGCATTCATTCTACTATTATGTATTTAATTCTTAATATTTTACATAGAGTTTTAGGAGTTGAGACATACAATTCATATCCCATCCATTTTTATTTTACGCGCTGGTATCGGATCAGTACTCGGTATCGGCAGATAGCCTACCTAAGGTTCAGGGATCGGAATTGGTATCGGGAAGGAAAAAGTGGTATCGGTACATCTCTAATTATTACATTATTAGACATCATCAAATCAAGTCTTTAGCTACATTTTCATCCAACATTTCTGCAAATTTCAAGCAAATCCTCCTCCTTTTCTTCTCTTTATTGATTCCCTGACTTACCCTCAGTCAATTTTTTTTTAAGTCAGAGCTTTAAGTGGTTTTTGGCATTGTGTGTTCAGGTTTTCTTAAGTGCACATTCAGTGTGCTTATAAAAACAGGTGGGTGGAAACATATCACACTGTCATCCAAAGTCACTAGACTCCAGTATTTCTCCCATTGCTAATTAGGGGGGTTATGAGGGGGGCTTTGGACAAGGTGTTTAGCGTGCTTCCATCTGACAAGGTCCAATAATGAGAAGCAAATTGTCTTTCCACTGCAGCCTTCAGCAGCCAAGAAGAAAAGGAACAAACCTTTCCATTGTTATCTCTTCTTTCTCCTCTTTCATCCCTCCCTCAGTGGTCAAAAGAAGGAAGGTAATTCCAGCCAGGTCCTACTTCACACCTTCAATTTGTCTTTTGCAGCTCCCACCCCCTCCCTCCCACCTCCTCTTTTTCCACTGCCTTCCCCCTCCTTCCCTCTGCATGTCTCTCTCTCTCCATCTATCTTTCTGTCTCTCTTTGTCACTCGCCCTCTCTCTCTTCCTCTCTCTCTCTCTTTCCCTCTCTCCTAGCGCAAGGTGATGGAGGCGGGTGTGTGTGGGTCTCAGAGAGCACGCCTCAGGGATTATACAGCCCGCTCGCATGAAAGATTCATGATGCTCGGGAGTGTGTGTGTGTGTGTATGTGTGTCCCTCACGCTCAGGCACTGACTGGAAAAAGGGAACAGGGAGAGACAGAGAGAAAAGAAAGGGGGGGTACAGAGTGTGAGACAAATTGGCGGTGCACAGCAGGGCTAACTCTCCGGGCTGCGATTATACTACTGGCTTTTTTGCACACACTTTCAGACGCCATCTTGGTCGGGCTGGCCTTACAGAAATGACCAGTTGCCAAAGTTTGAATCACAAATGTCTGAATTTTTCAGTACTTTTTTCAAATAAACTGTAGCCTTGACATTTTGGAGAAAAATGGTAAAGGTCATTTGGATCCAATCTGTAACTGACCTGTGAAAAATTTGGTTGGCAAGCATAAATCATTTTTCAAAAAAGAGAGACCCGATCCAAAGAAGACCCAAGGATAATTGGACCCGATCCATAATGCTATGGACCCAATCACACACTAAGGCCTTGTTACCACCAAGCAGTCCGGTTCAGTTCTGTTCATTACACATAGAATGGTTATTTTTGCGTTTCCATTTTCAAAAGTTGTGGATGGCACCAATAGAACCGTTCAATTCCACCATTTTTTCTTCACCCCTTTGTTGAGTTAACACACTAATCCAATACTAAGAGGTGAAGCTAAAAACACTGCAGTGGTCAATAGGGAATCGACACTCTTGCTTTACAAGGACTCGATGCACCAACCATTAAGCCACTATTTTTATATATCCCATTGATTACAACAGAGACTGTAAACATTCCAGCCTCTTCTTTTTTGTTCTGAAAATAATGTGCAATCCCATTCTGCTGACAATCAGCGACACGGCTATTACCATCTGGTAACACCCCCACCTACATTTAAGAGTACTGTCCACAGTGGAAACGCAAAACAGATCTACAGTTTAGGTACATGTCCTTTTAGCTAACATACGGTTCTAAGGGTACTATACTGAAAGTGTTTGGTGGAAACTTAATAGAGAGAGAATGCCGACACTGCCAGCAGTATGATGCACTATCAATTAGAAAGCAGATGTGGTCAAAAAAGCTGGAATATAATAACAATGTCTTAAAAATGAATGTTATTAAAACTAGTTAAATTAGTGTGATAGTGCTATAGATACTGTCCGCAGAATACAATCATTTTCTAACCTGTAAAAGTGTCATTCAGTGGCATAAATCTTTCACACGATCAATGATTTCCTAAAATATTTTCTCCCATGGTGATTATGACATGATCAGAGCTGATACTGAGTGAGCTCACATCCATTTAGATCCACTCAGGTATTAGACATAATGGCACATAAAGCATTTTGGACCAAACAGTTCTGGGGACTGAGAACTGCCCACTGGGGAGCTCCCCTGAGTACTACAGTACTACAGTACATAGCTTCAAGGGAATTTTGTCGGTATGCATTCGCACCACCAATAGGAATGCCGTTATACTACTGTCACTTTGGCTTTGACGAGTCAAAATTGAGTTGTATTCCACCATTGCATATATGCTTAGTAAAGTCTTGACTTCATTGTTAGCCCATTTGTCTGTGTTTTCTTTCATTTATTTTTCATTATTAGCTGTTGTTTGTGTTTTCTGTTGTCTGTTGTTTACACAGCTAATATTTATTTTTTTTAAAAAAGCCGTTGGCAATGCTGCATTGGCTGTGGTTGACCAGTCACCATACACTTACATCACTTATGGTTCCTCTCGTGCTACAACAGTACCTACTCTATAATAGGAGCTAAAAAAGTGCCTCCATATGATATTTGAAGTACTAGAATCGTTCCTAGTTCTTAGGGTCCAGACACATCAAAAAGGGGGATTCTTAGAACTATGAAAAGGTTCCTCAAGTCCGACAAGACACATGGCAGTTAAACAAGACCCTACCCAACCCATATATACTGAGATAATTTGGACCCTGTCCAACTGGGATCTCTTGTCAAATCTCAGTGACGCAAGACCCCTCCAATACATATTTTTTTACAGGCCAGTGACAATACAGCTGCCATTTAGTGCAAGTATACAAATAAACCAACCTGTGCAAATCCAAACTTGAGTTACTTTTCATAGAACTAAAAGGGCGTTCAGACTGAAAATAGCACTGGGATAAAAATCGCAAGAGGCTGTGTTGGTGTGGGCGTATCACTCCAGGTACTGGCAAGATGAGATACAGTTCAGAAGTTCACTTCAGTTTGAGTGATATACTTCCATGAGTTTTAACACTTATCATACACACGAACAGAAACACAGCGGTTAGTAATACTACAAAACAAGAACCAGGAAACACCTGCCAGAGCCCTGCGCATCAGCACCCCCACTGTGCCAACTCCCTGACACAGCTGAGGAGACTGTGTTTTTCAATGCAGTAACGCTGGTCTGGACACAGCTTAACGAGTAGAGGTAAACACATAAATACACACGCTTTGTGTCTCTCTCGGTAAATAGATTTTTGTGCTGTCAATTACTGTTCACAAACTTGTTCCTATACTGTGTGGAGTGAGGCCAGCCACAGACAGACGCTAAACTATTTAACTATTGTTTAACTATTTGCAGTGTGCAGGAGATAATTAAGTTTAATGTCAACGCAAAGCACAGTCAGTATAATGATATAGCAAAAATAATCATTTCTTAATAGTTTTGAAAATGGTTTGTAGTTAGAGAAAGTTGTAGATCCCCAGTACACAACTCTAATAATGGATAGATTTAAGGAGTTTGGCACACGCCAAACTCTTCCAATGTCCTTATGTCCCCTCTCACACTCTCTGTATGTAACTCGCTTCTTGTCAGGTCCATGCCAGGAAAGACCGTCTGGCACAAGAATCTGCTACGAGCTTCTCAGCCAGAGGAAGTGTGCCATTGCCAAGTATCTATTGGTGTAGGACAACTCTATTCATGTGCCTTCACCTTGGCAGCCTGTTTGCGAAACAGAGGGAGGGGAGGAAGAGCGGTGGCGGTTGTGGTTGTGTGTAATGCGTATGTGTTTATCTAAACCTCACCGCGTGCTCTAATAGCCGCTCGCAGGCCTGTTCCCCCTTTCTCTCTCCAGCATCTTCAAACACATTACATTATTGCCGCTTTTGATTGCATTTCAGATTAGAGAGCGCTGGTGGAGAAGAAAGCAGAAGAGTCAGACAGACAGGGTTGGAGAGAAAGAGGAATGATGGCTGAGAGAAAGAGATGGATGAGTGCGAGAGATATAGGGAGAGAGGAAGGGCAGATCAAGGGGAGGCACGAACAGACAGACAGACCGGGCGGATGAGAGGGAGAGTTTAAATGAGAGACAGACGGAAAGTAAAGGGGAAACAGAAAAAACAGAGAGGAAGAGCCTCTGGGGGAGCGTATTATACGGCCGTTACCCCCCTCCGGAGTGGCAGCGAATGGGAGAGGCTGAGTACCCACTATTCCAGTGACCTTGGAGGTCAGTTGGAGGAAAGCAGCATTAATCAAACTGACGCCCAGGCTGAGGCGGATGATAGCAGGCAGCAATGCTCACAACAAACCCCCCCTCCCCAAACACTCACCCACCCATCAACACCAGCACCCCTCCAACCATCCACACATCTACCACATTTATTTGCATTCTTCCTCTGCTTTCTTATATTTCCTCTTTCTTTTTCTGTTGTCTTGCTTTTCACACATCACCCTCTGTCCTTTTTACTCTTTCTTTCCCTCTCTCCCCTCCTCCCTCCTCTTTGCATGCCCTAAACCCTCTCTGGATCTCCGGCTACAAACAGTGAATTAACCCATCTCCACCCTGTGTTAATGGACTTCTAAATATCAGCCCTTGCCTGTGGATACGCCACCAACATTTACATTGGATGTGGGATTGAGTTAGATGCCTTTTGGCCACTCGCAGACGTGCAGACATCGATTTGCTTGTTTCATTCTCTGCATATTTTGTAGAAACGGCTTGTGGGGGGTCAGATTGGGATGTTTGCTTGAAATGTATGTGTGCATGTAGTGAATGTGCAAAGGTTTGTGAAAAATGCAGTGCCAGACCTCTGATATCGGCCTATTCACATGGCCTTTATCATGCCCTTTTCTCTAATGTCAAACACACATGTAAACACAGAGGCAATCATTATTTGTACAACAGTGCAGTTTGACCTTAAAGTCAGGTGGAAGTATAAAAGATAGTAATTTAGAAACTTCATTAAACAGTTACTAAAATAATTTGCCATCGGCTTACTGGAAGGCGAAGACGTACGCATCTGCCTTTCCTGTTTCTACAGATGGGGATCCATACAGATACTGTGGCGGCTGTTCACACCATGCGCACTGAGATTGAAAGCAGGCAAAGGCAGTGGAGACTGGGCTTTGAAGCCAATTTTATATAGTGGCCAAAAGTGGAATTACAACTAATAGGTCCATCATGTGTTTGATCCATTCAGTCTGATAAGATTTAGAAAGTCTAGAAGAGCTGCACGATAAAATCATTTTTTAGGTCAATTTCTCAATGGTAGCTTTCAACAACTGGAAGTAAGTCTCTACTGCTTTTGCCTACTTTCTTTCTCAGAACGCACAGTGTGAAAATCCCAAGCCACCAGGAACCACACTATGCAATCATTTTGTCCCATTCCAGTTTGCAAAGGGCTAAACCAAAAGCTGCTCAGCTGGCGGAAGTCTCTACTGTGCTTGCTTTATGGGGCTACAATGCAGAAGATCATGGTAATTTTATACCCGGGAAGTCAAACTTTTTTGGCTTCATGAGCTACTGAGCAACCTTCATAGGAATAAATGGGACCCCGCCTTCAACACTGTCTCAGCTCTCTTTTTATATTCATGGATAAGCCCCTATAGGGCTTCCCTGACCCAAATATACAGCTTAAATCCTCCACCCTCCCCAATATGTGCCAGCCAGCCAGCCAGACAGAGAAAAATAAAGTCAACAAGCAAGTGTGTACATGTGGTAGTTCTGTGTGTCAGTCAATACAACCCAATCAATACACCCAGGGCCCTTACTGAATCAGGTGTGTGTGTAAGAGAAAGTGAGAGTGAGTGTGTGTTTGGGTTGGGGGTGGTTATAGGAGGCTGGGTTAATCTGCGACCGCTCGTCTGTGCTGATGATAGTATTGATCTGGTGAAGATCATCTGAAGGTCAAGATATGTTGTCTCAGTCTGGACCGCCTTGATCTTAATACACTGCCTGTCCTTTTACTGCCGGTATATAACAGCATATACCACTTCATTTCTAATAGAAACATCAAATATAACAGCAGAGGGCCCATGAAGAGCAAAGCAGCGGACAGAAAAATAAATCTCTGGATTTAGGTTTTACACGTATGAGTTTGAAGATAAGCTGGACGATGTGTTTGCGTCAGTGTTTTGAGTGATAGTAAAGTAGAACTATTCATACATGGCATTGTTATAATTAGCCTCTATAGTAAACAGGGGACCAGGAAGGAAAAGTGTATCCTGTGATGTTAGCATTTTTTGATTGACACTTCTACCACCTTCCCTCTCTGTGGGTCATTATCATCATTTCAGAATGATGAAACAGAAACTAGGCTTGTTAGCACTTAATTATTCATTTGAATCCATAAAGGCAATCAATTAAGCTTAAGTGTGCAATAAATCTGATTAACCAGTCAGTTCCCAAAACACCATAAAATCCACGCAGGTCTTATACCCTGGTAATGAGTTTGCAAGTAGGGAGGGGGAAGGGGCTAATAAGTGAGGGTGCTCACCCACAAACACACACACACACACACACACACACACACACACACACAAACCCCCGGTATACAAACCAGTATTGTGGTTGATGCTTTTTTTTTCCTGGGTGATAATTTGACGTATTAGCAATTGGGGATGAAAGATAAGCAGGGCTTAATGTATGCTAATATTAAGGTCTTGCAGCTTGTAACAAAATAAAGCAAGGTCATCAGGAAAAGGCGCACTTGTAATTAATAGATGAATTCATTACAAAAACAATGACTCAGTTCAAAAACACTCATTAACAAGATAAGGCATTTGAAATGAAAATAGAAACGTTAATGTGTTGACAACGAGAGAGCGACTACATTCAACCTTGAGATGCTGTTAATGCAGTGTGTCTGTGCATTTGATTGGGCGAATCTGCCCGGCCTCTTTTTTTCCGCCACCGCTGTATCATTCCTCATTATTCTCTGACACACTCGCTCGCTGCCTCTCTGCCGTCCTCCCTCCTCCTATCCCTCTCTCCCTCCCTCCCTCTCTCGCTGGCCTTTACCTGCTCGCTCGCCTCAGGGGAAATTACCACAGCTCAGAAACGCTGTCCTACTGCACTGCAACGCTCCGCTCTGCCCTGCCTCCTTCCCTTTACCCATACAGCACACACATATGGACACACAAGCATGCATGCACACAAAAACACCCCCACATACACACAGAGGCTGCATAACCCCTTCCCCACCCCTTGCATTGCCCCTTTACCAGCCTGTTTCTTCTTACTGTTGTCCTCCCCCCATAATATATTATGTACTCTATAGAGGCACAGCAGTATATGGAGGATTTGAAGCATTTGGTTGCCAAGGTCTGCACTATATTTGTATGCAAGAGTGTAATAGTGCATCTGTGTGCGTCCCCATGTTTGTATGTACGTGTATGCAAGTGTGTTTTAGTGCAGAGGAGTGAGTGTGTGTATATATTTCCCCACCTAATGGCTTTTATGTGTCGGACCTCTTCTGTTCAGGGTAATTCACTCTTTAGTCTTAATGAAAGTTAATGAAAAGAATCCCTCCTCCTCTCATGGACTTCCATGCCTTCAGCTACTTGCAGTCTGTCTTATCTCTCATTGCAACGCTGCAGACCTTGGAGATGAGCAATGAGCAACTCAGCAGGGTTTTACCACTCTTCGCTATTATTTAATGGATAGGCACTTCAATCACATTGCTAATCAGAGTGATAAAAAAACTCCCAATGAATGTTTCAGCCTCAATCGCACTGCTACTACTTGCAAATTTTGCCTTGAAGTAGCAGGACTGGGAGACTCGCTGCGCAACACTCTTCTTTTATGTGCAGTTAGGCCACGGTTTCATTTGGCACTGTCCTCCGTCAGAATTATCATCATGACGGTCCTTTTGCATATGTCAAGTCATGCCTTTGGAAATGTCACTTTGAGCGAAGCAGCAGTAGCTTGCCGTCTGCATTTTGATTGCTCACATGCATAAAGTCCAGACTGTGGAGGAAGGGCTGAGTATTCATAATCAATACCAAAATACTGACCCCCCCCCCAGACTCATCAGTCATTCAGCATCACACAGCAAACTATGAATGTCTTCTTCTGGAAGGCAGCGTCTGGGGAATGACGATTTCAAACACAAGATCTGCTTTTGGATTCAGTGCTGTCATGAAATGTTTGGCTACCCCTCAGATCATATTTGTCTGGTTAATTCCACAAGATTAGATGTTAAGCATTTGGATACGGGCTTTGTATTTAAGAGTAAAGCAAAAAAATAGATTTTGAGTGCTGTGAAATTCATTTGATGATCCTATAAATTCAGCCAGTCTTTCATAAACTATGGAGTATATTTTGACTTCCAAAGCAGAAAAAATTGTCTGTTGGGATTCTTTTATGTAATTTGTCTGCTGATGCGTCTGCGTTTTATGAATGTGTGTAATTATTAATGTTTCTGGATGGAGTTACTTTCTCTCATGGGAAACATGTTTAAATGATAAAATGTAGCCACCAAGCACATGCATTAAATATGCATGTAGCCACATAACACACAAGTATTTGTGATGTGAGAGTAAAGACAGTGTGTGTATGGTATGCATATGAATCTTTGGCTCGGTGTATGCACGTGCATTCTTGTGTGAATTTGTGCATGTGTGTGTGCGAGTCTGGCAGACTCCGGCGGCAGGCTTGAAATTAAAACCTTATGCGGAACGCGGCTCATGATTGGAATTAAAACAAAAGGCAGAAGAGCGCACTGAAAAATCGGAGAGAGGAGAGAAGGAGAACAGCGAGAGCAGGAGCAGGAGGAGAAGTGTATTGTCTGAGAGGGGAAGGAGTGAGCGATTGCCTCTGCTGCAGTCCTACAGCTTGTGTCTGGGCTGTTTCCTATCAGAATGTCAGGCGGACCTTTCCCATTGGCTCACTTCTGTCAGCAGTCTGCTTAAATGTGAAAGCAATTGGGGAAATTGGTAGAGTCAAAGAAACATCTCAGAATAGCTGGAGAGTGGATGTGCAGGAGGAAGGATGTGCATGCACACATACATACAGTACATGCACATATCTGCACACACACACACACACACACACACACACACTCTCTCCCTGTCTTTTTTCTTCTCACACACACACCTGAGTAGCTCTTGTCTTTGATGGCTAAGATCGTGTCAAACCACTATCGTTTCAAGTCTCAGTTGTCCTTTGTGCTCTACAGATTTCCATCTCCATCTTTGATAACTCATGTGAGTCTACATGAAGGACATTTACGTTACAAGTAATGCAGGCACTTTAGCTTGCATGATGTAATAAATCACTGCATACATGCCTCGAGTAGGCACATTCGATAAACTCTGAGACAAAATGTTTACACGGAACACAATTTATTTAAGTGCCACGAATAAACAAATATCTACCGTTTAATAGTCTGTCATCCGCGGTGAACTACACATCCCTTCAGGCGTTTCTGTAGGCATTAGACCTCTGCTCTCACCTCTCTTAACCCTGTGTATGGAACAGCTGCTTTCTCCATTCAGTTGGAGCTTGCTATTTTAATAGCTCTGGGCATCTTGCCTTGAAAAGGAGGGAAAAAAAAAGTTTTGGACGAGGCCCCTGGCTTTCTCATTAGCAGTCTCTCCCAGTGATGTATAGGAGCCCAGAGCTTTGCTGAGAGAGTTCTCACTGGTCAGCCTTCCCCTTTGTGGACTGCAGCCTTGACCTGTTCCCACCTCACAGTGTGTGTGTGTGTGTGTGTGTGTGTGTGTGAGAGAGTCCGTCTGTGTGTTTGTCTGGGCACGGAACGGTCATTTCCATGAGAAAGGAGCGCTGAGAATGGACAGGGGCCGCATTTTCTTTTCTCTGAGGCGGCTGCAGACGCGGTTCAGGGGGCACAAGGGCGACCTCATCCATCATGTTGTGAATAGCGTGGAATTATCGCCCCATGTTTCTGGACATCATGTGATCAAGAGATTCTTGACAAAAGGTCATCCTGGGTAGAGAGACCCGGGGTGGGCCCTTTAAGAGGCATTTGAGCCTGTTAAATAAAGTTCATGATGCAAGTTCCAAACTGCTTGTAGACTTTTATGACTCATCCATTTCTGTTTCTCTTATGCACTATTTTAGTCATGAGTCACATGAAGTATGGTGTCGTATTTCTGTACTATAAAGTATTATGTAACAGTGTCACTAGGAGCCAGTTTGAATGTGTATAGGTACTTTCTATCTTTATAATATCATCCTCCCAAAATCTATAACAGCGTTGCATTTGTTGCTTTTTTAAGCGCACGGCACTGACTGCATGCTTGAGCAATTACCTTGGAAATATGAGCTGCCTGCCTGTCCATCCTCTGTGGCCGCTTGGAGGTTTTGGTGAACAGGGGGGAGGGCGGGCCGGAGGGCGGCGGGCGGAGCTGGCGTCTGAAACTTTGGTTGGTCGGGAGTGACGTATCTGGAGCCACTTCCTGGTCTGTCTGCTCTCTGGGAGGAGGAGGAGAGCGAGACTGCAGTGTTGTTAGTTTGAACAAAATGGCTGCGAGACCACTGTCAACGAGAGCTCACTGAACGCCTACCATGACTGTCCGCTCCGCTGTCTGGATCCACACAGAATGTATTTCCCCGGAGTCGTTTCTCACTTTGCATTCGCGGTAGCCAGCCCGTCGCTAGTCGTCCAGCTGGCGACCTAAACTAAAAAACAAACAAAAAAAAACATTTCTTTTGCACTTTAAAACAAGTTGGCTGGCTGGCTGGCTGACGGCCGTCGGCTTGCTCTTATACGGCGAGAACTCAACGGCTATTTTTTTTTTAACGAAAACTGCCTAATTCGCAACGGTCGACGACGTACTACGCTAACCAGCTAGCGTTAGCTTGCATTATTTAGCTGCTTTTCAAAGTCATTTTATCCGTGTTGGGGTTTTTTTTGTTTTTGTTGTTAGTGGTGCTTCGTTCCCTTCCCCGCCCCCCATTATATCGTGACGTTTTTCTAACAAACTGTTTTTCGGCTAGTGTAATTTCACGGCATATTTTGTTTAATTTTTTTTTGCTCAAAGCATAAATTACCGTACTTGCTGTGTGTATATCTTTGGCTGAGTAGCCGTTGTTTACCTCGGTATCTTGTCACCAAGCTGCTTCAGCAGCAGTCGGCTTATCTGCCAAGTCTGACTTTAATTGCGACTGAATCTCTGCTCCATCTCTTTTTACGGGTAACTTTAGAAAAGACATCGGAGAATGCTTTTCTTCATGTGTTTTTCTGCCATGCACCGACTCTTCACTGAAAGCTGCCAAAGCTGTGGTTAACGCAAGGTAAGTTTATAATGAATGGTGTTTTTCTCTCATGAAATATTGATGAATGTTATTGCTGATCACTGTGTTTTAAAATCAAAATCTCAGCGGCTGGACAAAAGTGGACAGAAGCTCTAATAAATAATATCGCAGTGTTACTTTCAGAGCATTATTTCATAACTCCGTTAATCCTATTTACAACTGCGACGTTAACACTGGGCTATGGCAAGCAATGTTAAGTGCTACATAATAAATACAGCCATCAACAACTATCTCTGTTTATTTATGGTGTAGTTTAGCATTTTATTTACAATATTAATGTTGCATATCCCCAGAAACAAGACTGAGTTGTATGAATTTTAAACAGTCTTCCCTAGAACACCCAAACACCCAAGGGATTTTTGAAGGGAGTCCCCTTCAAAAATTAGTAAAAGCGCTTAATGTGATGTTGGATCGATTAGAAAACCCTCCAAAAACGACTGACAGATCAGAGGTACTCTCCCATGTGCTGCTTTTGGATATTCATTAAGAGGTTACTGATTGAATTTAGTATGTGTGTTGAAATGTTGGGAACTTTTGTGTTATATCATAGGTCTTTCATGATTGGTTGAGTGGACTGGAACACACTCAGTACATGTGAGCGTGTAATGTGATGGTTTCTTGAACTGACTGAGAGAATCGCCATGCCAATGTTTCTGTAGTTATTAGAAGGTCATGGTGTGGTAGCAGGCTTTTTTTGGTCACACAGGACTATCTATAGGTTGATTGTTGACAGAATAGAGCTGTATTATGACAGCAGAATTGTCTTGTTTTGTGGCTGCACATGAAGCTGCAGTGTTTTCTCAGCGTGACACATCCTGACATTGTATGCCAATTGTTCCGTTGTCACTCCTCTTTAGCCTTTGGTTCATTCTGTATCACATCCTGTATCTTCCACACCATTGTACATTCCAATACACTAATTCCAATGACATTATTAAACATAGCTGTCCTGTCTCTCTTCCCTCCACCCCTCCCGGCATGGTGAGAAAGCTGGAGATACTGATTGAACTGTCGCCTTCCATTGCATCCCCCCTTCCTGCATCCTGTCCCCAGGCACTGGAGTATAGCTTTTAATATCTCCTCCGCGTGTCTTAATTGAAGTACATAATTTCCCGTTCAATTTCAAACCCCCTTTTCATTCCCCCCCTCTGACATCTCTGTCATAACTGTCTTATCTCTATCGTCACACACCAGTGAGGTGATGAAATGAAAAATGTGCGCAAGCAGCAGTGGCACACATACATGTGTACATTTGCAGTCGGATGGGGAGACTGTAAGGGCATTTGTTTGTGTGTGAGGCACATACACATTTGCGTGTATGCCTTGGAGCCTGTTTATGTGCATATCTTTGCCATGTTTTGAAATGTAAGTGTGTTCAAGATTCAAGATTACTTTATTTGTCCCTAGGGAAATTTGTCCTGGACATAAAGGCTGCCACATAAAAATATATACAGTTATAGTGCAATAACAGACATAAAGTGCATAGTGCAGACATAAAGTGCATTCAAATACGTGCATCACAGCCCCTCATTTTACACCCTCCTTATGTCCTGAGTTTAGGAGATTCGCTGGTAGAGGGATGAAGGAGGTTTTTAAACCAATCAAGGCATCCTCACTTGTGTTTTATTGGAACCCTATATCATCTACCTGATAGGAAAAGTTCATTTTTGTGTTGTCGCAGGTGTTGTATGTTTGTGTCTGCATCAGCCAGTGAATACACTCATGGAATGCCTGTCGTTTTTGCCATGGGAGTGTGTGACTGTTTAAGTCAAGCTCAAAGCCCCCGGCAGTTGGTTTATGCCCTGCAGTTGTGCAGGTTGTGAGCTGCCTCCTGCATGCCCCAGACACCTAGCTGACTCACAGACACACACACACACAGAGCCCTGTTCTTACCCAGGGTCAAGGGTCCTCCTCCCTTCCATGCGCACGACCGTCTTTCCAAAAGGCCAAAGTGCACGCAGTAAGGGGGTGGCTGTGAAAAGATGTTGCAGGGGCCCCTCCTGTGTGTATGTAAAACAAATGAATAGGGAGAAAAGACAGACCTAAAGCCTGGTAAGAAGAAGAGGAGGGAGACTGCTAGTTTTCTTAAATACCATACAGTTAGGCTTACCCTGCCCAGACATAACCGCTTAAGCACCATAGCTACCACGATAGCCACAGCGGGTGGCTCATCTGGAGGGCACTAGGGCCAGTAGGGAGTGTGTGTAGGCATTAGGTCACCAGCACCACAGTTAACTTCAAGGCAAGACGTGTTGTGTTGTGATGAAGATGTCAACAGAGCTTCTGTTTTTGAATCTTCGTACAGATGTTATGTCTATGGAATAGTATTAAAGGTTTGGCTTTGTTCCTTTTGATTCAAAGGGAACGCATCAATTATCTGCTGGGAGAACATGGATTGCACCGATGGTCTATGGAGAGCATGGATAGTCTATCAATGCATGCCAACATCTGCAAATCCAGACACAGAAATTGTAGAACTCTAAATTATCCCAATCTTGAGGTGTATAATTGGTTCTTTCCCAGTGCAACAAGACCCAAAATGAGAAATCCAGTCTCTCACTGGGGCCCAGACTCACTGAATTATATTACTACTTTTGCTGTTTTGGCAGCGCACTTGGAGGAAACCCATAACCCATGTTGGCTCTGGATCCAACCAGGCTGTAGGCTGTTGGCATCTAGACATTGTTTTGATTAGAGTGTATTATAACAAAGCCATGAGGACAAACCCTGGCAGGAAGTCCATCTGCAGCTCCTTATCACCGAGGAGACCAGGGACATTTGTTTAAACTCAAAGCTTGCTTCCCCTTGTCTGACCTTTTACTGACAAAACATGAACACTAGTCCAGTTTTCAGGTTGCAATCAGTAGCTTGATTCCCCTAAAGGGCCAAATGTATCTGGAATGGGCCAGCTTGTTCTATGTCACTGTTTTGGTTGTTCTGCTTTGATTTTTAATTTCTGTACAGAAGTTCGTCTTTTTGCCCGGTAGGCTGCACAAAAAGTTCTTTCTGTCCCCCAGTCAGACATTTTGTGTTTGCTCTAGTAAATCCCACTTAGTTGTGCTTTGGAAAAGTAGCTTGTGTTGTCTATCCCTTTTCCCCGTCATTGACCTTAGCCCAGGTCTGTCCGTGGTAGTTACTGAGCCAGTGATTATGAGGCTTTTCAAACAACTGGCACAGTCCTGATAGATAACGCGCTTAACACTGCCGCAGGGTGCTGCTGCAGTAGGGAGGTGTTGACAGTAGAATCAGCTGGATTCAATGGGAGGCTGCCAAAAGCCATTACCCTCTTCCTCTGCTCTATTTTGAAGTCGAGGGGGGCAGTATAAAGACTTGCCAGGCAGTTGTGCTTGGTGCGGCCATTGTACTAAATGAGGAGTGTTTGTGTATATGTTGTGGGAGCCAGCGAGGGGGGAGTGTATGTTGACTGTGGTGTTGGCAGTAGTAACGATAGGAAGCCAGGAATAGTTGTTGTATCCTCCTTTGGATGGACATAACCCTGAAAATAAATGGTATCAGTGGGTCCTTAACACTTCCAAGTGTCCAGACTGACATTTTCTGTGAGTGGTGTTTTATGTTTTGTTTTAGTAGGTCTGTCTGTCCATTTATGCAACACGGGTTTGCATGTTCTCAGCCAGAGTTCACTTTAGGTCTGACACTAATCTGCTTTGGTATGAGACAGTGATCTCATGTTATGATAGTCATGATCTTATCTTCGAGTGCTCCCAGCCCTAAATTCACCTCTTCCTGATAACAAGTGTGTTAAAGTGTGAGCTGCATTTACTTCTTATATGGTAAAAGAATGCATTGTTTTTCAGAGGAAGGTTTAAAGAATAGTTTCAGTCCTGCCACCAGGTATGTTTTTGTGACCAGTTGTCCCACGTACAAAGACGACTATGGGTTGATCTCCTTTAAACTATGTCATACATGTGGCTTTTGCATTAAAAACGTATAGGGTAGTTGTAACCAAAGAGTCCTATGGGTGTTGGGATGGTTTGGGCGTCTGTGTAACCCCCGCCCTCTTGTCCAACTTGTGCGCCAATGGAGGGGGCAGGGGCTTAGGGGGCCCACCAGGGGTAAGCCAGGCTGGAATAGAAGCAGGGGGATGGGAGAAGCGAAGCTGAGACCGGCGAGCTGCTGCCTGTGAGTCTTGGCAGGGGTCCAGGGGAATGTTCAGTGTGTGGAGGTTCGGTGGGGGCCTCCATCCCTCCCTCTGTTCCATGTCGGCTAATTGGAGAGACGTGGAGAGAAGGAGAGGGCCATCACATGGTAGCTGACAGAGAATATGCAGGACATCCAGCCTACAGTGTTCCCCTTTTTCCTGTTCCAACCAGACATTAGACAGTCTCACTTATTATGTAAAAGGACTTAGTTCCTACAGAGCTTCCAAAGCTCTCAGTTACGGCTATGTAAATAGCACTAGCATGCTCTACTCTCCCCCTATGCTAAGACCGTGGCTTAATCTAGTAAGCTCAGGTCATTTGTTTGGTGTTTGGACTGTTTTATCGCCTTAATCAACGTGAGTACAATCAATGAAGTTCAAGTGTTTACTTTTACTTTGTGTATTTTGATTGTTGGAGCACATTTTAAGGACTTAGTCTGATTAAACAGAACTGTCGGAAGTTGAGACCCTGTTAAATCACAAAATAGAATTTCTTCTGGGCAGATTAAATTTTAACAACAGTTTGGCATAGCCTTATTCTTATTAATTAAGGCACTGGGGATCTGAGGATACTTTAGAATTTGGGCTAATAAACTGTTAGCCCAACACATCATATTGTACTTTCTTTACTAATGTTTGATACTGAGATTCCTGCAGTAATTTGTTGTATTTTCAGTGTTTTGTCAGGAGCTATAATGCATATCTGCCGGATATAACTAAAGATATTGAAAGTGCAGATCTCAGGATGCCCATTCTTAATAGTTCAATAAAACTAAGCTAGTTAATATTTACTCAAGATAGAAACACATCCATGCCACTGCTCTGCTTTCCCTGGTATTTCTACATCTCCACCGTCATCATGACAGCTTTACAGTGGGGGCTGTCACTTCCATCTCTTTCCCTGCTTTTTCTTGTCCTCATCTATGTCCTCCTTACATCAGAGCAGGCTTTGTTCCCACAACTAAGCACAGCATGTATTTTCTGTCTGTGTTATTGCTTACACTGCTGACTGCCAGGGAATTCTACTGGAATTTTGTATGTGTGAATGTACAGAGGGGGTCAAAGTAACCTTGACGGGGCCACAGCCCAACTGGATAGCTCATTTGTTTTAGCATGCATCATGTGTAGGTATGTGTCCTTTTTTCTTCTGATTTTGATGGTGAAGACAGGCTGTGTAGTATTTGAAAAGATCATTCTCAGTCCTTATTTATATCCCAAACATTAAATAAGAGATGCACAAATGACAGCTTAAGGCCTGTCACAACAATTACATTCTTGACTTATCAAGGCCAGCAAAAATGACCAAGTTCATGTCCGTATATCGGACGATATTGTCCCTGTGTTTAAATTTGTCTTTGTTTACATACGTATGTCATCAACATTTTTTGCCAGCATGGTGCCAGAATAAACAGCAGGGTTAGCCATACCATTATAAGACTAAGCTGAATGAACAGAAAAAAAGCTATGCTGAGATACATTTTACTGTCATCCCTGGTCGAATTAAAAATGAATTCCTCTTTGTAAGGGTGTGCTTGCATTATAATATTATTATATTATAATATTAGTGGCATAAAATTTTATTAAAATGACAATTTTATTGTTTATCCACATAATTTCTGGGGCAATATATCGTCCAACAAACGAAGTTATCATGACAGTTCTAGACAGCAGTCACACTCAGTTGTGAACCCTGTTTTGCCTGGTTCTTGAGCTCTCCTCACTGCAATGTCTGAGTAACATCTTGACGTCAACACAACGCCATCAATGTGTTTTAAGAATACGGAATCTAGATAGGTCAATTTAAGAATATATAGAAAATATGAGATTTGCTGTTTGATTGATCTAAATCGCAGATGAGGATCTGCATTGGTCTACCGCTAGTGTGCATTTTTTTTTATTTTTGCAGTTGTGTTGAATTGCAAACAGCCAGCCAGTGTTTTTGTGGCCATGGTAAAACGCTTTATTAATGAATGCCAGTGTAATTCTAGAGGTGCTCAGTTTTGGTCCGTGGTTAAAAAAAAGTTTGAGGAACTCCTGCTTAAGGTTAATCATGAGAGGTCAGGCATTTGTATTAATGCTAATAGCACCTCATAACTATCCAGACCTTTTAGACAGGGAGTCACCTCACAGGCTCTTAAACTGCCAGGCGGGCACACAGATTAAAACAAATGCACAAAATATGCAGGCGTATGCAAACCATGCACAACCACTTATTCTCATAAACACAAAGCAGTCATAAGTAAAGACAAACGCACACACCAACACACTCGACTTGACAGTTTCTTCTTGAATTCAATAAGCTTTAGCAGTGGTGCTGGCAGGGAGCAGGCCTGCTTGGTCTTGTGCATTGTGCTGTTTTCCTATTTAATGAGCTGCCATCGTGTTAAAGTTTCATATCGACTTGGCAGAGGAAGCAGCCAAGACACTGAGAGCTAATTTTCTGGAGGCAAACCTCAAAGCTGTTATTTATAACGCAGGTCTGCCTCTCTCACTATCCGTTTCTTTGACTTTCTTTCTCCATCTCGCGTCGCCCTTCATCGCCACTCTCCACCTACCTGCTCGCCCTCAATCAGTCCCTCGTCTACAGATTCCCACAAACAAGAATATTTCCACCACAGTTCATTGAGCAAGTCCAGTCTAGTAGCAATAAAGTGTGCTGTGTATCCTCACAAGCCACTCTCTCCACCTGCTGAAAGAAAAGCTGGTATGCAGTGAATGCTTACAAACCAAGCACAGCCAGTGAAACTGTTAGTGTGACTGAGGGATGGAAACACACACACCTTGTTATTGCTGCTTATCAACTGTGGAATTTACAGGCTTGTTTTCCTCAAGCCATTCAGGTCAAGTAAACAGAAATGCACACCCACGCGCATTTGTGGAGAGAAGTCGAGGTCTATAACAGCAGTAGCAGGTTTTGAGGAATTATTCCCCAGGTAAGGGCTGTCCATGATAATGTTCCATGTAATAAGACTCAGGAGAGCCCTGTGGCTTCTCTAATGCCACAGGAATGGGTGGCTGGCCAAATGGTAATGTTGGTGGAGAGTGGATTTGCCACATTCTGTGGCCACGACCTGACCATATTACTTTTTTGCTGAGAGAGCAAAGTCTCCACTTCTTCCTCCTCCCTTCTCTTCCTCTCCTTTGTGATTGGTGTTGTGTCTGCGGTCGATCTGACAGCGTTTCAGAACACGTGAAGCTGCATGTTTTCCTCGCAGCTCGTCCCCTTTTCAAGTTCTACCTTGGTGTCTGTCTTCCTTTGTCTCGCCCGGTCTTCACATGAGCGCGGCTCTTTTTACTCCCCTTTTATTCTCTTTTTCTATCACCCTTGCATGGTTTTCCCCCTCATTCTTCGCTTTCCTCCCTGTATCTCTAGATACTAGCGATCAAGGGGCAGGGATATTTTGGTTCCTCTTTCTCCCCTCCTCCTCGTCCCTCAGTCTCTCCTTGTCTGCCAGCCTCAATAGTGCTCCGTTCAGATTTTTTTTTCCAACTTCTCCATTTCTCTAGTGAGGATTCTTTCTGTCTTTTCCCTCTCCCAGCCTCGTCTCTCTTCTTTCTCTCTGTGCCCTGTCTGGTTCTCCGGCGGCTGTCGTTCTTAATTGGTGTTGCTCTGCGTCTGCTTTCATCCTCCGCCTGTTTTTTCCCTTCCTCTCACCCCCCCCCCCCCCCCCCCCCCCCAAATCCTCGGCTCTCCTTCTCCTCCTCCCACCTCTCTCTCCTCTGCATCCCTGCTGGAAAACGACAGGCATCAGACAGACTGCCTCCTGCCTGTGTACATCAAGCTTCCCTGTGTGAGCCTGTGTGTTTTTATGGGATTGGGTTTGTGTGTGTGTGTTGTGAGTTTCTAGCCTGTTCATTCCTGTACAGTGTGTTCCTGTTGTCATGCCTCCTTCTCCATGGCTTAGCCCTATAGTCCCAGGATATGGAACTGTTTTGTGGGGCACAGGAAGAGAGGATACTGCCTCATTGTGCAATTTCTTCACAATTTCCCTGCAGCCCTAGTTTGCTTAGACTCAGGATGTTTTCCTACTTATTTCTGTATTCTTAAGGAAAGCCATGAAATCAGTGTAGGATCACTGGTCAGGTCAGGGTTTCAGATAGAGGAGGGGGTAAAGATGGGGTCCTCATATGTTGTATTTGCTGTAGAATTGCTACTTAAATGTGAGGGGATGGTGGTAATTTTGTCTAAAACAGATCCTAGCATGCCCATGTGCCTTTCCTAGCATCAGCTCCAATAGAGATTTGCATTTATATTGTATTACTGAGAGTTGGATGAGAATATAAATATCTTTTTTACAATCTATGCATCCAATACAAAGGTAGCTTTATGCTTTGCCTAGCTTAGCTTGAACAGGTAGCTTAACCCCAGCAACAACTCAAAGCTACGTAAATGTTATGTTGTATCCAATACATGTAGAAACAGAAAACGAAGTTGGAGCTGTTTGTGCACTGTTTGTGCAGCAAGTTTTTTGACCAACAGACTTGCATCTGCATCTGCCGGCTTTGCATACATTTGCAACTTTGGACAACACACAACTGCCTCTTGGACATATTGGTGAACAGCTTGCTAGCTGACATGATACAACATGTAAATAAAACAATTTTGCATTTTGTGGGAAGCATTATATTTTCTCTTCATTGAGGACTTTGGTTTTAGTATTTGTTCTGTTAGGCTAAACGAACCACAAAGCCATGTTTGTATTAATATTTTTCCTCTGATCTAACTTTTCATAAGGTGCCAAATGAGCAAATTCTCCAAAATGCACATTTCTTTTAACAGTTTATTTGATTATTTTTTAAATCAAGTTTTGTTTTTAAGAGCAAGAGTGAAATAATTACCATTGTAGTTACTGCCTATGTCATGTTGACTATGGTGATCTGAGCCCTTCTAATGTCAGAGACTACTGAATGACACTAATGTGGCCGTGTAGGTCAGTAACCTCAAAACAGGACATATTTTGCCTAATTGCAATGTCATACTGCCAGCGAGGGTAAACCTGATGCTGGAAGGCAGCACAGAGACACCTCAGGGTCATTGCTGAGGAGGTGCTGGTGTCAGCAGTACTGAGCAAGAGGGAGAGAGATGGGGAGAGGCAGGTAGGCAAACGAGGTCAAGAGGGAAGCTAACTTTGGCATCAACTACGTCAGCTCAAAAGACAACCAGCCGCTCTCACGTTTCACGTCACATGTTTTTTTTTTTTCTAACCAGACTGCCTCCAGCATAACAGTTCTAACCAAAAAACAATAAGCCTTTCGTAGTTTACTGATATATATGAATTTAAATACATAATAAATATATCATTGTGGTGACAGCAGCAGTTGTAACCAGATAGGGTAGGTCCACTATTATCTGGGGGGTGAAAGGTGAGACTACCAGGATGACATGGTCAGCTGTAGTGGAGAGGCCCTGTCACTAGCTGGTAAAAGAAAAATCTAGCACACAGTGTAATGGCTGAAGCCAGTTTCTTCCCATTTACATCCCCCACTCCTTCCTTTGCTGGCATGCTGTCTCCGCTCAGAGGAGACCAAGATAGACTACTGCACATATACTGCACATGCTACCTACATACTGCATATAATTATCTGAATGCTCCTAAACAACTATACATAATTTGAGCTCCTATTTATTACCTGAGGGCTACCTTCCCCCTAGCTGCTGATATAGCACAATGACACACACACACACACACACACACACACTCACAGACTCCTCAGTTTGAAAAATAGGACTGTGTGAATGTAAGAGGGAGAGAGAGCACTAGAGAGCAGTGTAACAGGGAATGAAGGAGAGAGAATCCAGATGGAGGCGGAAAAAAGTAATGTAAGGATATCTCTTTTCTTTCATTTTACCCTGCTGCCATGGCCACTTGTCTGGCAGTCTTCCCCAGGGTTTGGCTCTAAACTCACTGTTGACAAGTGTTCAATGTCTCTCTTCCTCCGTCTCTCCCTCTCTCTGCCCATCTGTATGTCTGTCTAACCTTGTCTACTTTCTCTCCCTTACTGCCATAGAGACATTACCCCTCCATCAGACAGCCTCTGTGAGGCCTCTCCTGTCTTTTTGATTGACAGCTTCCTCCCCCTGCCAGTGGGCAGCACAGTGGGAGGCAGGCCTTTCATTAATCTCCTGTTATGAGTGTTATGAGTGTTATGATTCATTCATACAATCAGATTTTGATTCATTTCCAGGCCCCGTGTTGTTGGCAAGTTTGGTATTTTGTGTTTGTGTACTTGTAGACTCATGGACTGTCTTCAACTAATGATTTTCATTATCAATTAATCTGTCAGGGTTTTTTTTTTCAGTTAATCAAATAAAAGTTTGTTCTTCAAGATGTCAGAGTGAAAAATAGCTTCTTTTGTCTGATGAACAGTCTAAAATCACAATAATATGTAACTTGATCTAGCAAATGTTTTGCTTGATAAATGACTTTTAATGATGAATTGTTAGGCCGCATTTAGATGTCATCTTGTAGCTATTACTTTAAATGCAGTACAAAGTTATTATGATGATCAAGTCAAAGGCTGCAACTAAAGATTAAAGATTTTTTTCTCAAATCGATTAGTTGTTTGGTCTATGAAATGTCAGAAAATTATGAAAAATGTCAAGTCAGCGTTTCCGAAAGTCCAAGGTGACGTCCTCAGATGTTTTGTCTACAACCCAAAGTTATTCAGTTTACTGTGATAGAGGAGTAAATAAACCAGAAAATATTCATATTTAAGGAAGCTGGAGTTAGAGAATTTTGACTCTTTTGCTTAAAAAGTTCTCAAGCCCATGAATCGATTATCAAATTAGTTGGGGATTGATTTAATAGTTGACAACTAATCGATTAATTGCTGCGGCTCTAATCAAGTCACAGTTAAAAAGGATTCTCTGAATCAAGTTCTGTTGTCGGGAGTATTACACATGTTAGGAGCCAGAACACAGTGCATACAATCCAAAGAATTTGTCCATGTTGTTACAGACTCTAACACATAAATTAAGGGTTTTGAGTTCTCCAATATTTGCTGGCGTACTGGTCCATTCCTCTGTGGCTTCAATACAAAAGGCAGACTGACTGAAAGTAGCTACTTTTTGCAGTATGACGTTGGTGATTATTTTTGTGAAACTCTGTTTGCAGCGAATCCAACATGTCTCTCAAGCAGCGGTACAGTCTGAAAGAAAGTTCTTCGAGTTCACGAGGATGAATCACAATAGCCCATTGTAGAAGGCAGGCGTGCGTGTGCATGTACACGTGCACTCTTATCAGGATGGCCAGCAAATAGGAATAGACCATAATTTTAGATTGACGTGAAGATGATCGATTGTATTTGCACATTTTTACAGAGTGGCGTCATTGATTTGATATGACATAGTGCTGTATAATAGATTAGTGTCCATTGCACTTAGTGAAGACTAAACACACACACATTTGATCCCTATGGCCCAGCTCATGCCTCTAATAGTTTCCAGGAGCTTTCACTAAAGCCGAGCCAAAGGAAATACAGGCTGAAAAGAAGCACTTAGTTTCCGTGGCCCTGGGGCAAGCTATCTAGCTGGTTTGACTCACGCCCACTGGAAACAGATCTTTGTAAGAAAAAAAAAAAAAAAAAACAGCCTTGTGTCTTATTCTGTCAGTCTGTTGGCCTTTACGTTGTCTTCCTCTCAGTCCTTTTAATCCCTTGCCTTTTTATCTTCTTGCCATTTCCTGCCGTCTTCACTCCTACTGTTCTCTCTCTCTACTTCTCTGTATTTATCTCTCTCTTACTCACACGTGTGCCTTTTTTCCTTTTCCTTTTTATAACCCCTCCATTCAACCTTCTCCTTTTACAGTTTTTGACCATGAGGGAAAGTGTTTCTCAGAAGTGCCTGACATGATTTTCGTATGAGGTGATGATTGTAGATGGAAAAGTTTTTCCAGACACTGAGTGCACTTTGGCTCCAGCTTACACACAGATCAGAAGGAAAGGGGTTGAGAGTGTATTATTCACTCTGTGTGTGTGTGTGTGTGTGTGTGTGTGTGTGTGTGTGTGTGTGTGTGTGTGTGTGCGCGCTCGTGCGTGCATTTTTGTGTGGAATACTTCTTTGCGCAGACAATATAAATGTGCCTGAGTCTCAAACAAGTGTAAAGTGTGTGATGCACATGAGTCTACATAATTGTAATTGCAAAAAATTGATGGACACTTGGCATTTTAAGCTGAATCCCAGCTTTTCTCCTTCACGTGTTACACATTGCCCTTTTCCTTTTCTTCTTGGACAGCTGAGAGAAGCTCGCAACAGGAGAAAGAGAACCATTTGATGGAAGAAAAGAAAAAGAAAAAACAAGACGAAAAGACCAAGACGGACGTTGCTCAGAAAAAGGTGAGGGTGAAAATGATGCACACGTTCACAAAAACACACCCATCAAATTGCGAGTCTGCTAGCAAGCAGAGGGATATGCAGAGTTCTATAAAACCTTCAGTCTTTTTTAATCAATGGCCTTTGATTAAATCAATAGCTTTGGCTGATTTGTAGGCAGCAAAAATCCAATGAACCACCAACAACTGACTTCTTCTGTTTATTACCTGCTGCCATTCAACAGAAAAAGTTACTAAATCATTAGAAAAGATTGGACAACTTTGCTAAGTAGCACAAGCCCATTTCCGGTTGAATAAAGTCTATGTTTTGTTCTTAAGTCCATTTCTCATTCTTTCTCTGCAGGCTGCTGATCAGAAACCCAAAGGTGAGTGTCATGATCAAGTAAACCGCACCCTCTCATCTACCTCATTTTCTAAACGTACATTCCAACCACTGATATTCTGATTAAAGGGGACCAATTATGCTTTTCCTTATTTTCTGTCAGATATACAATATTACAATGATAAATGTTATTTAACATGGCCAAAGTTTCATATAATGAGGTAAACATATCTAAAAGTAAACTCTGTGGGGAAAAGCCTCAGGCTTCAGACTGTTCTGAATGTTCTGTTTCCAAATGGGGTTTTTCTACTATCAAGACAATCTCACGTCAACTTGATTTCTTTCTATGGTCATCTGCTCCAGGCACGCTGCTGCCAGAGTTTACATGTAGCTACAAGCTAATTTCAGGGAAACATGTAATTTTGGTTCCAGATGTTGATTTCTCACTGATTTTGGATCATATTCCTGCTGGAACATGTTAAATTGTGTTTAGAAACTTTGATGGTTGATTTTTCAACAGGTCAAAGTGTCAATATAAATAGTTGTTCCTTTGCAGCAAGTACACTGCTGGCGTACGTGGGGCTACATGCTAATATCAGGGAAACGTAAACCAGGCTGGAAGTGTTGTCATTTCTCCCTGATTTCAGACAGGGTTTCTTCAGGAACATGTCTGGTTGTGTTTAGAGGCTGCAGTGAAGGTGCAGAGACCCCGAGATGGGGAATTCCTGGGGAGAGCTGACCATTCAGAGCACACTTTTTTGGGAGGGGGGCTAAAAGACAGGCACTAAAATGGAGCATTTCAGACAGTGGGTATATATAGCACAGACAGTATGAGGGAACTTCATTTTTTTGTACCATTTAAGCATGTAAATATGTTCTAGTAGAAACCCAAAGTACAAGTATGAACCTGAAAATGAGCATAATAGGTCCCCTTTAATCAGCTCTGATTAACACACACAGACCCGTTAAGGTACACACACACACATACACACACACACATTATTCACGCAATACACACATAGCATTTAGCATTCTAATACACAGATGGACACACACATTTTGCACATGCATGCACAATTGTGCCGTTTGAATCTCAAACACACACACACACACACACACACACACACAGCAGAGCAAATACAGTGGAGTCTAATGCAGAGTGATGCAGAGTGACACCCAGTACGCCCGCAGCACCAGGCAGTGAAGCGTGAGGGCACCCAGACAGCACACTGAGTGTGGTGTGGGCAGAGGGATGGGGGTAGGGGATGGGTAAGAGAGGGAGACAGAGGAAGAGTGGAATAAAAGAAGGGCATGGAGTCCAGCTGACATGCATAGAGAGTGGGACTGAAAGAACAGTGTCCTCACATGCCCCTGGTGTCCTCTTAAGATGCTAAAATAGATCCTAAGAGGACATTGCTGTGAAAATGTTCTTTTGAAATGTGTTCAAAGTACTGGGAGTTGCCTCTGAGATGCTTCAAAATACAGAAAAGGTTGTACCCATGATCCTTCTGAGGAAATATATAATAATACATTGTAATAAATGAATGACTGTGTGAGAGAGTGAGCCAGGTCCTAAGCAGAAGATTTATGAGCCCCTGTCTCCTCCATCTTTGGCCCTTTCCTCATCCTGTTGTCTTGCATTATGTTGTCTGCTTTTACATCGGGATATCCATGCGTCTTGGCCAGTACTAATTGTGATGCATAGTATTCTGTTTTTTGTCTTTTTACCTAACACCACTCTGAGGTTATTCTTGCCTTTACAGTTGGATATGATGTAATTAATGCCAAATGCTTGAAATAGGTTTTGTTAGTGCATGATTGGGCGAAGGCGGCACAGAATTGTAAATCCTCCTCAATGTGTCTGTTAGTGCCCGTGCCTATCCTCCCGCAGTTTGAGCAGCAGCTTGGCCATCTGGGTGTAACTGTTGGGCTTTAACAAAGGTCAGCGCAGCTTGCCTTGGACTGTGACCTCTCTATTTAATTGCCCTCCCTGTGTTGCACTGCCCTGACTGTGAGCTTGGCCTATTATCCAAGTTTTAAAGCCTCCACACAAAGCTAGCTGCCTCTAATTTGAATACGCATTTAATGCTACTTGTTCTTGAGTGATTGAGATGGAAATACTTTCAGCAGAGAAAATAAATCAGACCTCTCCAAGCATTATTATATATCTGTATCCATCTACATACATATACACTATAGTACCCTGTTCTAATAGTATTTATAGAGCAGCAGAGAACTCATACTTTATAGTGTGCAGTGCCTGTTTTGTTTTTTTACCATTATTTACACTGAGCACGAGTGCTCCTTTCCAGGAACAACCTGCTTCACACTCACATAGTTTACATTCACACCTGGAAGCTGTCTTTTATAACCACAGTCTATCTTTTGGGCGCTAAACAGCTTTACTTGAACAGTTGCGGTTTAAATGCCGTGCTCAGAGGAATGGAAATGGTGGTGATGAGGCAGGCTCGAGTGCTGCTTTTTATTGGTCTACCTAGAATGTTGACCGAGTAATGGCTGGTGAGGTTTTTTGTGGAGAGGAGAGGTTCCTGGTTGTTAGATGGTGGCATTCCACATGCCCCAAAGGATTATGTGGGCAACAATAAATGTCACACACTCGCACACTACCGTGTCTGTTTCTGTGTACTGTATGTTTCTGTCTGCTTGTCCTCACATACCTTTTAAAGTTCAGTTGTATTACAACAGTGTTTTTTCTTTGTCTTGGCTCTGTACCGCAGCTCGTTAGATTTAAAATGAAACTACCATGAGTTTAAAGTGAGCCAACACTGGTGGTGCTCTGACAGGCCTGTGCTGCAGCTGTATTGCACTGTATTGCTAAATGGCTTTTATTTGGATGGAGGTCAGGTTATAACCTCATCCGTTGTTGTATTTGTTGATGATCTATGTGCCTCTGCATTGTAACTCATATTCATTATTTCATTTCATATCCAATGTGCCAGATTAGAGCCAAAACAATGAAAGCAAATCTCAGCCTTAATACTTTATGACTACAGTGTAAGAGCTGTGTATTTGGGTGTTACTGACAGGAAATGCAGAGTCAGAGAGGAAATATTGAAAACTCTGCCTGTGTAAGAGGCCTACGGACAGGGGCAAAAGAAGCTAAGATCGAGAAGGAGGGAGGAGGAAAGGAGAGTAAGAAAGAGGAAGTGTAACGGGGCGTTCTGGGGCCAGATAAAAGCGAAAAAATCAGGAAGGAAAGGGAGGAAAGAAAGTAATGAAGCAGTGAGCACTTTAGACGAGTGCCAAAAATGACCGTCGGGAGTCAATGACGGTGCTAATAGAGAAGAGGACTAATGACATGGACATTTGTTTTATGGTATGTTTAATGAGAGATAGAGAGAAAGGGACATGGAATGAGAAACTGATTGTGTGTATGTAGTGGGTGCTCATGCAGACAGAAAGATAAAGAAAGTACGGGAAAGAGGGCCTGTTTGAAGACTAATCGTTCAGTGAGCCATCAGGACCTCTGAGTTTGCTCATAACCTCCCATCTGCAATATGTCTTAAAAGGAAGGTGGCATCAACTGGAATGAGTTGAGTTTTCATGCATGACTCTAAATAATGGAGGTGTGTGTATATGCAGGCGGGAAGAAAATCAGTATGCGGTAGTGATTTGTGTCTTTCCATCCATATCAGTGAATTCTGCCTTCCTTATGCACTCTCAGAAATTCATAGACACATACACATGCACGCCACCTCCCCCATCCACGATGCCTTTTTCTGCTTTCCTCTCTGCAGGCCTCCTTGGTCCCAGGCATTTCAATTTGTTTGCGGTAATCGATCTCGGCCTGGCGCGTTCATATGTATGAAAATGAGATAAAGCTTCGGCGCAGTGGAATTAACTTCTCTGCCCCCCATTAGGCATGGAGCTTCCGAACGCAGGGTTCCAAGAGGCAGCGTCCCACTGCCCCAACCCACCTCCCCCAACCCACACAGGCTGGACCTCTGAGGCGGGGCCCCTCCCTAAACCACCCTTCCTCCTGGTCCCCATTACCTCAGAGGGATGCTGATTATTCACCCCCAGCACACACGCAGCTTCATCACAATCTCTGCCACCGCTGCAATCACAATCACTCAGTTTGACTGCTGCACATACTTGACAAAAACATGCACATGCCAAGACACACACATAGAGGACTGCGTGACAAGTATCTGAAAAGAGAGTATCTGTCAACCTGCAGATTTGTGTTCCTAGATGCCCACAGTCATATTAAAAGACATGCACATCCCTCCCTGCAGCAACTTTGCGCCTTTCAATCTCTGTGACTGAAGCAAATGCTTACATTGTGGAATTGCAAAGCAGCAAAGGAAGTAATATACTAGCCATGGTGGCTTTTAGTATGCACACACACACACACACACACGCACAAATGTTATTGAAGTTAGCAGGAAGTTACACAAATGCAATTCATGAAACAGGTGGCTAGACGCAGGCACAGAAAGCCACAGTAATACCACACTGTGTCTGTCGCTTTACCACACCCAGATAATCAGAAAATCTGCAATCTCCATTTTTGCTGCTCGCGCACTTTTCACTGCCGAAAGGTTACAGAACAAATGTAATGCCTGTCGCTGCCTCGTCCCTCACTTCCCTCCATACACACGCTGTTTCCTCCGCCTGTTTCATTTCACCCACGATATGCTCGACCACATCTGAGGAGAAACATATTTACACGGTGTCACCACGGTGATAACAGCATTATGTTTTTCAAAGTAGCAAGAGGCGCACATAAACACAAGTGCGTCGTATAATTCTGCATTGCATTAATTTGCAATTTCACATGCTATTAATTGCGTCAACGCTTTCGAAAGGGAATTTCATGAATCGCAATCTAATTAGAGGCTAATTTACTTTAGCATTCGGGCTGCTTTTCTCTTCTGTTAACCACATTTATAAACACTCAATGAATTAATAGCGAATAGCTTGTGAATTACATCCTGTGGATTTATGACTGCCAAGCATAATTGTTTTTCCTCTACCCCCCGTGTGCTCGCCCTGCGTGCATGTCAAGTGCAAGAGGAGAGTGAGGGATGGAGAGAGAGAGAGAGAGAGAGAGACAGGGGGCAGAGAGAGAGGAAACAAGAGGGGTGCACAAACTCAAACAATGCTCTCCTCTCTGTATATTCATGTTGTATGATCACTCACAAGCTGCTGACAAGAGAGCCCTTTGGGTGCATCTTGCCCCTCCCCCATCGCCTCCTCCCTCCCCCAACAGCGAGCTGCTTTATGTCAGATATCAGGCAGATTAATGGGATGTAGCTCAGCTGATATGAATGACAGTTCAGACTGTGCTTTGAGGCAAAGGTGTTCACATTTATACAATACGTAGCCCAAAAAACCCACTAACATTTGGCTTTTGGTGGGAAAGGTTAGAATTGGGATTCATTCCCTGGGACAAATGACTTTGCAGTAGTCATGAGTAATAATCAGCTCCAGTCATCAGTGATGGAACCATACACCTGGGCAGAAGCGCAAATTTTTGCTTCTTTTCTGGTGGGATGCAATAATGCACCGCCACAGATTCCGTCCATCTCCCTCCAGCAGCGCTCAAATATCGTTACAAATAGTCAGAACAAAGTTTGAAGCTGAGATTGAATAAGTAACAGATATAAAAAGTAAAAGCCATATTCATCTCCTTCAGAGCTGCATACACAAATCTGGTCTGCTGACTGTGGTCTGTGGCATATTTTAGTGGGTTTCCCCGTGTTTAAAAAAAGCCGCACATGTGTGCTAATTTTGGTGGTGAGGGGCTATATGTGTCCAAAAGGTTTAAAGACTGCCAGTATGCCTGCATAAGCGCCCTTCCCTTCAGCCATTGTCAAACAGCAGTTAGAAAAGAAAATGTCCAGACCTCATATTATTCTACAAGGTGAATTTGACTTGGTGAGATTGTTTCTATTAATTGAATATATTGCATGGTTATAATGCCTTGAAATATGTCATATTATATAAGACATGTATGAACAACTCACATTGAGACTGCAGAAGGGCGCTGCTCCATTTACCTGCTGCGTTCCCTATGCTTTACTAACCCTGGGGCTCTGACTGTTGGAGGCCACCATCCTTGATTTGGGTGTCAGCCTTAAAATGTTGAAGATGCCATGCATCATGCTTCATATCTATGAAATCCAAAACACACCTGTCCTCAGGCAGTTGTTGGCCTCAGGCACTGACCGCGGATACAGGTGTAGCATGATCCTGTTAAAGCTCTTAACCCAGACAGCGAGTTTGCAACTATTAGGGCTAAAAGGCATAAAGGGATTTCTTTGGCCATCTCGTTCATAATTTTAACAGGTCAGAGAGGAACAGCTGAGATGAACAACCGAGACTTGAGAGAGAGGAAGGAGCTTGGCATTGAGAGTAGGGGGCGGGGGCACTAATTAGAAAGAAAGGGTGGAAGGGGCGTGGTATGGAAAGGGGTCACAGGAGGCACAGGAGGTCACAAGAGGCAAATGGAGGTGCGTTAGGCAACTGTCAGTCTCTATAGCAACAGCCCGTTATAGGAAGGGTGAGGGGTGAGAAATTTTGCCTTTTATTTTGTATGTGAGTGAGGGTGTTTCTCTCCACTAATACTGACAGATGGGACCTCATAGAGACACACCCACTTGACCCTCCCTTATGTGCATAAACACAGGCACATACATTTGCTTTCTGCAGTGAAAAGGTTCTCTTGGTAACCGCATCAAATCAACCAAGTGTTGTTGTGAAAGAGGATGTAGACACATTTTGTGGATTGTAAACCCAACATATTGAGAAGGGAAATGACTAACTAGTTCCATAACAGCGGAGGCAGTCATATTGCTGTTGAAATATAACAAGTGTAAGATGATTTGCAGAAGGAAATGAGAGGTGTGATATAGAGGAGGTCATGAACTTAGTCCAAACTCAAATTGCTTTCAGCGTGCACACTTCGTGCACTCTGCAAACTCCTCTATTTGTGCCTCTGTCTCCATATTGTTTTGAGACAATTTCTTGAACCAAACTGATTTGTCGCAAAGGCACGCTTCTTTTCATTAGCTTGTTTTGATGAGCGAAAAGAAAACATTGACTGTACACAGATATAAAACCACTTGGACAAAAGCAGCATGTGTACAATTGTTATACAGAGATGTAAAACCACTTAAAAACATCCTGCATTTTCCTTCTCTTCCCTCCGTCTGAGCTCTTATTGGATTAAGAAACGCACCATTGTGCATGGCATATAGGCCTGTGTGTTGTGACCAGCCCTCCCCCTTCTATAAACATGGCTGCATAATAAAGTGGCTGTGCAGACAATAGACAGAAGAGATGTGGGAACCTGCGCTGCCTGGCACTAGGCTCAGGGAACCAACCACAATTGCTCTTTACAATAACAGATCCCCTACCTTCTTGCCCATTATGCCTTGTTCATGGATTTTCAACTCTGTATCTGATTCCTTTATGCATTTCCTTCCGCCTTTTATGTCTGTTTTACCCCTTCATCTATGCTCACTTGTTCTCTGTTCCTATGCACTTTCTCTTTCTCTCGCTCTCTCTCATTGTGTGTAATTAACCATTTAGTGTGAAGAAGGGCTGTAATTAAAAGTTTGACGTAAGGTTGCAGAGAGCGCCTCAGCTAGAGGGTTTAATGGAATTTACAGTGCACTTGATACAAATGCTAATTTAATTGGCTCTCCTTTTCTACTTCAATTAGAGGTACTGAGGCCACCACCACATTAAAGTCTATATTTGGTTTCCACAACACACCCCTGTAACCTAAATATTTCTGTATATACCTCTCTGTCTCTGCAGCATGCATTGGTTTTTTGTTAAGATGATATCTAAAAATTATCATTGTCCACTGTTGTTAGTCAAACAGCTCACAGTCTGTCTGTTCATCACTTTTGTGGTCAGAAGATGATCACTGATGATCAATGTTGTGCACATTAAGAATTCACAAGAGCTCAAAACTCATTTCACCCAGATTCAAGTGAAGTAATTAACATTCATAGTTCACAATCTGAATTTGAAAGAAGTTCACAGTCCCAAAAAATGAACTAGTTTACGTTCAAGCCTTCCATTTTTGTTTGTTTGTTTTTTAAATAAGATCTTGTGATCATTATTCATGCACAGATATTTCTGAAGACTGGTCGGATGCGTTAACTCGATGTGTTGTTGAAAATTTGTTGCAGATGTGGCTGACGTACAAACTTGTTTTTTTTAGATCTGGCAGGCACACTTGGAATAAAAATGTGAGATTTTTTCCGTTAGGATCTGTACTGATTTGTTCATAAAACACCTTCAGTGATTCATGTGAGCTGGCTTCAGCAGTAATATCACTGCTGCGTTGTCTGAATTGGCATTTGCACTAGCAATGCAGTTGTTGGCTAGTGTGTCGAGCAGTGTTTTCCCCTTGTTGAAATTCGTAGCCCTAGCCCTATGTGGTTAAGTGAAGGAAAAGGTTTAGTTCAGATTTACTTAGGGGGAAACACATGTTGATGGGGAAACAATCTTTGACAGAGCACCGGCATGCTGGGTGCTTAATCCTCAGGTGTAAAACATGAGAGAGCGACGCTTGCATTAACGTGCATTAGTTGCAAACAGAGACGTTCAGTTCACAATTCACCAGAAAACAGCGGCATGTTCAATGAGTGCACTCCTCAAGTGTGTTAATGCACAACACTGATTACTGATCTTGTAAGAAAGTCCCTGACCATCCTTAAGTCAAAATGTCTGGTGTCATAGGTCATCTAGGAGCACAGTAAAAATGTCCGGTTGTAGATTTCCTGAAAAGATTACTGTTACTCGATATTTCAAAATTATGTTTTTGCCATTAGAAGCTGTCAGTCAGTAGTTAGAGAAGGAAACTTCACCTACATTTAGGACTTACTAAGCTGAGAAACCCAGTTTCTGCAAAGCTGTTAGTCATCCAGTTGAGTTCAGATGCAGTACGCTTGTAACGTCACTAATTTTATGTGTGGATTTCATTGCTTTTCACTGGAAGTGAGTGTCACCATCATACCCTTCACTTTACTCATTTAGTCTTTGACAGACACTCATCTGACGGCTTTCCCCAGTTTTTTTTTATTAGTGTTTTTCTGTAGCCCCCAACTCTCCAAAAGCACTTAACCCATCAATCATGGATTAAGAAAAGATCTCTCCTCCTCAAAATGTAAGATGTGTCTCAGTAGATGTATTTATGTTTATTCAGGGCAGAGAGGAGCTGTGTCTGACACAGACTATTCTTCTCACCTCTAACACATTCAGACTGCCGTTTTTACCGTCTCATTTGTGTGTGTATGTCTGCATACGCACACACACTCTGGAGAACATTAATTCTCACTGATACACTTGTTAAATACAGATTACACCATAGATGGCTACACATTACCTAGCGGGATGGTGTTATAGCAGCACTTTTCTTGAAAAATTCATCATTTTTTTTTTAAATCTTTTTTTCTTTTTCTTGCAAGCATAGAATAATGTAATTGAACAGGTTTGTGACTATGTATACTGTATCATGACTATTTTAGAGAAATACGTCACTGCTTGTGCAGGAGATGTGGTCATCTGCAACACAAGGGAGCTGCAGCATGGATACGCCCTTGTTGCTACAACAACACAAACACAGGCTGTGTGAAGCAGGGTGTGTGCGAGGCACGCTGGAGCTGGGACTTGTGTGTCTGTCTTCTTAGTTTGCCTGCTTCCTGTATCAGACTAGCAACAGACATAAACAGTAAGCTGACTTTCTGACCAAATTGTTGAGGAAACTTAAGACTAACTCTTTGGAGCTCTGGCAGTTTCTTTAGAGTGTTTAATCCGTGTATGAATTGCATAGATTTGGCAAATTAGATAACAGATTAAAAAGGAAATCCGTCATTGAGAAATGTTTGCGTGACTGTATTGTCAGTAAGGAGATGTGCACAGGTGGAGAACGAGATCAAAAGAGGCAGATAGCCAGAACTCCTATTTTTGAAGTAGGTCACCTGCTGAATGTTTTAGTGGCTCATTTTTCTGCTCATATTCATAATCACACAAAAAAATGTAAATACAGTCAACTTTCTATTTTGTTTCTTGCTTGTCAACTATTTGGGACTTTTTTTAAAATTTAATATACATTAAGTGAAATTTTGTATTGCTGTGAAAACCAACAAATTTCTGCTTCAATCAACCTTATTTGTTCGTAGTTTCTCGACAAAAAACAAATTTTACAAGATTACAAAGGAACACATCAAGAGAACACTATAATATACCTCAGCCCAATAATCATTTTTACTAAATAGAGCTTGAATGCATGATAATGTAACTTGTGTTGTTCTGGCTGCTAACCGCTAACATTAAGTAGCTCTCCTTCTGCCAATGTCAACACAAATTTGTTGTTCCCAATGTAGCATTATCAGGGAAAAGACAAGGTGCATCCCCTGATGCCTCAATTGTCTGTTAACTGTTTCCCTTTGTCCCAAAGGTGTCGTGGGAAAGATTCGTCCCTAACAGGTTTTCTGTTGTACCAGGGATGACAGGACGCTGTTAGTTTAGAGCCCTGCTTTTAGCCTGTGCAAAACTGATGTGGCATAATAGAAAAACATCGGCCACTGCCATCACTGAAGGTTATTTTATTTGCCGATAGGTCAATGGCAATCAACCAGGTGAATGTAGGCCAGTACTGATGTTCAACTGATAAATTGGTGCATTCCTAGTTACCAGGCTTCTGTTTGAGCAGTGAGCAACACCCAATAGTGCAGACTGCATCCTGGTACTTCCTGGATCGTAGAAGAGTACAGCCTGGAACCAAAACTAGAACTAAGTTTAAACTTCCTGAGGTCTTTAACAGGTTACTGGGTTTGTTAAAAAGTTCTGTCACAACCTTCAAGTAACACCTCACAGCAAGGGAAAAAGAGAAAGAGATGTCAGGACAGGGGCTGGGGGCACAAAATGTGCACTAGGTAGAAAAATTGTTTGGAGTTGGAGGAGATGAAAGAAATGGAAAAGAAAGCAGAGAGAGGTCGGGTGGAGGGGAGACATTTGGAGTGCGGAGATGGAGGACTAGAAACAGGCAAATGGCAAGGTAAGGAGACAGAAACAAGACAGGGGAGAAAAGAGACAGGAGCACAAGAGATGAGGGATCAAGATGGATAAAGGCCCAGAGGGAGAATAACATAGTGAGCAGAGAACACCAGGCTGAGAGACAGGTAGACACGGGGGGAAAAAGGGAGATGGAGACGGAGAGAGAGAGAGCAGTGGTGTTATGGAGCAACCCGCTGATGGAAAGACAGAGAAGGGAGGGGAGGTGATTGGAAACGGAGTGGGGAGGACAGCAAGGAAAGGGGGCAGGGCAGCGTGTGTTCACTGTCCTGCTGTCTGATTGGTCGAGGCAGTGTCAGGCGGGCCGGGATGAATTTAATCAGAGATGTGCGTCACCAGCTGCAGTTCCAAGCCAACAGCAAGCCAGCCAGATACTGCTGGAGGGGGGCAGGCTCTCTCCCTCTGTCTCCCTCCCCCTCTCTGCATGTGCATTTGACTAAAATCTCATCGGTGGAAGGGGCTGAAAACAACTGTGAAAGTCTCTTTTTAAGTGTATGTGTGATACATTGGTATATTTTCAAGAAACATGTAGAGGCGTTTGTGCCTCTGTGGACGTGCGTGTGTAAAGGGCATCATTAGAAGAAAGACGACAACAACAATGTTTTGCCTACAAATACCTCGCCACATATGCACAGTAGTTCTCTTCCTGTGGAGGAGTTGTGTTTTAGATGTGTCTGTGTAACTGCAAATTCAAGTTCCTTGCATATCCGTGCTGTTTCTGCGTGTCAGCAGGTAGGCAGCCATCTGGATTAGTGTTGCGCTCACTGAGAGGGCCTCTGTTTTTAGCTTTTAGACAAGCTCTTGGCAGGCACAGTGAATACCTCTGCTCTCTGAATTTACTTTAACCTCCAGTGTGGCAGCTTTGGCCCGTGTGTGTGTGTGTGTGTGTGTGTGTGTGTGTGTGTGTGCGCGTGTGTGTGTGTGTGCGTGTGTGTGCGTGCATGCGTGCGTGTCACTGTGTGGTTAATTGCCAGCAGGAGTAGTTCTCACACTAGACAGAATGAAGCTTTAATTGACAAATTATTTCTATGCCATCAATTTCCCACTATTTCATGGTTTGAAAAAAACATCCCCTTCCCTCCACACAGACTCGCACAACCTTTGTCTTTGTCGTTACTCTCTCTCTCGTCCCTTGAGTGAAGGCAGACTCAGCTGTTGTTTAGAACAGCCATATCTATCTTGGGACTATAGAAAACAACATCATCAACTCTATTCATCATGCATTTACCCACGGACCAAGAAACTGTAATTCACAGCAGCTCTTAGGTCACTAGCAATTGGCAGTCATTATGAAAGCAGCTGTTTGTGAGTGGCAGGGAGCTCTCAGGTAGAGTAGTGCCATACCAGATCTAGTTGAGTTTCCTCATAGGTGCATACAGCCACAGACTCGCACCAACATCCTCCGCAGCTTCCTCAGTAAGAATTATTCAGTGTATAGGTCAGGCAATCTTTTTCCCCTCAGCCTTGCAGCACCCCAGAGAGGAAACTTTAGCCAGGCCAATCTGTTTGGTTGGTAGCTGTCCAGGCTCTACTAATAATAACACCTTTCAGGCTAACGCTCAATTAGATGGCTGGCTGGTCACTGCAACCAGCAGGGAAAGGGTCAGGCCGAGGCCAAAGCAGCAGGGAAAGGTGTGTGTGAGTGTTTGTGTGTGTGGGGAGGGGGCAAGTGAACAGAGTGTAATGAAGAGGAAAGGATGTGTCTCCATGTGTTTGTGTGTATGTGTATTTGTGTGTGTGTGTCAGTGTTCAGTCAGCAGAAAAAATATGACCTTTTCATAGAGTGCGTCTGGGCCAGTAACATATGTTCGACAAAAGGCTGCATGAGGCAGTTAACTTAAAGGGACATGCCACACCAACATACAGTGCAGACAAACACACTCAATTATCAACACCTGCTGTGTACTACACATAAGATTCAATAGACGAAATTAACTTTTCAGAGACTGCATGAACAGGTGTTGAAAATAAAACATGTCTGTTTTGTATTCTTTAAAGATTTTCCCCATAAATAGGACCGTTCCATCACATACTGCTCGAATATAACATCATTAGACGGCTTTTTTCTGTGTTATCTCCACATGTACAGTTCATATACACTGTAGCCCATTTTCGCCAGTGTGATGAAAAAAGGATCATGCTACGTAATTATAATGAGAAACTATCTGAAAATGACTTAGTGCCCCAAAATGACTAAGTATCCCAAAATAAGGAGTTAGTATTTCTAAATAACAACTAAGTATCCCAAAATAAGGAGTTGGTATCTCAAAATAAAGACCAAGTATCCCAAAATAAGGAGTAAGTATCCCCTAAATGATGAGTTTGCATCTTAAAATATTGACTATGTATCCCAAAATAAGGAGTTAGTAATTCAAAATGAAGACCAAGTATTCCAAAATAAGGAGTTAGTGTCTCAAAATAAAGACCAAGTATCCCAAAATAAGGAGTTAGTATCTCAAAATAAAGACCAAGTATCCCAAAATAAGGAGTTGGTATCTCAAAATAAAGACCAAGTATCCCAAAATAAGGAGTAAGTATCTCAAAATAATGACCAAGTATCCCCTAAATGATGAGTTTGCATTTTAAAATATTGACTATGTATCCCAAAATAAGGAGTTAGTATCTCAAAATAAAGACCAAGTATCCCAAAATAAGGAGTTAGTATCTCAAAAGAATGACCAAGTATCCCCTAAATGAGTTTGCAACTTAAAATATTGACTATGTATCCCAAAATAAGGAGTTAGTAACTCAAAATAAAGACCAAGTATTCCAAAATAAGGAGTTAGTGTCTCAAAATAAAGACCAAGTATTCCAAAATAAGGGGTTAGTATGTCAAAAGAAAGTGTCCCAAAATAAGTAGTTAATATCTCAAAATAAACACTAAGTGTCCCAAAATAATGAGTTAGCATCTTAAAATATTGACTATGTATTCCAAAATAATGAGTCAGTATCCCAAAATAAGGAGTTAGGATCTCAAAATAAACACTAAGTATCTCAAAATAAGGAGTTAGTATCTCAAAATAATGACTTAGTATCCCCAAATAAGGAGTTAGTATCTCAAAATATTGACTATGTATCCCAAAATTATAAGTTAGTATCCCAAAATAATTAGTTAATTAAAATGATAATGATAATTAAGATAGAATAATGATGTAGTATCCCAACATAATTAGTTAAAATCACAAAATAGTGACTTAGTATCTCAAGATAATGAGAAGCTTTCTTAAAGTATTGACTTAATATCTGAACTTAGTGAGAAACTATGTTAAGTCTTTATTTTGAGAAAGTTTATTCTTATAATGAGCTAACAGGATCTTTTTTATGACACTGGCAGAAATGGACTTCCATACATATAGATATTGTAACATTAAGGAATGGCTTAAACTGGACTAATGCTCAGAAAATTTCAGCCACCCTTTTTTTGGTCACCAGCTGTCAAATGTCAGCACCACACAGCCAGATATCATTTCTGTTATTTAAGGGACTAATAGTGAGTTAACCCAGACGTTAATACCTTGCTACCTGCATGTGTCTTTCTGTGTGTGTGTGTGTGTGTGTGTGTGTGTGCCTGTGTGCCTGTGTATTGTATCCATCCAGTGCCAGAGCCTGCTCCCACTAAGCCCAGTCCCGGCCCACCCCATCACCTCCACCCCGCCAGCCCTACGCTGCCCCTCTCCTCCTCCTCTTCTTCTGGCAATGGCAAGCGCGCCTCCTCCAGTAGCCAACTCCCGACTCAGACTCCCCCTCAGCAGCAGTGCCAGTTGTCCTCTGCCAGTGCTCGCTACCCGCCCAGAGAGGTGCCCCCGCGCTTCCGCCAGCAGGAGCACAAGCAGCTACTGAAGAGAGGCCAGCCACTGCCTGCAGGAGCCCTCAGCGCTCTCACCCTCTCCTCCTCCTCTTCCTCCTCCTCTTCGCCCTCATCATCTTACTCTTCTTGTTCTACGACTACCAGCAGCACTTCCCCAAACTCTGCCACGTCCACTGCGAGCAAACGTCACCCAGGTTTGTGTCAATACAGTCAACAAAATTGCCCCAGAATAGATTTATTTATTTATTTATTTATTTCATTTCAATGCTTTTGTGGTGGCTGTGTGCAATTTTTTTCACTCTTTAAACTTCATTCAGTCTGAGATTGTTTTTAATTTTTGTGCATGTCGGCTGTATTTTGGCTGCATATTTAGTGACATTTCACTCAGTGAGCTTTAAATCTAACATTCTGCTTCGACCTTTGTTTCTCTCACTTTGATTTTCCCACATTTTGTGAGACAAATGTAACATGCTGGGAATTATAAATAGTTTTTTAGTATCCTACATTACGCTTCATTTCAGAGTTTGTATTCAGTTTGCCTTGGTGCAGACACAGCAGTTTGCAAAGCAGCATTGACAGATTTACTGCGTTCTAGGCATAATAAATTATGGCGATTATAATTGTAGCTTAACGACACACCTTCACTTTCTGTCAGAATAAAATAATGACGACATACAGCTCCTATATTACGTGGGTAGGCAGACGAATTTAAAGCCAAATTAAAATTTAAGACTTTAGCCTAAGCTGTTTTCAGTTGAAAGGATTCTGATAGGTTTGTGCTATTAGAGTGTGCAAGTCTGGATCCTGGTGCAGATATCACTGGCAGTAATTAGGCCAACTTCTTTCAGAGCCTTGAAAAATCTTGTTTAGACATTTTAGTGTTAGTCAGAAGAACACGGTTTAGTTGTTTAAGCCTCTGCATGCTCTTTTGCTCGACTCACAGGACCACACACTCGTACACACACTCGCACTCTCAGACCTCTGTAGCCAGCGGTAATCTTTTAATGAACTCACCGGTGGCCTCTAAGATCACTAATACTGAACCTGCCTTAAGGTGCTCATTGTGCGGCAGCTTGTATGTATTCGTATGCAAGTAATGCGTTGATAAAGGATGGTCATGATTTATTTATAGTATTGTTACAGCTATTTTCTCTCCATTTATGGATATCACGGTATTTCTTTTTCACATGCACACTCAAGATTTTCTCAGTTTTTTCAATCATTATTTCTGCTTATTGTGAGTGCATTCTTCTGAAAGGCTTTTTCTGTGTGAAGCAATCACAACCATCTGCTAATGTACACAGACACACCTCAGATCTTCTAATGCAACACACACGGACATAGATGCAAGGATATCTCTGTAGCACGCAGTGTTTTCATGTTCAGGTTAGCTAGAGCTTTCTTGAGTATCTGCTCACATCTTTGTTGAGTTTCTCTTCTCTCAGTCTCTTTTTTCCCCTCTTTCTTTTCATCAGTGCTCCTTTGCCACTCTGTGCTGCCTTTCATTACTGACTCAACATTTGCTGGGACAACACCAGGCACTCAGTAAACAAATCTGCAGCAGCTGTGTGGTGCAAGGCTAGCTAGTGAGCAAACTACAGCCCTCTGCATCACAGAGGCAACTGGTACTTGAATGCCCTGTTTAGTCACCGTTGTTTTTGTGCTTGGGCCTATGCCACCGATAACAGCTTTAAACAAAAGCTTAAAGTTTGTGTAGCCTGTCAGTTGAAGTCTGTTTTTTGCAAGCTGTGCCTTATTTAATAGTTCATTTAAAGAGTAAGTTTAGTATTTCAACCTGGACTTAAATATCTCACATTTTTTGTGTCAGATTGTTATTCATTTTAGTGTCTGGCAACTTATAGAAAGCATCCCTACAGAGCTCAGTCTTGTTGTTAGGATAAGATCTTTTTTTTTAAATCAGAAAAAGCCCCGAAAATCGCCAACGCCAATTCCACCAGAATCCATTTAAATAAACAGTAATTAGGGTGTACAGAGCCAGCATATTTTCACATCTAGCTGGGTGAATTGAGGGTTTATTTTAACCAAACCAGAGTTGGTGTGTTTCAGTGAAGTGTGCTGTATGGTGATAAAATTACTGTTTATTTAAATGGAGTCTGGTGGGTTTGGCGATAGCAGTTTCAGGGCTGTTTCTGGTTAAACAAAAAGGATCTTGAGGTTTGTCTCTGTAGGGATACTTTCCATAAGTTGTCAGGCACTTGAAATAATAATACCAGTATGTCCATAGCAAAAGCACTTTTAGTGGATGTAAATTGACGGTGCATAATTGCCCCAAGTGGTTACATTGCAGCCTGTTTTGCTGTTGCCATCTGCAGCCCTCTTGCTCAGTAGAGGACAGTTTCAAAGATTTTTGTTCCCATTAGTCATCTAGACATAAAACATGGAAAAATAGGGTCCAGGTTGAAAAATACAGAATTTATCCGTAAATGAAAATGTTATAAATCAATCTGGTTTTTTTTTCAGGATTTTACAAACAATATTTAAATATTGATACTTGTATTTTTTCTCTATTTATTATCAGTTCAGAGGCTAAGACTTTCTATTATGATATTTATTTTCTGTGCTCAGCTGTTTAGTGCAGGGTTTCCTCAGCTGTGGGCCAGGATCTAAATTTGGCTGCAGGCTTAACTCACTCAAGAGAAGCAGCACCTCTAAGCCTTTAGATTTAAAAGAATATATTTCTCCTTTTGGCTTCAGACAAGTTAAGCTCCCCTGGTTCAGTGTATTAACCTATAATGTCCTTAATATTGTCCTAGTCCAGCGGTTGTTGTCCTTTTTGGCCTTTACCTCGCCCCGGTTTTCCCAGGGGTCCCTCAGTACAACACAGCCTGTGGCATAGTAGCCACTAGCTCTGCTTCCACCCCGTTTCCCTCTCGTTCCTGTCCCAAGGGCTTCCCCTTCACAGCCTGTTCCGTCCTGTCCTGTCTGCTCAGCTAATAGCCTCGAGCTAGTGGCCCTGTTGTTGCAATGATTCTGGCATACATAATTTAGAGAGTGGACGTTGTAGTTAAACTTACTACCCTGCACTTGAAGATTTAAGCCCAAGCCTCTACTTTCTTCACCCAAAACATCACTACTTTGGAAGTGGGGAGTTTGAGAAACAACATAAATTTGCACAATAATACTATACCAGGTTCTGCTCTTGTAGTCCCAGCTGCAGTGGTTGTGTTTGCAGCAATATGAAGAATCTGAAATGGAGTTCCAACAGATTATTTTATTTATGCATGACTTCTATTTTTGCAAGACAACACATTTGCAATGCTGTGTTTTGAACTTACCCAACCATGTAAACAAAGTACATGGATTAATTAAATAAGTTAACCATCAAGTCACCAATCATTTACATCATTATCATAGGTAAGAGAATCATTTATAGCTTTTTCTAAATTTGCACAACTTTTATCAAAATGACAGTATCATGTCAGGTTCATGCAATATTTTATGTACCCAGTCGGCATGCACAGACACAAAGTTTTCTTCGTCAGTGTAACTGTAAGGAACGGATGAACTCTGTTTTGAGGACATGTTTTTCTGACCTCACTGGTGAGGTTACTGTCGCCCAAAGGGATGTGATGATGTTCCTCCACACCCTTTTTCACTTGTGTGCACATGCAAACACAAACACATGTGCATAGATGTAGTGTCTGTGCAGCAGTAAAAAACACACTAGTGACCTAGTTGTGTCCTCTCAGATCTGTGTCTGCCTTGCAGGCCAGCTGGCTCAGAGTTTAAAGGGGTACACACACACATGCACGCACAACCACACATGCGTGTTGGTTTAAAAGCCAGCAAAACTGCAGTATTATTGAGTAGATATCCTAAGGTGGTTAAATGCATTCCTTTTGTCCTACTTTTGTTTACTTTCCTCACATTTGGTTCAGAAAAATCAACCTGATTTCATTTAGATGCTATACTAAGTTTAAGTTCATGTGACTTGTAACATTCCAGCAGGCTACCCACACACACCGCCCCATCCCGAAAGTCTGAAAGGCAACCCCCTCTAAAGTCAAGGGCATTCACACCACTCCCACGTAACCTCCGCTCTCTGAAACCCATTTAATTGTCCCAAACACCAGACAGAGACCCCCTGTCCCCTCTCCCTCCCTCCCGTCGCCCCATCCCCGTCTCTCCAGCTGACTGGGGACCATTAAGTAGTCCTGAGCAGCCAGCAGCCGTCCAGACAGGCTCCCCAGTAGCAGGTGCTGAAGTGGGGGGTCTCTTAAGACTGTGGGAACTGCAGCCCAACAGCTGTTTGCTGGTCACCCAGTTAGAGTATGTAGCCAGAAGGCACTCTGCTGGGTGCTGTTAAAACACTCAGCCCTTTCATTTGTGCCCTTTTAATTTTCAGGTGAAGCAGTTGGGCTTGTGAGCATATCTTGTATACGTTAAATGCATTTTGTGTACGTGGAACAGAGTGGGGTTTTCTTTTAAAAATGCTTAAAATGCAAAATTCAAAGTGAATGAGTTGTCTGGACACAGTTCTCAACATGGAGGTGGCTGATCCAGTGGCTAGCTCCATAAACAGTGCTGACAGAGCCAACGGTTTTAACCTGGAAGGTGGGCGCTACGCTTGCGCGACAGAAGTCCAGATATCAGCAGTATGAGCGCTGTGCAGTGCAGCGATGAGGTAGCCAGTGGGATACACACATGCACTAATATGCACGTGCAGCCAGACCAGTTTACCACAACAAATCACATAGAAGCTCAGACTGCATCAGAGGTAGCGTGACTTTATTCTCTGCTAAGGATGCCATTATTCCTTCAAATCTTTAAACAGCAAAGAGTGGTTTGCTGCTATTTTTATACTCTGAATGTCTCGTATAGAACCTTTAACAATTTTCTTTTTTAAAACATGTTCCTCAAGTACCTTCTCATGGTACCCTCTCATGTTAATGTGAGTGTGCTTCTTCAAACATGGTACCATTAAGATATAAAAATAACTACCACTTAGGTCTTGTATGTTTTAAAACCATAATCACAAGACTACTTGGCCCTAATGAAGCCGGGGAGGTATAGATCGCCCCATGTGCTCAGGCTGTGACACATACACACACATACGCACACAAGTGATGGAACCCCCTAGTGGCTTCATTAATCCAGCCTCTGTCAGGGAAACCAGAGAAGTCACCATGGTCTCGCACTCCTATTTTTTCTCTTCTCTCAGCAGAGGTAAACAGACATGAATAATGAGCTTTTTAAACCCTCCTGTGACCATTTCCTCAGTCTTTCTTTCCCTCCCTGCTTCCGGAAAAACAAGTACACGCCGTCTTTGATCCTAGTGGGCGTAAAAGCACTCCTCAAAGAGAGATGGAGAGGGTCTATTTGAGGACAAAAGACTACTAAACGTCCCCTCCTGCTCTGGTTCTGGTGTTATGTCACCCCACGGTTTGCTCTGAGAAAACCAAGCGTAGTGTTCAGCACACAGTTAAACTAAGGATTTCATTTATTGTCACACCATCTCTCTGAGTCTGTTCATGCTTTCTCTCTCACCGTCTCCCTTTCTTTTCCCTTGCCACTGCAAGTGCCAACCCCTCCCCCCAGACTTTCCTCCATCTCTCCCTACCACCCTCTCCCTCTCTCTTTCTGTCACCCTGCCTTTCATTTCATTCAAAGGGGAGGGGAGGCATTTAATTCTTGGCTACCTGCCCATTTCTATGATGGCAGCTAGTCTCATTATCAGAAGCTCATCTCTCGCTTCTTTCTGCCTCAACTCTAGCAAGCTGGCATCACAGCTTTAATGTGTTGTCGCTGTTGTTTAATGTCACTTTTTCAGCACAAGCACTCCTGGTGTGCTCATCATCAGGAATTGTTTTGTTGTTATTTAGCTCCAGTCCAGGTTCTATGCAGAGAGCAGGCATGCATCTACACGCATGGACTTGCACATACATACGCACAAAAAGGCAGCTATGCCTCCTGTTGGAAGCATGAGGAGCCATAAAGGGCCCCTTGCTTTTTAATTTTGACCCTTTTCATTCACAGAGCGTAATAAGAGTCTGCCCTCCTAATTGCAACCAGAATGAAAGCAGCACCACATTACTGACACATGATTGCAAATGGTGGATGGAAATAATTGTCCCCTTTTCTTTGTTTTTCATGTTCAGCTTGCTTTCGACTCTCCCCCCCTGCCAAATCACAGCTTTGCCAAGAACCAGCAAGATCTTTCTATTGGAATGTCTGGGGAGGGAGTCGAAAGGGGGACAACAGGGGCATGTTGAGGTGAAAGAGGAGAGACTTCGTTAAGCATTAGTCCACACATGTATGCATGTATCTACAGAGGTAGACACAGTAGCATTAGCGCCTATACAGTATATTGCAATCCAATCCAGTAGTCCAGCAATAAATACTCCTAATGCAGAGCTCCTAATGTTCCATTTTGGTTCCCACATTTGCCATTTATGTTGCACATAATGCCTGCGCATTCTGCACATACTATTGGTCCAAAATATAACTCGCACCCAGTAGCAGCAGTGCATTGCTGGTATCCATATTGTTTTTGAGCGGGTAGCTTGCCACAGACATACTGAGAGGATGTCTGCTGTTTCCCCATCCTTGCACAGATCTGTGTAAGCACTCTGAGAGTGGCGCTGGTGCACCTCTCCTCAGGTATTTTTCCACTCTCTCTCTCTCTCTCTCCCCTCGACTGACCCCTTTTTTCCACCGCAGGCAACACACAGTCCTTTTTCTTTCCTTTTTTTGTTTTATGTGGATTTTTTTGTTTGAAATTTGGTTCGTTCACAGTGTCTGTGACAGAAGTGATAAAAAAGACGGCTGCTTTCCAGGCTTTGATTAACTTATCATGTAACCTTTTTTTTATACTCTTCAGGAAACAAAATGTGCAAATGAGACCGAGACAAAGAGAGAGAGAAAGAGACACCGGGTGGGTGAGGGGTCGACTGAACCAAATTTTCCCGAGGCTGCAGCCTCTGAGCTTTTTGGCTATGTTTCAGGTCTGATAAAACGGCGCTTCTCTTTTTGCTCACAAAACTAGCATTGGCAGAGCACGGACAAAACAGAAAGGGAGTAACATCAGTGGCCTTTAATGATGCTGTCATATTTCTCTCTCTGCGTTTAGAAAACAAAATCGCTACAAGCCACTGAGAGCTTGCAGTGGTAACTGAAAGGACCAGCTGTTTGGCTTTTGTTCTTTTCTTTACAAATTGACTAGGTGGCAAGCAGGCATGCGCCAAACCAATAGATCTGACATTGTGCCAAACAAGCCTCTTATGAAACAGAGACACTTTACACACAATTTTGGGGAAACTCTAACCTCATGAAAACCTACACTTAGGTGCATTAAACATGTTTTATTCTAACTAAGATAAATGTAGTTTGCTTATTTGCTAGACAAACATATCTCAGTATTCAATGTGTCAATACCAAGTCCCAAAAATTGTTTCTTAATGCTCTTATTAGTTTGCTGTCTTATGGGCACCAGGCAGTATCTTACTATTTTTTGAGTCCACTTTTTAAGAATGAAAGTTTGACTGGACAGGTTTGTGTGCAGGCATTGCTTTTGTGGTCTGTATTACTTTAGACATCTATAATGTCAAGACCAAGGTATTATGAGATGGCTGAGAAAATAAAATGTATTACTGTAACATTTGTTCCCTGGACACCATATGTGTTTTACTGAGTGAATCGACTAAAAGGGAACTCATAAAAAGTCCAATTAAAGGTTTTCTAAATGAAAGCTCACATCTGGCTTTTTTTTAAGTTTGAACAAACTCCCTTCATTATAATTGGCACTGTCACAGCAGCTGTGAGGGATCACTTTTGATGTGATGTTTAAGTAGTTTTATTTCTATGATCAACTGATTGCAAACTGCAGACTAGTTTGTGTTTGTACGTGCGTGTCATCAGTCTGACGACCCCGTGCGATAAAGCTGCCTGGGGAGTGGAGATAAGTGTGTTCAGGCAAAAATTGTATTCACAGCCACTCTGTGGCGTGTTGCGCAGTATCTTAAAGCCACATAACTGCCAGCGTTTGTGTGTCCACACACAACTCAAACAAATGGACTTTTCCCTCATCTCAGCGGATTGTTTTGACCACTGGGTCTTTATCTCATGATGGATAACTTATAGCTATTATGGAAATCACTGCAACAATCTGATGGAAACTAATGGCAGAGTAATGGAAGGTAAAACAGCTTAATTACCGAATGAGGCAAATATTTTACAAACACAGCCTGGGTCTTATAATTAAGGGTTAGTGAGCCACGCTTACTGCAGCTGCTCAGGAGGGTAGCCAGAAATATATTATTGTCTAGTGGGCTTCTAATGCTTGTTGAAAAGGACTGCTTGTGTTACATATGGTTTGGTATCACATTTTGTTCATGTTTAATGCATTGCAGCCATCTGAAGAAAAAAAAACGTATTAGGCATGTGTAATCGTCACAAGGCATGTAATGTTTGCATAAGAATACCATTTTTACATGCAGTACTGACTGTTCACGGAAACATTGACATTTGCTGAATGAAAACACCCAAACTCTAAAATAGATAAATCTAGTTTATATATCTAGTTTTCATCTACACATTTTGATTGTTTTATAATACACATTCATTTTCCTCTCTCCTCGTAAGAGTGAATGGATGAATTTCTCCCTTGGTATCCCTGGTTGGCATGTGTGCTTTCGAGATTCCTTGCATTTCTCATTGGTTTTTAGCCCATTACATGAGGCTGGCCTAGTGGTTAGGATGTTTGCATGCTGGATCGATAGCCTCCCTGCTCTCACCCACTAGCATTAATAAGATTATTGATTAGCTGCCTCCCACTGATTGATTACCCCTTTACAGCATCGAATCAGTCTATTATTAGTCCCCCCTCTGATGGGATGCTTTTGTGCCTAATGAAATTGGTTGTGTGCGATACCATGTTGGTTAGAGAATCATTAAAAATGCTGTTTTTTGGTAGAGTGGTACTGAATTTGTGAAGTAAGTAGTAGGACACGATTTACATGCAGTCCTTAGCTCCTGGATCGTGATACACGCATGCACATGCAGTATTATGTACATGTAGGTAGTGAGAAGCCACCAGAGACACGCACGTATTCACACAAGCTTGGAGGAAGTGTTTCGTGGTTTCTTAGTGCAGTGCAGTCGGAGGAGGAGTAGGCCCGGCGGAGCGTAGGGAGTGATGGATGAGAAGCCGTCCTGGTTTCATTCCAATAAATGAGCGGCGTTCCACTTGGGCTTCCCTTCACAGCCCCAGCCAGTGAAGCCACGATGGAGACGGATGGGCCTCTCACTGCTGGGTCTTAGAGGAGAGCAGAGGGGAGAGAGGGAGGAATTAAAGGCTGTAGGAAGAGACGGGGGCAAAAAGTGCGAGAGGAGACATGGTCAGAGAGAGAAAAGGGGGAGGAGGGGGGTTGTAATAGATAAGGGAAGCTTGATAGCGAGAAGGAAGTAAGGGGCAAAACAAAACTGCTAGGAAACAGGAAACGAGTCAGAAAGGAAAGTGGAAAAGGACGTTAAGTGAAAAGTGAAGAGAAACAAAGGAAAGAAAGGTGGATTAAAAAAAAACAAAGAAAGCGGGGTTCCATCTCCCTCTTTGTGTTCAGCCGACTGCACCAGGCCAAGGATGTATGGATATGCCGTAGCTGATATGACATGTAGCACGCTTGGCTGTGCATTCTGATTATGTGTTGGATTGTGAAACGTGCAAGTGTGACCATCTCCTGCCAAGAAGTCTGATAGCTAGTATTAACCAGCCAAGAAGATAAAATTGGTCCAGGGGACATACAGGGTGCTGCATTACATGATGCTCCATAGTCTAAACTAATGTATCCTCCCAGTTTTGTTTTCTCTTTTTCTTTGTTTGTCTCTACTTCTGTTACTCTAAATCTTCTTTATTTCTTGCATCTCTGCATCTTCTGTCATTTAAATCTTATTTTGTTTCCTTCTGGCTGACTCATCATCTCCACCTATTTCCTGTGTTGGATTCCTCTGTTACGCTTTGTCTTAACCTCTCTTTCCTCTCTCCCTCTTTTCTCTACAGACATATCCCTCCAGAGTGGCTCCGTTGCCCAGTATGAGACCTCTCATTGGGGAGCCTCTTTGCCAGCTGACAGCTCCTCCAGTGCCAGCAGCTGGGACAAAGTGATTATTGACGGAAGTGACACAGAAGCTTGGCCCTCCATCAGCCGCAGCAGTGACCCCAGCCACCCTGCAGCACCAGAATGCCCCTTGGGCTCAGCTAGCTCTAACGCAGACACCAGTGCTGTCACTACCACCAGTAGTAGTAGTTTTCTGAGTATGGCCACAGGTGCCGCAGGCCAGCAGGCCCACTACCCCTCTCTCAAAGCTAACAATAACATGATGACGGGACCTGGGTCAGCCAGTACATGCGGCAATAGAGGCTGGGGCTCCGATGGGAAACAGGATGGTATGAACGGCGGCCGAGTAGGGGCGCCCAATAACTGGGGCTCTCCCAATTTTAACTTGAACCTCAATCCCAATGCCAACCCATCAGCCTGGCCTGTTCTGGGCCATGAGGGTGGTGGAAGTTGTGGTATTGGCGCCAGTGGCGTGTCAAACTCCCCATCCCTCCCACCAGGTATTAATGGCAATGGAAAAATGGGAAATGGGAGCCTTGGAGGAGCAGATAATGGTGGGGGAGGTTGGGTTGGCATGATAAGTGCTAACGAAAATGATCAACAGCACTCTTCAGCCACCACAAGCTTGTCTTTTAAAATGGAACCTTCTAACCTTAACACTGACGGACCAAACCACACTAAGCAGCAGCAGCAAGCTCAGGAGCCTATGAGTCCTATCCATGGGATAACTGGCTGGGGAGGCCAGTCGCCCACTGAATCATCCCAGCTCAATGGGGACACAACAGGCAGCTCTGTATGGGGTAGTGGAGAAACCAAGGCAGCTGACTCTCCCAAGGACTCAGGCTGGGACTCAACTCCCTCTGGAAACCTTTCTGCCTGGGGCCGCCAAGGCAGTGGTGGAGGAAGTAGTGGAAGTGGTGGCTGGGGGGACTGGGGAAAATCCTCTGGTGGTGGAGAAACATCTAAAGGTTGGGACTCTGTAGATGCTGGTAGTACTGGATCAGGCCAAGAGCAGCAACTTGGCTCATGGGGACAGCAGCCTAGAACAGCCCCAGCAAGCGAGGGTAGTGGGGACAGCAGTGAAAGTCAATCTGGCCACAGAGACAGGTCCTCCAGCACGGATTTTACCCCCATGTTACCCCGGCAGGACCTGGACCCTAGGGTGCTGAGTAACACTGGTTGGGGACAGACCCCCATCCGGCAGCACACTGTATGGGAGATGGAAGAAGCAAACTCTGATGATGGGAAGAGCAAAAGCAGCTCAGACACCATGGGAGGCTCCAGCTCTAATGGTGGACCTTCATCCATCAATGGAGGTACCATCAACCCGAAAATTGGCCCCAGTCAGAGGCCTGGGTCTGGAGAAAAAAGTGACAGTGAAGGATCATCATCCTCTGGCTGGGGAGCCCCTCCACCTCAGCCTATCCAGACTGGATCAGGATGGGGAGACCCCCCACAGTCACACAGCAAAGCGCCAAATGGCACTACCAGTGGCTGGGGTGACCCTTTACCTACCAGTGGTCCTAGAAATGGAGGCACACCATCCTGGGGCTCTGAGGACAAGTCAACCAGTTGGGACGATGGCCTGACGAAAAGTCAGCCTACTAGCTGGGGAGAGGGCCCCAAAAGCTCTCATGGATGGGGCAACAGTAATGGGGGCTCTAATGGTTCCAGCACAGGGGAGTGGGGAGAGGCGGAGGTCAAGAACAATGGATCCTCCAGCATCATGTGGGAAGGAGAAGGAGGGAATGGAGAAGGTGGTGGATGGAAGGACAGCCCAAGGGGAGGAAATAGAGGAGGAGGCTGGGGTAAACCCACTCCTACTGTGAGTAACAGCAGCTGGGGAGAGACCTCACGTGCCAATGGCCCAGTGCAGGGAGGCTGGGGCTCTTCCAAGCCTCAGGAAAGCAGCAACAGCAGCACTGGCAGTGGAGGAGGTGGCGGCATGGGTTCATGGGGTGGTCCCGGTACTGTTAAGCAGAACACATCTAGCTGGGGCAATGGCAGCAAACAGGACCAGGGCATGGAGCCCACCGGCTGGGAAGAGCCCTCCCCTCCCTCCATCCGCAGGAAGATGGAGATTGACGACGGAACGTCCACCTGGGGCGATCCTGGCACCTACAACAAGACTGTCAACATGTGGGATCGCAACAATCCCAATAATAACCCAGGCAACAGCGGCCCACCTCCCACTAAGAATGGTGGAGTGATTATACCCAACAATAACAACAACAATCACTCTGTCGGTCCTGGCAACAACAATCACCATCACACTCACCACATGCACCACCACCCCCATCCCCATCCCCATCATGGCCAGCCCCCAACTCACCTGCAACACCATGGAAACAACAATGGGTCACCCAGCAATGGCACCCCACATCCAGGCGCGGGCCCCCAGGGTAGACCCCCCCTCGCCAACCCAGGTAACACACTGTGGCTAATTTTTATATTACTTAAAATTTAAGTTTGAAAATGTTTAAAAAGTTTATAATCTCTTTAAAACTAATACAAAAGACACAGGAATGTAAAAATAGTGTGTATGTATCAAGCAGAATTGATAAAAACAAAAGGACAAAAAAAGGGTTTCAAAGTTTTTATCTGACAGCATAAATGTCTGTCTAGAGAGTTGGTCTTGATAATAAACTAAAGTATGGGACAAAGCCTAAATAGAGAGTTGTTTTCAGTCAAAGTGACTTAATTACCAATACAAAGCAGTGTTGGCAATAATAGATATTCCCCTTAAATATTATTCCTTTAAAGGATTCTCTCACCGTTATTATTAAGCAGATAGTCTCAGAGGTATTGAAGGCCTCTTAATGGTCATGCATACATAATTAAGACTTTGTACAGCAAGCTTAAGTTAGCTCTGCAGCCAGTTCAAATAAGTCTTTCTGAAGACAAAGGCCATGCATGTATAGACATGGCACAGCTTTAATGCACAACATTCTCCTCTCCTTTTGATTGTGAATGAGACCATTGCCCCCTGCTGTTTACCAGTCGCACTGCAGCTACCACAGAGCATCCTGGCCACCATAAGAAACACTTGTGCTGATCACACTTATACCTAATTACCCACCTCTGCTGTAGCCAGTACAGATAGAGCAAAGATGCTGCCGCTTTCATCCGTCTCCTCCTCCTACACATTCATAGACACACACCACCTGACGAGACAGACTGAGCTGGTCAAGGGCCTGCTGCTGTCGGGGGGAGGCTGACTGAAAGGCGTCTATATATAGACAGTGTGGCACTATCTCAACAGACAATCTTACTGCCAGTCTCTCTTATTAAGATCCCTCTACAGTGCTGTGGCTTTCAGTTGCTTTGATTATCGTGATATAGTTTTAAAGATCATAGTTTAAAAGAGTGAAAGACCTGACTTGTGTGTGATTGTAATGCAGATTTCAAGGCCTTATATATCGTCTTAAAATCAAACTCTTACTACTTGGGAATTATGTGTAACTGCAAGTAAACGTTGCTAGTGGATGAAGATTTTACTGCAGTGAAACTCATTTTTTGTTCTAATTCACCCCTTTCTTCCAGGTTGGGGAGAGCTTCCCAATGTTCAACCCAAGTCAGAGCCTGCTTGGGGAGAGCCAGCAGTTCCAACATCAGTGGACAATGGTACCTCTGCCTGGGGCAAGCCCCCAGGTGGAGTCGGAGGATGGGGAGACGGTGGCCATGAGCCCTCTGGACCCTATGGCAGGGCCAACGGACCCACAGGTTCTGCACCCTGCAAGCCAGGTAATACCTACATTTTTATTATATTTACATAGATGCATTATGTCAAAGCTGGGGAATCAGCATGTACCAGGATGCAAGACTATGGTGCCATCTGTTATTAATAACCTTACACACCCCTTTTGGCTGCTATACAACCATAGAAAACTAACTGAGAACAGATTATACAGTATGTGTAACATAGTGTCTGATGTGCTGATGTACGACAAATTCACACACTAGACAATACCACACATTGTCACCTTTACAATTACGGCATTTGAGATTTGGGTTGTGTCCAGTGGTACTACACCTTTTGTTAAAGACTGATTGATGGTAACTCCCAGTATGTGTGTACCACCACGCTTCAGTTAAGAGAACAAAACAGGAAGTTTCTTCAGACCTGTACCATTTGTGACAATTCTGAAGGTGTTTGTTAGTGCTACTGGAGTGTTGCTGGGATTAAAGCAATTCCACGCTTCAGTAGGTCGTGGTTATTTGTGCTGTTGGTTTGAAATGTTGGAGATGGTAGAGAGAGGTGTAGGGAGAAAAATGCAGCATGTCAAATGGCAACAGTGACACCAAGTGGTCAGATTGAAAATTACCTGTTTCTCACCCTCTGAACAGACTTGTGTATTATTCTCAGTGTGAGTGTAGGATATGTCACAGATATTAAAACACTGTAACAGATTACTAACTAAATGTTTATTGTCATGTTATTTCATTGCTTTCTCAGGCCCCAAACCTATGCAAGATGGCTGGGGAAATGGAGGAGAGGAGATGGGCATGTCTACTGGCCAGTGGGACGCTGAGGATGGGGACATGTGGAACAGCCCCACCTCCCAGGAGAGCAGCTCCTCCTGCAACTCCTGGGGCAATGGACCCAAGAAGGGCCCGAGCAAGGTCAGAGAACACTCAACACTCATATATGTCATATATATACTGGCAGATATTAATGGTGGGAATTATTGTCATTCAAATTTTAATTTTATATTTTTATACCTATCAGGGGAAGATGGGCAAGCCAGATGAGGCTTGGATCATGAACCGTCTCATCAAACAGCTTACTGACATGGGCTTTCCGGTAAGTTCTCACTCTGACACACAGCACTGACATGCTTTCTTTTTTTTTCTTCTTTTTTTTTTTTTACTCATCAAGGCCAACCCACCTGTACCATGTTCTTTTAAAAACTTAATCAAATGAAGGGTGTCTGAACTCTAAGTAAACTGTTAAAACTGTTAAAAAGGGAAAATCCAACCTTTTTTGCAATTAAAGTAGAAGACGTCATCTTTTCAACTTCTCCCCTCTAGTGGTATTAGTGTTGGCGCTGCTGTCGCAAGGACAACTGGATTGCTTTCGGTTTTCCTCAGAGCGTAGCAACTGGGCTCTTTTTCTTCTGGCAGATAGAGTTTCCACAGTTACTTCGGTTGTTCCACTGTCGTCCATTTCTGTTAGTAGGGATAGCAACTGTAAAGAACTTATACTGATACTCTTTGGTAAATGGGGGTTGCTGCAGACAACTATCAGGAAGACACACGGGCTATCCTATTCCTGTTTTGGTTGCGCAGTGGACGCCTTTCTTTTGTGCCATAAATTGAGTCTCCATTCTCTTGGAAGATCATACATGGTGGCAGACAGAATTAATATAGGGAATGTGAGGCCACAGGGAACCAGTTTGAATGCAGATAGTGTCATTATTTTATAGCCACTGTATTGTTATATTGTAATGTTATATTAAAGCAAAACTTTTCTATTTCCACTTTAAACCATGCTCATTGACAGGCTTATATTGTGTTTTACAGAGAGACCCTGCTGAGGAGGCTTTGAAGAGCAACAACATGAACCTTGACCAGGCCATGAGTAAGTTTACAACAGATGTGTCCTTGTGTGTGTATTGCAGATGTTAACATGAGATGTGTTTACTTAATGCTACAACACAGATATGCAGTTGTCTTACTTTTAAGGAATTTAGATCAAAATTCGTTCTTTTGCCAAAATTCCACTTCAGTTAAACAGGGAATAATACCAAGCCACACTGTCTTCATTAGTGTAGTATTTAATCTCAGTGAATGCAAGATTTTGCTTACTGTAAAATACCAACATACCCAAAGTGTATATAGTAAGTAATACAGGAAAAAAGGCAATTCAAATTACATCACTCAGATCAAATGCATAAAAACATTATGTGTTAAATAGCATGTTTCATTGTCTAGACTTAAAATAAATTTACCTTTCTCCTTTCTGCTCCCAGGCGCTCTGTTGGAGAAGAAGACAGACCTGGACAAGCGGGGCATGGGCATGTCTGATTACAACAACGGCATGAACAAGCCCATGGTGTGTCGGTCCTCTGCACTCTCCAAAGACCCCTCCGACCGCACCTCCTTTCTTGACAAGGTCAGACATTAAGCAGCTGAGCAGCCATCAGGCCTTTTCCAAACATCTGTTGGACATGATTAGTGTAGTAGAAACATGAAGGCACAGTGCTTTTACTCAGACCTTGATCTGTACTTTGTTTTGGCACTTTTTTTTATCTTTTTCCCTTTTTAGTTTGAAATTGTCACTCTTTTGATGTGCTACAGAGAAAGGTCAAAGGATTGTTATGACTTTCATTATCTGATCATTGCTGTTGTCACTATAAATCTAAATCTAATCCTCACTCAGTCATTCTTATTGTAATGCGAGATGATAAATGTTTTTTTTTTTTTTTTAATCTGTTTGTTCCTCCATTAACCATTTTTTTTAATCTGTTCCAGGATGGTGTTCTGTCAGATGATGCCCCCCCATCACCGTTTCTGCCTTCCCCCAGCCTGAAGCTCCCCCTGGCCAACAGTAGCCTTCCTGGGCAGGGTCTGGGACAGGGCAACCCGGGGCTGGCCATGCAAAACTTGAACAACAGACAGGTAACACATTGAGCACACACACATACACTACACACTTAGGCAAAAACAAAACAGAAGAAATTGACACTACTACACAGTCCAGATAATAGACCTGCAGTAAAAACTGTCTGTGGGAAGCCTGTGCATATTACATCGTTGACATTTTGGGAATTTTGTGATAATATATAGGACAGCAGTATTTTGTGAAGTGGTTATCTTCCCCTCTTTTAATTTATAGCGAAAAACAGAGTTTATTATTTCAAAATTAATAGCAGATAGGCAAAAAGAAATGCAGATTAACACACCATTTGTGGTCCAAAATTTATATTAGTATTTGAGGACTTGAGTACATTAGCACAAAATAATCTGATCAACAGTCTGTGTATCACACTACAAATGCATAAGCATCATTTTAAAATTTAATGTCTTGTGCAAGATTTAAGTTTATATTACGCAGTGATGGAGACAGCTGATAGATAGAATTTGTTTTACACACACCTCTCTACCGACATGCTCTCCCAAATCTCCGCTTTTCTGTTGCTCACTTGTGTGTGTATGACCTTGCCTGAAGTGCCCATTGAAATCAGATAGTTATGCTCTATCAAATATCACCCCCAGAGGCAGCCATGGCCCAGAAAAACTACAGTGTGTCCTTGAAGCCCAAACAAAGGCACTGTAAGCGGGCCTTTTTTTGCACAGATTAGAAAGACCTCTCTAAAAACATGGGATCGGGAATGGAATTGAAGATGCCTTGTACAGGCTAGTTTTTTGGCCGATTTGACATATTGATGAATTGACATTTAATGAGGGTGCTACACGTAAGATTTTTTCATCAGTCGCTGGAAGCAGTATCGTCTAATACCGATCACAGGGTTTATTTCAGGGGTCTCCAATCTTTTCTGAATGAGGGGCAGAGTAGATAATGTGAAAATACCTGAGGACCAGCTGCTTCTAGCATCATATGAATTATTTAAAAAAAACTCATATACAAATGAGACAAACACAACTGTTTCATCTTTCGACACAAGAGCATTCAAAATTCCACTGCTACTGAAAGCAGCAGTCCTGGCTGTCAATTTGACACTTTACGTGCTGTGGCCGTGTCTGTTACCTAGAAGGAAATGTCTGCTGTCAGGTTACAGTTTGTTTGCTTGTTTACTGTCTGTTTATGATAACACATTAGCTCCGCCTGTGTTGTTCCTACTTTGTGCATGTCTACAAACTGTATGACATTCCTACCATCGTGAGGTGAACAGCAAAATGCAAAGTGATTTTGTTTGACTGACCGGGCGGACTGCATATAGTATAATTTGTAAGACAAATTGCATCCTATTATGTCAAATTTTAGTTGACTGATAGTTTGGTCATTTTAGTTTTAACTTGGTCAAAGAAAACCTTAACTTTTTTAGTATAGTTTGAGTCAGTGAAAACTGCTGACAGCCTTTAGTAGTCATCAGATTATATTTAACATTTCGGTCAATCTAGTTTAGCCAAAACCAATAATTTAGGAGTTTTGGTCAAACTTATTTCGCATAAGATTTTATCTTATCATGCTACAGTTTCACATCGACATCTCCCTGCATGTAACCAGCACTTGTGACACCGACCAACACAGCGCTTACACACACACAATTGTATTTGGCCACCGGACTATGATACTTTGTCTGCATTTTAGTGGCACATAGAGAAAATGTTTTGCATCATTTGATCGACTCTCTTTATCAGCCTTCATAGAGACCACCGATCAAACTATGTAGAATGAATATCAGCCATGACCGGTTGCCAAAATAAATGGGGCAAACTTTATATTTATCAAATTGAATAAGCATGGAGGTTTTGAAGAATTTGACTCATTGAACCTTCGTCACCTCTGTTTCTAGATACCCAGTGGAATGTTTGGCAGTAGTGGAGCAGCACAAACCCGGGCCATGCAGCAGCAGCCTCCTCAGCCACCAGTGCCACCTCTCAGCTCCTCCCAGCCTAGTCTACGTGCTCAAGTGCCTCAGTTTCTCTCCCCTCAGGTAGATACACACACATAATCATGAACATATTTGATGAGCTATATCAGGTCATAAAATACAGAAGCAGGTAAAGGTTAGCTGGCAGATTGTGCTGGATGACCCATAACCAGGGAACACAGTTAGACTGACACACTTATGAGTGATATGCTCGACAAGAAGACGAAACTGGTAGTATCATTTCATCATACGCCTTGAAAATTCAAAATTTTTGAAGTTAACCTGCAGAAACACATTGCAAAGATTTGAAAAAAACATCACAAGTAATTTTCTGCGAATCATACTAATGCCTGTTACAACTCCTCTGCCAGACCCTTTCTCCTCTCTCCTCCTTGCACGCATGTAGTTGTGACTAGTTTCACCTTGCCAGAAGCTGCTTCTCTACAGTTGTTGTGATTTGCAGTGACTAACTTGTCATCTCTCCTCTCTGTCGTCCCATTCTTCCCTTCCTGCCCCCAGGTCCAAGCACAGCTCTTGCAGTTTGCAGCAAAAAACATTGGTCTGAACCCTGCACTTTTAACCTCACCAATAAACCCTCAACAAATGACCCTCTTGTACCAACTTCAGCAACTGCAAATGGTGAGTCCCGCTTTCCATCCGTAAGTGCTGTGCAGCATGTACTTAAAGGTCTGAGTGAGGGAATGTGTCTTATAGGCTTTTATTTGTATTATCTAAATGGAAAGGAGAGTAACAAACATCCAATGAAATGTTAAGAATGTGTCCGTTTGAAAACGCATAACACAAACAGATTTTTAAGATGGAGACAGTTGACCCCTCTCTTCTACTTTGTTGTATTTTCCCCTCAATTTCTGTATTTTGTAATCATTATGCTTTTGTTCCCCTCATTCAGGCGTACCAGCGTTTACAAATCCAGCAGCAGATGATGCAGGCGCAACGCAATGTTTCCGGCCCCATTAGACAACAAGAGCAGCAAGTGAGTCAACAAGTGCATGATTACACCCACAGGAGAAAAAAAAACAAAACGAAGATAGTGGTCATTCATTTTATGTGCCTAACCCCATGTGAGTGCTGACTCAATACACCACCGCAGCTTCATATCTTTCTCAACAAATATTGTGGTTCTCACATGATAACCATAATAAACAACAATGGGGGAAGCGTCACGCACTGTTGCAACAGACGTTGCTCAAACTTTAAGATATCAGCATGAGAACAGGTTACTTCTCGTTGAGCATGAGCCAAGAAATCTTTCTTGAGAAAGGAGGAAGAGTTTGTTCTCCTTTTTGAAATTTTGGGGCTTCTCTTAGAAAGATAACAGCAGCATGCTGCAAGATAGGGCCTGTTGAAAGAGGGGATGCTTGTGAACAAGTTGCTGTTTCCCCCACTGTTTTTCCTCCACTTTCCATATTACCTCTCCTTTGACTTTGCCCAACAGTCTTTCATCCATATCCTTGTCCTTCTTATCTTCACCGCTCTGCCTCCTCCTCCTCCTTCCTCTTTTCTCTGTCTTTCTTAATATGTCCATCAGTTTTGCTTTTGCCACCAGATAACTCGATTTAATCTCCTTTTCTTCCCCCTCATTGCCCAAAGTGCTTTTTGTGATATATTGTTTTGACACTTCTTCTCCTCTCCCCGAGGTTGCACGTACAATCACCAACATGCAGCAGCAGATCCAGCAGCACCAGCGTCAGCTGTACCAAGCGTTGCTGATGAAACAGCAGCAACTTCCCTCTCATTCCTCCTCTTCTTCCTCCTCCTCCGCTGGTCTGCATCCCCCTGGTGGCCCCGCCGGAGGCCATGGTTCCGGCAAATCAACCCTGGACCCCTTCACAGGCCCACACCAGGCTCCGGGCCTCGCCGACACACTGCACACCAAAGAGCCGCCGTCTTCGCCCAACGCCTACAGCACCTACCCTCTCTGTGAGTCTGGGATGGGGACAACACAAAGTTGAAAACATTTCTTTTGGCTGTCACTTTGGCTCAAATAATTTGAATCTGACTAAATGTAGCTTGTCTGTTGAGGGTAGCAATTTTCATCTGCAGCCCTTGAGGTACCAATCTTGTCATACACACATCTGTACTCATTGCATACTGTGTGGCCACCCACAAATCATTCAGTGAATTCACCCAAATAAGAACAGTAGGTCCTTAGCCATTTTTCTTTGAGACAAACGTGCAGATTCACATTTAGAGTCCTCCATCTGACATCTTTCATTGTATTAATACCTACATCAGTATACAATTAAAATGCAGGCTTTTCCTGTTTTGTTTTGAGCTGTTTTACTACAATTTAAAAAAATCTTTGACCACTGACTTACGTATTCTGAACAAATTTAAAAGATTCTTTTTTTGTGTGTTTGTGTGCAGCTGGACTGAATCCAAACATGAATGTAAACTGCATGGAGGTTGGGGGTTTGTCCGTGAAGGAGCCCCTTCAGCCCCAATCGCGCCTGTCCCAGTGGACACACTCCAACTCCATGGACAGCCTCTCTGGCAACTCCTCAAACATGGAGAACAACCTCAATAAGCACGGTACGTGCAAGAGAAACACAGGCAGGCACAGATGCACATATACATATTGTTTAAGAAAAAATACAAATGAAACGACCTTTACTATGTCCTGTGGCATTATTTATCATATAGAAAAATTCCCATGCCATCTTCAGTAAATGTACACATTATTCTGTACAGGCCCTCTGCACACATGTTGCATTGTGAAGTACCACCGGACAGCTAATATGTTGAACAATAGCCACTATAATTCAACAGGGATTATAATTATGAGAATAATGTCATTCCTTTTAGTGGATGCAGTAGTTCTCTTCTGTACGGCAGAGATCAATGGACTTTTGGGATTGTTAGAGATACTTGAAAATTTGCGTGTGCGGTGGTGCTATGATTCATAGCCAAGACTTATATTTAAAACAGCATTTGTGGTAAAAGGTGGGTAACTTGATAATAACTGACACTTTCTCAAATGCTGTTAAACATGATCATAATTGATTCTGACAGCAGCCCGCCCTTACACGTTTGAGCCTGATGAGAAACTCAAAAGCTGACACCTTTCATCGCAGCACTTGAGGTGTCAGCAGCCTTTTGTTTTTCACACATTCTGACTGCAAGCTCATTTTCAGCTAAGACAGAAGCTCTGCACGCTTTTTTCGGTTGGTCGTTCACGTACGGCTCAGGTGCACAACTTGTTAAACCTCTCCTCACCTTAAACGGAACCCTGACACCACTTTTTTTTAGACTGGGAACAAGGAAATGTTAGGTCCTTGAGTATAACATAAGATAGATATTATTCTTATATTTGAGCCAGTGTAGCACCACTAAGGTACACATTCATACACACAGAACACACATGAATAATGTTAACCACCTGCCAAAACACACTTGGCTTGTATATTGTTTGGAGATGAGAAACTATCTAACACTGACACCAACTTGTTGACTCCTACGCTTTCCATTTTCACTTTTGAGATATCATCAGCTTCTGCTCTGGGCATTTTTGTTCCCACACATTCTGCCACTAATACCAAGATGAGAATCTATCAACCACAAACACTTTTTTTTTTAAAAGTGTTATTCATTTGTTCTGTCCATCTTCTGTGGAAAGATGTATTTACGTCCTTAAAAGACACTCAAGCCTGGTCCACATGGACACAGGTGCCTTTCGAAAACAGGGTTTTCCCCTCCTTCGTTCACCAAAAAAAATTCTGTTCACACAAGCTCTGTTAAAAACAATTGAAGCACTGTCAAGAGCCAAACCAACAGGTGGCGATATAACTGTAACCCTAAAGCCATGCAAAGTACAAGAGGAATAAGATGTTGGCCAATCAGAAGTCTGAGATAAAGCTGTTACAGGAAGGCTACCTGGAGCAGTGACCTCCGTAGCACATTGTGACATCTCTGTTTCTCAATATATAGTGGAAGAGTAGTTCTACATGTATGTGTTCACATGTAAAGAGTCCTGTTAGCAAGGTTAGAAGCAGCACTATTTTGGTCACGTTCACCATGGCACGAAATATCATTTCTGATTTCTGATCATTTCTCATTTGTGATACCTCATGAAGAAGATAACGATGCAAACTGATGTCAAAAGCTAAAAACTGAGTATTCTCAGTCTTCTACACATCAACGCTGAAAACAGAGTTTCTGAATGTCTTTACCCTGAACAGTGCTTTCAGTGAACTAAAAGAAGTTTGTGTGTGGACGAAAGGTCGAACTACATTGAAAAGCCACATTTTCAAATTTACCTGTGTGTATACCTGTGTGGCGAGGCCTCAGAGCATCAGAACACAAATAGATAAACTCACTGCAAACATGACACTAATGACATATCATTCTGACAATGCTTTAAATGTCTATCTATGGTATTGATGTTGAAGCTGATTTTATGAAGAGTATTTTTCGTAAATCATGTCCTCATTATAAAGTAAAACTAGATTCAGTTTAATCTCTTGTTTTTCTTTGCATGTACTAGGTGCCATATCTGCTGCCTCTACCCTGGGCCCCCCTGGGAAGCCCCCCCAGATGGAGGACTCATACAGCCCTTACAATCTAATGTCCAGCTCTGAGTCCCCCACCAGCCCCCTGGTGCCCCCAGACAGCTGGGGTCAGGGCAAGAGCCCTAATGAAAAGATCTCCAATGGGACCAACATTAACTGGCCCCCAGGTGAGGACTAGATGCAAATACATAACCATTAAAGCCCCTGCACATCCATGGTCAACCCAGACAGATGTTTGCACTTATGTTTCCTGATTAGATCTCCTCTCACAACTCACTCTCTTGTTAGTTTTGTTGCTAAGACGATATCTAGTCTAATATCACACTATCGATATAATATACTGCCCAACCCTACTGTAATGTAGCAAAGGGGACTTACTGTCTAGTTTAAGATTTTCTGCAGCAGGTACATCATTCTAAGAATCAGTCTTAAGAAAGCAGTGGCTTTGAGGCTTGTGTGAATTGGTTAAACTGTGAGGAAGTCATGAGATAGCGTAAATTTCCTCGAGATCCTGTTGCTTTCAAAACCCTTGATTAAGCTCTTTATTTTGCTCTGTTAGAGTTCTGCCCAGGTGTGCCATGGAAGGGCCTTCAGAACATCGACCCTGAGAATGACCCCAACATGACCCCTGGCAGCGTCCCCAGCGGTCCCACCATCAACACCAACATCCACGACGTCAATCGATACCTGCTGCGGGACAGGAATGGAGGTATGATGGCCACTAATGTTTTAAGACAACCAGAAGTCCCAAACCAGTGACATGCTGTGGAAAGCCAATAAGATGTAGATTAAAAGTCGACCCATGTTAGTATCTCTACTTCACCACTGGCACCGATATCATGTCCTTGTGCTGATGCATACATGAAGTTACTTGTTTTTTTCTCTCTCTCTGTCTCTGGTCACAACACTGTACGACTGTATAGCCACTTCCCCAGCTCTACCACTTGAGAATGGCTCTCTGCCTCCGATCAGCAGTGACTGGCCAGTCAGTGGTTATTCTAGCTCTTTCAGTCTGTCGTCCTCTGATGGAGACAGCTCAGGTACACATCCAGAGTATCCTCCCTCCTCCTCTGTGTGGACCTGCCAGACCTCCCCTCATCCAAATGAGAGCCCTGACACAATGCTGTCTTAGGCTCCCTACTTATCCTAAACCTTACCTAACCTCTGACCCGTGTTTATGACCCTTTTACTACTCCAAGCCACGCCTAAACTTGTGCCCCTAGTGCCTTTAGACAACACCTTTACCACTACTAAGACAGCAACCTCGCCTAAATGTGACCTTCAACCATCTGTGCCTCTGTGACCCAGCCCACAAAAAAAACAAGCCTCACCCTTGCTGCTCATGACATCAGTACACATCCTGTGTTTGAGTGTTTGTGTGTGTGCTTTATGATGAAAAGAAAAAAAAATATCAGAGATAAATCAGCTCTGTACTTTGTGACTGTGTGTCATCTGGGACATGATTCTGTCCAAAAGCTGTTGTAGACAGATTTTTTTTTTTTTTTTTTTTTTTTTTTTTTGGCATTTACAAAAATGTAGAAGGAAGGCAGAGATTCCATGTAAGTCCAGAAAAGCAGTACTTGAAACTGAAATTAACTGTGAAAATATTAATGTTAGTCACATAGTTCCTACTTTCAGTTCAGCATGCATTTATGTCTGCTTTAATATTATGATAAAGTTCTCTTTTACAGCACAAAGATTCAGTGATTCATTTCACTTCTTTTGCATGTTGTGCTGTAAAAACTTTGGTGAATTTAATTACATTAAGGAAATATTAAGACCCACTGAAGCTATCAGGGCATTAGCTGAACGAGTTAGTGCTGCAGGAAAATAAATGCCTTGTTGGGAGTCTGTAATCAACTTAGTTGTAACACTAAATCTTCGTGTGTAACTGATTGTCTTGATCTTCACGTCCTCTCTCCATCTAAAGGGAAACTGTCTGACATGAAGTCCACCTGGTCCCCAGGGCCCATCTCCCAGAGCCAAGCCTCTCTGTCCCATGAGCTGTGGAAAGTCCCTCAGGGGCCACGCAGTAATGCAGCCCCCTCCCGGCCCCCACCAGGCCTCACCAACAACAAGCCCTCTTCTACCTGGGGCGGCAACTCACTGGGCCTGGCCCAAGGCTGGAGCGGCTCCTACTCCTCTGGTGAGCACTCTCATCTGAGCTGCAATGCACTTATTTAATTTCTATTAGCAGCAGCGTTGGGTGTCATTTACATTTGAAACAATACCGGAACCCAACGATACCTTTTAGAGCATTTTGTCAGAATATTTTACACACCACCATACCTCCCTCCCCCCTTCCAAACCCATCCCGACAACCTCCAGCCTGTCAGTCTGTCAGCAGGGCATAGTGTGAGAATGCTGTCTTGTGTGTCTCAGAGGAAGCAAAGTTGAATATAGTAATAGTAGTAGTAATGTTTTCTGGAGCATTAATTTTGCATTTACACATGTATTGTCAGCAAAATAGCTTTGAAGCGTAAATAAATGCATCAGGTCGCAATTACGCCTCTGAGACACAGGCAAGACACGAGCCTAAGCATCTATTGCATGAGACCTGCGTGTGAAAAAACGTGTCAGACACACTTGTGGTCTACACACGGGACGTTTTGTCCTAGCCAGCTTTGCATTTCACATTACAGATATTACCCTGGGCATTGTCTGCGTCCAGTTTTGAAATGGTTACCACACTTATGACAGCTTTCTGCTCGTCATTGCCCTGACTCAGTGTGACTTTAAACAAGCTGCAAGGGCGATGTAGTCTTGCTCTCCCTCTTTCTAAACTCTTAAGTTACTCTCTCACCTGATTTATCGTGAAACAGTGCTTGATAGTGCCGATCAGTCAGTCGGTCAGTACCCTCAAAAGTCCTGTGTTTGGTACCTGATCTTAATTATTGGAACCAACTTGAATGGATCTCAGTCACAAACTCATGCACTGTTCCTCCAGAGTTTATAACCAGCTTGCATTTGAACTGCATTTCAAAGCATAATATTGAATGACAGAAAGATTTGATAAAGAAACAAAAACATCTTTCTATGTTGGTTGGCCACATAAATTCTATACATGGGAAACGCTGCTAAGTTTATTAACACTTCTGAGTCTCAGGTTTCACTTTGACATGTTCCTTACCAGGACTAGATCTCTTCAATATATCAGCATCATTACAATCTCTAGTCCATTCACATATGAAGAAACAAACATGTTGCTGCTGAGACTGTTTCTGAGATTGCAGAACTAAGAGTCATTTACAAAATCTGTGATTTACAATAAGAGTAATTGAAGAAGTCTCAATATAGCCTGAAATTGGAGACAGCTTTCATCAAAGTGAAAGCAACACATATCAATCTTCATGATGTATTTCACACCCAGCAAAACACAGACATGACTGAAGATGTGTAGGTGTGCCGAAGTTCACAGCTGCGACCCTGCGCTGACAGCACTCGCTGTGTAAAGGCTGGGTGAACACGCCCTGCTAAACTGACATCTTGAGGTTTACCAGCTCTGCAAGAAGCCTCATTTAAACAACATACATGTGACCTAGTTTTGACACGACAAGTATAAGTTCATGTAGATTGAAGAGGAAAGAGGACTTGTAGTAGTGTAGACAAGAATCATGTGTGTGGAAATAGCTAACAGTCAGTGGAAAGTGTGTCTGAAAAGTTTGACCTAGAGCCCAGAGCGCCAGGGCACTCTTAAAAAGAAGTATTCTAGTGGCTGAAAAAAGAAAACCTGACACAAATTATTTCACAGGAAATTACATGTGAACCGTTTCCCTTCTAGAGCTCTATTATAAGAGTACTGACACTTAAATGTATTTGTCACATACTTCCTCACACCTTGCCTATATGGGTGTAATGTGAAAGGAACAAGGACAAATGCACTGATATTTTATCATGACAAACTCTGCAGCTATACTACTTCCCTCTGTTTTTCTTACACCTAATACTAAAACATTATATTTGACATGTCTGTTACAGAGGGAACCACCTGGAGTACTGACAGCTCCAACAGGACCAGCAGCTGGCTCGTGCTGAGGAATCTCACCCCACAAGTACGTACACTGCTGCTAATTCTTGCTCAATTGAAGCCACGGTGTTTCATGAGTAAAGCTAGCATGTAAACGTTAGGAATCATTACAATGTCTCAACTCAAATGATGGCTTTGGGGAAGGATACTCAAAATGTATTCTGCGCTCCCAGCAAGTTTGATACAAAACAGTTGCATTGTATTAATTTATTTGCAAACTAAAGAAAAATAAAAAATATATATACAAAAAGAACATTCTTGGGCAGATGAAATATCAGCTCAATTGTACTAAAACAATAAATGGAAAAAGAGATCAATAGTGACTGAACATACAGTGTAAAATTCATGAATCAGCTCAGATGTTAGCTGTAACTGCAACTTTGCTTTCTGTCGTGCTCCAGATTGATGGTTCGACTCTGCGGACCCTGTGCATGCAGCACGGCCCCCTGATCACATTCCACCTCAACTTGACACAGGGGAACGCTGTGGTGCGCTACAGCTCCAAGGACGAGGCCGCAAAGGCCCAGAAGTCTCTGCACATGTAAGCCTCTGCAAAGTCTCTTGCATCAGAAATTAAGGAAACGTTTTCTTTCTCAACTTCTGCTGCCTTTTTGTGTTAAAGTGAAGCAGTGATTACGGAGGAAGAAAATGGGAAACACTTGGGGTAAACCAAATGTTTCTGGTGTCTTAATGGTGTTTTCCCATGCTGGGAACAGTTCAGCTTTTTGGATGAGTACAGACGATGATATTTTTGTATCTGGACAGTCACATGGAAGAGGAGGCAGAGAGTCATGCTGCATTGTCAGTCAGCTGTATTGTAATGTTACAGCGGTTACTGTAATAACCAAAGTGAACAGGAAACACCAGTGAGGGCCATTCCGGGGCCATATTAGCTGTTTTTTTTTAATCTCTCTTTTTTCAGGTTTGTCCCTAATTTTGCTTTGCCAAGAGTGGCAGCCACTGTAGCTGGTTGTCATGGAAACATGTGTGACCTATTTCTTTACTATCAGCAGCAGGAAATGTGTTTATTGCAGGGCAGAAAAAAGCATAGTAGCATGGTAAAAAACAGTATAAAAACAGCAACATTTGGTTAAAAAGTATCTCAGCTATGTGTTGTCCCATTTTAATTTGTAAAGCACATTTAACATGAAACATTAAACTGCTAGTTCCTCATTGCTTGTTCTTCTCTTTAAGGTGTGTGCTTGGAAACACCACCATCCTGGCGGAGTTTGCCGGCGAGGAGGAGGTGAACCGCTTCTTTGCACAAGGCCAGTCGCTGGGGGCTAACACCACTAGCTGGCAGGCCAACCCGGGAACCAATCAAAACCGGATGGGCGGGGCAGCACAGTCCCACTCTATGGGCCAGTGGAGCAGCAGCGGCGGCGGTGGAGGCAAGGCCAGCGGAGGCGACCTGCTGTGGGGTGGTGTGCCCCAGTACTCCAGCCTGTGGGGACCGCCGAGCGGAGAGGATGCCCGCGTGATTGGGAGCCCCACTCCCATTAACACCCTGCTGCCTGGAGATCTGCTGAGTGGGGAGTCCATGTAGGATGATGCCACGACACACTAACCAACCAACCCACCACCACCATGTCATGTAAGCCATCGGTGGAGGGTGGGGTGGAAAAAAAATACAAAACAAACAAAAAAAAAATTTCAATATGAACAGGAGCAAAACCCAAGCAAATCATGTGGCGATAATCAGTATCAATTTGAACTGTTTGAACTGTGAATTGTGAATCAGAAGGCCGGGGTCCCAACCACACAGACTGCAGACTCCAGTCCTTCTGTTTTACTTTTGTCCTTTTTCGTTTGGTTTACCTTTTTTGGGGGGGAAGAAAAGCAAGTTTTTTTTCCCCCTTTCGGTATTTTTTCAAATGCATCGTATAAACAAACTGAAACAAGACACAACACAAAGAACCTTTGAAGTGTTTTTTTTTTGTTTTTAAGTTTTTCCATGAGTATACATGACATTCTGTGTGAAGTGTTTATAGGAGAAGCAATCAAAGCTGCCATCTAAGACTTTCCTTTTCCCTCCAAAAGAAAAAAAAATCATCCCAAAATAAGACTTAAAACGACCATTCCCAGCATGTCCATGGCCAATGATGTGGTTCAAAGATCTTTACTAGTTATGTTCACGTTTGTTTCTCAGCACTAATATTAGCCTTAAGTGCTCTCTGGCCCAGGTCCTTCCCAAGCCGCCTTTTTTTAGTTTGTTTTGTAACTGAAGAAATAGCTGAAATCTTGCACAGTTTCACCTCTGAGCCAGCAAGTGGTACAGGACATGACTGGTGACCAACTCTGTCACTGGGCAGTAAGAAGGCCTGGCCACATGACTGGCCCTACCAATCATCAGCTTGATTATTTTTGATTCAAAGGGATTGACACAGCTGTTAAATGTTCCTCTTTTTTTGACCCAAGCGCATTTTTTAAAAAATATCTATCACAACATATAAGCTGAGAGAAGATTATTTGTCAACCTCGCTGCGTGTCTCCATTTACGTACATGTCTACGTATGTCCGGCGGCACCTAATCATTGACGTCTGCAAGCCCAGATCCTTCTGGTCACCTTCAACCCAGTCGCTTACTGGTGTTTTGTCGTATTTTCTATTGTCTGATTTGTTATGAAGCCCAGCGGTCTGTATGGTCAGCCAGTTTTCAGAGGAAAAAAAGAACACAATTTCACCTTCATGTGACAGTTACATTGTGCAATATACACCATAGACCTTTCTTCCGTCCATACTCTGTGTCCAACGGAGCTGGTTTCTCTTTTTTGTTTTTTGTTTTCATTGTTGCTGATTGCAGCAAAAGACTTTGGAACTTCACAAACCTTACCCCCCTTTTCAAAACTTGGATTCCCTCCAGGCCGCCAATCCCCCTGAAAACTGTTGGGAAAACTCTGCAAAGAGGAAGAAGCAGCTGTTGAACTGTGCATGCAGCAAACTGTACTAAAGAGTGACACTGAGTACACAATAATGCACACTTCCTCTCTGCGTGCCACAGCCACACCCAACAGAGACTGAATCCACAGCGGGATTGGATGGTTCTGGGTATCTGGCACAATACCAAATAAGAGGGGTTTCTCCTAATGCAGTAGACCTACGAGTGTTCCTTGCGTTTGGTACTGTACAAACAGAAGAGACTAAGACTTTTATAAATTCAAAGGGTTTTATCATAGCACTTATGAAGAGCAAATCGCTTCAACTGCAATCCAATAAATCAAAAAAAGAGCAGCATAAACATAGAAAACAACAAAAAAAATCCTGCTCTTTTATGTACTATATCTATTCCTTGGAAATGTGTCTGGCGTTGTTCCTCTGGTAGCAGGATGAAGGGAAACAAAACTGAAATGTACCATTGGACTTTGGGGGGAAAAAACTGCAGTCTATGATTTTTTTTCCTTCTTTGAAAAATATCAAAGTGAATATCACTGTTACTCCAAATGTTTAGCCTTGTTCTGTTTGGAGGCACTAGACTTGCAACGTCAGCTGTCTCTGACGCCCGCCGGCCGGTCAGTCGGCAGGTGAGTCGGAGCGGGGTGGGTGAGGGGGAGTGTCCACTGAGTGCCTCTCTGCTGTGGTCCTCTGGGTGTCAAGCGGCAGCCCCACAGCGCAGCACTTCCTCCCGGGCTCCACTTGACCCTCCCTCAGTCTGGCAACGGAAAGCGGCTCCTCCAAGACTGGCCAATCACGGCTCTCCGCCGCACACGGCATCTCCAATGGGGGGGCCCGCCACCACTCGACCCTGCTGTCGTCCCGCCCTCTCCCCCCATCTCTCAGTTCTTTGACACAAAGATCACTTTAGCTGGAAGATGTAATAGTCATATTTCTGGAATTTTTGCCAGTGTACTTTTTAATTTTTTTTTTCTTGGAAAAGATCATTTTGACTTTATTTTTTTTTCAGTGTGTTATATTGTTATTTTTGTCTATATGCAGTGGTCTACAAAAATACCGGCTGCTGAACTAGCCCTTCACTGTTCATATGCAGAAACACTTTGGTCAGAGGTGCCTCTGTATGTTCATCCTGTGTATTGAATGCAAAACGAGGATCAATACTACAGAGCGTTATTGATTGTCTATTTGTTTTTAACTGATCATGCTTTTGTGTTCGACAGTATTCTGTAGTACTTCCAGGTAGTATCTTGAGATGTGTAAAAATAGGGTGTCTCAGACAGGGGGGTGCAGGTGTTTGTCGCTCCAAGCTGCTCCGCCTGCCCGCAGGCTGTCCCCCCTTGCCCTTTGCCTAGCTGCTACGCTATGACCTCCTCTCCTCCCTCACCTCAACCAGACCCAGTAGCCCCCCCCTGACCAGGCACCAACAGGCCCTCCTATCTGTTTCTATGCAAAAGACTAGAGGCTGGGGCCCTTTACAGCACGCCAAACCTGACTCGGGAATGAGCACTCCTCCCAGAGCTTGGCGAACCCTAACACTCGTCCCCCCGTGCGCTTCTGTCAGCACTTCAGAATGGCCGCCGTTTCTGTAAAGTCAGGCTAAAGCCACCAGAACACTGTCATATACTAAAGTCCGAACACTTTATCAAAGGTCGGCCTTTCTCTCTGCGCTGAAGACACTTCTGTCCAGCTTGATCTCAGGGTAGGGGAGTAGATGATACCAAGTATGAGATGCAGCTCTCCGTATCTGTCCTTTCTACTGTGAGAGCAAAGTCTTAAATTTAAAGGCCATCTGCGCAACAATATGTACGGACCTCATGCCTCGAACTTAATCCTAATTGGAAGGGGAAAGGCTGGTATTGTATCCTTTTCTCAAAAGGTGGCCTATAGTACTGTTTCGGGGCCCATTATTGCGCGTAAAAGTTGCCAACGTAATGTGCCAATATAAATTTGCTGTGTCATACTGTATCTTTATAGAGAGCACTTCTGTTCCCTGTTTGGAGGAGCTTTGATAAACTTTGCAGAGGGTGCAGCGGGGGACAGGAGGGATCAAACAAATGGGCGGCAGCATCACACCCTGAAACGACTGAGATTTTTTTTTTTTTTTTTTTTTTTTTTTTTCCTATGCTTTTGTGGGGAATGCCCCACGCTAAGGAGAAAATCTTTACTCAGTTGGGGGTTCCAGTTTGCTACAGTGCACAGTTGATGATGGGTAATCCCGGGTACATATTTTTTTAAAACCAAAAATGAAATCGCATTTTAACGTCATTTTTATGAAGTTTGACATAAAAATCTTAAAAATGCTAAAAAATCTAAGTGAAAAAAAAAAAAATCTATAATATGTTAAAGCTCTGCACTTCTAGCTGAAACGTCTCCGGTCATCAGCCTCTACTACCACCATCTAAAGGAGTAGACTGGCGGCCGGGGTGCCTTTTTGTGGATGCTGTATTTATCTCGTTTTTATGTTTGTGTCCTGCTCAAAGCGGGCCCACTGAACTGTACATTTCCACAGACCCAGATGGCTTGGGCCCACTGTATCAGCCTCACTCTCCTCACTCTGCATCAGCAGGAGGGGAGGGGCACATTTCAAGAGGTACAAAGTCTTAAAAACATTTTAGAAAAAAGTCAAAAAAAAAAAATCTAAAAAAAAAATAATAATAATAAACAAGAAAACGGGAAAAGGCTACCTTTCAGGACTTGGAGTCCTGCAGCACACAAGCAAAAATCACTATTGCCTGTTTCTGTAACTGCCTTGATCCAAGCTCAGACAGACCCAATAGCCGAGGACCTCCCAGCATCCTGTACTAACTGGAGAACCCTGACAGTGAAGGGGGTTTCCCATGCTGCACCAGCATCGAGAGGTTCTCCTCTCTACAGCTCTGTTCAAGATAACAGTATATATGTATACACTACATATATGTATGTATATATATATATATATATATATATATATGTATATATATATATATATATATGTATATATGTATATATATATATGTATGTGTATGTATATATATATATATATATATATACATACACATACATATATATATATACACATACATATATATATATATATACATACATATATATATATATACTGTGAGTTCGGTGTGTGGTATCACCTCTTCAGACTTCTTGGATCGTAACCTCTGAAACTTTTTTTTTTTTTGAAAGGTCTTGGTTTAATACAACTGAAAAATGAGCAATATGTATTTTCCCCGCAAATAAGTGATACGAAGGAAAGAATTCGGGTCGGGTGTAAACTGATACTTGATTGATTGAAAGCTGCATCTTTCGTATATGGAGTTGGATATGCACGTTTCTGGTTTATGATGACATATTACAGTACTTTGAAGTGCTTGTACTGTATATATGTGTATTTGTTTGTTAATTAGCCTGTCTAAAAGCCCAACCCAACCAGTCGATTAAAAAAAAATAAATCACAAACATATCAAAACAAGACAAAATATTGAACACAAATACTTGAATCATGGAGCGCCAATAATGTAATGTGAAGTCAGTAATTCTTTTTTTTTGTTCTCTCCATCTGACAGGTACACTTAGGGGCTTTTAGAGAATATTAAAAATGTATTGCATTAAGTTACAAATACGAAATCTTTTGAAAAAAATGCAAAAGTCATCTTAGATGTGTGCTTGAACGTCAGATGTTTGTATGAATGTGTGCACAAGAAACTGTGTGTGTACCAGGCACATGGCCTGCTGTTATGTTCCACTCAGTATGTTATATTTTGTGTCTGTTTTTTATCTTTTTTTTTTGTTGTTGTTGTTGTTGTTCTGTCAAAAACTATTCTGATAGACATTGTTATTATCTTCTAACGTTGCACTGAGTGTCTTCTACCCCTCACTCAGCTAATCGTAGATAAACGAGTCTAAGTACGGAGGGGAGATGGTGACAATTCATGTGTACATGTTTACTCAAGGACTTAATGGATTTTTTTCATTCTATCTGTAAAAAGTTTATCTACCTTATAGTGGCTTTTATTGTGGAATAATCCAATACAAGGATTATCATTGAGTATTGCACCATTTTGTTCCAATTATACAAAAAAAAAAAAACAGAAAAAAAAAGACAAGAAATATAAAAAAAAGTACAAAAAAAACTACAAAACAAAAAAAGGGGAAAAAAACAAAGAACTGTGGCCATAGATAGCTGTAGAAGGACTAGTAATCCCTATGTTAACTTCATGGAGAAATGGAAAGGGATAAAGTGTGGGAGGTGAGTTTGTTACAAGACTCATTTCAGAGGTGCCTATCTTTTCTGTTTGTTTTTTTGCAAAAGCCACCTGTCGTTTACAAGCATTTCATTTGTCTGAAGTTCAAGGAAATAGGAATTTATAACAGGAATGTTGTTTTAAAAAAAAAAAAGACAAATTTCATCTTCCATCAAATATGGACATGAAAATCTTGCAAAATGAAGATTTATGCTACTTTAAGAACTCTGGGATTGATCAGTGTTGTGTCATATTTCAATTTTTAAGTTCTCTTTCAGTGTCGACAGACTATCTCTGTATGTATTGAGTTGTGATTTTTATGTTACCTGTAAGCGACGCAGTTTGCTCACTATCTTGCACACTCATAAAAAGATGTGGATTTTGTCTCAGGAAGGCCAGGGTTCCAGATACCAACTCCATCATTTCTAGGTTTAATGTTCGTGTGGAAAAACAAAAAAAGCAACTGAAAACAATTAAACTCCGAGCAAGCACTGAAGGTCATGAGTTTAACAGAATATAGAAGAGTGCCATTGTTTCTTTAAAGCAACAACAAAAACGTTCGTAGCAAGTTATATATTTACCAAATAAGACTGAGAATCAACTTTGAAAAAAGTGGAGTGCTTTACATGTGAAATCTAAGTAGAATTGCTTTACATTTAAACTGATCAATGGTTTGATTGTCAAAATGACAGTGACAGAAAAGTGCATTTGTATGTTTTGACTTTAAAGTTTCCATCCTGTAGTCCAGGAGCGTTGTGCAAGAAGTTTTTATGTTGTTTGTTTTTAATCATCTCTCCTGTCTGTTAACATGTCTGTTCCTGTGACAGGTATTTCAATAGTTGAGAGATTTCTTAACATGTAACAGATGGTTTTCAGAGACAGGTTTGAAGTGGAGGAATAAAGCTGGTTTTTAAAGGATCATGATCTATGCACAAGTGGGAGGGAAGAGTCCAAACCCAGCTGCTGTACTGCGGGCGTTTGTCGACTCAGACTCTGGGGTTCAGGGTTTGATGTAGGGTTGTTCTTGTTTTGTCTCTTGCTCAAATTTCCTCCACTCAACTTCCCCCTTCCCTCCTCCTCCTTATCATCATCATCATCTAATGTTTTAGCAAAACTTTACATTGCGTCGCCATGCTGTGTAATCCTTAACCAATGAGCGCTTATCCTTCTGCTGAAGCACTGTGGGTTGTACTGAAAAAAAAAAAAAGCCCATGACTTTTAAGGCTGTCAGTTTTTTAAAGGGGAGGAGGGTGGGTGGGGGAATGAGGGTACTTTGCCTTTGCCTTTCTCTTTACTTTGAAAAAAAAAAAAAAAAAACATTAAGGAAAAATGTCTGTAACTGAAATACAAAGTTGTGGCTTTTAATGTTGTTCTTTTTATCCTCATAGAATGTGATTGTTAAGGACATGCACCGGAAAAAAATGTTTCCATGGATTATGGAGCTTATTTCGGACTATATTAATAAATTACAAATTTTCTTGGCTGTTACTGGCTGTCGTGTCACTTTCTTTAAAAATGGGTTCTTAGTTTCACTTAAGATGTAGAGTGATCTAAAGTAATTTTATTATTTCACTGCATACTGAATTGCAGTAGAGAGGGAAAAGTCAATATTAAACAGTTTATTACGGTTTGGCAATATGACTGTACTTACAGTGAAATGACAGATTGCCAAAAACAACTCTGGATAGTATGTCAGAAAAATGTCACAATAGAATGCAATGAAATAATCAATTTGTAACTCGCAACAAATATTGTATAAAGATGTCATAAAAATGTCCTACATAAAGTCTTAGTATAGTGTGTCATAACAGTGTCAGTACAGTAGTATGTAGTACAGATGTCAGTTTTGTATGTGATGAAAAAAATGTACCCCCAAAAATGTCATAGCAGGATATGTCATAAATATAACTGTTTCATTAAAAAAAAAAGTTATAAAAAGTAATTAAAAAAAGTCACAATATGTTGTTTTAGTGTCACACTATAGTATACTGTATAATGAAAAAGTTAGTATGTTAATATGCCATAAAAGTATCATGGTATAGTATGTCCTAGTATAGTGTCACACTATAGTATGTCATGAGAAGTTATAGTATGCTATTAAAATGTCTTGAAAAATGTCAGTATGTCAAAAAAAGTCATAGTTTACTATGTCCTAGTAAAGTGTCATACCTAAGTATGTCAAAAAACATGAAAAAATGTCATAGTATAGTATGTCATAATACAGCATATAGGTTAATAAGTCATGAAAAATGTGGTATAGTATGTCAAAAACATGTAGTATAGTATGCCATAAAAAGTTTTAAAAAGTTTAGTATGTCCTAGTAGAGTGTCATACTTAAGTCATTAAAATGTCATACTGCAGTGTGTCATAAAGTTGTAGTGTGCTATGAAAATGTCATGATAAACGTCAGTATAGTGTCATTTAGTATAGCATGCAATAAAGAATAAAGTTATAGTTATAATATAAATATAAAAGTTATAGTATGCAATTAAAATGTAATGAAAAATGTCAGTATAGTGTGTCAAAAACATGTAGTACAGTTTGCCATAAAAATTGCCATAAAAAGTCATAGTTTAGTGTGTCATAGTAAAGTGTCATACCAAAATATGACATAAAAAGTTATAGTATATTATGTCCTGATATAGTGTCTTACTATAGTATATAATGGAAAAAGTTAAAGTATGTCCTTAAAATGTCATACTGTAGTATGTCAAAAAGATGTAGTATGCCATGAAAAATGTCAAAGTTTAGTGTCTTTAAAAAAAGCCATAAAAGTTCTACTATAGCATGTCATAAAAAGTTATAGAATGCAATTAAGGTGTCATGAAAAATGTCATGCTATAGTATGTCAAAAACATGTAGTATAGTGTGCCATAAAAAGTCACAGTATAGTATGTCCTGGTATAGTGTCACAGTATAGTGTGTCATTAAATGTCACAGTATAGTATGTCCTGGTATAGTGTCACAGTATAGTGTGTCCTGGTATAGTGTCACAGTATAGTGTGTCATTAAAATTCACAGTATAGTGTGTCCTGGTATAGTGTCACAGTATAGTATGTCCTGGTATAGTGTCACAGTATAGCATGTCCTGGTATAGTGTCACAGTATAGTGTGTCATTAAAATTCACAGTATAGCATGTCCTGGTATAGTGTCACAGTATAGCATGTCCTGGTATAGTGTCACAGTATAGTATGTCCTGGTATAGTGTCACAGTATAGTGTGTCATTAAAATTCACAGTATAGCATGTCCTGGTATAGTGTCACAGTATAGTATGTCCTGGTATAGTGTCACAGTATAGTGTGTCATTAAAAGTCACAGTATAGTGTGTCCTGGTATAGTGTCACAGTATAGTATGTCCTGGTATAGTGTCACAGTATAGTGTGGCATTAAAAGTCACAGTATAGTGTGTCCTGGTATAGTGTCACAGTATAGTGTGGCATTAAAAGTCACAGTATAGCATGTTCTGGTATAGTGTCACAGTATAGTGTGTCATTAAAATTCACAGTATAGTGTGTCCTGGTATAGTGTCACAGTATAGTATGTCCTGGTATAGTGTCACAGTATAGTGTGTCCTGGTATAGTGTCACAGTATAGTATGTCCTGGTATAGTGTCACAGTATAATGTGTCCTGGTATAGTGTCACAGTATAGTGTGTCATTAAAAGTCACAGTATAGTGTGTCCTGGTATAGTGTCACAGTATAGTATGTCCTGGTATAGTGTCACAGTATAATGTGTCCTGGTATAGTGTCACAGTATAGTGTGTCCTGGTATAGTGTCACAGTATAGTATGTCCTGGTATAGTGTCACAGTATAATGTGTCCTGGTATAGTGTCACAGTATAGTGTGTCATTAAAAGTCACAGTATAGTGTGTCCTGGTATAGTGTCACAGTATAGTGTGTCCTGGTATAGTGTCACAGTATAGTATGTCCTGGTATAGTGTCACAGTATAATGTGTCCTGGTATAGTGTCACAGTATAGTGTGTCATTAAAAGTCACAGTATAGTGTGTCCTGGTATAGTGTCACAGTATAGTATGTCCTGGTATAGTGTCACAGTATAGTATGTCCTGGTATAGTGTCACAGTATAGCATGTCCTGGTATAGTGTCACAGTATAGCATGTCCTGGTATAGTGTCACAGTATAGTGTGTCATTAAAAGTCACAGTATACTGTGTCCTGGTATAGTGTCACAGTATAGTATGTCCTGGTATAGTGTCACTATGTCCTGGTATAGTGTCACAGTATAGTATGTCCTGGTATAGTGTCACAGTATAGTGTGTCATTAAAAGTCACAGTATAGTGTGTCCTGGTATAGTGTCACAGTATAGTATGTCCTGGTATAGTGTCACAGTATAGCATGTCCTGGTATAGTGTCACAGTATAGCATGTCCTGGTATAGTGTCACAGTATAGTGTGTCATTAAAAGTCACAGTATACTGTGTCCTGGTATAGTGTCACAGTATAGTATGTCCTGGTATAGTGTCACAGTATAGTGTGTCATTAAAAGTCACAATATAGTGTGTCCTGGTATAGTGTCACAGTATAGTATGTCCTGGTATAGTGTCACAGTATAGTATGTCCTGGTATAGTGTCACAGTATAGCATGTCCTGGTATAGTGTCACAGTATAGTATGTCCTGGTATAGTGTCACAGTATAGTGTGTCATTAAAAGTCACAGTATAGTGTGTCCTGGTATAGTGTCACAGTATAGTATGTCCTGGTATAGTGTCACAGTATAGTGTGTCATTAAAAGTCACAGTATAGTGTGTCCTGGTATAGTGTCACAGTATAGTGTGTCCTGGTATAGTGTCACAGTATAGTGTGTCCTGGTATAGTGTCACAGTATAGTATGTCCTGGTATAGTGTCACAGTATAGTGTGTCCTGGTATAGTGTCACAGTATAGTATGTCCTGGTATAGTGTCACAGTATAGTATGTCCTGGTATAGTGTCACAGTATAGTGTGTCATTAAAAGTCACAGTATAGTGTGTCCTGGTATAGTGTCACAGTATAGCATGTCCTGGTATAGTGTCACAGTATAGTGTGTCATTAAAAGTCACAGTATAGTGTGTCCTGGTATAGTGTCACAGTATAGTGTGTCCTGGTATAGTGTCACAGTATAGTATGTCCTGGTATAGTGTCACAGTATAGTATGTCCTGGTATAGTGTCACAGTATAGCATGTCCTGGTATAGTGTCACAGTATAGTGTGGCATTAAAAGTCACAGTATAGTGTGTCCTGGTATAGTGTCACAGTATAGTGTGGCATTAAAAGTCACAGTATAGCATGTTCTGGTATAGTGTCACAGTATAGTGTGTCATTAAAATTCACAGTATAGTGTGTCCTGGTATAGTGTCACAGTATAGTATGTCCTGTTATAGTGTCACAGTATAGTATGTCCTGGTATAGTGTCACAGTATAATGTGTCCTGGTATAGTGTCACAGTATAGTGTGTCATTAAAAGTCACAGTATAGTGTGTCCTGGTATAGTGTCACAGTATAGTATGTCCTGGTATAGTGTCACAGTATAGTGTGTCATTAAAAGTCACAATATAGTGTGTCCTGGTATACTGTCACAATATAGTGTGTCCTGGTATAGTGTCACAGTATAGTATGTCCTGGTATAGTGTCACAGTATAGCATGTCCTGGTATAGTGTCACAGTATAGTGTGGCATTAAAAGTCACAGTATAGTGTGTCCTGGTATAGTGTCACAGTATAGTGTGGCATTAAGAGTCACAGTATAGCATGTTCTGGTATAGTGTCACAGTATAGTGTGTCATTAAAATTCACAGTATAGTGTGTCCTGGTATAGTGTCACAGTATAGTATGTCCTGGTATAGTGTCACAGTATAGTATGTCCTGGTATAGTGTCACAGTATAATGTGTCCTGGTATAGTGTCACAGTATAGTGTGTCATTAAAAGTCACAGTATAGTGTGTCCTGGTATAGTGTCACAGTATAGTATGTCCTGGTATAGTGTCACAGTATAGTGTGTCATTAAAAGTCACAATATAGTGTGTCCTGGTATAGTGTCACAGTATAGTATGTCCTGGTATAGTGTCACAGTATAGTATGTCCTGGTATAGTGTCACAGTATAGCATGTCCTGGTATAGTGTCACAGTATAGTATGTCCTGGTATAGTGTCACAGTATAGCATGTCCTGGTATAGTGTCACAGTATAGTGTGTCATTAAAAGTCACAGTATACTGTGTCCTGGTATAGTGTCACAGTATAGTATGTCCTGGTATAGTGTCACAGTATAGTGTGTCATTAAAAGTCACAATATAGTGTATCCTGGTATAGTGTCACAGTATAGTATGTCCTGGTATAGTGTCACAGTATAGTATGTCCTGGGATAGTGTCACAGTATAGTATGTCCTGGTATAGTGTCACAGTATAGCATGTCCTGGTATAGTGTCACAGTATAGTATGTCCTGGTATAGTGTCACAGTATAGTGTGTCATTAAAAGTCACAGTATAGTGTGTCCTGGTATAGTGTCACAGTATAGCATGTCCTGGTATAGTGTCACAGTATAGTGTGTCATTAAAAGTCACAGTATAGTGTGTCCTGGTATAGTGTCACAGTATAGTATGTCCTGGTATAGTGTCACAGTATAGTGTGTCCTGGTATAGTGTCACAGTATAGTATGTCCTGGTATAGTGTCACAGTATAGTGTGTCCTGGTATAGTGTCACAGTATAGTATGTCCTGGTATAGTGTCACAGTATAGTGTGTCGTTAAAAGTCACAGTATAGTGTGTCCTGGTATAATGTCACAGTATAGCATGTCCTGGTATAGTGTCACAGTATAGTGTGTCATTAAAAGTCACAGTATAGTGTGTCCTGGTATAGTGTCACAGTATAGTGTGTCCTGGTATAGTGTCACAGTATAGTATGTCCTGGTATAGTGTCACAGTATAGTATGTCCTGGTATAGTGTCACAGTATAGCATGTCCTGGTATAGTGTCACAGTATAGCATGTCCTGGTATAGTGTCACAGTATAGTGTGGCATTAAAACTCACAGTATAGTGTGTCCTGGTATAGTGTCACAGTATAGTGTGGCATTAAAAGTCACAGTATAGCATGTTCTGGTATAGTGTCACAGTATAGTGTGTCATTAAAATTCACAGTATAGTGTGTCCTGGTATAGTGTCACAGTATAGTATGTCCTGGTATAGTGTCACAGTATAGTATGTCCTGGTATAGTGTCACAGTATAGTATGTCCTGGTATAGTGTCACAGTATAGCATGTCCTGGTATAGTGTCACAGTATAGTGTGGCATTAAAACTCACAGTATAGTGTGTCCTGGTATAGTGTCACAGTATAGTGTGTCATTAAAAGTCACAATATAGTGTGTCCTGGTATAGTGTCACAGTATAGTATGTCCTGGTATAGTGTCACAGTATAGTATGTCCTGGTATAGTGTCACAGTATAACATGTCCTGGTATAGTGTCACAGTATAGTATGTCCTGGTATAGTGTCACAGTATAGCATGTCCTGGTATAGTGTCACAGTATAGTGTGTCATTAAAAGTCACAGTATACTGTGTCCTGGTATAGTGTCACAGTATAGTATGTCCTGGTATAGTGTCACAGTATAGTGTGTCATTAAAAGTCACAATATAGTGTGTCCTGGTATAGTGTCACAGTATAGTATGTCCTGGTATAGTGTCACAGTATAGTATGTCCTGGGATAGTGTCACAGTATAGTATGTCCTGGTATAGTGTCACAGTATAGCATGTCCTGGTATAGTGTCACAGTATAGTATGTCCTGGTATAGTGTCACAGTATAGTGTGTCATTAAAAGTCACAGTATAGTGTGTCCTGGTATAGTGTCACAGTATAGCATGTCCTGGTATAGTGTCACAGTATAGTGTGTCATTAAAAGTCACAGTATAGTGTGTCCTGGTATAGTGTCACAGTATAGTATGTCCTGGTATAGTGTCACAGTATAGTGTGTCCTGGTATAGTGTCACAGTATAGTATGTCCTGGTATAGTGTCACAGTATAGCATGTCCTGGTATAGTGTCACAGTATAGTATGTCCTGGTATAGTGTCACAGTATAGTGTGTCATTAAAAGTCACAGTATAGTGTGTCCTGGTATAGTGTCACAGTATAGTATGTCCTGGTATAGTGTCACAGTATAGTGTGTCATTAAAAGTCACAGTATAGTGTGTCCTGGTATAGTGTCACAGTATAGTGTGTCCTGGTATAGTGTCACAGTATAGTATGTCCTGGTATAGTGTCACAGTATAGTGTGTCCTGGTATAGTGTCACAGTATAGTATGTCCTGGTATAGTGTCACAGTATAGTATGTCCTGGTATAGTGTCACAGTATAGTGTGTCATTAAAAGTCACAGTATAGTGTGTCCTGGTATAGTGTCACAGTATAGCATGTCCTGGTATAGTGTCACAGTATAGTGTGTCATTAAAAGTCACAGTATAGTGTGTCCTGGTATAGTGTCACAGTATAGTGTGTCCTGGTATAGTGTCACAGTATAGTATGTCCTGGTATAGTGTCACAGTATAGTATGTCCTGGTATAGTGTCACAGTATAGCATGTCCTGGTATAGTGTCACAGTATAGTGTGGCATTAAAAGTCACAGTATAGTGTGTCCTGGTATAGTGTCACAGTATAGTGTGGCATTAAAAGTCACAGTATAGCATGTTCTGGTATAGTGTCACAGTATAGTGTGTCATTAAAATTCACAGTATAGTGTGTCCTGGTATAGTGTCACAGTATAGTATGTCCTGTTATAGTGTCACAGTATAGTATGTCCTGGTATAGTGTCACAGTATAATGTGTCCTGGTATAGTGTCACAGTATAGTGTGTCATTAAAAGTCACAGTATAGTGTGTCCTGGTATAGTGTCACAGTATAGTATGTCCTGGTATAGTGTCACAGTATAGTGTGTCATTAAAAGTCACAATATAGTGTGTCCTGGTATACTGTCACAATATAGTGTGTCCTGGTATAGTGTCACAGTATAGTATGTCCTGGTATAGTGTCACAGTATAGCATGTCCTGGTATAGTGTCACAGTATAGTGTGGCATTAAAAGTCACAGTATAGTGTGTCCTGGTATAGTGTCACAGTATAGTGTGGCATTAAGAGTCACAGTATAGCATGTTCTGGTATAGTGTCACAGTATAGTGTGTCATTAAAATTCACAGTATAGTGTGTCCTGGTATAGTGTCACAGTATAGTATGTCCTGGTATAGTGTCACAGTATAGTATGTCCTGGTATAGTGTCACAGTATAATGTGTCCTGGTATAGTGTCACAGTATAGTGTGTCATTAAAAGTCACAGTATAGTGTGTCCTGGTATAGTGTCACAGTATAGTATGTCCTGGTATAGTGTCACAGTATAGTGTGTCATTAAAAGTCACAATATAGTGTGTCCTGGTATAGTGTCACAGTATAGTATGTCCTGGTATAGTGTCACAGTATAGTATGTCCTGGTATAGTGTCACAGTATAGCATGTCCTGGTATAGTGTCACAGTATAGTATGTCCTGGTATAGTGTCACAGTATAGCATGTCCTGGTATAGTGTCACAGTATAGTGTGTCATTAAAAGTCACAGTATACTGTGTCCTGGTATAGTGTCACAGTATAGTATGTCCTGGTATAGTGTCACAGTATAGTGTGTCATTAAAAGTCACAATATAGTGTGTCCTGGTATAGTGTCACAGTATAGTATGTCCTGGTATAGTGTCACAGTATAGTATGTCCTGGGATAGTGTCACAGTATAGTATGTCCTGGTATAGTGTCACAGTATAGCATGTCCTGGTATAGTGTCACAGTATAGTATGTCCTGGTATAGTGTCACAGTATAGTGTGTCATTAAAAGTCACAGTATAGTGTGTCCTGGTATAGTGTCACAGTATAGCATGTCCTGGTATAGTGTCACAGTATAGTGTGTCATTAAAAGTCACAGTATAGTGTGTCCTGGTATAGTGTCACAGTATAGTATGTCCTGGTATAGTGTCACAGTATAGTGTGTCCTGGTATAGTGTCACAGTATAGTATGTCCTGGTATAGTGTCACAGTATAGTGTGTCCTGGTATAGTGTCACAGTATAGTATGTCCTGGTATAGTGTCACAGTATAGTGTGTCGTTAAAAGTCACAGTATAGTGTGTCCTGGTATAATGTCACAGTATAGCATGTCCTGGTATAGTGTCACAGTATAGTGTGTCATTAAAAGTCACAGTATAGTGTGTCCTGGTATAGTGTCACAGTATAGTGTGTCCTGGTATAGTGTCACAGTATAGTATGTCCTGGTATAGTGTCACAGTATAGTATGTCCTGGTATAGTGTCACAGTATAGCATGTCCTGGTATAGTGTCACAGTATAGCATGTCCTGGTATAGTGTCACAGTATAGTGTGGCATTAAAACTCACAGTATAGTGTGTCCTGGTATAGTGTCACAGTATAGTGTGGCATTAAAAGTCACAGTATAGCATGTTCTGGTATAGTGTCACAGTATAGTGTGTCATTAAAATTCACAGTATAGTGTGTCCTGGTATAGTGTCACAGTATAGTATGTCCTGGTATAGTGTCACAGTATAGTATGTCCTGGTATAGTGTCACAGTATAGCATGTCCTGGTATAGTGTCACAGTATAGTGTGGCATTAAAACTCACAGTATAGTGTGTCCTGGTATAGTGTCACAGTATAGTGTGTCATTAAAAGTCACAATATAGTGTGTCCTGGTATAGTGTCACAGTATAGTATGTCCTGGTATAGTGTCACAGTATAGTATGTCCTGGTATAGTGTCACAGTATAGCATGTCCTGGTATAGTGTCACAGTATAGTATGTCCTGGTATAGTGTCACAGTATAGCATGTCCTGGTATAGTGTCACAGTATAGTGTGTCATTAAAAGTCACAGTATACTGTGTCCTGGTATAGTGTCACAGTATAGTATGTCCTGGTATAGTGTCACAGTATAGTGTGTCATTAAAAGTCACAATATAGTGTGTCCTGGTATAGTGTCACAGTATAGTATGTCCTGGTATAGTGTCACAGTATAGTATGTCCTGGGATAGTGTCACAGTATAGTATGTCCTGGTATAGTGTCACAGTATAGCATGTCCTGGTATAGTGTCACAGTATAGTATGTCCTGGTATAGTGTCACAGTATAGTGTGTCATTAAAAGTCACAGTATAGTGTGTCCTGGTATAGTGTCACAGTATAGCATGTCCTGGTATAGTGTCACAGTATAGTGTGTCATTAAAAGTCACAGTATAGTGTGTCCTGGTATAGTGTCACAGTATAGTATGTCCTGGTATAGTGTCACAGTATAGTGTGTCCTGGTATAGTGTCACAGTATAGTATGTCCTGGTATAGTGTCACAGTATAGTGTGTCCTGGTATAGTGTCACAGTATAGTATGTCCTGGTATAGTGTCACAGTATAGTGTGTCGTTAAAAGTCACAGTATAGTGTGTCCTGGTATAATGTCACAGTATAGCATGTCCTGGTATAGTGTCACAGTATAGTGTGTCATTAAAAGTCACAGTATAGTGTGTCCTGGTATAGTGTCACAGTATAGTGTGTCCTGGTATAGTGTCACAGTATAGTATGTCCTGGTATAGTGTCACAGTATAGTATGTCCTGGTATAGTGTCACAGTATAGCATGTCCTGGTATAGTGTCACAGTATAGCATGTCCTGGTATAGTGTCACAGTATAGTGTGGCATTAAAACTCACAGTATAGTGTGTCCTGGTATAGTGTCACAGTATAGTGTGGCATTAAAAGTCACAGTATAGCATGTTCTGGTATAGTGTCACAGTATAGTGTGTCATTAAAATTCACAGTATAGTGTGTCCTGGTATAGTGTCACAGTATAGTATGTCCTGGTATAGTGTCACAGTATAGTATGTCCTGGTATAGTGTCACAGTATAGTATGTCCTGGTATAGTGTCACAGTATAGCATGTCCTGGTATAGTGTCACAGTATAGTGTGGCATTAAAACTCACAGTATAGTGTGTCCTGGTATAGTGTCACAGTATAGTGTGGCATTAAAAGTCACAGTATAGCATGTTCTGGTATAGTGTCACAGTATAGTGTGTCATTAAAATTCACAGTATAGTGTGTCCTGGTATAGTGTCACAGTATAGTATGTCCTGGTATAGTGTCACAGTATAGTATGTCCTGGTATAGTGTCACAGTATAGTATGTCCTGGTATAGTGTCACAGTATAGCATGTCCTGGTATAGTGTCACAGTATAGTGTGGCATTAAAACTCACAGTATAGTGTGTCCTGGTATAGTGTCACAGTATAGTGTGGCATTAAAAGTCACAGTATAGCATGTTCTGGTATAGTGTCACAGTATAGTGTGTCATTAAAATTCACAGTATAGTGTGTCCTGGTATAGTGTCACAGTATAGTGTGTCCTGGTATAGTGTCACAGTATAGTGTCACAGTATAGTATGTCCTGGTATAGTGTCACAGTATAATGTGTCCTGGTATAGTGTCACAGTATAGTGTGTCATTAAAAGTCACAGTATAGTGTGTCCTGGTATAGTGTCACAGTATAGTATGTCCTGGTATAGTGTCACAGTATAGTGTGTCATTAAAAGTCACAATATAGTGTGTCCTGGTATACTGTCACAGTATAGTATGTCCTGGTATAGTGTCACAGTATAGTATGTCCTGGTATAGTGTCACAGTATAGTATGTCCTGGTATAGTGTCACAGTATAGTGTGGCATTAAAAGTCACAGTATAGTGTGTCCTGGTATAGTGTCACAGTATAGTGTGGCATTAAGAGTCACAGTATAGCATGTTCTGGTATAGTGTCACAGTATAGTGTGTCATTAAAATTCACAGTATAGTGTGTCCTGGTATAGTGTCACAGTATAGTATGTCCTGGTATAGTGTCACAGTATAGCATGTCCTGGTATGGTGTCACAGTATAGTATGTCCTGGTATAGTGTCACAGTATAGTGTGTCATTAAAAGTCACAGTATAGTGTGTCCTGGTATAATGTCACAGTATAGTATGTCCTGGTATAGTGTCACAGTATAGTGTGTCATTAAAAGTCACAGTATAGCATGTCCTGGTATAGTGTCACAGTATAGTGTGTCATTAAAAGTCACAGTATAGTGTGTCCTGGTATAGTGTCACAGTATAGTGTGTCCTGGTATAGTGTCACAGTATAGTATGTCCTGGTATAGTGTCACAGTATAGTATGTCCTGGTATAGTGTCACAGTATAGCATGTCCTGGTATAGTGTCACAGTATAGTGTGGCATTAAAACTCACAGTATAGTGTGTCCTGGTATAGTGTCACAGTATAGTGTGGCATTAAAAGTCACAGTATAGCATGTTCTGGTATAGTGTCACAGTATAGTGTGTCATTAAAATTCACAGTATAGTGTGTCCTGGTATAGTGTCACAGTATAGTATGTCCTGGTATAGTGTCACAGTAAAATGTGTCCTGGTATAGTGTCACAGTATAGTGTGTCATTAAAAGTCACAGTATAGTGTGTCCTGGTATAGTGTCACAGTATAGTATGTCCTGGTATAGTGTCACAGTATAGTGTGTCATTAAAAGTCACAATATAGTGTGTCCTGGTATACTGTCACAGTATAGTGTGTCCTGGTATAGTGTCACAGTATAGTATGTCCTGGTATAGTGTCACAGTATAGCATGTCCTGGTATAGTGTCACAGTATAGTGTGGCATTAAAAGTCACAGTATAGTGTGTCCTGGTATAGTGTCACAGTATAGTGTGGCATTAAGAGTCACAGTATAGCATGTTCTGGTATAGTGTCACAGTATAGTGTGTCATTAAAATTCACAGTATAGTGTGTCCTGGTATAGTGTCACAGTATAGTATGTCCTGGTATAGTGTCACAGTATAGTATGTCCTGGTATAGTGTCACAGTATAATGTGTCCTGGTATAGTGTCACAGTATAGTGTGTCATTAAAAGTCACAGTATAGTGTGTCCTGGTATAGTGTCACAGTATAGTATGTCCTGGTATAGTGTCACAGTATAGTGTGTCATTAAAAGTCACAATATAGTGTGTCCTGGTATAGTGTCACAGTATAGTATGTCCTGGTATAGTGTCACAGTATAGTGTGTCATTAAAAGTCACAGTATAGTGTGTCCTGGTATAGTGTCACAGTATAGCATGTCCTGGTATAGTGTCACAGTATAGTATGTCCTGGTATAGTGTCACAGTATAGTGTGTCATTAAAAGTCACAGTATAGTGTGTCCTGGTATAGTGTCACAGTATAGCATGTCCTGGTATAGTGTCACAGTATAGTGTGGCATTAAAAGTCACAGTATAGCATGTTCTGGTATAGTGTCACAGTATAGTGTGTCATTAAAATTCACAGTATAGTGTGTCCTGGTATAGTGTCACAGTATAGTATGTCCTGGTATAGTGTCACAGTATAGTATGTCCTGGTATAGTGTCACAGTATAATGTGTCCTGGTATAGTGTCACAGTATAGTGTGTCATTAAAAGTCACAGTATAGTGTGTCCTGGTATAGTGTCACAGTATAGTATGTCCTGGTATAGTGTCACAGTATAGTATGTCCTGGTATAGTGTCACAGTATAGCATGTCCTGGTATAGTGTCACAGTATAGTGTGTCATTAAAAGTCACAGTATACTGTGTCCTGGTATAGTGTCACAGTATAGTATGTCCTGGTATAGTGTCACAGTATAGTGTGTCATTAAAAGTCACAATATAATGTGTCCTGGTATAGTGTCACAGTATAGCATGTCCTGGTATAGTGTCACAGTATAGTGTGTCATTGAAAGTCACAGTATAGTGTGTCCTGGTATAGTGTCACAGTATAGTATGTCCTGGTATAGTGTCACAGTATAGTGTGTCCTGGTATAGTGTCACAGTATAGTATGTCCTGGTATAGTGTCACAGTATAGTGTGTCCTGGTATAGTGTCACAGTATAGTATGTCCTGGTATAGTGTCACAGTATAGTGTGTCCTGGTATAGTGTCACAGTATAGTATGTCCTGGTATAGTGTCACAGTATAGCATGTCCTGGTATAGTGTCACAGTATAGTATGTCCTGGTATAGTGTCACAGTATAGTGTGTCATTAAAAGTCACAGTATAGTGTGTCCTGGTATAGTGTCACAGTATAGCATGTCCTGGTATAGTGTCACAGTATAGTGTGTCATTAAAAGTCACAGTATAGTGTGTCCTGGTATAGTGTCACAGTATAGTGTGTCCTGGTATAGTGTCACAGTATAGTATGTCCTGGTATAGTGTCACAGTATAGTATGTCCTGGTATAGTGTCACAGTATAGCATGTCCTGGTATAGTGTCACAGTATAGTGTGGCATTAAAAGTCACAGTATAGTGTGTCCTGGTATAGTGTCACAGTATAGTGTGGCATTAAAAGTCACAGTATAGCATGTTCTGGTATAGTGTCACAGTATAGTGTGTCATTAAAATTCACAGTATAGTGTGTCCTGGTATAGTGTCACAGTATAGTATGTCCTGGTATAGTGTCACAGTATAATGTGTCCTGGTATAGTGTCACAGTATAGTGTGTCATTAAAAGTCACAGTATAGTGTGTCCTGGTATAGTGTCACAGTATAGTATGTCCTGGTATAGTGTCACAGTATAGTGTGTCATTAAAAGTCACAATATAGTGTGTCCTGGTATAGTGTCACAGTATAGTATGTCCTGGTATAGTGTCACAGTATAGTGTGTCCTGGTATAGTGTCACAGTAAAGTATGTCCTGGTATAGTGTCACAGTATAGTATGTCCTGGTATAGTGTCACAGTATAGCGTGTCATTAAAAGTCACAGTATAGTGTGTCCTGGTATAGTGTCACAGTATAGTGTGTCCTGGTATAGTGTCACAGTATAGTGTGTCATTAAAAGTCACAATATAGTGTGTCCTGGTATAGTGTCACAGTATAGTGTGTCCTGGTATAGTGTCACAGTATAGTATGTCCTGGTATAGTGTCACAGTATAGCATGTCCTGGTATAGTGTCACAGTATAGTGTGGCATTAAAACTCACAGTATAGTGTGTCCTGGTATAGTGTCACAGTATAGTGTGGCATTAAAAGTCACAGTATAGCATGTTCTGGTATAGTGTCACAGTATAGTGTGTCATTAAAATTCACAGTATAGTGTGTCCTGGTATAGTGTCACAGTATAGTATGTCCTGGTATAGTGTCACAGTATAATGTGTCCTGGTATAGTGTCACAGTATAGTGTGTCATTAAAAGTCACAGTATAGTGTGTCCTGGTATAGTGTCACAGTATAGTGTGTCCTGGTATAGTGTCACAGTATAGTGTGGCATTAAAAGTCACAGTATAGCATGTTCTGGTATAGTGTCACAGTATAGTGTGGCATTAAAAGTCACAGTATAGTGTGTCCTGGTATAGTGTCACAGTATAGTGTGGCATTAAGAGTCACAGTATAGCATGTTCTGGTATAGTGTCACAGTATAGTGTGTCATTAAAATTCACAGTATAGTGTGTCCTGGTATAGTGTCACAGTATAGTATGTCCTGGTATAGTGTCACAGTATAGTATGTCCTGGTATAGTGTCACAGTATAATGTGTCCTGGTATAGTGTCACAGTATAGTGTGTCATTAAAAGTCACAGTATAGTGTGTCCTGGTATAGTGTCACAGTATAGTATGTCCTGGTATAGTGTCACAGTATAGTGTGTCATTAAAAGTCACAATATAGTGTGTCCTGGTATAGTGTCACAGTATAGTATGTCCTGGTATAGTGTCACAGTATAGTGTGTCATTAAAAGTCACAGTATAGTGTGTCCTGGTATAGTGTCACAGTATAGCATGTCCTGGTATAGTGTCACAGTATAGTATGTCCTGGTATAGTGTCACAGTATAGTGTGTCATTAAAAGTCACAGTATAGTGTGTCCTGGTATAGTGTCACAGTATAGCATGTCCTGGTATAGTGTCACAGTATAGTGTGGCATTAAAAGTCACAGTATAGCATGTTCTGGTATAGTGTCACAGTATAGTGTGTCATTAAAATTCACAGTATAGTGTGTCCTGGTATAGTGTCACAGTATAGTATGTCCTGGTATAGTGTCACAGTATAGTATGTCCTGGTATAGTGTCACAGTATAATGTGTCCTGGTATAGTGTCACAGTATAGTGTGTCATTAAAAGTCACAGTATAGTGTGTCCTGGTATAGTGTCACAGTATAGTATGTCCTGGTATAGTGTCACAGTATAGTATGTCCTGGTATAGTGTCACAGTATAGCATGTCCTGGTATAGTGTCACAGTATAGTGTGTCATTAAAAGTCACAGTATACTGTGTCCTGGTATAGTGTCACAGTATAGTATGTCCTGGTATAGTGTCACAGTATAGTGTGTCATTAAAAGTCACAATATAATGTGTCCTGGTATAGTGTCACAGTATAGCATGTCCTGGTATAGTGTCACAGTATAGTGTGTCATTGAAAGTCACAGTATAGTGTGTCCTGGTATAGTGTCACAGTATAGTATGTCCTGGTATAGTGTCACAGTATAGTGTGTCCTGGTATAGTGTCACAGTATAGTATGTCCTGGTATAGTGTCACAGTATAGTGTGTCCTGGTATAGTGTCACAGTATAGTATGTCCTGGTATAGTGTCACAGTATAGTGTGTCCTGGTATAGTGTCACAGTATAGTATGTCCTGGTATAGTGTCACAGTATAGCATGTCCTGGTATAGTGTCACAGTATAGTATGTCCTGGTATAGTGTCACAGTATAGTGTGTCATTAAAAGTCACAGTATAGTGTGTCCTGGTATAGTGTCACAGTATAGCATGTCCTGGTATAGTGTCACAGTATAGTGTGTCATTAAAAGTCACAGTATAGTGTGTCCTGGTATAGTGTCACAGTATAGTGTGTCCTGGTATAGTGTCACAGTATAGTATGTCCTGGTATAGTGTCACAGTATAGTATGTCCTGGTATAGTGTCACAGTATAGCATGTCCTGGTATAGTGTCACAGTATAGTGTGGCATTAAAAGTCACAGTATAGTGTGTCCTGGTATAGTGTCACAGTATAGTGTGGCATTAAAAGTCACAGTATAGCATGTTCTGGTATAGTGTCACAGTATAGTGTGTCATTAAAATTCACAGTATAGTGTGTCCTGGTATAGTGTCACAGTATAGTATGTCCTGGTATAGTGTCACAGTATAATGTGTCCTGGTATAGTGTCACAGTATAGTGTGTCATTAAAAGTCACAGTATAGTGTGTCCTGGTATAGTGTCACAGTATAGTATGTCCTGGTATAGTGTCACAGTATAGTGTGTCATTAAAAGTCACAATATAGTGTGTCCTGGTATAGTGTCACAGTATAGTATGTCCTGGTATAGTGTCACAGTATAGTGTGTCCTGGTATAGTGTCACAGTAAAGTATGTCCTGGTATAGTGTCACAGTATAGTATGTCCTGGTATAGTGTCACAGTATAGCGTGTCATTAAAAGTCACAGTATAGTGTGTCCTGGTATAGTGTCACAGTATAGTGTGTCCTGGTATAGTGTCACAGTATAGTGTGTCATTAAAAGTCACAATATAGTGTGTCCTGGTATAGTGTCACAGTATAGTGTGTCCTGGTATAGTGTCACAGTATAGTATGTCCTGGTATAGTGTCACAGTATAGCATGTCCTGGTATAGTGTCACAGTATAGTGTGGCATTAAAACTCACAGTATAGTGTGTCCTGGTATAGTGTCACAGTATAGTGTGGCATTAAAAGTCACAGTATAGCATGTTCTGGTATAGTGTCACAGTATAGTGTGTCATTAAAATTCACAGTATAGTGTGTCCTGGTATAGTGTCACAGTATAGTATGTCCTGGTATAGTGTCACAGTATAATGTGTCCTGGTATAGTGTCACAGTATAGTGTGTCATTAAAAGTCACAGTATAGTGTGTCCTGGTATAGTGTCACAGTATAGTATGTCCTGGTATAGTGTCACAGTATAGTGTGTCATTAAAAGTCACAATATAGTGTGTCCTGGTATAGTGTCACAGTATAGTATGTCCTGGTATAGTGTCACAGTATAGTATGTCCTGGTATAGTGTCACAGTATAGCATGTCCTGGTATAGTGTCACAGTATAGTATGTCCTGGTATAGTGTCACAGTATAGTGTGTCATTAAAAGTCACAGTATAGTGTGTCCTGGTATAGTGTCACAGTATAGTATGTCCTGGTATAGTGTCACAGTATAATGTGTCATTAAAAGTCACAATATAGTGTGTCCTGGTATAGTGTCACAGTATAGTATGTCCTGGTATAGTGTCACAGTATAGTATGTCCTGGTATAGTGTCACAGTATAGTGTGTCATTAAAAGTCACAGTATAGTGTGTCCTGGTATAGTGTCACAGTATAGTATGTCCTGGTATAGTGTCACAGTATAGCATGTCCTGGTATAGTGTCACAGTATAGTATGTCCTGGTATAGTGTCACAGTATAGTGTGTCATTAAAAGTCACAGTATAGTGTGTCCTGGTATAGTGTCACAGTATAGTATGTCCTGGTATAGTGTCACAGTATAGCATGTCCTGGTATAGTGTCACAGTATAGTATGTCCTGGTATAGTGTCACAGTATAGCATGTCCTGGTATAGTGTCACAGTATAGTATGTCCTGGTATAGTGTCACAGTATAGTGTGTCATTAAAAGTCACAGTATAGTGTGTCCTGGTATAGTGTCACAGTATAGTATGTCCTGGTATAGTGTCACAGTATAGCATGTCCTGGTATAGTGTCACAGTATAGTATGTCCTGGTATAGTGTCACAGTGTAGTGTGTCATTAAAAGTCACAGTATAGTGTGTCCTGGTATAGTGTCACAGTATAGCATGTCCTGGTATAGTGTCACAGTATAGTGTGTCATTAAAAGTCACAGTATAGTGTGTCCTGGTATAGTGTCACAGTATAGCATGTCCTGGTATAGTGTCACAGTATAGTGTGTCCTGGTATAGTGTCACAGTATAGTATGTCCTGGTATAGTGTCACAGTATAGCATGTCCTGGTATAGTGTCACAGTATAGTGTGTCCTGGTATAGTGTCACAGTATAGTATGTCCTGGTATAGTGTCACAGTATAGTGTGTCCTGGTATAGTGTCACAGTATAGTATGTCCTGGTATAGTTTCACAGTATAGTATGTCCTGGTATAGTGTCACAGTATAGTATGTCCTGGTATAGTGTCACAGTATAGCATGTCCTGGTATAGTGTCACAGTATAGTATGTCCTGGTATAGTGTCACAGTATAGTGTGTCATTAAAAGTCACAGTATAGTGTGTCCTGGTATAGTGTCACAGTATAGTATGTCCTGGTATAGTGTCACAGTATAGTGTGTCATTAAAAGTCACAATATAGTGTGTCCTGGTATAGTGTCACAGTATAGTGTGTCCTGGTATAGTGTCACAGTATAGTATGTCCTGGTATAGTGTCACAGTATAGTATGTCCTGGTATAGTGTCACAGTATAGCATGTCCTGGTATAGTGTCACAGTATAGTGTGGCATTAAAAGTCACAGTATAGTGTGTCCTGGTATAGTGTCACAGTATAGTGTGGCATTAAAAGTCACAGTATAGCATGTTCTGGTATAGTGTCACAGTATAGTGTGTCATTAAAATTCACAGTATAGTGTGTCCTGGTATAGTGTCACAGTATAGTATGTCCTGGTATAGTGTCACAGTATAATGTGTCCTGGTATAGTGTCACAGTATAGTGTGTCATTAAAAGTCACAGTATAGTGTGTCCTGGTATAGTGTCACAGTATAGTATGTCCTGGTATAGTGTCACAGTATAGTGTGTCATTAAAAGTCACAATATAGTGTGTCCTGGTATAGTGTCACAGTATAGTATGTCCTGGTATAGTGTCACAGTATAGTGTGTCCTGGTATAGTGTCACAGTATAGTATGTCCTGGTATAGTGTCACAGTATAGTGTGTCCTGGTATAGTGTCACAGTATAGTGTGTCCTGGTATAGTGTCACAGTATAGTATGTCCTGGTATAGTGTCACAGTATAGTGTGTCATTAAAAGTCACAGTATAGTGTGTCCTGGTATAGTGTCACAGTATAGTATGTCCTGGTATAGTGTCACAGTATAGCATGTCCTGGTATAGTGTCACAGTATAGTGTGGCATTAAAAGTCACAGTATAGTGTGTCCTGGTATAGTGTCACAGTATAGTGTGGCATTAAAAGTCACAGTATAGCATGTTCTGGTATAGTGTCACAGTATAGTGTGTCATTAAAATTCACAGTATAGTGTGTCCTGGTATAGTGTCACAGTATAGTATGTCCTGGTATAGTGTCACAGTATAGTATGTCCTGGTATAGTGTCACAGTATAATGTGTCCTGGTATAGTGTCACAGTATAGTGTGTCATTAAAAGTCACAGTATAGTGTGTCCTGGTATAGTGTCACAGTATAGTATGTCCTGGTATAGTGTCACAGTATAGTATGTCCTGGTATAGTGTCACAGTATAGCATGTCCTGGTATAGTGTCACAGTATAGTATGTCCTGGTATAGTGTCACAGTATAGTGTGTCATTAAAAGTCACAATATAGTGTGTCCTGGTATAGTGTCACAGTATAGTATGTCCTGGTATAGTGTCACAGTATAGTATGTCCTGGTATAGTGTCACAGTATAGCATGTCCTGGTATAGTGTCACAGTATAGTATGTCCTGGTATAGTGTCACAGTATAGTGTGTCATTAAAAGTCACAGTATAGTGTGTCCTGGTATAGTGTCACAGTATAGTATGTCCTGGTATAGTGTCACAGTATAGTGTGTCATTAAAAGTCACAATATAGTGTGTCCTGGTATAGTGTCACAGTATAGTATGTCCTGGTATAGTGTCACAGTATAGTGTGTCCTGGTATAGTGTCACAGTATAGTATGTCCTGGTATAGTGTCACAGTATAGTGTGTCCTGGTATAGTGTCACAGTATAGTGTGTCCTGGTATAGTGTCACAGTATAGTATGTCCTGGTATAGTGTCACAGTATAGTGTGTCATTAAAAGTCACAGTATAGTGTGTCCTGGTATAGTGTCACAGTATAGTATGTCCTGGTATAGTGTCACAGTATAGTGTGTCATTTAAAGTCACAATATAGTGTGTCCTGGTATAGTGTCACAGTATAGTGTGTCCTGGTATAGTGTCACAGTATAGTATGTCCTGGTATAGTGTCACAGTATAGCATGTCCTGGTATAGTGTCACAGTATAGTGTGGCATTAAAAGTCACAGTATAGTGTGTCCTGGTATAGTGTCACAGTATAGTGTGGCATTAAAAGTCACAGTATAGCATGTTCTGGTATAGTGTCACAGTATAGTGTGTCATTAAAATTCACAGTATAGTGTGTCCTGGTATAGTGTCACAGTATAGTATGTCCTGGTATAGTGTCACAGTATAGTATGTCCTGGTATAGTGTCACAGTATAATGTGTCCTGGTATAGTGTCACAGTATAGTGTGTCATTAAAAGTCACAGTATAGTGTGTCCTGGTATAGTGTCACAGTATATTGTATGTCCTGGTATAGTGTCACAGTATAGTATGTCCTGGTATAGTGTCACAGTATAGCATGTCCTGGTATAGTGTCACAGTATAGTATGTCCTGGTATAGTGTCACAGTATAGTGTGTCATTAAAAGTCACAATATAGTGTGTCCTGGTATAGTGTCACAGTATAGTGTGTCATTAAAAGTCACAATATAGTGTGTCCTGGTATAGTGTCACAGTATAGTATGTCCTGGTATAGTGTCACAGTATAGTATGTCCTGGTATAGTGTCACAGTATAGCATGTCCTGGTATAGTGTCACAGTATAGTATGTCCTGGTATAGTGTCACAGTATAGTGTGTCATTAAAAGTCACAGTATAGTGTGTCCTGGTATAGTGTCACAGTATAGTATGTCCTGGTATAGTGTCACAGTATAGTGTGTCATTAAAAGTCACAATATAGTGTGTCCTGGTATAGTGTCACAGTATAGTATGTCCTGGTATAGTGTCACAGTATAGTATGTCCTGGTATAGTGTCACAGTATAGCATGTCCTGGTATAGTGTCACAGTATAGTATGTCCTGGTATAGTGTCACGGTATAGTGTGTCCTGGTATAGTGTCACAGTATAGTGTGTCCTGGTATAGTGTCACAGTATAGCATGTCCTGGTATAGTGTCACAGTATAGTGTGTCCTGGTATAGTGTCACAGTATAGTGTGGCATTAAAAGTCACAGTATAGCATGTTCTGGTATAGTGTCACAGTATAGTGTGTCATTAAAATTCACAGTATAGTGTGTCCTGGTATAGTGTCACAGTATAGTATGTCCTGGTATAGTGTCACAGTATAGTATGTCCTGGTATAGTGTCACAGTATAATGTGTCCTGGTATAGTGTCACAGTATAGTGTGTCATTAAAAGTCACAGTATAGTGTGTCCTGGTATAGTGTCACAGTATATTGTATGTCCTGGTATAGTGTCACAGTATAGTATGTCCTGGTATAGTGTCACAGTATAGCATGTCCTGGTATAGTGTCACAGTATAGTATGTCCTGGTATAGTGTCACAGTATAGTGTGTCATTAAAAGTCACAATATAGTGTGTCCTGGTATAGTGTCACAGTATAGTGTGTCATTAAAAGTCACAATATAGTGTGTCCTGGTATAGTGTCACAGTATAGTATGTCCTGGTATAGTGTCACAGTATAGTATGTCCTGGTATAGTGTCACAGTATAGCATGTCCTGGTATAGTGTCACAGTATAGTATGTCCTGGTATAGTGTCACAGTATAGTGTGTCATTAAAAGTCACAGTATAGTGTGTCCTGGTATAGTGTCACAGTATAGTATGTCCTGGTATAGTGTCACAGTATAGTGTGTCATTAAAAGTCACAATATAGTGTGTCCTGGTATAGTGTCACAGTATAGTATGTCCTGGTATAGTGTCACAGTATAGTATGTCCTGGTATAGTGTCACAGTATAGCATGTCCTGGTATAGTGTCACAGTATAGTATGTCCTGGTATAGTGTCACGGTATAGTGTGTCCTGGTATAGTGTCACAGTATAGTGTGTCCTGGTATAGTGTCACAGTATAGTGTGTCCTGGTATAGTGTCACAGTATAGCATGTCCTGGTATAGTATCACAGTATAGTGTGTCCTGGTATAGTGTCACAGTATAGTGTGTCCTGGTATAGTGTCACAGTATAGCATGTCCTGGTATAGTGTCACAGTATAGTGTGTCCTGGTATAGTGTCACAGTATAGCATGTCCTGGTATAGTATCACAGTATAGTGTGTCCTGGTATAGTGTCACAGTATAGTGTGTCCTGGTATAGTGTCACAGTATAGTGTGTCATTAAAAGTCACAGTATAGTGTGTCCTGGTATAGTGTCACAGTATAGTATGTCCTGGTATAGTGTCACAGTATAGTGTGTCATTAAAAGTCACAATATAGTGTGTCCTGGTATAGTGTCACAGTATAGTATGTCCTGGTATAGTGTCACAGTATAGTGTGTCCTGGTATAGTGTCACAGTATAGTATGTCCTGGTATAGTGTCACAGTATAGTGTGTCCTGGTATAGTGTCACAGTATAGTGTGTCCTGGTATAGTGTCACAGTATAGTATGTCCTGGTATAGTGTCACAGTATAGTGTGTCATTAAAAGTCACAGTATAGTGTGTCCTGGTATAGTGTCACAGTATAGTATGTCCTGGTATAGTGTCACAGTATAGTGTGTCATTAAAAGTCACAATATAGTGTGTCCTGGTATAGTGTCACAGTATAGTGTGTCCTGGTATAGTGTCACAGTATAGTATGTCCTGGTATAGTGTCACAGTATAGCATGTCCTGGTATAGTGTCACAGTATAGTGTGGCATTAAAAGTCACAGTATAGTGTGTCCTGGTATAGTGTCACAGTATAGTGTGGCATTAAAAGTCACAGTATAGCATGTTCTGGTATAGTGTCACAGTATAGTGTGTCATTAAAATTCACAGTATAGTGTGTCCTGGTATAGTGTCACAGTATAGTATGTCCTGGTATAGTGTCACAGTATAGTATGTCCTGGTATAGTGTCACAGTATAATGTGTCCTGGTATAGTGTCACAGTATAGTGTGTCATTAAAAGTCACAGTATAGTGTGTCCTGGTATAGTGTCACAGTATATTGTATGTCCTGGTATAGTGTCACAGTATAGTATGTCCTGGTATAGTGTCACAGTATAGCATGTCCTGGTATAGTGTCACAGTATAGTATGTCCTGGTATAGTGTCACAGTATAGTGTGTCATTAAAAGTCACAATATAGTGTGTCCTGGTATAGTGTCACAGTATAGTGTGTCATTAAAAGTCACAATATAGTGTGTCCTGGTATAGTGTCACAGTATAGTATGTCCTGGTATAGTGTCACAGTATAGTATGTCCTGGTATAGTGTCACAGTATAGCATGTCCTGGTATAGTGTCACAGTATAGTATGTCCTGGTATAGTGTCACAGTATAGTGTGTCATTAAAAGTCACAGTATAGTGTGTCCTGGTATAGTGTCACAGTATAGTATGTCCTGGTATAGTGTCACAGTATAGTGTGTCATTAAAAGTCACAATATAGTGTGTCCTGGTATAGTGTCACAGTATAGTATGTCCTGGTATAGTGTCACAGTATAGTATGTCCTGGTATAGTGTCACAGTATAGCATGTCCTGGTATAGTGTCACAGTATAGTATGTCCTGGTATAGTGTCACGGTATAGTGTGTCCTGGTATAGTGTCACAGTATAGTGTGTCCTGGTATAGTGTCACAGTATAGCATGTCCTGGTATAGTGTCACAGTATAGTGTGTCCTGGTATAGTGTCACAGTATAGTGTGGCATTAAAAGTCACAGTATAGCATGTTCTGGTATAGTGTCACAGTATAGTGTGTCATTAAAATTCACAGTATAGTGTGTCCTGGTATAGTGTCACAGTATAGTATGTCCTGGTATAGTGTCACAGTATAGTATGTCCTGGTATAGTGTCACAGTATAATGTGTCCTGGTATAGTGTCACAGTATAGTGTGTCATTAAAAGTCACAGTATAGTGTGTCCTGGTATAGTGTCACAGTATATTGTATGTCCTGGTATAGTGTCACAGTATAGTATGTCCTGGTATAGTGTCACAGTATAGCATGTCCTGGTATAGTGTCACAGTATAGTATGTCCTGGTATAGTGTCACAGTATAGTGTGTCATTAAAAGTCACAATATAGTGTGTCCTGGTATAGTGTCACAGTATAGTGTGTCATTAAAAGTCACAATATAGTGTGTCCTGGTATAGTGTCACAGTATAGTATGTCCTGGTATAGTGTCACAGTATAGTATGTCCTGGTATAGTGTCACAGTATAGCATGTCCTGGTATAGTGTCACAGTATAGTATGTCCTGGTATAGTGTCACAGTATAGTGTGTCATTAAAAGTCACAGTATAGTGTGTCCTGGTATAGTGTCACAGTATAGTATGTCCTGGTATAGTGTCACAGTATAGTGTGTCATTAAAAGTCACAATATAGTGTGTCCTGGTATAGTGTCACAGTATAGTATGTCCTGGTATAGTGTCACAGTATAGTATGTCCTGGTATAGTGTCACAGTATAGCATGTCCTGGTATAGTGTCACAGTATAGTATGTCCTGGTATAGTGTCACGGTATAGTGTGTCCTGGTATAGTGTCACAGTATAGTGTGTCCTGGTATAGTGTCACAGTATAGCATGTCCTGGTATAGTGTCACAGTATAGTGTGTCCTGGTATAGTGTCACAGTATAGCATGTCCTGGTATAGTATCACAGTATAGTGTGTCCTGGTATAGTGTCACAGTATAGTATGTCCTGGTATAGTGTCACAGTATAGTATGTCCTGGTATAGTGTCACAGTATAGTGTGTCCTGGTATAGTGTCACAGTATAGTATGTCCTGGTATAGTGTCACATTATAGTGTGTCATTAAAAGTCACAGTATAGTGTGTCCTGGTATAGTGTCACAGTATAGCATGTCCTTGTATAGTGTCACAGTATAGTGTGTCATTAAAAGTCACAGTGTAGTGTGTCCTGGTATAGTGTCACAGTATAGTGTGTCCTGGTATAGTGTCACAGTATAGTATGTCCTGGCATAGTGTCACAGTATAGCATGTCCTGGTATAGTGTCACAGTATAGTGTGTCATTAAAAGTCACAGTATAGTGTGTCCTGGTATAGTGTCACAGTATAGTATGTCCTGGTATAGTGTCACAGTATAGTATGTCCTGGTATAGTGTCACAGTATAGTGTGTCCGGGTATAGTGTCACAGTATAGTGTGTCCTGGTATAGTGTCACAGTATAGCATGTCCTGGTATAGTGTCACAGTATAGTGTGTCCTGGTATAGTGTCACAGTATAGTGTGTCCTGGTATAGTGTCACAGTATAGCATGTCCTGGTATAGTGTCACAGTATAGTATGTCCTGGTATAGTGTCACAGTATAGTATGTCCTGGTATAGTGTCACAGTATAGTGTGTCCTGGTATAGTGTCACAGTATAGTATGTCCTGGTATAGTGTCACAGTATAGTATGTCCTGGTATAGTGTCACAGTATAGTGTGTCCTGGTATAGTGTCACAGTATAGTGTGCCATCAAAAGTTACAATATGCCATTAAAATGTCCCACTGTAGTATGTCAAAACGATATAGTATAGTATGCCATAAAAAGTCATAAGTTAGTATGTCCTAGTAAAGTGTCATACTTAGGTGTGTTATAAAATGTTAGCTTGACATTAGAATTTCATGCAAAATGTCATACTGTAGTATGTCAACAACATTTAGTGCAAAAAATGGTTTCATATGAAAGTACGTCATGAAAAAGTTTTAGTATGCAGGAAAAAAATGTCATCGTGTAGGATGTCAAAAAATGTGGTAGCGTGCCATACAAATGCCAGAAAAGTCACATTAAAGTATGTCCTAGTGTAGTGCCATACTATAGTATGTCATAAAGTTATAGATTATTGTAAATATGTATGGCTTCAAAATGTCATCGTAAAGTGTCATAAAAAATGCCATAAAAGGTTAGTTTAGTGTGTCCCAGTAAAGTTTCATACTACAGTATGTCGTAAAAATTAAAATATCATAAAAAAAGTCATAGTATAGTATCTCATAAAAATGTCAACACTGTGTGTCATGAAACATTTCAGAGAAAGATTTAATTAAAAATTGTCACTGTATAGTATGTTATTAAAATGGCTTGAAAAATGTCAGTATAGTGCATGATAAAAAAGAAATCTCATAAAAATCATTTCAAAAGTCATACTGCAGTATAGAGTTCAAATGTTTGTTGACATCAGGATTGCAAATGCTTCTTCAGGATGAGATGTTATCAGTGTGTTTGTTAGACCTCAAAGACCACAAAAGTCCTTACAAAACTCCACAGGGTAACTTTATTTGCTCAAACACAAACACACAAACATGGGCAGTCAACATTTACAAAGGTCCTTGAGAAAATGTCAAATACAAACACTCATTCAAACTATCCCCAGTCCAATATACATGAGATATAACAGTCTGACAGAATCTAAGCTGTTTGAATGTGTTGGAGAAACTAATTAAAGTAATTTAAAGTAATTTAATAGAGTAAATTTGAGTGCAGTAAGTTTCAGACAGCTGAGTTGATAAGTTGGTCTAATATTTCATTTCTAAAATTCACTCCTGGGTTTGGGGCTTTCGTAATGGTTTTCAGGACAGGATTTCTTCACAGGGCAGTTTCTGTACTCAGAAGACTCCATTTCCTCCAGATGGTGGGGGGCCAGTTTTCGACAGACAGGCTTCACCCCAGTCATCTCCTCGTAGATGGGGGCCTGAGGGTGTGACTTGACACTGCGGCGTGCTTTGCCCTGACAGTCATAGAAACAGGGGGAAAATAAATCAGTGAAGTGAACAGAGCGAACACACTCTCGATTTCCTGTTAAAATCAGAGTTTTTCATTTTCTTTTAACTGTGATAGGAAGTCCTAACCAAATCCAGTCCTCACTACACTTTTTTCTGTAACTTAAAAAAAGAACACTGTAGTTCACAGCTCGTAGAAAAATGTCTTCCATATGAACTAAAAAAGAGAATTAAGTTTGCTACCTTTCTCAGAATTGTAAGAAAAACATGCTGAGTGACAGCAGCAAGTTGTGAAACTCGTGTGGTTTTGTGGTGAGCTGCAGAGGAACTCTCTGACAGGCAGGTGCTGTTCACGGTGATCTGTTCTGTTTTTCTCCTTTTAGCTTGTGTAGTGTCAGAGCAGCGCATTATAAGCCACAAGTCCACTCACTTTATAAATCACCACAAATCCGAAGAGGAGGAGGAGGAGGACAGCCACAGCCGCGGACAAAGCATACAGCAGGGTGGAGTAGTTGGAGCAGCCGCACTGACCTCCTGTGAAGAAGCAGAGAGAGATGATGAAGATACGAGGGTTGACCCCACTGCTGCTGCAGGACACAAACACAGAGGGCCTCGACATCCCCTGAAGCCACACTGACAACACTCAGCACCCTCACTGCACTGCTGCTTCTGACACTTATGAGTGCAGTTATAAAATATTTTAAGATAAACAGCAAAAGCAGCACGTTAGTACAACAGTGAGTGGGTCAAAGGCAGCTCAACTGTGACATGTTCAATGGAATTTCAAAAACCACAGAGCCAAACTTCCTTCATAGTTGCAGGCTGCCATTTGAATATGTTCCTATTAGTCATATTAAATTAGTCACAGTGGGACGACCAGGTTTATTTATTACATGAAGATAAGCAGCAAAAACTTCAGAAACAGGGAGACAAACATCTGTTATCATAGCCAACAGGAGCTCTGATTGGTCTGATATTATCAGGAGGTGATCGCAGTTTGGTTTGCTCAGTAGGGTTTGAGCACAACATCTCAAACACAAAACTCTCAGTAGAATTTCAATAAAATTTTTTGAATTAAACGTGAATAATCTATAGTCACAAATTGTGAAAATCTATCATTTTTGAATGAAGGTTGATGAAAATAATAAAAAGCAAAACCAATTTTAAAAAAACAAAAACAAAAAGCCACAATATATAGTATCATTTTTTCAAAAAGGCTAAGTGACTCGCTCACACCTGTCAATTAAAAATAAGTCAATTGTATACTAAAAAAAGAGTCAGCCAGTGCAACAGTGTGGAGAGGAATACACTATATCAGGTTTTGGCCACACAGAGGACACTTGATAGGAGGATTTATCCACTGGTGGTTCTGATTATTTCGTGGGAAAATGTATATAAAACAGCACCACAATAATTTTCTACATCTGTGCATGAACGGTTCATGCCCCTGCCCAGTGTTGGGTAACAAGTCAGTTATATTGGGACAGCACCGTGTTAGATATCACCAGATTGACTGACAGATTAACAACTGGCTGTTTATACATGACGTACACATAAACTCTAAGTGTGGAAAAATGTGAATGCCATCTGTTAGTGATGTCTGATATTGTCAAGTGTTATCAGTGGTGAACACATCCATAGACGCACAAGTGAACAAATATAATGAACAATTACTAGTGCTCGTGAAACTGACAGAGGAAACAGCAAGGCATTTTGCACAGGTTTCAGAACATGTCAGTGTCACCACAACACCCGAATCTATTTAATTAATATCATTATTTGAAAAGAAACAAACAACACTTCAAGACAGCTGGCAAATATGAACTTCAGTAGTTGTAGCTGCAGTTATGTTAGTAGACGGCTGACATCCTGAGACATCAGAGCGGGACTGAAAGACACTGAAACAACAGCACAATAGAGAGGGAGGAGAGAACTGGGTGCAACAACAGAACAACAGTTAGTACAAAAAAAAGTCATTTTCAGAAGCCTGAAAAAAAAATGCAGTTAGTATAAGTAACCTTGCAACTGAGTCCCCCTGTGACCCACCTTGCACAGACACAAAGAACACTTGTCTGCCCAGACTGGTGGTGGAGTCGGGCCCACCGCGCAGGAGCAGCTGGCAGCTGTACAGGGCGCTGTCATCTGGCTGCAGCTGCTTCAGGGTCAGGTTGTAGGTGATGCCCCTAGGACCGGGAGCAGAGGACAACTGGACCCTCTCGACGGGGAACTGGGAGGAGGAAGAGCCGCCGCCATGGTGGCGCTTTGAGTGGTACAACACCTCCACAGGCTTCTGGCCCCTCTGCCGCATCAGACTCACCCCCTCCACGGCCAAGGCCTCCCCGTGTTGAGGGATGCAGGGGAGCACGGCCGAGGCCCCAGAACACGTCTCTACCAAACCTATGTTCACTGTCCCAGGGGCATCTCCGGGGGGGGAAAGGGAATAAAACTTAGAATATGACCTAAAATCCCATTTCCTCTGATTAATCAAATTAGTTGTGCGGGTTAGCAGCTGTAAGGATATCAGGGCGAGTTCTTGGTGATTATAGTAGCCAGATAGGACAAACTGAGTGCAGCCTTTATAACCAATCAACATGTGCAGTCAACAGGAACAGTAAAAGTAACAATGGTAAATCATCTACCCTTGAAAGCATCGTCAGGGTGCTGTAGGAAAATGTATTTTTGGGGTACAATCTAAGGTGTATATCAGCATTTATTGAATATTGTTGCATCCAGGAAAAGAACAGTCATCTCTTGTCTTGTCAAACTGGATCAGTATCTGCTGTTTTTCAACTTGTAGAGAGGATGAGAGGAGCTGATATGAATTACATAAGCTCACTCCATCTCCACAGTGTTGTGCACAATATTACTCTACATTCTGATATTAATAAACCTTCAGTTTTCACAGATTTTTGATGTCGGTGATGGGCTTGTAGTTTCAGATGTGGAAGCAAAACTGCGTAATCATAGGAAATATTTCACACCCTGGCTACTCTAACAGTTAGCAAATTTTAAAAACAAAGAAACAGAGTGAGTCATCGTAGGCAAAATGCTGAACTTTCATTGTGTTGCAGGAACTGCTGAGGGTCCATGATGGGCATGTTAGTGGTTAAGTTGTTTTGTCAAAAACAGTAACACCACAAAGAAAATAACACGTCATGGTGCCAGTTTTAACAAGGCATCATTTATAAAGGGTTTATAAGACTTAACGCTTGATGTGTCAGTAAAGCACCACTGATAACAGGAACTTTTGCATGGTCAGGGTGTTTATCCTGCTCCAGTTTATGTGTTTAGCTGGCTCTTTAATTCCTTCTGCCAGGTGTAAACCTCATTAATTAACAGCCATTATCATTTACAACCCCTTATAAAGCATGCCTTATTAGACAGTGGTTCTACGTGGGTTCAAACAACATCACCAAACACACTTTCCAAATGCCAACCCCCCTGTATTTGACCTTCAAGTTTGCTGTTAGTTTTGGAAAGTGTAACCTCCAGTGGGCGACAGATGAAAAGTGAGAGGGATGAAAAAAAAAACAAGAAGCTCACCAGCATTAACAAGGAGGACGAATTCTGTCTTCCCACGTATTCGATCGTCTTCAGAGGAAGGGTTGGCCACGAGGAACTCACAGTAATAGCGGTCTGTGTCACCGGCATTCAGCTGAGAGATGGTCACGTTCAGGGAGTGCCTGCTCGGGTCGCCGGTGACACTGATGCGGTTCTTGTCATCATTATCGTTTAGCTTGAAGTTGCTGTCGGTGTACTTGAACAGCACTTCCTTGGGACGCAGCCAGTCACGCTTCAGGTAGACGCCGTAGGGCGAGGGGTTTCTGGGGTCAGTCACACAGGGAAGTACCACAGTTTCCCCCTGATTCCTCTCCATGAACTGAATGTCACTGCACACTTGATAAAAACAAAAATAATAATAATATCAGCAATTTTTAGTTATATTCTATACACTTAAAGATGTGTTTCAAAATAATAGTCACAATTTTAGAAGCATTTTGCAGCTTATTTTTGTGGTATATATTATCTTACATATGGGCATTGTGCACAAAAAAATAAATAAAAAAAAACAAAACAACTGAATTCTGTTTTGAAATCTTACAATTAACCATTCCATATGAGTGAGCTGGACAAAATTACAGCAACACCTCAGAGTATAATCCAAAATGATACCAGAAAATGACCAAAGGTAAATGACACACTTTTTTTATAGTGGTGCATTACATTGTGAAGTATTCCTATTATTTTGTCCACCCCTTGAAGAAGAAATAGACTCCCCCTGACTTCCCTTAGACTTACTTTTCAGCTCCAAACACAATTCAAACTACATAAAAAAAAAGGTAATGACAGAACTGAACTCACCAAATCCAGTTTGTGTCAAGAACAGCGTCCACAGACAAGCCAGGTACTGGATCCTAGTCATCTTTAACCACACTGTCACAAGACACTAACATAGATCCTGAGGGAAGTCAGTGATGTAAACCATGACAGCACACGTACAAACTCTCAGAACTGGATGTTAAAAAGGTTTGGTTAACTGTAAATGAAACCAAGAGGAACTCCATGAAGCTCCACCTTCAAAACCTCAAGACAAACACAAGAGGAAGCACACACTAACCAACACGACGTATGACAGATCAGCTCCTTCTAAGGCCAAATGGTAATTAATCAAAAAGGTAACAATACAGCAGAGCTGAGGCTGAACATATTAAGAAAGAATAATCAGCAGCACAGTCAGGACCAACATGTGCATGGAGGTGCCTTCAGATTTTTTGTTACAGGCAGTTTGACCCGACTCTAGAGTTCATTTGTGTCATTCACAGTGTTCTTTTTTCCTTTAATTTGCATTCTTTGTCTTTGACACGCTTGAGAAAAACCTTCCATAGACAAAATTGTTTTGCATATCCCTGGGGAAATGACTCTGACAGCATGTGACAACAGGATGAGTCTGCCTTTCTGATAACTTGCACCAGTGGACAGAGCTCATACTGTGAAAAACTTTAATCGGACTAAACTGACAAAAATGTGGACTTGAGGTTTGACTGGTTAAAGACTTGATGGAAAAAAACATTCAAGTCTCAAGTGCAGCTTCAATATTTGACTATTAGGTCTAAGCATAGAAAAAAATGGCCTCAAAAAAATCTTGAACTTTTCACAGACTATATGGTCACGAGGAATAATTACAGCAACATATAACTTTTTCAATGTACATACAGGCATATGAGTAATGTTTTGAGCTGGACTTGATGTTTAAATGTCTTGTCATTTTATGGTCACCAATACCAATTTTAAGACTTCGCAATTGTTCTGCAAGACTTGTGACTTAAGACTTGAGACCTATTTGAGAGACTTGAACTTCTTAAGACTTGCAGCAAGTCTGGTTACTGGATATCTTGAAGTAGTAAGTCAAAGGCTGCTGGACTTTTACCGGCTAGGGGTTCACACTCGCTCTTGTTCACACACTGAACTGCAGTTAGCACATAAACAAATGACGCAGTAAATTATAGACCATGGAAGGGCTGTAACATAATTTGAATGCAACCTACAAAATGGCGACAAGCAAATGGCCTAAATTTAGGCCGCACATGTGGAAATGTGGAGAAGCCTGAACAATGCAAGTCCATTATTCATCTCCAAACACACCAGAAGAAACAAGGCTTGTTTTTGCTCGCTTAAAGTTAGAATCTAAAAGCAATAGGCAGTATTTGCGTCTATGCAGGCGGTTTGCTCTGTGGTTCACATATCTTGCATCAGTGCAAAAGATCAGTAACCAGCAGCCTCATGTGATCAGCCCAGATGAAGAGTTGCTGTCTTGTTCTGCTCGTCCAGCAGGAAACCACAATTAAAAGGCCTTGCTGTTTAACAGGTGGCTTTTAGTGACTGTTTACTGGCTGCTATTGTTTAATAAGGCTGCTGCAGTTCGTGAGGCTGCAACTCGAGGGGCCTCATTTAATCATTTATCCATCTGCTAAACTTTTGTTTGCCTGTGAATGCATTCAATTTATTTTGAAGGAGAATGTTTATGAGGTCTGAAACTACTTATGCAACTTATGTAGAGCATTTTTGGCCTCACTGATGCGTCTAACCACCAAGTCAGGTTAAAAAAAAAAGCATGACTAATTCCTGAAATGTAAACAAACAGCCCACCAGAGGAAGGCAGAAATCATAATCATAAGGTCCTGAAAGTTTCCATTAGACGACCTTTTCCATCAACAGAACCTATGCATCTAATGGCTGCAGTGCCTAGATATTATAGTAGGTGATAATTGCAATTCAATACATATATAGCACTGATGTGATGTATTGAAAAATAGCCAATATTAAATAAAAATCAAACTCAACATAAGGGTAAAATTAAATGAATACAGAAAAGAAAATCATCTAATGGAACAAAATAAATTGTTAAAATAGTTTAAAATAGCATTTAATGAAAATTATTTCACAAAATTAATATTTATTTTATCTCCAAAGTCTATTATAACATCATGGTCACGTAAAAGTGAGTGCTGAATGAGTTACAACAAATATTCTCATCTTAAATGCTGGACTGCTCCTTTTAGTTTCCCCCATCTGTAAGTTATCTGACCTGTCACTGCTTTAATCAGGCTCCACACTACATATTATTGACAATTATCTCATATACTGTACACAAGTAATTTATCAGTGTCTAACAAGACAGATCTTCTCAGGATTTTTTTTTTTATCTTTGGGCAGCAGTGGGTCTAATGTGGATGTTTGAGGAGTCAATAATATCCCCTATATGCCACTAGGTGGTGCACTGGTTCTTATATGCACACACTGAGCAACTACAGGTGTTGCATGGGTGCTGGTGTGAAAACAACATTTTACTGACCTTCTTTTAGTGATGTCTAGGTTCTGCAGTGACACCAATGGGTGCTGAAGGCATGAGGTCACCTGGGGGGGGGGTCTGCGGGCATATCATCCCTGGCAAAGGCACCAATTTATGCATGAAAAATAAAACATAAAAAATGTACCTTCAGAGAAATCAGGATGGGTACCGGCAGGATTTTATTTATAATGCTACTCTTATGGATATTACTTATTGGTTTGGTTCTTTGTCAACACTCTCATCCGTCATTTTTCATTACTAAATAATTGCTTTTTCAAAAATATATTGTTCGGCCGATGAGCAGGGAGCTCCAGGTGCTGGCAGCCCGGAGGGAGGCTAATGTTAATGCTAATGTTAATGTTACCTTGTGTAAAACAGTTTTATATCGTATATTATATTATTGGGTTAGCATTGATAATGATTCATCAACATGTAAGATCTATTTAAATATTGTAAGCTGTCAAGGTGAAACCAGTTATCAACTTTATATATTGTAGGGTAGAAATGCAGCATATTTTACAAACATATCTTAAATAAGCTGCATAAAATGTTTAACTGCTAAGTAAATAGGAACTATAGCTGTTATATAGATGAGTAAAATGTAAAGTATTTTCCTCTGAAATGTAGTAAAGTAGAAGTAGAAAGTACAGGAACGTAAAAACCTCATAATTGTGGGAACTTTTCCTCCAGACACACCGTGATGTCATGCTTTTCTCAGTAATAGACTCTTATTGTGTAGGTGTGTGTTTACTTGTGCTGATATTTCCAATTTAGCAATTATGATTGTTATTATTATTATTAGTAGTAGTAGTAGTAGTAGTAGTAGTTGTCATAATAGTCGTAATCACTCTCAGCCAGCTGATTGGGGACATTTAAGTCTGTGACTCTCAAAACTGGTGTCAGGAAATGATCAGTTATAAATAACACTATCGAGAAAATGTGTTTACACCATGTTTCTTAGAAAGCCCAAAAAATGTGCTCTTTTAACGTCATAGAAAAATGTTCACACACACTCTGAGGTGATGTGTTAAAAATGACACGTGCTGAATTTCAACACATGTACAGAGTGTGCTCAGAGACAACACATGTTCATTTCAACACAGCTGATGTGTAAACTGCTTTTACACACCAGTTGTGTTACATGGCTCAACACATAAATGTGTAAGTTTTCCAAATTGCCTTTAGTTTGTTGCACAACATATGCATAGAAATGCTCGTCAAAGTACTGAACTTTATTTACTTTATTATTCATGTCCCACTAATGCATGTTGCTAACTTTGCCTCTTCCCCCGAGTCTTTGTGCTTTCTCCCCTTGCAGGTTTCTTGGGATTGTGGGAGCACCTGGTGCAGGGCTGCAGGCTGGAATCGACCTCAGCTGCTGCAGCAAGGACAGGGCCTTTGTACATGGGGTGCCTGCTCTACCCACTGAGCCACCTGGAGCCCCATTATGACACTTATTAGTTATTATTGATGTTGCTGTGCCTATCTCTCTGTCTATCCCTCTCTGTCCCAACCCAACCGGCAGAGGCAGATGGCCACCAACCACAGAGTTGTGGTTCTGTTCGAGGTTTCTTCCCGTTAAAGGGAAGTTTTTCCTCGCCCCCGTCGCACAACAGGGGAAAAATAGGTGCTTGCTCTTGGTGGGAATTCATTTGAATTGTTGGGTCTGTGTAAATAAACAGTATGGTCTTGATCTGATCTTTATGAAAATTGTCCTGAGATCAATTTCATGATTTTGAGCTATATAAATAAAATTGTCTCAAAAGAGGAACACTTTTTGATGATCACTACTTTGGGAGATATTTTTTTGTGGCAGTGAGTAAAATAAACAAACTAAATTTTGGTTTATCCCTTACACATACAAAAACAAAGTGTGACACACCATATGTCTTCCAGCCACTGAACAGTTTATTTTCTTTGAACATGGAATATTATTGCTGTTTACCTCATTGATAAACATTTTCCACAGTCCTATGACAGTCAGGAATACACAACAAAGTCCCTCTTTTATAACGAGAGCAAGTCACATCCCACAGGGACTAAACAGTTCTGTCTACAGTTTAAAGGAAAGAAAAACACATTTTACCCAACTTCATTCCCCTAAAAATCAGTTGTGGTATAAAGATCAGCTTCTGCCATCACAGGTGGAGCACAGGCATTCACAACAAAGACAGTGATTTAATAGAAATGTTTATGTTTCCTTGCCTTGACAAATGTGACTTTACACTGGCAGGCGTCACTGTTGATGTTTTTCATGAACATCTCCCCATAGTGTTCAGGATGCACTTTGTTCCATACGTAGTGGTCCCCAAACCTGGAGATATCACACACGTACTGCATTTATCATACATGTTGTTTCATCTCTAAGTACTTACCTTTACAGCCTATACTGTGAACACCTGTTATCAGCAAAATAACAGGTGAGTGCCTGTGACAATGACAGTAGCTATATATTCTTAATGTAATGTTTGTTTTTATAAATCAGCTTCTTTATTTATGTGCACAGAGGGAAATGCAAACAAGGCAAATTTGGTCACATCAGTATAATCTGCACAGTAATTTGTTGCAATATGTAGATATGAAGCACTTAATTATCATGCAATGGAAAGTTACAGAGTGATCACCAAGGCAACACGAGACCAGACAGAAATGAGATGTTTATTCAAAACACGCTCACTCCTGCTCACTTTGCCGAAAAGTGAAGTTCCTGGAATCGCAGTGACATACTGGTAAACACAATAATCAGTTGAAATAGCATTAGTAAGCTAAAAGTGATAAATCTCTGACCTCTATTTTGACTAAATTAAAGACATTTGCACCATAAACTGGTGCATAAAATGTATCAGAACACAGGAAAATAAGTGTGATGCTCAAAATTGAAAATGTGTTTACACCATGTTTCTCACGAAGCCCAAAAGATGTGCTCTTTTAATGTGAGAAACATGTTCATACACTCTCAAGAGGTGATGTGTTAAAAATGACACGTGTTGAATTTCAACACATGTAGTGTGCTCAGATACAACACGTTCATTTCAACACAGCTGGTGTGTAAACTGCTTACACACCAGCTGCTACATGGAGTAACACATAAATGTTTGTGTTAAAAATAGTGTGTAAATCATGTGTAACCCAGATAATCATATAAAAGTGTTACTTTGACACACTGTGTGTAAATCATGTTTCATTAAAGTACCAGGTGACTGTTTTCTGTCAATAAAAATGAGAAGCAAAAATACTTTCATTAGCCATTTATTTAACATTTCATTGCAAATATTCAACTAACGGGCGTTACATTAATTGGTAATACAAAATTTAATATTTTTAAATGTAATTCATGAACATGATATCATTAAACCATCAGTACAAACACACCTACATAATCTTATAGCTCAGATTGAGACAGAGCTCATCAGTGCTAAAATCTGACATAATGTCAAGAGGTCTAACATCTGCAACATCTGCAAAATTTATCATGTCGGAGTTTTTAGTTTGTTGTGCAACATATACTGAACTTTAAATACTGTAATAAGAAAGAGGAATGTCTCACCCTGGGGTGTAACATGAACTACCTCACCAAACGAGTGCTCCCCGTGATGCTGTGTTTTTATTGGCAGCACAGATCCAGTCCTATACAACAGTGGCTTCATGGAACAGACTGAACGTTCTCCTTATCTATCATACAAAACTAGTAAAACCTGTCTGAAGAAAATCTTTCCACACGGCTGCACAGTGACTGTATTGCCAAATAATCTGCAGTCAAAATGTAAAGAGTTCCACAAGCTTCTGAGTTGATCCCAATTACCATGAAGTGCTTTGAAAGGCTGGTAATGAAACACATGAAAAGGACAGCTAACATGACAGTAGACCTTCACAAATACACTTACAGGAAGAACCACTCCACTGCTGACGCCATCTCATCTGTGGTTCATCAGGCCCTCACTCACTTGGAAAACAACTCCTATGTGAGACTGCTCTTCCTGGACTTTAGCTCAGCTTCATCACTATCATCCCACAAACACTGGTTGGGAACTAAGAACTGTGGATTTCACCTCAAGTTTAAATCTAATTCAAGGAAAACAAGTGGCAGCAGAATGATGTAATAGTTTTATTAAAAATAAACAAACAAACATGACTCTGACATTGTGATGTGTAACATTTTCATCCAAACATCCGGCTACTTTCTGGACAATTGTTCTTTATATGACAGTTTATGTTCCTTTAACTACAAATAGCTGAGGCCTGTACTATGAAGTTAGCTAGTTAAGTTCAGGGTTCACTCTGGTGTTTCAGTACTACAAAGCTGGTTCACTTTTATCCAGGATAAATCACCATGGTAACATATGATGAACAGCTAACCTGCTCCGCAGCAGTATAACTTCAGAGGATTGGGTTCACAACCTGTCAACACCCCGACCATTGACCAATCAGATACCTGGGAAAAAAGTATCGAGACATGGACAACAGTCCAGAGTGACAGACAAAGGAAGAGTAGTACTAAATATTTTTTATGACCCTAAACACATGACGATGATTTTAATTGCTTTTTAACTTTAGTTTAGTTTACTTTATCCCAGGAGTAATAGTTGACATTGTGAGTATTTAATCTGATTCAATCACTGAAGCTCAAAATAACAGGAGACACCAGTGTGATGAGAACTGGGAAAAAAACAAACCAAAAACAATGAAAGATCCGCCTATATTTTATTCAAAAACTAATCCACACACTGTTAAATGTCTCTTGTTATTTTAAATGCAACATTTTGGTCAGATAGACCTCATCAAGTTATTATCTAGACTACTGTTCCACCCTTAACGGCAATAGCAGCAGTCTAGCATTACTTTAAAGTGTTCTTATGTAGTTTCTTTATTTCAATTTTTCAACTCAATAGCATTTACATATTTGGAAATTATTTCTAGTGTTTCTACATCTTCCCATCCTGTTGTGGGATTATGGACTATCATTTTCATTACACTCCGTAAATGACTTTTTGCTATCAGATAACAGAATATTCCCGCGCCCCAGACTAACGTCCAAGAACACAAAATTGAATCCACAAAGTATCTCCATACTGCTCATCCGTAGTGATCCAAGTGTGCTGGAGCCGCGACATAAAAAGTTGTTTCGAAAAACGTCATATGAACTCTGTTTTTAGCTTCACTGTAGCCTGTAGCTCTGACTGCTTCTCTGTGCTCCGCGCTCATGTGTTCGCGCGCTCAGGGTGATCAGTGATCTCTGAAGAGCAGCAGTCTCGTCAGTACTGATGTCCAGATTCTCAAGTGCAGGCATCGCCAATTCCCAGTCTGAGCAGCAAAGACTTTCCTCATCTGTTGGCATTGCTTTGCATTTGAAATAACTACACCACCAGGTTTCCAGTGCTGGACTCCGGTATTCTGCGGCTGGCTGAGGGTTAGGCTCATGAGCTGCGGCGGCTGCTTCATCCAGTAGCCTGAGTTCCGTGCGTATACTCGGGCTCAAACAAATACGGCTCAACAAAGAAATGCTGTTCCTCCTCAGTTTCAAAGTCTTCAGACATGTTGGGCTGTCTTTTGCTAAAAGACCATAGCGCAAATTATCTTTTAGCTCTGTGGTTACGCTGTCTCTCCCTGCGGTGCACGTGTCACGTGATGTAAACACGGGTGAGCAAAGCTCATGCTTTCGCTGGTCTCGCGCAGGTGCGCACACGTGAGCGCAGAGCACAGAGAAGCAGTCAGAGCTACAGGCTACAGTGAGGCTAAAAACAAGAGTTCATATGACGTTTTTCGAAACAACTTTTTATGTCGCGGCTGCAGCACACTTGGATCACTATGGATGAGCAGTATGGAGGTACTTTGTGGATTCAATTTTGTGTTCTTGGACGTTAGTCTGGGGCGCCGTCTGCCATTAGGTGTGCTAGCTGCTCCACCCGCTGATCTCCGCAAGGCATGTGAGAACTCTAAAACTTCACCAGGGCCTCCATCGGCATATGGGTGAGTAGATAATGGCTGAATTTTCATTTTTGGGTGCACTATCCCTTTAAAGTGGGGGTGTCAAGTGTGAAACACATGGGTGTTCACCTGGCTGCAGGGTCTAATGAAAAGTTAAGATGCATTGTGGGAAGTGTAAGATTCCATGTTTGCAGACTCCCAGATTTATGGAAGTTGAATGCCTCTTTTCAGAGGTAACAAGCCAAAAAGGTTGGGAACCGCAGTGCTAGATACCACTTGAGAAAAGTGATCGTTTTCTTCGTTGTTAAGGTGAGCTGAGCCTTTAACATGATACACACATTGCTGACCATGTCAATTTCTAACCAGACAGAACAAAACCATAAAAATTTGACATTTACATTTCAATACCCAAATCTTTATCTTTTAAATAACTAAAATAGAACTGTTATTTAAGGCATAATCTTCTTCTCTTCTCTTTAACACTTATGTAAGTGTGAATTATCTTACACATTTTAACAACACACTTTAACATTACATCATGTAACACAGGCCGAGCATCCAGTTGTACAGGAAAGACCCACACTATAATAAACATCAGGTACTTACTGGGTTTAACTGACCTTTCATGCCAGCTGAGTGGGTTTTAAGGCTGTTATGGATGGGCTACAGACAAAAACAAATACAAAGCAGTAAGTCATATGCAGAGGAAACACTCAATACCTACAGTAACTTCTTGCCACCATGGCTTTTGATCCTTGTATGAACTAAAAACTCAAATTTGGGCACCTGCTGGCTACATCTTTATTCTCCTTTTTTTGTGATCAATTTTTTATTCACATTTATTCTCTTAGAGATTGCTCTCTGTGCAGCAATCTCCAACACAGGATCACTGCAGATGACACTGGCTGATGATTACGTCAAACGTTTAAGCAGAAGCATGGACAAAACACGAAACCACTCAGCAATACAAACTAGCGCTGCAGTAAATACCAATCAAGTAAAGCAGCTTTTCTTGAGCCATCTCAGGTTTTTATGTATTGTTACGCTGTCATTTCAAATTCTGTTTATACATATATGGTTAGGTAAGTTAGTACTGGAGAGGGTCTCATTGTGACCACTGGTCCTGTTTGCTGATGCAAGTTTTCTTCCATTTGGATTTTGTCTTTTAATTTTAACTTTTAGTTTCTACATTATTTCACAGGAATGCACCAACAATTCAGGACTTGCTGCTGTAAATCACAACTACAGATGCAAACTAAGTTTCCATTAAGCAGTTTGTGCCACCATCTGAGATCTTCAAGCATAAGGAAATGAATGTAGTTGGGAGAAAAGGGAATTCTAGGTTAAGATTAGAAACAAGGTCATGGTTTGGGTTAAAATGAATAGATGTCTATCAGAAGGGGCTCTCTGAGAAAGCCAAGAAGGAAAACTTCTCCCATGTGCAATTTAAACAAGGGCAAACCAATTAACATAACCACTGAATTGCTGATCAGTTACAATCACTATGAAAAAAAGGTTACCAAAGTATTAAAGCATTGATCAGCTTTTTAGTTTATAAAAAAAAAAAGAGAACTGAGCTTCGCAAAATTGGAATTTAACACAGAGCTACAGTATTGCTGGGTTTGTTGTTTTGCTTGCCCCCTGTGGTGCATTATGGGGACATGACTGTGAGATGTGACAAACACTAACATTATAGCATCCATGCATGTTTGAGTACTGGTATGTATGTACAGACAGAAAGGTTAATGATTCCGAAAAAGTTTCTCTCTCACTGTGTCAGTGCACTCCATCTTCAAGTGTCATTATATAATCTGCAGTTATTTCCATCATTATCATGACGTTAACATGCAGTATTTGGAACCACAAGTTGGCCAACATCTTAGTTTGGGGGTGGTGGTCCACCAGATTTCAGCACATTCATTTTTTTTATTGTTTCTGAACTAATGGAAATGCATTTTCTTCTGTACTTCAATATCCCGTCTTTTATCGGACAACATAAGGTGGAGTCCGCAAAAATTAGATGATGGCAAACTTGGTTTTTAAATACCTGATGAGATCCTGTCGTTAAACAGCTGTAAAATGTCAGTACAAACCTTCATCACTCACCTCCACGCGTGTCAGGAAAAACCAGCATTGGATTTCAAGATGAATTTTATTACAACAGATTCATAAAACATTACAAAGAATGCATACAGGTACCCTCTTGACCAGGAAAGATTAAAAACAAACCTGAAATAAGGATAAAGCTAGAGACTGATGTGTTGTGAATGTGTAACACTACTTAGCTGGAATCATCATCATCACTGAGACCCTCACCAACCAAAGTTGGGGACGCAAGTCCAACAGCACCTAAACGTGCTGTGAGGGCCTCAATCAATATATACCAAAGAAAAAGAATAAACAAAATAAAAATAATCAAATGTTTACAAGAGAAACTTGCCTTTGTAAGGGGTTGGTACGTTCATGTAACTCCAGCAGCTTCAAAAGAAATATGAATCATTTAAACACATGTCACTTCTATAAACCTGAGTGAAACCTATGGGGGGGAAAAATATATCCTCACATGTAATCATGACAACAAAATAGCATTCAGGAACTTGTGTGGTGTTTGGCTGTTTTCCAATAAAGATGTTACATTTAATGTCCATGTGTCCTAACAAATAATGTTTGTCTTCACCACCACTGGTCTTAACTGCTCTTTGCTTGCAGCTAGGTTTGAAAAAGCACAAGGATGAGAGAAAGGTGTTAACCTCAAACCTAATGTGGTGGCTGCTTTGCTGCTTCAGTAGCGTCCAGCCGGGGACATGACGGGTGGCCTCATGCCCATGGGAGGGCCTCCTTGGTAAGGGGGCACCATAGGAGGACCCTGCCCATATGGAGGCATCCCTCCAGGCATGTAGCTTGGCATGCCCTGAGGAGGAGCACCATACTGACCTACAGAGAGAACACAGGGAGAGCAGAATATGGTCATGCTGGAATTCTTACAGATTCAACAGCTGCCAATTAAGTTGCAGCTTATATAAATTAATTGAGCACTTCTGTATTCAGATCAAGTTGGGATGTCCCGATCAAGTTTTTTTTTTTTTGCCCTCAATCCATATCCCAGGGATTTAATAGAATATCTGCTGATTCCAAGTCCAGTTCAGATACTTGTATTTTCCTTAATAATACAGCTGCACAGTGCACACTTGAAGTACTTAAAAGTTATTGAAATCAACCCAATGTATATGTTTGACAAATAAATAGCGCTGCAATGCATTAAGGAAAAAAGTCCCTGCACCCAAGCTGTTTCTTAATATTTTTTAAATGTATTTTTCTGTTTCATGTATAATATAGCAAGGCCTCTTTAATCTCTTTGTCCTTGTAGCTGCCTCGAGGGAATTTCTGTCCCTTTAAGAACATCCTCCACTGTTTGTTGCTTTAGTGCAGCTTTGCTCGATCAGATCAGGCTCTAGATTAGCGATCCCGATCATTAAAAAAATGCCTTGATAGGCCCGGATAACGATCATGCAACGATAATTCATTAATCAAGTAACTTAAAACCCAGCTTTAGCTTGACCATGGCATCTTCACATATCCATAGAATGCATTCAAATGTATACTACAAGCTACTTCACCTAATGTGCCATAAAAAACATATATGGAGGAGTGCAAATGTTTAAAAATGTCTGGGAACCAATGATCTAGAGGAAAAATTACTGTAAAAATGGTGAATGTTCAGTGCAGTAATAACTGCAAACTAACACAGACAGTGATAATAAAGTGACTAAACATAATTGACAAACTGAGAAAGTGCTGTAGTGATAAAGTTTGAAATGTAAACAAATCTGATGGGTATTTTACACCGACTGATTTCTGAACAAGCATTTTCTTACCATGCATGGGATGCCTCATGCCAGGCTGCTGTGGTGGCATGCCTTGCTGTGGGGGCATTATGCTGCCTACAGCTGCCACTGGGGGAGCAGCCGCATGGGCCTGACCCGGCCTGGGTGTAAGACGCTGGTAACGAGGCAACTGAGCCTTCATCTCTTCCTGTTAGCAGGGACAACACACAAAGCAAATATTCAGACTAAAGAAACTCTGTTATGCCCCTTACAGTACACAAAGATAAACACTCACAAAAATGACGGGGGATTGGGTACCTATGTAGGCGTGCCCTGATTTCACACTGAGGATACTCAAGTTCAGAATCATCCTTCAACATAACCACAAAAGAGAAACTACTAAGTAAAGATAAACAATCTAAATGCTTGGCGGATGTCCCAGAAATATCTAACTTCGTACCAAACTTTTTAATTGTGATACTAATATATTCAGGACCAGACTGATGGTCAAATATGGCACTGACCCATTCTTTAATAAATGTACTATTATATGTATCAGTCATTACTTACTGTGAAAAGGGCAAAATAGAAAGCTCAAGCAACTTACCAGTGAGATATCCTCATCAGGATGGATCAACTTACTAGTTGCACTCGTGGTGGTGAGGATAGCAGGCTTGGTGGCCACTGTGGCCGGGGGTTTGGCCACAGTGCTGCTAGAGGGGTTAGAAGAAGAAGAGGAAGTGGAAGAGGAAGAGGAGACAGAGGGCTGGGTGTAGGCAGGGAATGTTGCTTTGGGAGGGTCGGAGGAGGCGGCTGTGCTGTGGGAGTTTGAGGCTGCAGCTCCTGAGGTGCTCTGCTGGGCCTGTACAAAGACACAACACAGGTAACTGACTGGTAGTCCAAACTGCTGCTTTCTTATTTTTCAAAGAGCAAGAGAGACAGAAAAAAACTTTAAAGTCACAAAAGTCCTCAGTGAATTCTTCATTGCGACAATCATTATGTAACAAAATATTTTAGGTATTTGAGAAACCCCAAACATTCCATTTAGAGTTTGTTTTTTCATACACTCAAAATCATGTTTTCATCTCTGATTTGGTCCTTCTGATTTTTGTTTAGTATTTGGATTCCACTTGAGATATGTAAATTATTATCATCATGACTTGTGAATTCCCCAAAAAATCAGTTAAGTCTTTTTGATTTGAGGAACAAGACAATTGTCCTTTACATGTACACCATTTACTTTCAACTGGAGTGCAGATTTTCCATGAAATGAGTCAAACCCTTCGTATCCACAAAAGTCAATAAATCATCAGATGAAAGACAACTCCTGTAATAAAGGAATAACCAGCCAACGGACATTTAGAATTCAGATAGTGTGTTATGCACTACTGCAGCGTAAGAGAATTATGAGTTATTGCAGAATTCATGCTCCAGTGGTTAGGAGGGGTGAATAATGCAAAGTAAGATCCATGTAAATCCATTGCTACACCTCATTCTGCATTAATCAAAGCACATGCACAGTAATAAAGCTCACAGACAAACAGTATGTCAGTTGTTGTCAGGGATAATCATCCTCCGACACCAACATTATAGCTGACGTGCTCAGTTTGATGCACAAGGCAAATACTGTTAGTAATCAGCCTTGTTTACAACTTGAGAATTTACAGGCGGAGTTAATAGATAAGCAACATGCAGCTGCCACAGCCCAAGTCAAAGTCCTGTCTGTGAGCCTACTTGTGGCGTGTTAGGAAAGGGAGGCTGGGAGGAGGCAGACTGAAGGTCTGCGGATGGAGAGGAAACGGCTGCTGTGCTGCTGTGAACACCAGCGCCCATCTGCAGCATGGTGGAAAGGAGATCACAGTATTGGCAGGTAACATGTCCACATAATCTATCCAAATTCAATAATGAGAACAAAGTATGCTATACAACAGTGACACTGATTTTTTTTTTTTTTTTTTTTTTTTAAAGTAATGGTGGTGAGGAAGACAAAAGGAGGAACAGCTGACCACAGAAAATGAGGAATAAGGACATGAGAAAATAAGAAGTATTGAGAAGTAGGTCAAAAACATCCCTGAGTACTGTGTTCATAAGAAACCATATAGGAGGTTTAATATCATAACACGTCAACAACTATCTACTTTGAATGACAGGCTTACATAAACCTCTAAACGCTCTGAAAAGCCTATGCAAGTGTGTGCTGTTTGGGCGATTGCATAGGGCCCACCTGTGCTGCACTGGGGAAAAGAGGTTTGGTGACGGCAGGCTGAGCCACTGGTACTGCCGGTCGACTGGGTATCGCTCCTGCCGCGGGGGCTGGGGCCATATGGGGCATCCCTGGCCGTGGGGCCATGTGAGGTGGCATTCCTAAACAATCACCCAAACACAGTCAATTAACCCTTCTTGCACTATTACACTGACAACATAAAAGGAGCAAAATTGTTCAGATGGAGCTAGAACTGACTTTAAATGTTTCTTGTTACTCTAAACGAAAATACAACCAACACTCACCGTGGGGTATACCGGGCATCCCAGGCATCATGGGAGGCATCATTCCACCCATTGGCATCATGCTGCAAAAAGCAATAAGACCAGTAAGACAATGATACATGATGTTGCGTTCACTGCAGTAAAATCAGAAATAATTCTACCCCACAACAAATAAGTTGTTAAGAAAAATCAAAAGGAAAAAAAAGCTTCAAACCTAAAATAGTGAACACATGCCATTAAGAGATCTCTTACCCTGGTGGCATTCCATGCATGGCAGGGGGCATACCATGCATCATGGGAGGAACGCCTGGCATCATGGGAGGCAGTCCTGTAACAATGAGCAAGAGGAAATGTTCTGTTTACCAATAACTCAACATTACATCACTCCAAACAAGCAGTAGCATGTCAAGGTAACTGGACACACAACAACAAAAAACATATTGTGCTATCAGTAATCCCACAACCATGCCAACATTTCCCTGCTCTATCTGTACAGTTTCTTGAACTCGGTTTTGCTACATTTTGCATGTTGCAAGCCTGTAGCACTCTGAATGCTTAACAATTATTAAATGCGGAGAAGACAACACAAGTCATGTAGGGTGTTGGTGGGAGAGGCTTACACTTGACACTGTGCAATACATATATATTCATGCTCAAAATGAAAAAGGACAAACTGACAACATGTGTCGATCAACTTGATCACCTAAGTCACCTTTAAATCGAGGCACCACAAATGAAGAATTCTTGTGTTCGGTGCTTTTCATCAACATATCCTTTGATACATTAACAGCCTTGTCAGAGATCCATTTCCCACAATTACATTTGTAAAAGGTTATGAATGCAATTCAACCTAAAGTAACTCATTCATCTGTGGCCCATAGTCCTGTTCTACAGGTTTACATGAAAGCTCTCTGGTAGTGCCTGGTAGAGGCCGCTAACATTCATCAGCTTTGAGCTTAGAAGGAGTATCTACTCTTTAAAGTGACACGGTCTGTGTGAAGTCATAAGTCACTGGAGTCTAACTCAGAATTAACTTATGAGTGTTTGTTTAAATTCTATTTTATCAAGATGAGTCAGTGCTAATGTCCAACTTCCGCTTTTTACTAAGAGGTCCTTGCCTTGATAACCTCCAGGATGCATCCCAGGTGTCCCAGCCACAGGAGGCATCCCAAGCTGTGCCATTGGGGCAGCGTAGCCTGCCTGGGGCTGGACAGCAGGAACCTGCTGAGCTGATGGTCCGGCTTCATCATCATCGTCATCATCTTCATCAGAGTCGTCCTGATTTGACTTCTTTTTTTGACTCTCTGAAAACAGAGAGGTAATGCATACATCAGGTAATGTGAGGCTTACACATAATACAACATAAATCAACCCAAGCTTCTGCAAGAAAAACTTTGATTTTAATGTAAGCACACCGCATTAAGAAACAAAGTAGAGACAGAACATAAAATTAACCAAGATGGGATACCCCTGGATTTATGCTCCCCTAACTCTCATGGCTCTGATAATGCTACACATTACCAAGAATCTCCCTTAGCTTTAAATCATTCCAAATACACAAGACCGTTGTGAACGCTAAGGTAACGTGTAGCAGAGACATCTAGGCTTCTAATCAATTTGGAAAGAAAAGTACATTAAGATGTACAAACCTTGTGATTTCTGTTCTAACGTTCGTCTTCTTTCCTGCATGTCTTTCTCTGGAATCCCCTCCATACCATAGATCTCCAGCTCAATGTCTGTTCTTCCGGGAATTGCATTTGGTACACTGTCAATTGTCTCTTTATGTACCTGAAACGCATGCAAAATGAATCAGTGTGTGCTGTCATAATAAACAAAGTTAATCTGTTATCCACTTTATGAGAGAATACACCAAACTAAGTTAAACTAAACTAGGATAAATAACAGCCAAAAAAGCACCCACCTGCATGCAATGGATAGCCAAGCCTGGACCTGTGTACAACTTCTTGTGGCATATGTGACATTTAAAATGTTTTGCCTTCTGATGCTGAATGAGGATCTTCTCATCATCAAAGTCTCGATTACAGTACCTTGGGTGTGGAGTTAAGGATTATGTCGAAGCATAACGTCAAAAACACATCATGCAAATACATGCAAATGTTACCTAAAATAAAATTCCATGCTCTGGGGTGTAATCTTCATCCCCATTTATGAGCAACGACCGGGCAGTGAAAGTTGTAGGGTTTCAAAATAAACTCAAATATAAGGTCTTTAGACTTACCACCTTTGAGGCGTGAATGAAAGCGTTAGCTAACCCTGAATCATCAGTGCATAACTAACAGGTGAGCTCGCCAACATCGCAGCGGAGATAGCTAGCACTACTTCCCTTTTAGCAATACCAAGAACTCATCGGAATCTACCATTACTACTGTGTAAATGCACTCGACGCCAAATACTTTACAGATGTAGACTGAGTAAAAACAATCCCCGAAACGCTTTTCTAGCGTCCAATGACCAAATAATTAAGCTAACGCTAGCTCGCAAGCCGATAAACCCTCTTAACGGTTAGCTTAGGCCTTCCTTTTGTCAAGCTAACGCTTAGCATCTGACATTTCTGAGTTGGTATTGCGTCGACCGGTTAAAAGGATACCAGCACCATGGCTTCATCTGCTTCTTCTTTTTCCGTCCCATTTTTAATGAATACTGAAAAAAAGTCTTACAACGTTAAATACTAGTCTTATTATCTGTTTGACAACAGCATGCTGTAGTCCCGTAACAACGCCGAAAATGGCGCTTAGCTGGAGGAAGTTGTAGAGGAGACAGCAGCCTCGCGAGCACAGAAAACAGACGTCATGGCATGGACACGCCCCTAGTTTTAGAGACAGGTAATAGCATATCAATAATATTATTATATTATTATCACAATATATGGTCTACAATCAGCCCGACTAGATCTTTTCAGTGATTTTCTATAATGTTAATTTGATTTAAAGGGTTTTCTTACAGTCTTTAGGCTGTATTATTATGTAAGACCCGCTTCAGCACAGGTCCAAATGTCTCAAACACTTCATAACAAATTACTTACGACTTTTACAGTGAGTTTATGGGTGCAACAAAACCTGAAAAATAAACATAAGCAGGTTATATATTTACAGGCTATGACTTGACTCAGCTGAGTACTAGGAGTGACTGGGGTTGGTTGGCACATATTTTTCTGGCACACATGAAAGGTTAAGGTGTCAATTATAAATACATATATTTTAATGTGCACAAATGTTTTGTAAAATTAAGTGATTTCTGATTAAATTCATGTTTGCATCTATGCTAATCAGCCCCATCACGAGGTCGGTTGGCACACTTTATGGCGTTGGTTGGCACATTTTAAAAATGCCACAGTAACAAAAAATGAAGCAACCAGTGTAAACAATCTGAGCCTTCACTTCAAATGAGAACCAGAAAACATGAACATTTAATTGAATATCTACCCATTTCAAAAAGCAAAAAACACCTCTCAGCAATTTATCAGTAGGAATGTCTAATTATTTTTGCCATTGACCATTCAGATTAATATTGAAAAGATAATAATATAAAAATTGTTTTTAATCTTTCAAAAATGGTTTTGACCTCTTTAAATACCGTTACAGATACAACTGTTAATTATAAAACTCCCAAATCAGTGTGTCAACCAACGCTGCTTACATTTGACCCAACTTTGTGATAAAATTCTGTTGCCAGCTACGACAACTCATCACAGACTTTCAAATCTAATATCAAAATGTAGCTGATTCCTTTGTCTATTAACTAGAAGTAATTACCAATATCTCTATCTCACACAGTTTTAAAATACATTTAATCCACAGACCAGATACTATCAAACTGAAATGTTACCCTCACCAAAAAAAGTTTGTAGATGAGTGCAAGTGAAAAAAGCAAACATTTCTATGATACCATTTTGGTTCTGTCACCCTCAAAGAACAAGAAAATATCTGTAGCAAACCAACCCCAATCTCCCCTACTTGCATTTTACTGTCTTTGCACTTGTTTTATGTTTTTCCTTTATTGTAACATTTTATGTTCTTGTTTACGTAAACCGAAGACGTGCAATTTGGTTCCCCTGGATACTGAATATTGTGGTCCATACAGAGAGAAGAGAATGATAGCAACCTCTTATCACATGCATACGATTGCAACTTGTTGTATCATCAGTGTCCACTTGATGGAGACGGCGTTGCAGAAATAGAAACTGGGTCCTCTGCCTTGGCATCATGGCTACATGTTTGGCATGCAATTTATGATATTTGAAAGGCTGTGTATTTTGTAAAAAAATAGACTACCCATGGGAATAAGGACATAGATACCCGTGTTTGCAATCTCTTCTATACTCCTGGTTATGGGCTGTTTTTCATAGTTCCCTCCATTCCAATTAAGGGACAATAGGGAGTCAAGGGACGTTTAACAATCGCTAGTTCCAGCTTTGTGTTAACAAGTATGGGAAGGACCTCACCTCTTTTAACTTTCCAGTGACCTCATGCACAAACTGGGGTCAATAAAGAAATGGTCTCCTGTGTGCATGTGGAAGACACAGATCTATGACCTCAACCTCATCTAACACCTTTGGGATAAATTGTGACACTGACCTCACTAATGCTCTGAATATTTAAGATGAAGAATGAAATATTCACGGGTGTAATGTGTGTCTGCATACTTTGCTTGATTTTCCAGTGTCATAATTGCCTGTGTTGTTTAGGCACCGTCTGATGTCCACTGACCAATATCCTCTTCATGTCAAAAATAGTAAGCAGAAAGAATTGTACTCTTACGGAGTACAAAGTCGCACACATGTGCACACAGACACACATGCAATACAAAGCATTACCCACACATGCTGACAGAACGTATCAGTGTACTGCACCAACAATGCCACAGTCACACCATTATCACCATCATCTCATTAGAAACATTGGTAATGTTTGCCTAAACTGTCAACCTAAATGCCCGCTTCTAGCAATGACAGTAACTCCTGAAAAGATGTAAAATGCAAATAAAATGTGGCCAAATTGTAACAAGAGCAGCTTTCAGCAGGCAGCATAAATGCAAAGACACTGCAAATGCATTCACACATTCACGTTTCCCTTCCCTGCAGCTTCACTTGTCTTCTCTTTCTCACCAAGGTGAATGATTACCTCTGAAATTGAAGATTTATGAAGGGGAAACACAACTGAGGCGGCTTTCCTTGGCCGCCTAATGAATTTTTCATTGTACGCCTTCAAAACTGCTACTCTCCATATGTTTGTACTGGCTAGACAGAGAAGACGTTCAGTGACAGCTTAAGGAGTCCCTTCTCTGAATGAATTATGGCTGATTCTTGTATGCTCGCGCATTTCATTGATCACTTTGACGTCTGCTTTTTTTCCCCCCCAAAGGCTCTTAGCCCGGCTCTTCACTCCGGGGCCCTGAGCTCTCTCTAAACACTGGGATTGGAAAGCTAATCTGGTTTCAAGGCTGCAGACCTGCTTGGTTTGAGCCCTGTTCTTTGCACAATGGGGAGGTAATTCCTGTCCCAAGTATATTGAATAAAAAGGCTATATGCGAGTGTGAGCATGTGTGTTAACACTGATGTAAATGAAGGCAAATCCAAAGAAATCGTACTTTGTTTCTGTATAAAACTGTTTAATGTACTCCAGTATGTACATATCAAATCTACAAAATATGCACATTGTTAAAATATTATCAGCGATTTACCCCTCACTCACTTTTGTGTCATAGCCCTTATTATATACAACCCCAGACCATCTTTAACCAATTCTTAAATAGGATACATACAGGATATAGCTAAGGTATCACAATGCAGACTGAACAAACAATTCACACAACATACCAATATCACCAAGTAAAAAAAAAATCAACAGCGAATGCATGTTAAAATATTAATCTGTATATAATTACATTATAATAATGTTTGTGCGAAGCAGTTACCAGCGTAACATGAGGTTAAAGTACAGTACAGTTTGAGACTTACAGCTTGGGGCAGGGGTCGTTTTCTGTCCCGGTTACATCAATTAACAATTTACATTGTGACAGGAACTAATGAGGGAGCATTGATTTACTTCTTTCCTTCCACTGCCTCCTTATATGAGAATGAAACGACCCCAGCCCAGATGTAGTCGAGGTCAGGCATGTGTGCTCTTCTACGTTTGGTAATGAGAAAAAGACTTATTCAGAATGACCCAGCTGCCCCCACTGGTGAATGTTTTCATTAGTCTAATCCCACTTTGCCTTAATCCACCAATAAAAAAAAAAAAAAAATCAATAAATAAACTTCTGTCACATCTTCGCAGTTTTAAACAGATTGCAAAAATCACTGCAAACGCCCAGAGGGGACAACAAAATGACAATTTTGCTGCATTTCTGGGTTCTCCCAAGGGTGTCAGTGTTCTTTAGAGATCTTGAACATATTCTGTTACATATGACCGACTCCATAAAGACAAAATTAGATTCATTTTGCTTGCACAAAAGCAATTCTTGTCAGGGGATGTGCTCTCCCCTTCAGTGCTCGTAGCAATGTTTTGGCATCATTTCTGAAAGCTTAAAAGTCTGAATGGCACTTCTGCTTCTTTCTTCTTCTGTACGCACAATGGTACAATTGTCACACTACTTGCACACACACACGAAAAAAGTTAAAAGACACAAGTTGGAGGTTCGAATAGTGCTGAACACAAATTAATCCTTCTCTGGGGAAGTGCCAAATGCTGAAGGCAACACTGAATAGAAACCCACACTTTCCTTCAAAGGTAAATTGGTAATAACTTCTGAAGGTTGCCATAGACGATACACATGCTCCCTTCAAATGTGGAGAGGTTTAGCTATCTTGCTGTTGGTTTAATCTAAACCTCTCATGCTTATGAGCTGCTTGTAATGATGACAAAACACCAACTAAGCCTAAATTCTCCTATGACCTTATTCTTCATTTACTGATGATGAGGGCGCAGGCAGATTACAGGATTTTCAGGAACTCTTCTGTCTGAAAACAGTTTATACTGCAGGGTTTCACTGCCGTCACCCCACACAAGAGGCAACTGTGCAGAAATACTTTCACCAGGCTGACGTCTCCATGAGAAGGCACCGTTGGATTGAGGAGGAAGAGGCAGAGGAGGTTAAGCCATGTCGACAGGACAGCTCCTGTTGTGTTAGATCCGAGGCTTCACATTTGTCAACACAGTGTTGTCAACAAAAGTCCCACTGGCTGATACTCATGGTACTCATGAGACACATGTCCAACAGAGATGTAGACAAAGAGCAGATGGAGGTTAGCTTGTAATGGTAAGCGGAAATGATGGCAAGGCTTAACCCACAAAGGGAGCAGGTGGGCTGAAAAAGGTATGACGAGACCGGCAGCAAGGCCTGCTGCATGTCCGGTGCATCGCTGCATCAGAGCGCTGGATGTAGAATGACTCTGATCACCCCACGACAAGGCTCAGAATATGAGGGGCTGAGGTGACTCATCCAGGCAGGCAGTCAGGCATCTACCAATAGAGGAATTAAGGGGGATACAGTGTCTAGTCTGCCGCTAATAAGCAAGTCAAGGTGGCGGGGGCAGTCGCACATCAAGCAAGCTGTAGGCAAAGATGTTCCAGAAGATGGCGCAGAGCACAAACAAGGTGTAGACACAGAAGAAGATCCAAAACAGGGACTGCTCCTGGAGTCGCTGCTCATAGTTCTGCAGGACCACCACGCCAAGCGTCAGGCCTACCACCACTCCTCCCAGGTGAGCTACAAAGCTGGGATTGGGGCACGGAGGAAAGGCCGGAGGATAGAACCGCAGCCACACCGCCCGACCAAACTCTACACTCACTGTGAGCAGACAGAGGGAAAGAGAGAAAACACAATATTAGCAAGGTAGTTCCTAACAAGTAGTGCACTTATCAAGACGTAAAATAACAATCTCTTCTATGAGGCAGAAAAATTAAACAAATAATTTACAGGATAGGGAGTAAAAGAATTGGCCCTCTGTGTTTTCACAGACAGTGTTCCATGGTGAGCCAGCCCATTGAGGGAGAGTAACAGAGAAAGGGAAATAAGCCTCTGACTTAGAAAGAGACTCACTATACTTAGTAAACTCAAACTGCTGAAACCTCACATTAACTTCAGATAGACTGTGGAGTTCATTTGATTTATTTCTGGCCGGTCTCACTCATTGTTGTGGGAGTGTCGAAAGGTCACAGGCTAGCAAGTAGCTCGCTCGCTGTCAAAACACTGTGTAAGTAAGCAGCCCACAACTTTTCCCAAAAATGTACTTTGCAGTGTGCCAAGCAGCTCAGCTTTTTTGTTTATACAGTCAGGTCCATAATTATTTGGACAATGATACACTTGTCATCATTTTGGCTCTGTACACCACCACAATGGGTTTTAAATGAAACAATGAATACCTGCTTAAAGTGCAGACTCTCAGCTTTCATTTAAGGCTTTTTTCAAAAATGTAGTATGAACCGTGTAGGAATTACAACCATTTCTTCACACAGTCCCCCAACTTTAAGGGCTCATAAGTATTTGGACAAATTAACATAATCATCAATTTAACAGTCAGTTTTAATACTTGGTTGCAAATCCTTTACAGTCAATGACTGCCTGAAGTGTTGGACACATAGGCATCATCAGATGCTGGGTTTCTTCCCTGGTGATGCTCTGCCAGCCCTTTACTGCAGCCGTCTGCACTTCCTGCTTGTGTTTTGGGTGTTTTGCCCTCAGTTTTGGCTTCAGCAAGAGAAACGCATGCTCAATTGGATTCAGGTCAGATAATATGACTTGGCCATTGCAGAACATTCCACTTCTTTGCCTTAAAAATGTCTTTGGTTGCTTTTGCAGTATGCTTCAGGTCATTGTCCATCTGCACTGTGAAGCATCGTCCAATGAGTTTTGAAGCATTTAGTTGAATCTGAGCAGATAATGGTGCCCCAAACACTTCAGCTTTCATCCTGCTGCTCTTGTAAGCAAGACAAGACTTCACTAGAATAAATACAGAGGGTTTATCACAAGATGCAAACCATTGGTTAGCCTTAAAAATGGAAGGCCAGATTAGAGTTTGTCAAAAACCATCTAAAAAGCCTGTACAGTTGTGGAACAGCATACTATGGACAGATAAAACAAAGATCAACTACCAGAATGATGGGAAGACAAGAGAAGGGAGAAGGGAAGGAACTGCTCATGATCCAAAGCACACCACCTCATCAGTGAAGCATGGTGGAGGTACTGTTATGTCATGGCCATGTATGGCTGCCAGTGGAACTAGTTCTCTTGTATTTATTGATGATGTGACTGCTTACAAGAGCATCAGGATGAAAGCTGAAGTGTTTGGGGCACCATTATCTGCTCAGATTCAACCAAATGCTTCAAAACTCATTGGACAATGCTTCACAGTGCAGTTGGACAATGACCTGAAGCATACTGCAAAAGCCACCAAAGACATTTTTAAGGCAAAGAAGTGGAATGTTCTGCAATGGCCAAGTCATATCATCTGACCTGTATCCAACTGAACATGCGTTTCTCTTGCTGAAGCCAAAACTGAGGGCAAAACACCCAAAACACAAGCAGGAAGTGCAGACGGCTGCAGTAAAGGGCTGGCAGAGCATCACCAGGGAAGAAGCCCAGCATCTGATGATGCCTATGTGTCCAACACTTCAGGCAGTCATTGACTGTAAAGGATTTGCAACCAAGTATCAAAACTGACTGTTTAATTGATGATTATGTTAGTTTGTCCAAATACTTATGAGCCCTTAAAGTTGGGGGACTGTGTGAAGAAATGGTTGTCATTCCTACACGGTTCATACTACATTTTTGAAAAAAGCCTTAAATGAAAGCTGAGAGTCTGCACTTTAAGCAGGTATTCGTTGTTTCATTTAAAACCCATTGTGGTGGTGTACAGAGCCAAAATGATGACAAGTGTATCATTGTCCAAATAATTATGGACCTGACTGTATGTGTGATCTTGGAGGAAAGAGACATACAATAAAGGCATCTTGGAAACTACAGTAATCTCCTCCACAGACACGTATCCACAAAGAGGGGTGAGATTTTCCACGTTCAGTTGGTCTTCACAGTTAGCAATTCTCCATATGCTAGAAAATTTAAAGAGACTCTATGAGACATTCAGAGCATATGAGTTCTCTGGACATGGTTCTCAACATGGAAGTGGCTAGCAGCTAACGGTGCTAACTCCATTAGCAGCTCCAAACAACAGCAACAGTGCCGACAGAGCTCAGGGTGTAAACAGGAGGGTGGGAGCTACGCTTCCATGGTGATGCCATTTCGATATCAGTGGTAACCACCATCCAGACATGATGACCTAATCCAGGGGTCGGAAACCTTTACCATCAAAAGCTTTTCCACTGCTCCAACCCCCTCCCCATCCCACATCCTGCAGGGGAGACTCAAGAATAATGTTACCACCACTACTGAGGTTCAGCCATATCTAAAGGAAAAGGTGCCACGCCTTAGACATATGACACACATTTAGTTGAAGAAATGTTTAAACACTTTTTAAAATTTGTTTTAAAGTCTACAGATTTTTAAAATTGGAGAATGTAAAAATAACTTTAGGCCTTCAACAATGATACATGAAAAAAAAAAAAAAACTGATATTCTTGTTGAAGCCTCAAGTAGCTGGTGGAGAGAGGCTGAAGAGCTGCACACGTCCCTGCAGATGCATGTTGCCTACCCCTGAGCTAACCAGTGGGCTACACACATAAACTAACATGCATGTGTGGCCAAACTGGTTCACCACAACAAACAACAGAGAAACTTGGATTACAGAACACATAGAGGTTGCGTGACTTCACTCTGCTCAAGCGCCATTACTCCACTACATCTTTACATAGCAAATAGTGGTTTGCTGCTATACTAATGCTCTGACTGTCTCATACAGGATCTTTAATATTGTTGCTGTCAGAGCAAAATGCACATTTCTCAAATAAGGAATCTTTGCTGTGAGATTACATTCTGTTGATGGAACAGCATCATGAGCAGATTAAAAGTGCAACTCCTGTGTTAAAAATTATTCTTGAACTGAAGTGAAAGGGGAGCGTTGCATCTTTATTCAGACTTACTGCAAACCAGAGCCATGGCCATCCGGAATAACTTAAACTGACACTTCATTCCCGACCAATTCTACAGAAAGAGAGAGAAAGAGAGGATGGAGTAATTCAGAAGGTCATTTTTTAAGTTCTGATGATAACAGACAGAACAAACTGTGCTAGAAGGTCAACTCCTCCTCAGACACACACACATACACGCTGACATGAAATGACATGAGATCTCGCCCTCTGTCTCAATTCACGTCAATTTTGAAAGCCCCAGAGACGCCCTGACCCCCAATCTGTTCTTGCTGTGTTAGATAATGTGATTTCAGCTGAGAGGAGGGAGACAAACTCTTCCATCCTGACGCCAAGAATGTTGTGGAGGATCTGGCAGGGTACATAATGAGTACCTTATTATACATAATAGAGGTTCACCTGAGTGCCTTTTGCCTTAGGTGTCAGTGATGACCCACAGGATGGGGAGTTTAACCAAACAGAGCAGATGTCAGAGGGGCAAATTCACAAAGAATGGATTGCAACCGCTGATAGCACCATAAATTGTGCATCACTTGCAACCACTATCTTCCCTGTGTCAAGGTCCGATTCACAAGATATAGATACAGTCAGTATTTATGGGAACGTCCACGAAATGTCACATCCTTTTACGCCGAGGGGAAAAACAAAGCATTCACTACAGTCCTGAAAAGGTGCTGTGTGGCTTTCTGCACATCAAAAAAAACTTAAAAATCCACATTTAAAGTGTATTATTCAACCTGGACCCTATTTTCTCATTTTTTTGTGTCTAAGTGACTCATGGGAACAATGGCTGCCATGTAAACACAAGGTATGTTCGTGCAGTCAATTATAGTTAATTGCAGTTAACTATAAGTGCTTGTTTTTGCCACTGACATGCTGAGATTGTTACTATAAGTGTCTGACAAGGTTATTAAAATGATTCTGACAGACACAGACATTTTTGTTAAAGCCTGAGATCCTTTTTGTTTAACAAAAACAAAAACAAAATTGCTATCATCAAAACTGCCAGAATACATTTAAATAAACAATAATTTTATCATCGTAAAACACACGTCATTCAAAGTCGACAGAGACAAAATAAAACTACCACAAACCATCTTAGTTTGTCTATTAACTGTTTTAACAACTCATGTTTGCTTTAAACAGAGCCAGTTACATGTGAAAATATGATGCTAAAATTACTGTTTATTTAAATGGAGTCTGGTGGATTTGGAAAAGGTGATTCTGGGGCTGTTACATGCAGCACAAATACACCCATAAAATTTTACAGCTGTGCACAATTAACCCTTTTTTGCATCTGATTGCATCTGTTAACCATGTGGCAAAGTATAAATGTTGCCTTTGCACCCAGAACACAGTGTGCAGAACAAAGAAAGAGAGAAACAGAAACATTTTAGCACAAAAACTTCAAGATCCCGAGCTACAGGTCCTGATGAGGTGCAGAGGTATTCCTCAAAAATTTAGGCAAGGAATTTAATGTTATGGAGAGACATCATATTTGGGATTTATTATCCCAGTCTGTCAGTGTCGTTAGTTCCCACAAACTCTCTCAGTAACTGTGCTTCACTAGTAGCACTGATGTTTGTGAACTGGATTGTTTTTGCAATAAGGCTCATTTGCATAGAAAGTGGCCAGTTTTGTGCCAAATGTATGCACATTACATATTTTAAATAAGTGCAAATAACACAAGCGCCGAGACGCTATTTGCTTGGCAGTGCAGTTAGGATGTACATCACGCATTGCGGGTGCTTTTAAATATTATATGCTTTCTTTTTGTCTTATTTGTGATGGTTAAGCAACTACAAAAGCCGCTCAATCCTTTTGTGAATTCGCCCCAGAAGCTGCAGTGGGATGGGATTTCCTCGCATGCACCCGCTCACACACTTTCTGATCTTTTGGGAAAAGGAAAACTGATGGTGATGGTGAGGAATGTATGGCATTTGTAGATAGAGCAGCACCTGCTGGGCCCCAAAACAGGCTGCTTTGATGATGTGGCAATGCTCTGTAGTGACAGGACAACTGAGTGATGTGATAATCATCTACTCACATGCACACGCACACACACACACACACACAAACTTACCATTACTACATTGGCCAAATGTGCTGAGACCAGAGCGTACACTCCACCGGATGAGCCGACCACTGGAGCTGTCATATCAGTGACAGAAACCGCCAGAGACCCTGCAGTGATGATAAAGGAACACTTTAGGTAAATAAACAAATGAGGGCTTTCTTGTATTATCTGGTTCTTCTGATGAAAATGTTTTCTCAACTAAACTAAATTTGTTTAGCCTGGCCATTTTGAGGGTAAATGGATAAATATATTTTGTGCAAATATTGCATAATGCAATACAGTAGTAAATGATACATGTCTCTGAGTCTCCTGCTACAATCTTGAGTCTGAGCTCTCACTATTCAAAAGGAAATCTGAATATCTTTTCCTTCAGAGGATCATACTGGCAGACACAGTTACTAACTCGACTAATTTAAACTGTTTTTGTACAAGCTGTGACCATTTGTGCCCTGAAAACATCTATTTTGAATGGCATAAAGGCGGCTTTGCTACTCACTATTTAATGTGGGTGTATTATAAACAGGCCTTCGTGAATAGAGGCTTGCTCATACTGTACCAGCACACACTGGGATTTTATGTAAAACAAATGCATTCATACAAAATTGGGCTGCTGCAAACAGGGAATTGCTCTCTTTAGCACCTCGGTACCAATTCATCGTGTGCACAAAAGCTCCAATCAAGCATTCAAAAGTTTAAATGTGGGGACATTCAGAGACGGAGTCACCCGAGGAAATGTGCTCTCACCACAGCGTGTGTGCAGAAGGCAGGAGAAAAGAAAAAAGGGAGATAGAGATGTGCTTTTGGACTATTAAATGATGCAAACACAAACTCTCTTATTCGCTCCCTTTTTTAGTTTCCTTCTCTTTCGCTCTCTCTCCACTGTGCATCAAATCCATCCACTCTTCATTTCTCAGTATCTTCTTCTTCTCTCCATGGCACTGACCTGTGTACATTATTGATGCTAAGTACATGAGACACAACTGCCCACACACAGTCTTCCCACCTTCACTCCCTCATTCTCTCCATCTCTCTCAAATACAAATATACTTTATTTGCATAACACATGCATGCATATGCTGTACATTAGAATTTACATTCAACAGAATTTGGGACCACTGGAATTTATTTTAATCTAACTTTTTAACAATTTAATAGTGGTGTTCATTTCTTTGAGTCTTGAGGCTGTGAATGGTAAAGACAGAGTTAGCTGATGGAGTAAGCCACTTTATTGGTTGTGTCGTGTGTCCATATATCATATTGGTTAGCGGCTGAATTTAAGGTGAAGAATTTTTGTTGAGAATGTGAAGTTCCCCGTGTTATTGTTAAGTTACAGCAGGCCTAATATCTTGCTGTCATATAATAAGAAACATAGAATGACAAAATCCAAATTCTAAATGGTAGTAGAAGTTTTTAATATTAGCACATTCGTACTCCCAACTTGTCAAATACAGCAGCCTGGTCAGTAGCCCTGTGCTTCAAACTATGATGCTCTAGGTACCCCTCTAGGGTCAGTTTTGGACACTGAGGGACCATGTGTTAATTTTTCTTTGTTACGTGCATAGTGTCTTGTCAGGCAACAAAACTACTTGGTTAGGTTTAGAGAAAAGATGATGGTTTGGGTTAAATGTTTGTTTCATTACTCACCAAAGCGTTGACGAATATGTCGTGATATGACATATGTGATGTATTTCACCTAACATGTATATCACATGAGGTTAACTAGTTAACATAGTTTTAAAATAAATCAATGTTTGACAATGGACATTAACAGCAGTCTCCTGGGTGAAAGTCCTGTTTGACCCATCCACCACCCCTTCCTCCCGTGAATTTGTGTTTCCCTGGATTATGAAGGCATGACTTCCCCTATTCTGCTTGATTGATTGGCTAACCCAGACATTCTTACCCTAACCAGTCTGACTCCTGTTGCCTAAATCTAACCAACCCAAACAACGAGTACTAGTCAATCAAAAGGACGGTAGGGTGGGTCATGCTTTCGCTATCCCAAGATACACAAATTCGCCTCCCTCCCATCCTGCAAGGACTTTCTTGCTATTTATGCTACAACATTGCCATGAATGGATTTATACTGGAGATAGCTGAAAACCCGTTGCATCTCATACAGGCGCTAAAGGGTGCATTGAGCGACACAATCAGACGCAGATGGTCACTGACAAAGCTGCTGTAGTTGAGGCCCTGGGAACAAGAACAGGCCGTCAATACATGTATGATTGAATTTTTAAACTAAATCGACTATAGTGAATCATCATTGTCATTGCGCCACTACATAGTCAGTGGCAATGAACCTTTGAACTGAACTGAACTGAATGAAATGGTTCCTATCAGCAAGATGATTTCCACCTCTAAATGTAGCAGTTGTAATGGTTATGTTTATGTAAACTCTCTCTAATTGCTTAAAATGTACAGCTCCATAGGGCCATGACTTACTTACAAAATGAGCTTGTGGTCAGGCAAGGGTACATGTAGTTGGTGTATGAGAGCATGTTAAATGATTGCTAATTTCCTGAGGGATAGATCTTTGTTAAAACATTGCTCTTGTCTGTATTTATTGATGATCCCACTCCATGCAGTAATTCTGGAGCAAGGACATGCAGTCCTTGCTCCATGGTAAATAAATATAAACAGAATAAACAGGCTTACCGAGCAGTAGACCCTATTTAGATTTTAAAGCCTGTGCGACTTCTGGTAAAAACGCAGCTGACTACACTCAGAGCTTTGATAGCTGTAAAATCAACTGACTAAGCTTAAGCCACATTTAGCCGACCTAATAACTTTGTACATTAATGCCGTCGAGTGGTTTGGACGGTGCTCAGCCCACATTTAGCTCAATTTCACCTAGCTACATTTAGTCTCTCACACAACCACAGAGTATACTACACTATACAGTGGGCAATGAGTATATAATTACAGCACACAGAAAGGGCTGCAGAGTTAGATATCACATCACCATAAGGAGGAATGATGGGATGAGCTATGGCATCTCAATCATAATGATATTTATGGGAGTGGGCAAAGCAGACATGACAGAAAACTGCACAGACACATACACCTACACTGGTCCACAAACACAAGCATGAGAAAATATGTAGCCATACACCATACAGATGTGCAGAGAATAACAAAAACACATGCAGTATACTACACACACACACATACACGTACACCACCATCCAAACATGATACAAAAACAAGTTTAACTGAATCCCCTTGATGTCTGCGTCCTTACAGTGGCCTCATTCTGTCAGTATGTTTACAGAGTTTGGCTTTTATATTACATTTTTACTGTATTTTATTTGTATTTGGACAATACCGCACTGCAAACACTGAAAATACAGCATGTTTACCTGGGAATTGTTTGCTGAAACACACACTGCATGATGCTGTTCATTGCAACAACATCTTGTGTAATAAAGAAGGTGTTCCATGCAGCTGTTTTGTGCCGAACGTACTGTGTATTGTGGAAACCCCGGTGCTTTCAGAAATTAAAAAAAAAACATTAACTTATTCCCAGTTCCTCCCATTCCTATCCAAGAAATGTCTTCTAATACTAATAATACCAATTAGGATTATTATGCTTCCACGCCAGCAATAGCCATAGCCGGAGGCATTATGTTTTCAGGTTGTCCAATTTGTCCTATTCTTGTGAACGTGATATCTCAAGAATGCCTTGAGGTACGTTCCTAAGATTTGGCACAAACGTCCAGTTGGACTCAGTGATGAACTGATTAGAATTTGGTGGTCATAGGTCAAAAATAAAGGTCACTGTGACCATGTCTATCCCATTCTTGTGAACATGATATCTCAAGAACACCTTGAGGGAGTTTCTTGAAATTTGGCACAAACGTTCACTTGGACTAATTGGTGACTAATCTTGAAACTGTCCTGATTGTATAGATCCTCTGCGCTGTCAGGGGGAAGATGTGTGTGAAGCATTCATGTTTTTATAGACAGGGATGTAAACTATAAGAGAAACTTGACTGGTGTGCAGAGACATAGAACCACAGGGTGGTTATTCTAGTTTTAACGTTATTTCAGGAAATACTAATTGTGTTACATATTGTGTCCCGATTTGGCACTGCTGGCCAGTCAAATAAGCTCAATGGTCCACACCAGGTAGAAGACCTTGTATTGTGCAGGTTGTGACACTCTGCCAATTTGGCTGTTTACTTCCCTGGCATCAAGATGGAAGAAAAAATACTTTACTAATTACTTTCCAGAGTTTTAAAAATCATCAAATGTTGTGTCTTTGTGTTTGATTCTCCCTCCCTGTCTTTTCAAAGGAATGTGACAGACAGTGAAATGAAAGGACCTTTTCAAAGCTGGAGCTGATATTTAGCAGTTTCTTCTTTGCCTAATATGTTGCCCTCTCAGGTGTGTGAAGCTTAATGGCAGCACAGCGAGGTGGTGTAATAACAGCATCTGACTCACCAGGTCATTAAACACTGCAGAGTGATCTAAGCAGCTAGGTGATTACACACACAAACACATACCCACACATGCTCACATAAGCATCTACACGGCTTTCCCTTTCTCTAATAGAGAAAATTGATTCATGCAAGAATCTGGATCCTTTTCTTCCACATTTCTGAATTGGTTCTTAAATTCTTTTTAAAAAAGAAAGAGTTCAATATCAAAACTTATAGAAACACTGTTAGCTGCTTAAATTAAGTCTGAATACATTTTATATCAAGCATCAATTTTGAATTATAACCCTCAGTAATAAACTTGAGTGGTAATATGCACAACGATAGCCACTCCCTGGGTTACACCCTTTGAAAGCACTCTACATTACTTCCTTCCTCTTCACACACACACACACACACACACACACACACACACGCACACACACACACACACACACACACACTCCAACACCTGGTTCAGGACACCTCCACCTCTTGTAGTTCCTGTATTTAGGAAGTGTGTCTGTACAGGATGACCTCCATCCCTGTAATTAACTTGGTTTAATAACATTATTTTAGTTTAGTTGTGTGTGCACACAGACGCACACAGAGACAAGGACACCGTCTCTTCATAGTCCCTCAGCAGGCCCCGGGAGGCCTGTAGTTTTAGAGTCGAAAGTGGCATCTCATTTATCTTGGCTGTTCATCCAAACTGCAGAGAGAGGAGCGGGAACATGAGGGGGAATAATAATGCACATCAGCACTCATTATGGAAAAAGTCAACAGTTTGGCTGCATGTTGAGTTGACTGAAGCTACAAAGTCATATGCCAATAGTTGAGTCTGAGTTTGTTTGACTTAAAGTGACTTCCCCTTTCTCTCTGTTGTTTACTTTGTTGTCTAAACGTCTGTTTTTGTGCCTGATCCTCTGTTGTTGTGCACATGTTCGTGCCTTAATTGTCTTACGCTCTCTGTATAGGAAGACTCTGTTTGTTTGTGTTTATGTACTTGTCTGCTGTCCATAAGTGAATACTTGTGTGTTTGCATGCAAGTCCATTGTTTCCATTGTTAAAGAACCAGAGTTTGTGTTGGCCCCAGAGGGCCATCGACCTCTCTTTGAGTCATTACTTGACTTCTGAACTCTGCCCTGACCCCTGTAGTATGTGCCAGCTGAGCCTCCTCTCTTCACTGCTGTTTGCTGTGTTTCTTCAGCCAATCTGGCAGTGTGATTGTGCAGCACATTTAAAGTTGTTGTTTGCGTTGTTAATGATTGTTTGTGTTGTCTACCACCTGTCGAAAAGTGCTCAAGGATGGTGCGCCCTGATGGCTCACTTGGGAGAGTGTGCGCATAGGTTGAGTCCTATCTATATGTCATATCTATCAGGCCTATCCAATAAAGGCAAAAAGCTGAAAAAAATCTAAAAAAGAAAAAAGCTCAAGGTTCAAGGTAAAACTTCACCCACAAAATGGCCATTTGTATATCAATTATTCACCTGTGTACCACTGAATTTGTGATGAAAACTTTGTTTTTCTCACACACCTCCACGGTGAACAAAGAATCCAAAAAACAGTGAACATTCTTGATATACTGAAATAAAGGGGAGCGGCATTTAATAACAGCAAAAATACATAAAAACATCTGCTTACAAACACCTTGTGCAGTATAAATCAAGTCTCATTTATCCAGTGACATGCTTGGTACCTTCCAAACACAGGCATATGCGCACACTTTGGCATGCTACTTATCCGTGCCTGAGACTGTTAATGCATAAGTGTTTAAAATAGTAAGGTTTTAGCAAAAATACATGTGTTTGGGAAGTACTGAGCATATGACCGGATAAATCAGACTTAGATTATACTGCGCGAGTGGTGTGAGAGTTTGTTGTTATGATTTTATATAATTTTACTGTTGTTAAATGTGGACCCCATTCACTTCAATTCATCAAAAATGTTTGCCGCTTTTGGATTCTTTGTTCCCTGTTGAGGCATGTGAGAAAAACAAACATTTTCTTTACAAATTTAAAATAACACAGCGTTAGTAACTGATATACAAATGGTCATTTTATGCGTGATGTATTCCTTTAAGCTAAACTGCTGAAATAGCATTAAAAAATAATAAATGAAACAAATGTAAGAAATGCACACACTTAAGTATGTTTTAACAGTGATACGTTTGCTTACTGATTTACATACATTCTCACACACACACACACACACACACACACACACACACATACACACACACTCATGCTCTATAGCCAACTGATTTCGTGAGATATTCGAAAGTAAAATAACTACTGAATTAATTGAAAAAAAAGAAACAATATATGTATAAGCTGATACAGATTCTTTAAGTAAACACTTTTGTTAATGATCTGAAATTTGGTTATTAACAACTTGTGACAAAGATATGCACTGAGGCAGGGCATTATTTTACAACTGAACAATAAACTTAACTATCAAAAATTAAAATAATAAAAGATTATGTTTTCCTATATCTCGCTACTGTTTTATTATCCAATTAAATCAGAAATGCCATAAAAATGATCACACATTAAACAGCAGGTTATAAAACCTTGATGCGTATATGCCATAAATACAATGATGAGCAAATATCAGCTTATCACATCCAACCCCTTGTTACTAAATGCTGAATATTCAGAAAATTGTGACTTTGGCTAACGTCCTCCTGCTGCCAAAATAATACAAAAAAGCCCAGTCAGACATGACAAACCCAAACATCACAGCTAAACATAACCAGAGCGTGCCTCCCCTCTTCCGCTGGTGGTCGATATCTAATTAAAACAGCAGACTTGTGTGTGTATGTGTGTGTGTGTGTGTGTGTGTGTGTGGGTGTTGGTCTGTGTGTGTACATAAGTGTGTGTGATATATGGCGCGTTTCCTCCTTATTTCAATGCGAGGTTAATACTACAGGCCACCACAGCTGGTATCCCCAGGGTGTTTGTCACTGACCCCTGCGTGTGCGCACACACACACACACACACACACACAGATGGACACTCAGAGATGGAGAGAGACAATGAGTTATAATTTTCATGAATTTTAAACAAAAATGGCACTGGCTGCAATTTATATTGGACAATTCTTTGCTTTTCCTCAAACACAATCTTCACCCCAGAAATCCAACAACACCTCTGCAGATATTCTGCAGATTTTCAAAAAAAGTTATCGTAAATAAATATTGTCTATTACATTACAAGCAAAAATGAACAAATAAATTCCACAAATTTTCACTCCAGATTACCACTGTAACACTGTAAAAAAAAATCTTGCAGATTTCATTTGGGTCTGGCTATCATTTACGCACAGCACATCCTCACTGCCACAAGGTATCATGTCTCCATCCCCGAAAATCTTTAAACACTCATCTCAAAAAGTAGCCCAATAATTCCACTCCAGTTATCTTGTAGCTAAGGGTGTCACCCCTGGGCACCTTTTTTTAATGCTTAAATTTTTTTGGAAGGGGCGTAAACCAGCACATAGGGAGCGGATGATTTTGTTAGTTTGTACTGATTCAGTAAAGAAAAACAGAGCTTATGAACACACTTACACTTTCACTCACGCACACACACACACACACACACACACACACACACACACACACACACAAATACCGACTGACTGTCTCGGCTGAACACTGAAATTGTGCCAGTGCCTGAGGTTTATAGGGCAGTAGGAAGGGAGTGGTGACATTTCGTTCAAAGCTGTGTGTCTGCTTTTTTTCCTCATTTGTAGCTGCTCACTCGACTTCTCCTAAATTTCACCCACTTCCACTCATCTCCCATCTCTATATTTTTCATATCCTGGCCCCCCTCTCCAAACCCTCTCAGGCTTATTAACACTTATGAATTCATCTCCCCTCGTCCGTCTCTTCTCTGTCTTCGTCCCTACCTCACACACTCCCCCTTCCGATTTCATTATTACGGTGTGTGTGTGTGTTCTTCTGATTGAGCTCTATTTGAGATGACTCTCTGTGCTCTGCCCTATTGTACATGACCGTAGGGGGATGCAGGGGCTTTGATGGGGCAGTGACAACCCCCTACATCCCAGCACGTCTGCTAGAAAAACAGAAACACTAGGCCATCTGTCCTGAACACCCCCCCCCCCCCCCCCCCCCTCCCAAACACACACACAGACATACGCTAAATTTTGTCATTGACCAGTATCCACCAACACAGTCTGCAACCTGATAGGCTGCTGAATGCCTGAAAAACACACAACAAGCAGATGGAACAACGGTGGAGTTGAAAGGCAAAACTCCATAGTATAGTGTGTGTGTGTGTGTGTGTGTGTTTATGTTTCTGGTGTAGACTGCGTGTGTAGATAAAAGAAAGGGAAATGTATGCAGTGAATGGAGAGGAACTGAGATGGTAATTGTTGCATGTGTGTGTGACACATGCCCACCTGCCAGCACACCACACACGTAGACCAGTCCAATCCGCAGGGCTCCATGGACCATTTCTAGAGGGACTCCCACCAGCAGCTGCATGGCCATATTCAGGCTCAGATGTTCAATCCTGTAAAACACACACACAGAGTTAGAGAGAGTCAGTGTTAAAATTAAATCCATATTTAATTATATGACTCAAGAAAATGAGATAATAACAATAATAACAGAAATGCAATGATGACATAAAAAGTGAATCAGAGACAAAGTGATCGTTGTAATTCAGAATCATAATCAGAATAACTTTATTGTCCTCAGAGAGGAAATTTGTCTTGAACAACAATTAAAGTAATTTGTTGTTCGTTGTTGATTCTAATAATATTCTTATTAATCTTTATGGGCCATATGGGTCTGAAAAATAATGAAATACTAATTAATTTAGTGAACCTCATAAGCTAATCATCCCCAATGGCATTAAAAGTGCTGGAAGTGTTTTGTTTATTGTGCTAGCATAAAGAAATTACACCGAATGAGCAGAGTGTCTTTCCAAAGGCATTGCCCGAGTTACTCAGAATAAGCCACAGAGCATGCAGTGAACGTTTATCATTATAACTACATTTTACTGAAGAAACAGTTCCTCCCCGGTGGGTCAAAGGGCACAGAGAGTGCTGGGTAGCAACTAGTTCAGGGTGTTACCATAAACTATTAGTATGTTTTTCTACGGAAAGTAATGCACCCAAATTTGCACATATCATACATAATCTTGAGCCAGTAATTTGTGCATTACCCATGTATTCTGGAAGGCTGTGATCACATGACCAATGTGATGAGGAGCGTAAACAAGGAAGCAGTCCTGAGTCGTCTTTAAGGAGGCAGGTTAGGGGTGGTGGATGGGTCACAAAACAGAGGACTTTCCTTAGGAGACCGGTGTTCGGTGCTGTGTAGACTTCAAGTCATCTAAAGTTTCCTCCTCACCATGTTTCTTATCCCTAAACCTAACTACAGCAACTTGTCTAAATTTAAACTCTATAACTTCACATTTAGGGACATAATGTCATTCGTGGTACGCTAATTCATAGGATATTATATGAACCGTTGTATGTGCATTTTTGTAGGATATCATACAACCTGTTCTATTAGAATATGTTGAATAGTTACATGTAATTGCTAGAAAAGCACTCAGAGAGTGCAGACCTCCGCCAAGTAAGTGACATTCCCTCCCCCTCTGCATCAGATTTTGCAGCCTGCATCACAATTAGGTTATTTGCATCACTATCATTATTAGGTTATATATGCCTTCACCATGGAGACACTGTGGTGTATTTATTTCGTTTTTATTTTGTACCAACACAGAATATAATACGTTTTTTTTTGTATTTTTCACTTTCTTTTTTCCAACACAGAACATTAATTTCAACTTTAGAATTACAACAATATTTAGCATGAACAAGACGTGCTTTCCGGCCACCAGATGGCGCTATTTTCACCGTCTTAATTGCTGCTGAGGCTGTCAGACCATATGCTTTATTTATTATTTTATCGACTTTGCTTCACCACCAAAATTTTATCATCTGTTCCTTGTCCCATTATCCACCTTTCCTGAAAATTTCATCAGTTCATAACTTTTTGAGTTATTTTGCAGACAAACAAACAAACAGACAAACAGACCAACGCCAGCGAAAACATAACCTCTTTGGCGGAGGTAATAAATGTACTTGTAATCAGTATCAGTTAAAGTTACTGAGAAGAAAGTATATAATTAAATTACAGTTACTTATCAAAATGTAAGTGATAACAAAGGAGTTACATCTGAATATAATACATTGTTCCAGTAAAAAGTTATACGTAGAATATAACATTCATTGGGGCGTCGGTGCCTGAGTGGGTAGAGCAGGCGCCCCATGTACAAGGCTGTTGCCGCAGCAGCCCAAGTTCGAGTCCAGCCTGTGGCCCTTTGCTGCATGTCATCCCCCCCCTCTCTCCCCCTTTCAAACTTACCTGCCCTGTCCATTAAAGGCAAAAATGCCCTAAAAATATCTTTTAAAAAAAAAAGAAGAAAAAAAAAGAATATAACATTCATTCTGTTGCCTTAGAACTTTCTGCTGTGCAGGAAGGCCTTCTTTTGGCATAGCCTATTTCTGTACTTTATTACCTGTTTAAAACATCTGTTAGAAAAGTAATTAGTAAGTAATCAAATATAATAAGATACATTACTTTGGTGAGTAAATTAAGTAATTAAATTACTTGTTACATTTTTAACAGGATAACTAGTAATCGATATCCTATTACATTTCAAAAGCAACCATCTTAACACTAGGTACTCAGTCCAGTGACCCCAGTCCACGGCCCGGTGGGGGGCATGCAAAGGTCTATTGTTGCCCCTTTCATGAGATCAATTACAACAGTTTACTTGCTGACTTAAATCACTGGCAATACAAGTTATATGTATTTAATAAATACATGTATTGTTATCATCAAAACACATTACATTAAAGGTACATTCAATGTGTAGAATGTATGCGTGCTGCTAATGTGAAGATGAAACTGAAACTGAACTGCAGCCTGACTAGCTTGGTCACTAAAAATCAGGGGCTAAAAAATGGGTACAAAGAGAATAGGAATATGAAAGGAGCAGAGAAGCAATGGCCAAATTTCTGGCCAAAAAAAAAAAGTAAAGATGCACCGGGTGTGACAGGTGAAGATGACCGTGGCAAAGGTGAGGAGCTCAGCAGACTTGAAAATTGACTTGAAACCCACTGTAGACAGCTCAGTTTTAAAGTCAGAGTGAATGTGACTATGCAAATAGAGCACTGCCTCTATGGGTCTATAACACTGGACTTGGTTGTTGGAGACTCCCTCTCTGTCACTATAAGGCTAATGGCCAAGAGCTTATTTGAAATTGCCCATTTGTTGGTATCAGAGCTAAGGGTGGTGGTGGTGCTGGAGTGGGTGTGGATGAGGGGCCCGATTTGGAAAATATGTCCCCCTGTCTATAATTCCTAATGGCTGGCCTAATTCTGAGCACCAAAGAGGACATCTTCCAATGTCTTGTTTTCTCCAACCAATAGTCTCAAGTATGTTAAATACAGTAAAGTTAAACATACAACAGCAACAAATGTTCACACTTGAGAAGCTGGAACCAACAAATATTTGCCATTTTTGTTTGATTTGCTAAATGAAATGACTAATTGTTATCACAGTTGTTGCTCATGAATGTTTTGTTGATCCATGCAGACAATCAATCATATTGTATCCACTGATAGCCAGTATAAGGGATAAAATGTTAATGTTTTGTAATTTGAGTAAATCAAGCCTGCGAGAGGAAAAGAAACTGAGAGCGAGATGAAGAGTGGGCGAGTCTCTATAGTAAATATTTACAGTCTGTTTTGGTTTGGAGAATTGGGAAGGATCTACATTGCTGAGCTGTTGGCAGGATTACATGGTTCATGTGTGTGTGTGCAGCTACTGCTACTGAGTAGGAACAAAAATGACAACTTAATTGCTTAATATGCTGTTTAGCTGTGATTCAATGTGAAGTTTTAGTGTTTTTATTGTGGCTACGAAGCACTGCAAAACAAATTGAGCACACCAGTGTTCATCTAGTGCCTTTTACATCCATCTGCAAACACATTTTCACAATCATTTTTCAATCCATGATGCAGGTGTTTACACTTTTATACAAACTTGCAATCAGCAGCAGTATGAAAATAACTTATTTCCCCAGCCAGAGAAATGCTCCAAATGCAAAGACATGGATTGGATGATAAACTCCGAACGGGCGACATGCATCCATTTCCTCCCGTGCGTAAGGTGTCAGATGATTGACAGGAAACACACTCGGCTCTGGCACCATACAATGATAAAACAGAAACTGTGACAAAATCAAACCCCTGGTTTATGTTTACTAAGATGGGAGCTGTTTTCCGCACTATGCAAGAGTGAATGGCACCAAATGGCTTCGTGTGAAAGGAGGAAAACAAGATATCTCAAACTATTTTGAGTGTGCAGACATTAACAGAAATACAGAAAAAGAAAAGGGCAACCTAGATGATGGTTAAAGTTAAAGAAAAAACTAATAATAAATAATAAAAGAAATACAAGTGGAAATCCTTCAGCAAATAGTCAGTTTACCACTTATACATATATATTTTTCCAGTCCAAAATCATTACGTCAGTCATTTTAAGTGAGGAGACAGCCACGAGTGTGCAGTTTTTATAACATAACACACCATCAACTGCCTTTTCCCTCCAAGACCATATTACAGGGACACACACACACACACACACACACACACACACACACACACACACACACAGAACATCTGCTCCTTCATCAAACCACACTGTTGTGGCCATCAACAGAATCATCAGCACACTCCAGTGCACTCAAACATTACATATGAACACAGACAGTGGCACACAGTGTGTATGCCCACTCACCCACAAACACACATATACACATGCACTCACACAATCACAGAGACACACACACTGCACAATAATAAGATAAAAGAGGTGTGTGGCTGCTGCAAATTTACCCAAATCCTTTCACAGCTTGTGTTTCAGTTTGATGACAATAAGCAAGGGATAACTTGTTCAAACACAAACACGCACGCACGCACACACACACACACACACACACACACACACATGCACGCGCGCGCACACACACACACACACACACACACTCTGTGTCCTTCATGGCTACAAAGTCCCTCCAGCCAGACCTCAGTCAGCAGCACAGACTCATCGGGGTGTCACAGCAGAATATAAGACGAGAGCAGCGAGCATAATCCTTCTCTCTTTCTCTCTCATAATCTTCATCATTGTCTCTCACTCACTTCAATCACTCTCCCTCCTCTGTTTTCCATCTGCGTCTGAATTACACTGTCATTTCTGTTTCCCATTGCTGAAAGAGAGATGACAGAACTCTCCTCTTTTTCCCCCATTCGACAGTTTGACAAACTGAAGCGCTGAATCCTGTGTGTCCTGCCTGTCTGTGCGTTCATTCAACAAACAGCTTCTACCTCCTGGAAATGAATGCAAACATTCCCACAAACAAACAAGCATGCATGCAATTCCCCCAATACGGACAGGAAAACAAAAAACAAAACAAGACAAGGCCGATAATCTAGTTTGAAACAACCCAGCCACCTCAGCTACAATGCCGACAGAGAGGATCGTTCCAGTGATCAGAGAGACAATGTGGGATATTGATTAGCTGGGAGAGGCTTGTCCAAATGCACAAGGACAACTCCACTTCAGATAACAGCGGCTATCTATTTCTATACTGCTAATGAGGCTGTGAGGGATGGGCTGCACTGTCGGGCAGATCTGTGGATACCCATGAGAGGTCCTATTGTGTCCAGATGACCATGGTCTTTCAGGGCGTCCAACAAAAGCACTGTTTAATCTTTTCCCTTTTTTATTACTGTCTCACCAAACTACAGCTGAACTCTTACAGTTAGTTGAGTTTACTGCACCATCAAGCACTGAGCTCAGTGAAATTTCTTTTTATGTCTCACCTACATTGTTAAAAAAAAAAAAAAAAAACAGCACCAGAATTATTTATTATTATAGGCTGCACATTTCATGATAATTAGACAGGTGGACAAAAGCAAACAAATGCAACTGCAAAGAAATATTTTGCTGCAAAATGTTTAGAGTAATGGTTTAATCTTGCAGGAAGCTAATCTCCCTTAAGTTTTCACAGCTGCTACAGACACACTGTTTTTGTGTGTGTGACACAGATTGAGAGAGAGGTCCAAAAAAAAGAAAGATTCATAATACTCTACTGAGGGATGTGTTTGGGCCAATATTTACACTCTGTTTTAGTGTTGAGAATTGGGAAGGATCAGTCTCACTGAGCTCTTGATAGGATTACATGGTTATGTGTTTGAGAAAGAGACTCTGTGCGTGTGTGTGTGTAGGAGAGAGAGAGGGGGAGTGTGTGTACACACAAGTAGCAACCTCTAGGGTTGAAAAATCAAGCCAATGCAGAAGTGCCAAATACTGCAGTTCCTCTAATGGCCACTTGAGGCTGGCTGTAGAAGTGAGTCAATCCCCATAGACCCCTATCTTAAAATGCCAAACTTTACAGCAGAAATAAACATGTTTACAGTCTGGGTAATAACAAAGAAAACAGTTCTGGGGCCTGTATCACGAAGCAGGATTAATGTCTTAGCGAGGTAACTTCAGGGTTAACCCTGGGTTTTCGGTCTCATGAAGCCGGTTCAGTTCTTATCGGGGTAGATCACCATGGCAACTTACTCTGAATGGCTATCCTGCTCCGTAGCAGGGTAAGTTCAGGGTTGAATCTGATCCTATAAAAAGCACCACCCACTGGCCAATCAGCTGTTCGGAAAAAAATGACTCCGCTGACAGAAATGCAGCCCAGTCATGACTGGAAGTTTAATTAATTTGATTGATTTTGATTTGAAATTTTATTTTGAACATTAAAAAAGAAAAGAAAGCAACAACAACAGACAATGAAAAGATTGTTCAAAAAGGAGTGGAAAGAAGTCAAAATTTCATCCCACCCCTTCATAAGAAAGAAACTGATCATTTGCGGACACTTAATAGCACCATTAATTAGTGCCAACATTTTTTTGTTGTTGGAGGAAATGATCCCTGTTAAAGATAATGGGCCTAATTGACAGCTTTGCTGCTGGAAATGTGGAAAGTAGCCTATCATGTCTACACTTCATGGTGTTTGAGGGATTTTCCTTTTTGTTTTTTAAAGAGGGAGACTAGGTATATTTTAGCGCAGCTGTTAATTTCTAACACAGCTCAATATCAGGATGATTTTATTCAGACTATCAATTTGGTGTTGATATGATTTAATTGTGACGTCAGCTTTAAGCTTTATTGTAGCATATATAACGTTATGACAAAGAAGACCAATTTATCAGACGCAATGATGTTAGACGATAATTGTAATACACACAATTCATCTGCGCAGCACTGATTTCATGGGATTCAAGGGTGTGATCAGTGTCAGATGTACAGGTACAGGTACTGTAGCTACTTGAACCAGTGATGAGTAATTTAACCTACACATAATTTTATTTGCTACCTTGTTTTGTCTTGATTTTTCCCTCTCTCCTCCTCTATTTCTTCTTTCCTCACCCATTTTTTTCCTTCTCTATTATGTGATTTCATTGATGTTTTGACAGGGGAATTTCTTTGATAAGCTTTTAGTGGCTTCTAACCTCTCCGGCACTTTTCTTTTTTTAATCTTGTAAATGTTATACTGTCTGTTTTTAACATTATGTGCAAATAAACTAATCTAAACTAAAGCTAAACATTATTCATCCCGTTATGCGTTGCCACGCATGTTTCATCCTCCTGCAGCTGCCACGGTGTTGGCCTTTTCTGTAATGTTGCTTTTCTCCTCCTCATATTTTAGTAGAATGATCCTCACGAGAAATACTTTTTTTTCCCTCACACACGGCGCTCTGTGAGGACGCTCAGTGAGGACACTCAGTGACGCTGCGCTTCTCTCATGATTGTGATTGGTTCGCTGCGTGCACGTTCGCGGCTCTTGATAAAGCAACTCTGGGTTGAGTTACCAAGTTGATATCCAGCGTCGTGATACTGATTATCCTGATTGCCATTGTCTGGGTAACCCAGGAAAGGTTGATCTCGCTTCGTGATACAGGCCCCTGGTCTCTGTTGCTAATTTCCCTGTTCATCGCAATTGTACAGAGTCTTTACAAAAGTTACCCGTTTCTACGTTATTACGGCTTAAAGTTATGCACAATTAAGAGAGTTACTGCTTTGAGTGACATCTGATGACAAGTTAGTATCTCAACGACAATGTTAGGTAATGTAGCCATGACATAACCCCAGAAACACAGAGTAAAGACGTAGTAATAGCTGATGCTATTTCAGTGTGTTTTCAGATCACTGATGTTTATTGCAACATTTTGGTCCACTAAAAAGGTCTAGTGTAGCGTTTGGTTGTCCTAAAACACCCTCTATGGAGTCGGATATGTTTTTATGGTAAGCACATTTTGTTTTAACGATTTTAAGCCAGTTTTACGCTTGCGAAAATTAGCAGTAACATTATCACAGTTAACCATATCTGTCAATGTACTGGCTAACCAAGCTAGCTAGGGTTAGGGATAATGTCACCCTCTTGTCGAAAATTTGGACATTTCTGGCTTCACAAATTCCAGCATGGCAACTAGGTGCCTTAAAATAGTGTGAGGTCTTGACGCCAATTTGACATAGTGGCCAAACGTAGTATTACAACTTCCAGATTGTCACGTGATGCCATGAGGACCAAAAATACTGTTTCCCATAGACTTACACTGTGGAAGAGACGTTTGTCAATCGGTGGATACATTCTTTTTTTTTGAGTGTCACGACCCCCACAGAGTTGTTTCAATCAATTATTTGCAATGTTACATGATAGTGACTTTCAGCATTTATCAAGAAAGGCAGAACGCACTTATTTTGGGGAACGCTGCCTCCAACCCCCCCCTCCCCCCCCCCCCCGCCAAAATATTAATTTAATTAAGAAATATGTCAAGAATAATTTTTGGATGCTACAAGTTCTCTTACCACCCTCAGGTGCAATGATTAAGCTCCACGCTTACCACTCTTACCCTGCAGGGATTTATTACATGAACTTCCTCTCCTTGTATGATTTGGAATACACAGACGTGATGTGTCTTTAATGAAGGTCTGTCCCAGTGGCTTCAGTATCAGCATTAGCAAATTAGTTTGAACTGGTTAAGTCAACCAGCATATAACGACAAATGTTTTTCTGTGCCATTACTCCAAGGGCTCTACTATGAACCAGTAATGAAATGTTTACACCCTGAATTATTTAAAGTCACTTTTGATCAGCCTTGCATATCTGTGAAGTTGTGTGGATCAAACACAAACACCCTTTGAAAATAAAATCTACAAAATCTAAATAAAATCAAGGCCAATAAATGCACCCATTAAAGACTTAACATACCAATGCAATGTTGTCATTTAGAGAATTCTAAACATCAAGGTCATAATCATATCATCATATTCTGTTTTCCTTGAACTCAGGGTTTAACTCATTTACTGCATCCCCGCCATCTTTACTCAGAACATGTACCAGATACTGAGTGATGGGCAGCTCTCCATGACTGCAAAAACACAGTGGGTGAGATTTTACTGTTAAAAAGATGTTGCTGATGTTTCCATAACAGTTACACCTAAACCATTTCCATATATGATCGAGCAGATTGTTTGACAAAGATAATTCCCACAGGCTCTCGTTTCTTTTTACAGTCACTTCCCCTGAGGACCTAAATCATTTCAATATGTTCCTGTGTAATCAGTGTATGTTTAACATCCCACCTCCCTCCTTTATCCCTCCATTCATCCCTTCTACTTCATCTCTTAACCACACACTGTCATCCCTACCATCTCTCCCCGGCACCTCCAGGTTCTCCTAATTAAATTACCATTTTATTAGTTCTCACTATTGCCTCAGACTGCATTTACCCAGAAGGTTAATTAAACCTGGATGACCTGGCCTGAACTGATAATAAAATAGTCTGTGGTGCTCGTGGTGGCAGAGGAGAGGAGAGGAGAGGAGAGGAGAGGAGAGGAGAGGAGAGGAGAGCGTAGGCTGAACAAGTATAATGGCAGGTTTTATGTCATAAAAAATGTCTATCAAGTTAATATTTGGTGGTTTCTTTTAGTTTAAGAGAGTTATTATAGACACTGATGTTTCCCACACTCATTGTATTACACCACATTACAAAAAATCCAATAATAATTGCTTGTTTAGGAACACTTGAGGTTTATTTGTCAGTTGCTTATTTGTTTTGTAACTTCACGTACAGTGAATTAACAGAGTATTACGAAATGCATCCAAAGACTAATTAGCAGCTCACAATCCCCCATCTCCTCTTCCTTATCTGCATTTATCTTTCATGAATGAAAAGGATTTAATTGCTTTCAGCTGGTGTGTTTCACTGGAGATTAATGGCACTGTGTATTTTTGTTAATGAAATCATTACGTAACAAGCTCTGACTCACTGAACTTTTTAAATGCTACAAACCCAAACCACCCGAGGCATCATAGATATGAGGCACCTCTAGTTTGCCAGTATGTTATTTTTCACCCCATGCTGTCACATGCAATCCACTGATCGCATGACTGACGTGAAAAAATTCAAGTGGATGAGTTCACATCATGTCAAATGTGTCACTGAGGCATTTCCTCGGGGAAATAAAACTAGAAAATAGAAGGATGTGAACTCACCCGGTGTGCATGAAAATGTAGCTGAGGTACCTCCAGGCCTGGGCACGGAGCTGGGGGTGGTAAGGTAAGGGGCTCTTTAGGAAAAACGGGCTGGACACCTGCAGTACCAAGCGGTCCAGCTGGAACCCATAGTACATGAACACGGCCACCTGGGAGAACACACATGGATAAACACAGAATGTGTGATTTCAGGAGGAGTGGTATCAGTATACACACCTCAATAAACACTGTGAAATGAGGCTCAGCATCATAAATCAGAACACACTGCTCTAGTAATAAGATGAAAGTTGAAACACAAACTTAATTTCTTTATTATCTTCAGGCATCATTAGTCACATTACATTATTACTCGGGAAAGAAAAAACAATCCTGGCATCAAAAAGCTAGTGTCAGTTTTCTAAGAGAAGATGATATTTCTTGAATATTTCAAAGTAATCTGTTTTAATTGGAACACAGATAATGATATTGGATGATTTAGAAGTTGGAGGTTATTGCAGCAAGCCTAAAAAAAACCCCAACCTTAAAATAATGTAAGCACATAATGACTTGTAGGAAGTGATACTTCTGCAGAGCATCACAGCCTATCATGCATGCCTTTTTGTTGCTTTATTATTACATATTTAAAGGTACCCTGTGGAGTGTTTCTCACTAAAACACACAGCAAAAGTTATGAAGTTATGAAAGCATTCCCATCCTCATAAAATATTTGCAAATTGTATTTTTTTTTTATTTTGAAACCTGCAGTCTTTACATCCATATTACTTCAGCTAACTGCCTCCTCTTTCCTTACTTTTTCTGGTGCATTGCTATGTTTCTTGCTGTGTTACAGCACTTACTGTTATTAGTGGAATAATGCAAAGGACATCATACCATAACTGACATGGCAAATCTTTGTGGTAAATGACATGCATGCACTGCACGTTTGCACGGCTTAGTTGCCAGAAGAACATGCTGACATTGAATGATTCTGCAAACCACAAATAAGTTACATTTGTACATTTCATACATATATCAATGTTTCTAAAGTGACATATTGCTGAGCTTGTCATCGGGAGGTTGAGAGGTTGGAGGATGGCGTGGCTTCTGTAGACCACTGTAGACCTCAGTTCAAAACCAACAAACAATATAAGTGGTTGTTTTTTTAGCGGGTCACTGTTGAGGTGTTCTTTTAGTGACCTGTCGCTGCAGGGGCGAAAATCCCATTTCATAGTTGGGGTACAATAAACAGTAAAATTTTAGAGAATAATTCCAGGGGGGGACAAGGAAAAATAGTTGTGGCCTGTCTTTTATGCAACATCTTTTACCGCAATTTGACGCTTTAATCTTTTCTCTATCTCTCCAACAGTCAGGCATAGGACCTTTCTTAGCACTGGCTGAGTCCACCTGCACATGTCCAGATTTAAAACAAAATGATTGAAATCAAATTAACATGTACACAACGACAACAGTCAGGTGCGCCGTGCTGTCCAAGGTGCTGAGTGTGTCTGGAGCAGAGCAGGTCTCTGTCTCCCCGTGCGCGGTAGTGTGAATATTTATGCTATTAAGTAAACGGAGAAAACATGTCTCTCATTGTTTAATAGCAGCAAAACAATAAGGCTTCATTCATCAAAGAGCGAAACTCGATCTCTCTCCTTCTCTCCCTCTTTTTCATCTGGCTCTGTCACAATCCCTGTCTCTCAGTCCTCTCCTGCCACTCTGCTGCAGTGTTTTTCCACTCCCCCTCCCTCTGCTTCACTCTACCTGCCAGCCGCGCCCACCTCATCAGCCCAACTCTGCTCACCTGCCTACACAGCTGCAGCTCATCAACCAGCCCTGCATATAAGCCTCTCCAGCACCTTCACTCACTGCCAGATTGTTCTTTAGCATTATGCGAGACTCTCCAGCGTTCTTCTCCTGCCTGATCTCCCGGTGCCAACTCTGCCTGTCCCCGACCTGCTCTCCTCGTCTGCCTCCCGGTAAACTCACCTGCCTTCTGTCCCCGACCTCGTGCTTTGCTTCAGCGTCTCTGGTTTCTGCCTGCTCGTCTGGTCTCGACTCCTCCGCCCGGCCTCGTCTACCCTCCTGCCTGCTCCTCAACGGTGCTTCTGCCTTCACTGACGGCTCTTCTAGCTACGACCCCCCCACCGGCTCCCGACCTCGCCTCAGCTCACTCCTCGTCGACTTCTCAGCACGATCAGCCGGCACTTCAGCCTACGGTGCGTCTGCCTCGCCACCTTTGGCTGCCGTAAGCTTGATCTCTTTCCCTCATCTGAGCCTCAGAGACTGTGTGAGGGCAACTTGCCCGAAGAACGAACTTTATTCTGTGTTTATTCTGCCTGCTGCATTCCCTGTTTGCTGTGGTGCTAATAAAAGTCATTACCAACTGTTCCTGCGAGCCTGGTACTGCATTTGGGTCCACAAACACACCCGTTTCAGGCTCAGGTGTGTGGAATAGATCCGTCGTCTCTGGCTGGCTGCAGGAGCAAACCGTTTTGTTTGTTTTTTTCGTTTTTTTACCGGCAGTGAGATAAACATTTCCTGCAATTAAACTGGTGAACTGGTTTATAAACAGTGTGCTGTGAGATCTGCCGCTGCGCACCTCAAAACCGTGCGTAATAATCGCGCGTAATGGCCACTCCTCGTCAGTTAAACTGCACGTCTGTCATGTTTGTCTCACTGACAGGTGGAGAGCCTACAGATATTAACTACGAGCCGCTCCGTCACTGACTGCTCTTGTCCTGTCCTCTCTGACTATCACTAAACTCTGGCTTTTGAACAATGCAGGATAAATGTTGCAGACAGTTTATATTATCAGCCTGGGCCTGGGGCTTGTTGTAACAGTACATGGGATGTGTTGTAACTTGTGTAAGTTAAACTGTATCTGTGAGTGTACATCTTACCCCGCGCGATGTGGGCAGCCGGGTCCAGCCACACGCTGCTACTGCTGCCAAGTACTAACGGCTGCTAAGCCCACCCGTTGGAAAGAGTGTGGGATATACCACTACTAGGAATGGGAGGGGGGGACTAAATCTTTTAAGATTTAAATAGCACATCATTGCGCTTTTATAATGAGCACCGCTTACATTGTGCTTTTAATAAATACTACTGCATTGTTCAAAAATTATTAATTGTGTCTCAAATTATTCTAGGGGGTTACAGCTTTATTGAAGGGGGAGTCATGTCCCCCCGTCCCCCCCGGGATTTCCGCCCCTGTGTTGCTGCATTTCCTGCCAGGATAGTGTCACTAGAAGCGGTTGTTTTTTACACAGTGTTGTTAAATTGAAAAGTTCCAATATGTCTGCTACGTAATAATGTACAAATGTAACGTATCTGTGGTTTGCAGAAATGTACGATGCCAACATATAGTCTGGCGATTTGGTTCATTTGCATGAGCACCTCTTGCAGTTGGCAGGATTGTTAACTCAGCATGCTCAAGTGCATACATTGATGTATCCTTGTGTGCGGGCCTGCTTATCAAAACATAGCTCCGTAATGAAGCAAGTGGTTTGAAACTCTGCAGCATAACTTTTACAAGAGACAGGTTCAGAGCACATTTTGGACTCAGGCTCCCAAACAATTTACCTCAGCAATGGTGATGGCCAGGATGAGCCATGGTGGGGGACAGTAGGTATAGCTGTCAAAGTACCACTTGCGGTCGACCTCGCGGGGCAGCGTCTCATAGGCGACGTGTCGGACCAGCCTCTGAGACAGCCCCAAGCCCGCCTCATCTCTGAGACTGCAGCCTTTTAGCTGCCTGCTCCCCTGCAGGATGGCCCTGCGGAAACTGTTGGAGCGCTTGTTACTCATCTGGAAGAAGGAAGAGAGGAAGGTGATGAGGGGGATGAAAGGGAGATGCAGGGAGGATGAGGGTTAGGGGCAGAGAGAGGAGGAAGGCCATAAAGGAAGAAAGAGAGAAGGAGGGGTGAAAGCTTTATTATCAATGGTTCAGCATGTTAACGACCATTCTGTTATATTTAATACTTAATATTTAATGATCATTTCGAGGTATTTCATTTTATAAAGTATATTCCTCAATGCACAGCTGGAGTCTCAACACACTCTGGGTACAGGCTACACAGTCCTCCTCAGTCCAGCACACTGACGGACCCCTCCTACCTCGCCACGGCAACAGAATGCCTGTATCATCACCTAGCAACCACCAAGCCCCTCTCTTAATCCCTCTATGTCTATGAAGAGTTAATTTTCCAAACATGGGCGGGGACCTCACAAGCAGTTCATCATTCAGAGAAGATCTCTGCCGTCAGAATCATTATCAATATGAAACCTGACGAAATGACTTCTCTGCTCTCATTTCAAAAGCGCTGCCATCTATTTTGATTTAGTGCAATCGTTTTTATAGCACAGGTGTCTCATTTTTCAAATGGTGGGCTGCTCATTTTCAAACACACTCACACTCACAGTGCAGATATATATAGACAGCCAAAACGCACACACATGCACACATTTTCAATCAAACATACGCGCACAAGCCTGACACACAACAGTGAATATGTCCGCAGAGAGGATTTGAAGGATGTTTTTCCAATTTTAAATCTCATGCTAAAATTATTCTTGGACCTCCCATGGACCAAGAGGTCAGTTACAGTTCAGACAGAGAATGGCAGAAACATGTCCTTGACTTTTAGATGCAGAAATAATGAAAGCATGTGCTTTAATTTTAAACCTCAAAGCAAGGGATGAAATGTTCTCATCATACAGTGAAATTACACTTTATCTGAGTGCACCAGCTAGAATCTACAACTAAAGAAGGATATATATATATATTTCATCACTGACAATGTTCCTCATTGAGGGGCAACAATTCTGTAACAGACCAACAAATGGGTGGGAAAAGTAAGAGTATGTAGATGTTGCAGCAGCTAGTATTAAAGCTGGGGAAGGCAGTTTTATTTTGGTGTCACTTGGCAAAAATCCCATAATAAACTTTGAGTATAATGTTTTTCAAGTGGACTGAGAGACAGCTAGATGTTTGCACCTCCTCTTGGCTCTGCTTTCAGGCTGTAGAACATTTAGCCTGTGACAGGAGACTTTGGCTAATCACTACAGGTGGGAATTTATCAGAGGATCCACAACACAATATTATCACGATACTTAAGTCACAAAACTGGGAGGTCGTGGGTTCGATCCCCGGCCGGGTCATACCAAAGACTATAAAAATGGGACCCACTGCCTCCCTGCTTGGCACTCAGCATCAGGGGTTGGAATTGGGGGGTTAGATCACCACATGATTCCCGAGCGCGGCACCGCTGCTGCTCATTGCTCCCTCAGGGGATGGGTCAAATGCGGAGAACAAATTTCACACACTCAGGTGTGTGACAATCAGTGGAACTACTTTAATCTTTAAAACAATATTATGGCAATTTTAAAAATGTTGCGACATGCTGAGTGTTGCAATAAAATATATTGTGATATATTGTGATTTATTACCTTTTTTCAACTGTCTCTGAAGGAAAACTGTTTCATATAATAAGATAAGGTTTTCAGTTTGTTCATCTCACTTTAGCAATTTTTTGCAGCAGTAAAATGTATCTAGTGGACTGAAAAAGCAATTGATTATATCATTCTAGTAGGTTCCCTTAAGTCTAATTTGTATTTGTAATATTAACTATATATATATATATATATATATAATAAAAAAATATGTCCTTGGCATGGTGTCGTCACACCATGCCAAGGACATATTGCCACACAAAAATATTGTGATACTATGTTCTATTGTTTTTTTTCCCCCACCCCTACCAATCACAGATCATTTCAGAGAGAGGTGTTCCTATTGACTGTCCTACAGAAGCAGATGCGCGTGCACATCCTTGGGTAAAAGCCTGATTCAGTGGAGTAGAATTCTGCAGAGAATGTTCCTATTCCAGCACTGGCAACAACTGCCTACACTGCAAAGCAACCCAAAAAAAGAGGAAGGACTTGTCCAAGAGAGAGTCTTAAAGACAGTCTGACAGTTAAAGGCACTGTATGTAAGAATGTGGCCAAAACGGTTACTGCACTCAAATTCAGTATACTGCCGCGGGTCGTGTCCGCCCCCCTCCCCTACAGATTTGAGGTTGCTGGACAGCGGCACGCTGGAGACTGATTTGTGTGCCCACGGGCGGCTGCCGTGGCAGGGCTGCGTCGCCGTGTTGCCGCGTCGCCGCGTCGCTGTGTTGCCGCGTCGCCGTTTCCTTGATCTTCAGTTTTCCAGCGGACCGTTCGAGCAAGTCCGGCTTCTCTGCTGCTAACGCTGCTGCCGGGATACAGCTGAGGAGACTGTTAATGTTATGTACCGGGACACTGCTAATGCTGCTTGTTGTGCTGCTGTAGCTCAGTCGTAACTTTAACTGATGCTGAGACTCTACTGACTGTGTGACTGATAGACAGCGGTGGGTGGCGCAACAGGCCAAAACACAAATTCAAAACATAAACATGATTTGCGGACTGTAAAAATGTTTTTTTAGATGCGAATATTCTGGCTGTACTATTGTTGTCGGTGAGATCAGTATGTTATATGAACATTATTCCTTAGACTCTGTGACATATTAGGATGATTTTACGACTATTTGCTTTAGATTTCTTACATATAGCTCCTTTAACTAAATAAAAAATGTCAACATCTGCAAAGTTTCAGAGATGGCCGGAAAATGTCGTTGATAGTTTAGCCTTCTGCTACCTAAAGCCAAAGGCTCATGGCTGCAGCTTCTGGTTTACATTTATGTAGCTAATGTTAGCTACAGCCTAGAATCACAGTGTGTCCCCCGTCTCACTTTCTGCCACTACAGACCACCTTGCTGGGAGGACAGCGGGCAGCAGCTCTGGAGACAGACCTCCAGTCAGCAGCTGCAGCAACCCATATCCAGCCAAAGCAAACCTCAGTGCCAAGTGGATCGGACACCTGCCACATCAGCAAACTTTCTTTTGCTGCCATTTCACAGGTTAGACCCAGCACTCATTGGCCACCAACCCGCTTTGACACCTGGTGCAGGGGTGTCAAATTCTGGTCAAATGTGAGACGCCAAGCAAGGGCTCGTTTTCTAAACTCCTGCAATGTCCTCACAGGAAAGCAGTCCATAGAGGCAGGGAGTGAGGCAGAGGGATGATGGGGTGGCTAGCCAGCTAATTCTTGTCTCATTTGTGGTCTGATAAACACAGAGAGAGAAGGTCACGAAAGGGCTGAGTGCTTGATGCACTGTGTGCAACTCTACAATTAAATATCAATAGAAAATCAGTGTATGGGGAACACTGGGTTACTGTATGAAGTTGTCTGGTGGGAGGGGCTTAGGCCAGAGAGGAGAGAGCTGCAGAAGGAGAGATTTCTGCCTATAGTAGCTTTAAATTGAAAGAAAGAATAAATGATGTTACGGGTTTGGGCTTGTCACTTTTAACAACAGCTGACATTGGGTATTTCTTTGCATGGATGTAAAACAGATTCAGGTCAATCGCTCCTGTGACAGCCTCAGCTCTGTGCCTAAATCACTGCTGCTCCAAGCTTTGTGCCTTTTATTACACTTGTTGTGTGTTTTATAACATTCTCCATTACAATGCAGTGACTCTTGTGCCACTTCACTCCTCCACAGACTCTTACTTACCCTGCTCTGTTTATGTCACACTCCATAGCTCAACCCTACTACTGTGTTTGTGTCTCTATAGGAGTGCGGGACACCCAGACGCGTCAGTTAGTGGATGTTATTTTAAGGCAACATGGGTGACTGATAATGTACTCAGCAAGGGCAGAGACTGACGAAATAGGAAAAATGTAATGTGGCTATCTGCAATAAAAATAAAATAATAAGGCAGGTGGATATAGTTCTGTAACTTCAAAAGCTACAACTTTAAAGCGTCGCCTGTGTATTGAAGTGGCGATTGATGTTTATTCAAGTACAAGCGCGGACTTATCAGAGAAATAAGGAACACTTTTGTTTGAAGATAGTGGACATACTTATCTGCCTTGCAAACAAAGGTACACATCACAATTCGTTTCACTTTGACTGAGTTGGAAGAAGAAAACACAACTAGGAGGAGAAAACAGCGATAAGAAGACAGATGTAAAATCAGAATATCAATAAAATCTCTGTACGAACAGTTGGCTGATGGTTCTTCTGTCACTGTTTAATGAGACTTTAGTGTCTCCGCATGGATCTCCGTTTGGAGATAAACTTCAGAAAAAAGCCAATTATTTCAGCCTTTATGTTAGGCCCAGAGAACTGTGGGAAAATGATTACGGGTTACCATGGCCACTTCCAAGGCCGCATACCAAGGAGAGCGTACTCACACACACGCACAGACCTCCCCCAGGCAGCAGTGCTCCATAAAGACAGTCAATTCTTCGTGTGAAGTGACTGCAATTCCTCTCCTCTTTGTAGGACACAAAAGAAAGAATGACGTTCTGTCTGTTTACCCACTGGCAAGAGGAGAAGGGAGAAGGGACGGGAAGAGGTGAAGGGGACAAATGGGTGTTCGGCCGGCAAGAGACAATTTCACTGTTTGATCAATGGAAAGCACAGTCGGAGGAGAGGGACAGGAGAGAGAGACATAAACAAGAGACAGAAAGAGGGAGAAACAGATGGAGTGAGAGGGAGACAGGGGAGGACAGATGGAAGAAGGAAGTAGAGGAAAATGAAGAGGGTTGTAAAAGAGGGACCAAAAAAATGTTATCAAAAAAGGTGCTGCGTTGATAAGGGCATGTTGTTCCAGATAAGACAGTGAAATACAATCTAGGGATTCCAGTGTTAGTAAAAGGTCCATGAGTTACAATCATTTGATCTTTTGTCACAACAGGTAAACATGAGAAATATGGCATTTGTTCTACAAAGTAATCCACCAGGAACATATATTAACTTAATTGGCCAGCACAGCGCCCTGACTGAGGATACTGTATAATGTTGCGGTGGGATTTTTTGGCATATCCTGCCTTTGTTAGAGTTGACAGGAAAGGGACATAAGGAAATGAGGGGAGAGAGAGATGGGGAACATTATGCAACAAGAAGTCCCAAACTAGACATGAACTGGGAACGTTGTGGTTCATCAGACTACCAGGGCACATCCCAGGTTCATGTTGTTTGCCCACTTCCTTGGCACTCTGTGTTGCGATGTTAAAGGAGAGTTCATCCCAAAATTTAAAAAAACATATTTTACAACATACCTGTAGTGCTATTTATCAGTCTAGATTGTTTTGGTGTGAGTTGCCGAGTGTTGGAGATATCAGCCGTAGAGATGTCTGCCTTCTCTCCAATATAATGGAACTAAATGGCACTCGGTTTGTGGTGCTCAAAGTGCCTAAAAATCAACTCAACATCCAAAATAATCACAGATCTTGATCTTGTGAGCAGTTTAATGACGATCAAGTATCTTTCTACCAGCTACACGTGCCAACCGTATCACTGCACAGAAGGAAGCGTGCATCTACTCATAAATGACAGGCTCATGCCCATGACAGCGCGAGATGTACATCAACAGGCATTTTAACGTTAGCTAGCTCAGTGGTGCTTGGTGAGCTAGTAGTAGATGCACATTTCCTTCTGTGTGGTGATGCGGTTTGCGGGTGTAGTTCAGTAGAAATGTGTTTGTGCTTTGAGCACCACAAGCCAAGTGCCATCTATTTCCAATGGAGAGATGGCAAACATCTCTACAGTCATTATCTCCAACATTCGGCAACTCACACCAAAACAATCTAGATTGATAAAAAGCACTGCAGGTAAGAATTAAATTTGTATTTATGATTTTGGGGAGAACTGTCCTTTCAAAACAGAGAAAGGTCTTACCCAAACTTTTGCCACAGATTTAGAAACCAACTCTTGTCTAAACCATAGTATGTTGTCGCATTAAGATTTCCCTTCCTTGGAACTAAGAAGCCCAAATTTTCAACAGGAGGTATGTCCACAAAGTGTTGATAATATAGGGTATCTTAGGCAAAATCAAACTGTATCAGGCATACACACAGGACATTTATGAGTGCATCTGTAAGCAGTGGCACACATCCATCATGATCATTCCACAATTTCATCCCACTGGAGGGGAACAAAGCGGTTCAACCTGTTTGTAGATATTTTAGGAAGCATAAACATATTACTAAGCCAGCTTCTACCCAGAACAGTCGCAGAGCATTTTATGAGAGACAGGAGGAGATGGATGGACAGGAAGAAGAAGGAGAAAGAGGCACTGATAAGGAAGGCGCTGAGAGTTTATGCAAAGGAGGAGAGAGACTAAGGGAGAAGGTAAATAGCGAGGGAAGATGGAGGGAAGAAGAGGTAAACAGAGGGAGCGAGCGAGCTGAGGTTTGAACACCGACTGTGACGAAACAGTGAGCGGGCAATTACTGACAACCACATTGATGGAGGAGCTGCAGTGCAAATGGGAGATGGCACAACAAATAAACCCCCTCACAGCTTGTCTCTGTCTGTTCTGGCCTCTTTCTCTCCTTCTGTTCCTCTTCTTTCCTTCCTTCTGTGAGGGCTGAAGAGAGATAGAGATGTACCAACAGAGACCAGGCACTGATAATTAACTAGCTGGAAGAACTTTCTCTCTCTCAGGCTCCCATACTGGATTTGACCCCTTTGATCTTTATCATAGAGACCATTAATGCCTGCGCCTTACAAAGTCCATTACGCTGCATTTACATAGCTTACATTCCTTGAGATATTCATATCATATTTACAAGCTCTTGCAGAATTGTGGGTTCACATGCAGAAATCTTTGTAGATAACAACCAACATTTAGCCTTGAAGAGCTGTCTTCTCAAACAAGAGGTTCAGACTCTCATCACTCCAAAAGCAGTACTTATTTTAGTATTCAATGTAGGGCTAAATGTATTATTTTCATGAATAACAATCTGTTGAATGTTTTCTTTTCATTTATTCTGTAACTTTGACTTGGTCTATTGAAAAAAAAATGGTGTCAAGGTGATGTCTTCTTTTTTTTTTGTTCGACCACCTTATGAACACCTGAAGGTATTTGATTAAAATTATTTTAAAGAGAGACAAGCAACATTTCCCTCACTTTTAAGAAGCAGAAACCAAATGAAATTTTAGGTATTACTTGATCTGAATTTGGTCTGCGTTTGAGAGAGAGAGGGGCGGATCTCTGGATGGAGGGAAATTTACCACAGGTTACTGCCCACATTATTTTGATACAAAGTTGGTTGAAAACCAGCAAAGTATCCCTGTGACTGTTACACAATCGAATGGCATGCTGGGTAAAGCTCGCTCTTTGTTGCTTGTAACTTTTGGAATAAACGCATTTGTTCCTGGGAAAAGTCAGGCTTTGACTTTACTTGGGCAATAAAATCTTTGTGTGAGCTTTTGCACCCAAATGCTCTTGCATTGCTAGGGGATGCAGCTAAGTCATGGCAGGTGTATGGCTGAGGACCCAAGGAAGCATTGTGTTGAGAGTCAAGTTGTTTTAAGCAGCAATACTGGAGGCCGAACAGTTGGCCCGTTTCAACAGTCACGTTTTAAAGGGCACTGCACTAATTACATGAAAGAGAGAAAAGCAACAAATCTTCAAATCTGAGTAACTGGAACAAGCAAATGTTGACATATTTGCTTGATAAATGATTAATTGATTAATCTAACTAATTGAACTACTTGCTTATTCATTCACTGCACAGCATATTACCATAATCATGAATTGTCGTCACTACTTTCCCTCCCTCCCTCCCTGTGTTCAGCTTCTGTTGTGCCTGCCTCTGTGAATGTATAAACTATTGAGGGGGTGGACACAATAGCGACTAAGAAAAAAAAAAAAGTGAATGTACACACAGATGCCGGCACCCCATTCCTCTCTGTCCCACTTCCAGTTGCACGCCCTGACCCACAGCCTGTCACATGACATGAATGCACCAATTGGAAAACAACAGCCAAAAGCCCCTTTGACATTTTTCCAAGCTTCCTACAGGCCTCATTCCTCACCCACTGTATCAGACAATAAACAGCTCTGAGGAACAAGAGAGAGAGGGAGAGATGGGCAAACTCACACTCACAGACAACAATGAATTCCCTACAGTCTCTGCAGATGCACACACCCCCACTGCACTGCCACCCAGTAGTTATTGTGTACCACACAACTACTCCCACTCTGAGATCACTCCACACTGTCCCGGGTCAGCGGTTCAGCCTCCCATGAGGAACAGCAGCAAGACAGTGGAAAACAGAAAATGAGAAGGTTATGAGGCAGCGAGCACAGCTGGAGATGTTTGAGTGAGACCTTGGACAAACAGCAGCAGGCTGCAGTTTGAAGGTGAAACTGAAAGTGGGGCAAGGTGAGCGTTAAGAGGGGAATTTATCACCGGACTGAGAGTCATTTCCTGTTAGGAAGACTCTCCACCTTGCAGCTGAGGTGATTTTGGAATAAGGCTTTTGGGGCTGGATGTAAAAATGAAAACACTCTGATGTGTGAGTAAAAAAATAGTGTGGGTAATGTAGACAGACGATGGAGAGGCGGGATACAAACATTGTTTTCCAAGTCATAAAGAAGTCTCAATTCCTGGTTAGTCAAGAACCAAGTCAAGATAAAATCCCAATCTTTGTATTTCAAGTCTTAAATAAGACTTTCATATGACATATTGTTATGACATATAACATCATCTTTAATCTTTGAGGCCTGTGAAGGATATCACATCATTACAAGTCAATGGGCCCTATCATACACCCGATGCAAAGCAGTGCACAGCACAGCACAACTGTCAAGTTGGTTTCAGACCAATGCTGTTGTAATTTTCATGACCAGCGTAACCCAAGTACTTGTGCTTATCTGTGCACCCATGGGCGTGTAGGTCTTAAAACGAGGTGTGGTCAGGCCGTTGTTGTTTCATTGCTATTTTGAGGCAGCGTAAAGTGATTGTGCCATTGACCAACAAAAACCTGATCTAAAGTAACATTGGTGCAGTATTTTCCTGGTATTTCAAGGGTGCATTATTCAGATAGTAAGATGCACCTACACAAGTAGGTTCCTCTACACTCTGCTTGTTACTCACAATGGAACACGTGGATGGGTTGAAGGGTTGTGGGTGGGTGAAATAATACATCATTAATGAGGAAAATATTAATTAAATTCTCCAAAATGTGGTCATAGCAGGGAGCAGAGTAGAGCTGTACTTAATAACTGCAGTTGTCAGTTTTGCCACTTAAATTTCACATGAAATTTGCTGCAGTAAAATGTATTTATTCGCCCCTTCGCTGAATAGAAGTGAAAAGAAGGTGAAAATTAGCCAGTTTTGTGCATGTGTGACTGTGCCCTTAGTCAAAAAAACAACAACACACACACACACACAAAAGAAGGCTTACTTCTTTAATTTGCTGAATCCATCAACACATATCAGTGGTTATAACAGTGCAGTTGCACCTGGCTTTTAAAGTGAGTTGATATTCTGATTGGCTGAATTCATGTTATGCCCAAAACACACCTAATTAAGGGACTAAATATAACCTCTTTGCCCCTTGCACCTTACTTTTACCCAGATTATGTGCCTTTTAACTTGCAAAAGTCCAGTTGGACATGCCCTAAATCCACCTGTGCCATGCACTTTAGACCATGCACTATAGATAATCCCAAAGTCTAAGTGAAGTCAGGAGTCTTTGGTGTAAAAGTCAAGTCATTTTCTTGACTAACTCGATTGATTTTTGATTCTGTTGTTTATTCATGTCCAAAGTCATTAGATTCATGACTCGAGTCCGACTCCATGTGAAAACCACAGCATGCAAGAACATATTGGATATATCTGTTAATACTCACATTAAAAAAGTTGTAAAGACAGTGTGCTGTAAGAGGTGCCACTAAACCACTCATTTCTAATGAACACTGCTGTCAGCAAGTCTGTAAAAGGTTAAATCATCTCACCAGGTTGACAAAGTCTTGGTAGCAGATCTTTCCGTCAGCGTTGCCATCAGCGAGGGCCAATAGGACTTCCAGTTTGTGGGGGTCAAGCTCAGAGCCGTGGGTCGCCAGCAAGTCCCTGAACCGCTCCGTACTGATGAAGCCCGAATTCTCTGGGTCATACTGCAAATGAACACACACACACATGCAAAAATGAATATGACCATACAAAAACGAAAGGCTCTTCTCATGCACCATTTGTACGTTTTTCTACCCAAATTTCCTACATATCCGACATAATGATGAGCCAGTAATTTGTGCTTAACCCACATATTGTGGATGGCTGTGATCATATGACCAGTGTGCTGACTGCAGTAAAGATGGAGGCAGTCCTGAGTGGTCCAGTCAGGTGGAACACTGAGGAGGTGGATGGGTCACAAAACATAGGACTTTCCCCAGAAGAACGTTATTTGGAACCATCTGAATACTGAGTGAATGTGTCTTTTCCTAAACCTAACCTCCGTAACGTTACGTAAATTATATAACCTAATGTTGAAGACATAATGTCATTTGTGCATCGCTAATTCGTAGGATAGCATTAAAACCATTGTCTGTGCATTTTCGTAGAATATCATACAAAGCGCTGTATGAGGACATGTTATGTAAGTGTAGTGTAAACAGAACAGAATAAACACAAATACATCTCTCTAAACAGTAGTATGTCAACCAAGAACCAGATTCAAATAAACGTGAGAAGTTCATGAGCAGTCAGTACCCCCCCCCAGTGCATAATTTTCTGTGCAGCCAAACATCAAAAGCTCAAAAAAACCATCAGCTGCGGTTTAGTCACAGTCTGAGCACTTAGAAAGGAGCCCTAATTGCTCCAAAAAGGCCCAACTGTTGAGATGCAGCAGTAACTTTTAACAGCTTTGGATTTCACTTTGAAATGACACTGAGGGCCGCATTTAACCACAGGCTGTTTTTCTGCTTATTCAAAGCCAGAACAGAGGGGGGATTCAAATGCATCTGAAAAACACCAGATATTCTGACAAAACCAAAGATATTTTAAAAAGCTGTGAAACCATCAGAGCAGTGATCACTTAAGCACTTGAATGTGAAAAGAGCTCTGCACTTTTCCGCAACTCTGTTATCCCAGACATATTAGTTCCACACACTCTTTTCTTTAATAGCTTCGGGTTTCACATCTCAAAGGAATACTTTATCCAAAAAAATGGTCAGTATTTATCAATTACTAACTGTGTTACTGTTGTCTTTGTGAAGAAAACGTTTTTTCTGCATGCCTCCACAATGAACAAAGAATACAAAAGTACAAAAATATTCATTAATTGAAAAACAGCAAAACTACATCAAAATATCCTTTAACAAACTCACATAACTCATGTAGTATAATCCAAGTCTCATTTATCCAGTCGTATGCTCAGTACTTCCCAAACACATGCATTTTCACTAACGATTTAAAACATGTCTGTACAAACAGTCTCATGCATGGCCAAGTAGTGCACTTGAACTCTGCTCAAGCGGCGCTCATATGCATGCACATTTTCAGGCCTGATCATGGTGCACTACTCATGGAGAAGTGTTTTTTACATTGTAACATTTTAGCAAAAACGCATGTGTTTGGGAAGCACTGAGAATATGACTGGATAAATGAGACTTGGATTATACTGCATGAGTTATGTGAGAGTTTGTTAATGGACATTTTTATAAAGTTTTGCTGTTGTTAAACGCAGTCCCCCTCAGCTTCAGTTCATCAAGAATTTTCTCCATTTGGTTGCTGTGGAGGCATGTGAGGAAAAACGTTTGTTTTTTTCACCAATTCAACGTAACACACAGTGAGTAATTGATCTTTGGTCATTTTGCAGGTAAAGTATTCTTTGACAGTTCCTTCAAGTGACAATTTAAAGTGAAATTTTGATTGCAGAGAAGTGAGCAAAGACACTTGTAATAACCTTTGTTTCTAATGGCATAGACTGCCAGTGATTCTGCCTGGATTAAGAAAAAAATAATAAAAAGCTGCTCTTGATCCCCTAAAACAAGGATAAAAGAGGGGAAAAGGCTGCAGCTGTGTGACAGTATTTGTCTTTTCAACCAGGGACAAACTGGCCTGAAAATATATATCAACCCAGGACTTGAATGTTTGATTTGAATGTCAGGTTGTTTGTGGATGCAGGCAGAAAGCAGCTGCTACATCTCGGTCTCAATGTGCCTGTGTGTGTGTGTGTGTGTGTGTGTGTGTGTGTGTGTGCGTTTGTATCTGTACATTTGCGAATGTGCATATACGAGTGTAACCATGCCTGTGTGTAAATACAGCGCATTCATGCATAAAGAAATGACATTCAGACAATATGAGCCGCCTGCCAGATTCCAACACCCCTGAACCAGAAATAGTGACCGTGTGCATGCACGCATATGTGTTTATGGGAGTGTGTGTTTGCCATACGGCAGTGCTGGCAGACACTCAGTAAAGCCACGCTGGCAGTTTGACCAAATGACAACGGGTAAAAGAGGTTTTGGCTCTCCCTCGTGTTGTTTTTCTCCATGTTACCTAACGATGAGAAGGCTTTTTTTGGCTATTCAGGCTACAGTTGTCAGTACCCTTACAATGTCATCTCTGAGATCTGGCTGTAATATCATTCACACTTCACGCCTGAAATTTGATTTTATGCAGCCTGTGTGGCTGCAGTTTATCAGTGTGTGATGAGAGGATTGTCTCCAACAACAGCCTTGTGTCTTCGGTAGATAGCTCTGCGTGACAAGCGTGCTAATGTTATAGCAGGTTCAGTATATTAAGTTGGATATGGCGTGGAATAACTGCAGTTGTGAACTTGTGTTGAATGGAGGCAAAAGAGATAATTGCTCAAAAATTTATGCTGATGGACATTTTTAGTAAAAGCAATAATTTCTAGAGGCTACCAGATGGGAAACATAGAAATGATAAAAGGTCCCATCTTCCTTCTGAGAGATGCTCTCGGAGTGTTAGCATAGAGAAGACAAGCAGATACGGGTACTTCACGAAACGTCAAGGCTGTACCCCTTCTTGGATGGATAGAAAACCAAAACTCGTAGATGTCAATGCAATTTGATGTACTTGAAATATATTATCGATACATTTGTGTGCATGTATTTTTTGTTCAACAAAAGTTTGTTTTATTGGTATGTCTAATAATTCTACAACCTTGCCTTAACTTGAGCGTTCGCAATATATCCATGAATTAAGATTGAACGGTGTGCCATCATGCCCCTTCAGTCGACAGCCACTGACACAGTGACTGGATCTTACCTATTCGTACATCTATACATATTTGAGTGAATCACTGGGTATCATGAGGCGTAGTCTATAAATAACCAACCTGTTAATAGCCAACCATTTGATCTAGATTTAGTTGGAGACGGCAGTCTGATGATGTTATACTGTATGACTGTACAGCAGCAGCCCACTCAAGCCCCTCTATCCATCAGTAGTATCTCTCACCAGCATCCTTCAGTCATTTACCACACTGACAGTGAATATTCATGCATCGTATGTGGCTCAAATCTCAGTTTATTTGTTTCACAACCCACTACACATCAGCTTTTTAGTGTTTTCCTGTGTCTTTCCTAATGTGCTAGCACAACTCTTTCTTTCCGCTAAAAGGTAGCACAGTCTTGGCGATGATGCCATGCTGTCAAAAGCATTGATACTTAGATGTTTTTTCGATACCACATGTTTAAAGCAATACAATATCCATTAATTATACATTAAATAGTATTGAAAGTGCCGAAGCTATAATAAAAAAAAACTATAATCTGCAATCAGATTTTCAACCCAAGTCTGCACAGATGAAACAGGGAAGAAAAGCAACTGGTCCTTGACCTGTGGCAGAAGCACAGGCAGGCAGGACTGTGTGAGTGGATGTTTGCAAGTGGATGCCACTGTTATTCAAGATTTTCTCTGTACCAGCACTGTGTGCAGGTTTTTAATTGAAAAAATAAAATTTTTTTGTGTGCCTAGGGCATGTTTTTCTTTTTGACATATCAATTGTGTCCAGAGGTTTTTGTTTGATTTTTTTTTTCGTACTGGTGCTGTATTGCAGTTTAAAATTCTGATTACATGACATCAGTCGGGTTTATGTCTTATGATCTGCAAAAGGTCTTTACAGCCAAGAGCTTAGATAATAAGTGGGGGGAGATTCGTGTTCAGGTGTTGAGGCCTTTTTTAATTTAGTAAAGTATAGAATATAAAATTCCCAAACAAGTAAACGTAATTTGATTTTAGCAGAGTGATACCTGGAAATAAGGTTTTGTCATCAAATAAAATAAGAAAATATCGATAAAATAAATAGATAAATGCATGGTGAGGAAAATGAAACTAAGTTCAGATGTAATTTCAAGTAATTCTGACTTTTTTCTCGCAATACTTTTCCCCTCTTTACACTGACTCATGGCTGTCAATGCTAAATTGAATCTGGATAAGACTATATGTGACAACCTCCTTTCATGTACATGTACATATCTGGTGTGGGAAGGTGTGACAGCAGCAATGTGAGTAACATCCCATTTAGTGCTCTCAGAATGAATCATTTCATGTATTCTAGTGTGCCTGGATAAGAAAAGGCAAATTGGGGATCACAAGTGTGACCTTAGCAGAAGTGAGCTGTTCAGTTATGACAACCGGTCTGAATGTGTGCCATCTGCCACATGGCATCCGACAGAAGAAGAGGAGGAGGAAGGAAGTGTTGCAGGAAGAATTTGTATATTCTTATTAAACTAGAGAATATTCTTACAATGACAGTGCATTTTTACCAAAAAACAAACAAACAAAAAAACACTATCATTTTTGTGCAAAGGCAAACAAACAACTCCTGAATATGATTAAACCTGCACAGCTTGGTCCAACATACAAACTCTCCACAAACTCACATACACACCAATACTTCTCTCCCTCTCTCTCTCACACACACCCACCCACCCACACAAACACACGCGCACACACGCTTGATGCATAGAATGTAAACTCTATTCTACAGAAAGAACCAACCTTCTCTTGCAGTAAGTCAACCAGTTTCTGCCGTGGCCATTTTGTCATGGTGATATAGCGCCGGCCAAAGCCAGTCTCACCACTCACCGCTCAGTGTGTGAGCGAAACAATGTGTTGTGGGTGTGTGTGTGTCCCTGTCATATTGTTTGTCCCAGACTGCGCAGGGTTATTTCTAACCAGGACTAAAGGATTACAGTCTAATCCAAGACCCTCAATACACACCTCCCCCACCTTTCTCTCTCAAACACGCACACACAGACGCACACACACACCCCTAAAACCCTAGTCACCCTCCTCGCCTCGGCCCGCCCCACACACAACACCCCCTCACCCTACATTCACACCCCCCTCCCTCACTTCCCTCCTCACTTTCTCTCTCTAAAGCTAACATGTGGGCTCCCTCCACAGAAAAATAAATAGTTCAATAAATTTGCCCGTTATCTCTTTTCCTGTCACTCCCAGAGGCAGGCAGCCGTACATTATTTTCCTCACACACACACACACACACACACACACACACACACAGTTACACACAAACACTCCCTCGCTCCACTTTCGCGACACCACAGGCTTCATAGTTGAGTGAGCACTCTCTGAAGTCAACAGGCTGGCTGCTGGGGTGGAGCAGCGGAGGGACACACACTCAACAATGGGCCTCCGATGGCAATTTCATGCAAGGTTCGCCCAGTCCCTTTACTCCAATTAGTGTTCATTTCCTTCTGATGCACCCAGAGGTGCATGCAGAGAAGGACACTATATGATATGAGACTTTCCATCTGAGACCCCTCGAGCTTCAGGACAAACTGAAAAGGCTTTTCAATTGGAAAAAAAAATGTGAAAAAAGAAAAAAATCTTAAATGACTTCCAGTTAATTTTCTGTCAATAAATCAACAAATAGTTTCAGCTTTATTCAGTTGTATTGTATTATCTATATTTTATCTATATATTCACACTTATTTATGTCTTTACAAGGTCACAATAACTAAAAATACTTATCTGCACTGAGCCACACCATCACAAATACGAGGAGAGGATTTTGGGTAATGCAGTACTTAAATACTGGTAAGTACTTTGCTTGTGTGTTGGAACATTCACCAGATTGTGAATTTGAGTGAACTTTTATCCCAGCACATCTTCCATTTTCATAACCGTGTTATTGTCTCTGCTCCATAAGGCTTGTTTTGCAAACAGCAAAGGGAGCGTGATGCAAATCCCTCAGATTAAAATAAGCACAGACACACACACACACACAAATCCTGGCGCAGACATAATACCACAAAACATTCACAGCCAATGAGCTTTCATATTGAGGGCTTCTCAGCAGGCTGGTGTCAGTGCGGAGGAGAAAAACAGCTGAGGGAGGGGAGCAGGAAGTGAAGGAGGGTTGGTGTGAGCTGTTTGGGGGGGTGGGGTGGGATGCACGGCTTTTTGTCTTCAGCCTCATTTTCATAAAGCTGAATATTAAGGAACCTTACAGTAGGCTGTTTGTAAGGGTCAGGGAGTTTTTCCAAGTCTTGAAGTCTGCACAGAGAGCCTGGAGAAATTATGTAGCCTGGGCCAACATGAAATATACAGAAGGCTGGAGTGAAAACTATACTCAAAAACAACTTACATTTTGATGAAATCTAGCCCTTAGGGTGACAGACTGAGCAATCACAAGATCTTTAAATACACAGTAAGTGGATATCAAACTTTCTGACCAATTTTACTGTATCGTCCATATATACTGTAGAAAAATCTGGGAAAGATTGTCCCTCACTAACTCTTACTGCAAGTCCTCTGCAGCACCTCAGGGGTTAGGCTGCGTTCCATTGCACCTCCAAAGTTGGAAGTCAGAGCTAGGAATGGCGCCACACCAGAGTTGACCATGTTTCAGTACAAGTAGGATTGGGTACCGATCTCTATACTTTTGAGGGTAGCGACCAAATAACCTCGGTTGTACCAAATACCAATTTACTTTGTATCCATCAATGCCAAATGCCAGTACCTGAGAGCGCGTCTGGGTGAGAACTGTGGGTTTAGACAAGAGGCAGAAGTGGCACGAAGCTCTGAAGCCTGGAAGCCAGCCATGGAGCTCCAAGGCCAGCAACAGAGCTCTGTGGAGCCACTGGGTTCAACTTCAGACAGGAAGCAGAAGTGCCCCAAAGCTGGTAATGTCAGCCACTCCATCAGCTGCTCCATCAGGCAGCCATTCCGTTATCTTCCAAGTGAGCCAAAATGCCGATTTGCAATGATAGTTTCGACATCTGGCCTATTTTCTTTTCTGTATTATTGTAGTTATAGCCTAGTATCACTGCTAGACAAGTAGACATACATACACACTAGGCACGCACACACACAAATATGCATTGAGGCAGACAGGCAGTTGACAAACACTAAATTTTTGTTATTACAGAAAAAGTAAAGTACTGAAAACAGGTACCATTGTGTACTAGTATTGAATTCCAGCTACTGGAACTGATATCAGTTCAAATGTCAACAGTACCCGACCCTGACGACAAGTTGGAAAACCAAGATGTTGTTAAGCAATACCAGTTCTAGTCAGGTTAGCCAATGTTAGCAATACCAGTTGATAAAACAGATTCCGCAGTATTTTGTGCATACAAACACTGTAGCAACATTTTCATACATAGAAGTTGGACCGTAATGTGCACACAACTGTTTTAAGGAAACACAAATAAGAAGACAGAAGTACTAATACAAAGTAAGTTAAAATGCCTTTGACTACTGTTGATGAGCTGAGCAGCCATCCTGGATTTTGAGGTTGAGGTCGGTTAGGTTCCTTTGTCTTTCAGAGTCAGAAATCCGACTTCAGGGGGTATTCCAGTTGAAATTTCCGACCAGGAACTGGGAAATTTTGACTTCTCAGGGCAAATTGAATGCACCATTGGTTACAGGGGATTTACCTCAAGACATTAACTTGTTTTCCTGAGTTACACCCGCCCATCAAATCCCTTAAAACTAAGACAAAGACAGAGCCTGGGCAGGAGGTCATTTAAGACTTTTTGATCATCTTTACTACTGACTCTCAGACCTGACTGACCTCTGGCACTTTCAGTGACCTGTGACATTTGACCCAGACTGATACGGGTCACTGTCCAGGAGCTTTGAGCTGCAGATGAGCTGCTTTCTGGAACAGTAAATGGCCAGCTAAAGGGAAGAAGGAAGCATGGGGCGTGAATGAAGAGAGTCAAGAGTTAATTAAGAGAGACAGTGAGAAACTCAATCCTATCCTGGTGTACTAACAGCAAACTGGTGAGCATGCTGAAATCCTCTTACACCCGCAGTACGTCACTGAACCTGTCTTGTACTAAAGAACTGATGTAGTGAATGCTGGCATGTGATAATCATGTATGAAAGTGAAAGTGCTGCAGGATAATAGCCCAGTAAGACATTTTACTCTCATATGCATAAGTGCAAGAAAACATTTTTGTAATCTGTTCTCATCTATATCTGTCCAGTGTTACATCTCAAAAATGAGCAGCCACTTCCAAGTAATCTTTTTTTGGAAACAAAGGAAAGAGCACAAAAAAAGAAAAAAATCAGTAGCTACACTGCTGACGATAAACTTGTGTCTAATTTATGCCGCATAAGCAGAAAGCGGATCCCAAAAAACCTTTGATAACAACATCATCAACATTTCAGACTGGATGCACCCTGGGAGCTCTGCGGGAAACAGCTCAAACTGTACCATGTAATCACAAGCTGTTGGCTTTGAACTGGTATGAAGACCTTTGCTGTGAGTCATCTTGTCAGTCACTCTCTCACTCCTCGCTGTCTTCTATGTGAAGACGCAGAAATGCTGCAAAACAAACTGACAGGGAAAGAAGCTGCGGTCTTATTCCGGATAAAGCCATCTAATTTTACACAGGGAAATAATACAACTGCACAGGTTCATGCAGTAACAGGCATAAGGAAGTCATTCAGCACTGTAACTCTGGTGTGTTGGTGGACACAAAGCAATATACACACTGAATAAATACAACACATGGCTGCTGCCTAAGGCGTCAGTTAAGATTTCTAATGTCACACTTTCTGATAATAACATCCTCCAGACTGAGGCAGTATAACAGGCATGACCAATCGGCATGGCAACATGCGTGACGGGACTGACTGAAGGTGCAATAATGTGTAACCTAAGAAACGGGCACTCTAATAGCCTTTGAGTTACAGTATGACCGTAATGATAATGGGACAGAGGACAAAAGTAAGTATTTTGTGTGTGTGTGTGTGTGTGTGTGTGTGTAAGCATTAACCCTTCTCCCACCAAAATTAGCACATATATGTTTTTTTTTAATATTTTAAGCTAGGAAAACCTGCTAAAAATAAGCTATAGACTCCTTTTCATTGCCAGTAGACCAGAGCCACGTACACAACTCTTTAATAGTATTGTGTTTTTTCCACTGGTGTGATATGTTCAATGTCACAGATGCACCGGAAAACAAGGTAAGTAAACAGTAGAAACAGTATGGAGGCCAGTGAAAATTTTACATTGGTTACTTCTTTTTTATACCTGTAAGGTATTCAGTCTCTCTTTCAAACTTGGTGCCGGCTAATTTGGAACAATGTCTAAGCGGTGCTTGGATAGATGCCTGAGTAGGTTTAGCAATGGCTGGAGGAACTAAGTGACCCACCCACCAGCTACATAACTCACCCACCATGCCTACAAATCAGTCCACAATCTGCTCCCCTTGCCCCCTGGTCCAGAAGCGGAAACACTGAAGAAAACACTAGTTAAGATTTAGCTAGCTATAAAGTATTAGGTTAAAAGAGAGGAGAGTAGGGTTAGGGTTACATCTCGTTACTTGCAAGGTGAGTTATGTCTTTAGGTATAATGAAATATAAAGTGGATTATTGCCATGTTTGGCCAAATATTCATTCATTACAATGTAGAGCTTAGATTCTCTGCCCGAGCCTGAACCCGACCTGGACCCGACCCCGCCGTAATTTCCCGTCACTATCCTCGGGCTCGGACAGGTCAGGCTCCTCATAATAGACCTAGGCTATGGAACCAGCTACTTATCACACCTGGCCACTGGCCGCGCACATGTGAGTTGTCTACGGTGACAACGCATGTGTCAGCTTCGTCAAGTGTACCAAGTGCAGCACAATGCTGGTAAATGACATCAAAAAGACGGGTAACTCGACACATGGCACATGATGAAGGCTTGCCATGAAATGAAAGATGAGAGTCAGCCTTGAATGTCCATGTTCGTATCTTTAAAAAAAAAAAAAAAGTTGGGTTTAAACCTCGCTCAGGCTCATAATTACAGTTAAAGCGATGGGCCGGGCTCGGACAGAACATGCACAGGCTCGGTTGGGATCGGGCTGGATTATTTGGGCCCAATCTAAGCTCTATTACAACATCACATTATAGCATGGTGCAAATAACTGGGTTTGTAGGGGGGTGCCGTGTAGGTTCCGAACAGAATATGGCTGTATCTACACAGATCTCCAGTGACAGACAGAATTTGTGGTGGTGCGTCATTGCATCATGCTGGGAAAGGGGTGAAAAATAGCTTGTTTCCATCACTACCAATAGGAGCCCATAGACCCAATCCCCACAAAAAATGTGGTACATTTCTGCAAACCGCAGATAAGTTACATTTGTACATTACGTTGGAGCACATATGTTGAAACTTAACATTTTGCGACAATGATGTGGCGATTATGGTGAAGAAAATATTATTCATTCATTAATTTTCTGTACTGCTTATCCTGGTACAGGGTTGCGGTTACACTGGAGCCTATCCCAGCTGTCATTGGGCGAGAGGCAGGGTACACCCTGGACAGACTGCCAGACCATCAAAGGGTTGACACATAAAGACGGACAACCATTCACACTTATGGGCAACTTAGAGTAATAAATTAACCTTTGGATTGCGGGAGGCAGCTGGAGAATCCAAAGAAAACCCACACTGACACTTGGAAACATGCAAACTCTACACAGAAGGGCCCCGACCAGGCAGTGGATTCCAACCCAGAACCCTCTTTCTGTGAGGCAACAATGCCAACCACTGCACCACCCAGAAAAAGATCATCTCTTGACTAAAACACCCATGTTTGGTGGCACAAAAGCCGCTGGGAAAGCAGGGACAGTTTGGTTAAAGCACCCTGGTTTGATGGCTTAAATGCAGCTGGGAAACGCAGTGATGTGTCAGTGAAACACACCCAAATTCCATAGCTCAATCATTGCTGAGAAAAGACAAGATGTGCTGCTAAAAATACGCAGGTTTGATGCCACCAACACTGGTGGAAACACTAAAAAAGGTCACCAAAAATCAACCGGTGATGTTCCTTGTTGGTTTCAAACAGTGGTCTGTAGCTTGGCAGTTGTCACTCCTCATGACATGCCTCCACCCTTTCGATGACAAAGCCAGCTTATACTATATTATATCCGTTTAGACACAATGATATGATTCATATCAACGTGCAAATGTATAAAGTATTCGTGGTTTGCAGAAATGTACAATGCTAACATTTTATACTAACAACTGGGTTGAGGCCAACAGAGCTGGAGCCCATAAATGTCCATGTATACTGCAGAGTCATTTGCCTCAGGAATGAATGCTGATTGTAACCTATCCCACTAAAGACAAAAGCCAGATGTTAGTGGATGTTAGTCGGCTTAATGTCTGGTGGGAAAGGGGGCTATATACTTCAAGTGGTTGTGAGAGGAAAGTGCCAAAAATAAACAGTCTTCAAGATGCAGGAAACTTAGTTTTGGAAACATTGTTTCATATTAACAAGCATTACAGAAGAAGGCAAACTACCACGAATGCTTATATATATATATATATATATATATATATATAGACTATATATACTCAGTGTCACTACACAGAAAACATCCCCCTACTAAATTGCATGTCTGGAAAAATACAGTCAAACTAAAAGAATGGTTCTGCAAAGCTGTGCTCATCTCAGATATTTACTTTATGCTACATACTGTTATTTTGGGTATTAAGGACAGAAATATATTACTATATTATTGGATCTCTGTATATCATTATTGCCTCCTCCTAGTTAAATAACTGGTCTGCAAAATCCAGCCAGCGTACAGCTTGTCCAGCAGTATAATTACTTGCAATCCCCCCACAGAGTCAGACAGTGTGCACCACTGAGCTGTTGCTATTATAGACGGTGCAGTAAAAAAACAGCCTGTACCTGCTCGATCTGCTGACCTACAGACAAAACAAGCTATTACATTATCCAGATATCAAGGCTCTTTTGAATATTTTCCACACTGACCTTTTTTTAAAAACCTTTCGATTCATTCCTGCACAATTGCAAGCCTTTGATTCAAAGGGTACTACTGTATGAGCTGATAATGTATTGCGCTACACATAAAATCTGTTATACTGCATGAAGGCAGACTAGCCAAGATAGACTAATTACCTGTGGCTGACATTATAACAGCCCATTTAATGAGCTGGCAGAGTCTTAGACTCCTAATGGCTTTCCTTTTTTCCCGTTAGTCATGAGGGTTCCCACTGCAGGTGGAATGCAGGCTGTTGGTGTTAAAAACTTAGATATACCCTTTTAAAATGCAAAGTCAGTTCAGGTTAGACCTAACATTTTCACACAAAAAAAGTGTAGGCATTTGTGGCTATAATGAACACTGTGATGAATAAAAATGTGCGTTCTCCAGACAGCATTAAAATCACTGATCAGCACACATATATGTATGAAGTATGAGAATCGCCAAACATCCCCTACAGAGATAAATCCTATCTAAACAGGATCTCAGAGCGCTGGTGAGGGCAGGTAAAGGAAACAGTGGAAGGCAATAATGAGTATGCTGGTTAACCAATTAGAGCTATGAGATCCAGGTGTACACTGAGCTTAGTCAGAGGAGTCAACACACATTTACATACTCTACATTCACACCTCAACTCCTGTTGACTGCTGCAAATTGGACGTCTATAATAATCCACCATACCCACAGAGTGTTCGCTGTACATTGTACACTCAGCAAACAGTTTAATTAATACCTCAAACATGTCTTCTTATGAGCCAACAGTGGCTCCAGTGGAGGCTATGGGTATGGTCACAAATGGTAGTGGCCATGAAAAATACAAACTGCCCCACATGACAGACACTGCTTGGCTGGCAGTGAGTCCAGATACAGGTATGGAACATAAGAAAATGAAAAGTTTTGCTGTATTTATTGGCAAGTTAGCTTTCTGTGTGCGTCACACTTGGCACTGTCCACATTCAGCGTGGATATTGCCTCAGCAGACTATGGTCATTCAGCTGCATTCGCTCATGTATGACTGCACCCTAAATACTGTATTTTTTGCCATGGTATCATTGATAACCATTTTCAATCACTGATCAAAAGGTCTCCATGAATAATAACCGTTTTGATAATAATGGCCTTTCATAGCAGGAAAAGCACAGGTGCTGATGACATTAAAACGACCGCCTTGCATAAAGGTGAACTGCTCTCAGGGCCCAGGTGTTGTGCATGCTCCCTCATCAGGGTTATTCTAATGTTCCCGGGGTGCTATGTTCCCCATATTTACAAGGTACATAAGTTAAACATGACCAAAAGGTCCTTTGTTCCCCAGTTCTACGTATGTGCTCACCCAGGGTCCTATTTTCTCTCGCTCTATATAGCATATAATGAGAACCTGAAAGCTCTGTATTGCCCTAATGTGACATGGGCTAGGTTAGGGGACTAAAATCCAAACTCAGAGTGTTGAAACTGAACTGGCAAAGGTCTTTGTGTAAATACAGTTGCTCTTACTGTCATGAAAATAGTTCCACATTAATTGCAGCCTAAGAAATTGAAAAAACAAAAAACAAAAACTATTATATGAATGAATTAATTGAAAAATAACAACTAACCACTTCAGGAGGGACAAAAGAGTTAAGTAAGGGTTAGGAAACTGGGGCCTGTCTCAACCTTCCATCAGCAGAGTGATCACATTAACAATGACAACACTTTAACAGTCAGCAGTTCATTCATTTCCACTGGGTGTCTGCACCTTGAAGGCTCACATTGGGGCATATCTCTGACAACCAATCATATCTGTTAAAATAATGCATCATGTCTATAGCAATGGAGTCAACCACACCTCCTCACTAAGGTAAAGTTCTGCTCTGAGAACTTTCCTATCTGCAAAGCTGGGACTCCTTACTAAAACATTTGGGGCTAAGTTAGGAGCTCTCTGAGAGGATTCTCAGTGTTTGTGAATATGGTCGCTGGTCTAGGGCCAGGCCTAATTCCTATCTCCAAACAGGTTAAAGTACAGTCCCAGTGCATGAAGGTTGTTGTTGCAGTGTCTATAGGGGTCATATTTATGTGCAGAGTAAACCAAAGCTAATTTAGGGACAGAGAATGACATGAACATGGCATGAACACAAAAGGAGGGTTGACGTGTTTAACACATTATTGGACTCTGAACCATTGTTAATGAAATTTGCTTCACCTTTTCCTGCTGTGACAAGTGAAAATTACTGCTGAGAGAATTAAGTGCTATAAAAAGCTAATACACCCACGTGGTAAACCCACACAGGTGTTTCAGTTGTGTTTGATTACAACTTTACTCAGGATTTAAGACAGCACTTGATTAACATCTCTATCACACTCTTTAATTGTTCATGTAAAGGTTAACATGTGTAAAGGTGCATATAGACATATATTATTACATACATGTTCACAATTATATATTTAGACGAATGTTACAGTCTTCAAAAGTTTTCTTCCAGTTGTCTATTATCGTGGGTATGCAGCTGTCAGCAGGGTAGCAGCACAGACTGTAGACATTCATACACACACATCCACACGCACACACAACCCTCATACACAGTTACTCTGCTTCCCAGTGCTTCCTGAACACAAAGACGGAGTATTCCCTTGATATGGAGCAATTAGCAGTTCTAATAAAAAGCCAGCATCGTTAGAGTGGGAGAAGCTCGTTAGTCTCCCCGATAATTACACTGAAGCACCAGGGAGGACAGGCGAGACCGGGGGCACCTCATTCACTGGCCATCACTCACACACACTTACACACGCTCAGATATAGCAGGTACAATAGAAACACACTCACCTTCTCATGTTAATCAGGCTTTTCAGAGCGTGCCCTTGACACCAGAGGGTTTTCCCTGTGTGGTATCTCTCCTGCTTCTATCTCTGTCTCTTTTTCTCACTCACACATGCACTCTTATGTCACATTATCTGACACAGCTGAAAGAGTACATTATCAGTGCTATTGGCCACTGTAAGCTGGGAGACGCTCCGTGGTTTTGGGGCTTATCATCTGCCCCCGGGAGGGGGCAGACTTTGTCTCATATAGGAGACTAGTTCAAGTTGAGCAGAGTCGACAGCTTGTCAGGGGGCAGAGGCTCTGATTGGAAGGGGCAGGGCAGTGATGGAGAGGTGAAAAGTCAAACACTCAGACTGACAGCTGACATCGACCAGAGGTCCACAGAAAGGGCTGTGGGGCAATCAGACATCACAGATGGAAATCCTCATGTTAGTGAGGAGGTTTGTTTGGTGTGTGTTTGTGAGAGAGAGTGGTCACGTCCACACAAAGTGGTGCTCAATTTAAAATCCATCTTTTTCAATCTTTCTAGACTTCTATTGACATCTTTCAGTGAGTTGGCCCTTTTTCACGGAAGACATTTTGATAAGTCACAGGAGGAGGAACACAGGTGTAAATAATTAAATTAATAACTCCTGAATTCCATTTAGCTGCTTTGATTTCAGGATCCTTGTCTTCTGCCTGGTTGCTCACTGTCTCCTTACTGTTTACTTTAGTTTCTAGGTAGCATTTATAAGCCAAGATCAAACCATTTTATACTCACTCAGATGGAAAGATAAAAAGACTAATGTCAATGGGAATGACTACATAGAGTTCACATTCAGCAAAAGTTTAACCTGCTGAGATAAAACTGGGCTTTTTCTGTCCTACTCACAGACTGTATAAAAATGATGGATTTGGCCACAGTGACATTAAGCATTGGTTTGTGCACTCATGGTTTAAAGGCTCAAGTTTGTCATTTTGGTAGTGGCCAGTGGTGAGGGGTGGATCTTACTCATAAGCCCTTTTTAAATAGGAATTGTGCAAATCTGCAGGAAAGCCCAATCAGTCTTTTTTCAGCATTGGCAGTATAAAAACAAAACCGGGGAGTGCAGCAAAATGCCACCTACCCACTTTTGTTTATACAGAAAGTGCCTTTTTCGGGGCAATGGGGGAGTGAGCAAGTAACAAAATGTGTAGCTCAGCATGTGATGTAAACAGTGACGTACTCCGAGGGAAGCCGCGGCTGGTCAGTCCTTCGGCGATTCTCTCATAAGTTGGCCTGTTCTTCACCGTTCCCATCATTTGACGGTTAATGGCACATTGCAAGTTTACATGACAATGGAGTTTTCAGGCACTCAAAACGCTGCTGTCGAGTAAACAGTCGGCCGAAACACAACTTAAGTTTTCAGTTGAAATCGTTGTCGTATAAACGGGACTTTACAGTGTCTTTCAGGTTTGCCTTTCCCTTTTGCTACTAGCTGCTCACTAATTTCTGCTATCAGCTGTTCTGTTTATCCACCACCAGTGGGTCGCAAGAGTGGTGTCATCAACAGCTCCTCCCACAAGTCATCAACAGCCCCTCCCGTGATGCCTCGTTCTTTTTAAACCAAAAAGGTTCCACCAATATGACTACCCTACGAGGCGGAAAATTGGGCACCTCGGATCAACTTGCCAATCCGGCTCTGTGTGTCTAAACGATTGCAGCTTGCCGACAAAACGGCCCAACATTCGCTGAAAATCTGGCAGTGTAAAAGGGGCTATGGACTGTAATGAAGTCTTGCAGCCAGCCTGTCACTTAAAGCTGCCATGCCCTTAATTATAACTTTAAGCCTCAAAAAAAATAAAGGGCCAGCGATACAAAAATACACCCCACTGTACAGTTGTTAGGGAAATTAGCTATAGAGACCAAAGACCTGTTAGGTCGGGCATTTTTACATGGATGTCTATGTGGACTGACTCAGTTTTGGAGCCAGCCTCAAGTGACAATTCCAGGAACTACAGTTTTTGCCGCTTCTGCTTCATTTTTTTGGCCCCAAAGGTTGCCGTTTGGTCCCACTCCTCATCAGATAGTAGCTGAAATGCATAATTTTGTTGTTTGCCAACCCACAGACGAGAAAGAAGATAGGATTTTGCCTTTTCTATCGTTTTGGCGTTTTAACAAAACCATACCTACGCCATGATTTCAGATTTGTTAGCCTTCGTGTGTGAATGCTTAGCTCCCTACTGAACATCCTGTTGAAGCACAGCACAGATAACTCTTTTTTATTGAGAACAACTTGTATAAACTGAAAGGGATGTTGAGCCTTGCACACACACAAATGCACACATAAGCCAACAAAGTGGTCAGTGCACTTTGTAAGAAAAAAACACCATGCTCGCGGAGGTCGATCTGACATGAGCAAGCCTAATCTCTACCACAGTCTCTGTCTGACCTGACAGCTCCCGGCTCGGCCAGGCACTGATGCTGACGGGGTACCAGCCAGTAGCCAGTGGGTTGTTTCATTGTTCTCTGACAGAGAGAGAATTCAGAGTTACTCACACAAAAGCAGAACTGTTCAGAGGAGGAGAAGTGAAGATGCAGGAATGCTGCAGCATCTAATAATACAAACTCAAGAGGGAAATTGCTCTTTTAATTGTGCTCTGTGTGCTTGCCGTTTTTCTTCTTTTTAATCTCAGAGGATAGCACCTTCCTCTGCAGTGGAGAAAAACGATGAGCTCAATCTGACTTGTGTGACACCAAAACTCTCGGCAGTCCGCCTGTCACTCAGATTCTCATTCCTCTTTTCAATTTCATTATCATTCAAGCATTCAAATTGAACTCTGCCTGCATCTCAGCTGGGAACAAATTCCCACCAGGGACAAACACAGATGGGCAGATCCAATACCTCCCTGCTCTTCCCAGTCAGACTTCCCACTGGTGTCACTTGACAGTGACACAGAGACAGCAGAGTGGGATGTAGAAGGGAGGGATGCGATGAGCTGCCGTGGTTTCACACCATTAATTACCCAGACATCACCTCTCCGGTCACAGAAGATTCTGCAGGAAAAGGTCAGCCGTCTGGCTCGTATAAAGACCAGCTCGCCATGCATGTCATGGCCCCCGCTGGCCCAGCCAGTGCTCGGCCCGCATCACAATTCAGAGACATGACTAATGCCTGAACAAGACTTCTAATAGCCCCCAAAATGCCAGAGCAGTGCCTGTTAATGCTGCTATAAACAACACCTAAACTTGGAGGGTAAAGTCAAGGCCACTGACGAGTAAGGAAAGAGTGAGGTGGACAGGAGGGAGGACAGAGGGGGAGAAGTGGTGGAGTCTGTGGGAAACAAGAAGTAAATAAGAATAATAATAAGAAAAAAGCTGGGGTAAAAGCATTAATAAAAAGAGAAGAAGCTATAAATAGATGAATAATCAATATTTGACATTTTGGGACTGGAAGCTGCTATTAAACACTGGCTATCCTGCTGATTTGTCTTCTTCTTTTAACTGACTGATTCTAAGTCGGACAAGAGACAAAACAAAGAAAAAAATACATGGTGATGCTGGTTCCACTTAGCTTAGTGCTACAGTGTTTGTTAGGTATTTTCTGGGTGTCAGGCAGTATAGCTTCAACACCTACAGGGCCGTCGCAACCGGACAGGGAAACTAGGCAATTGCCCAGGGCCCCGAGCTGGAAGGGGGCCCCCAGAGATGGCTGACATTGGTCCATATCAATGACAATATGATGGAACCCCTATAGACACTGCAACAATGACAACACTTTGGAATCCCCCCTAATGGGGCCCCCTACTAGCTGCTGCTTGCGAGTGGCTAAGTAGGGTGACCAGACGTCCCGCATTGCGGGACTGGTAGCCAATGACATTTCAGGTATTAGCTGAGCTATTGAGTATCTTTAAGCCGTGAAAGTTAGTATTTATTTCTTTTTACTTGTAGGTTAGATTTGTTTATATGCTACAGTAATTTGTTTTCCACAGAGCTCTACGGTGCGAGCATTTTACTCGCATTTGCGACTAAAAATAGTTTTGCGCAAGCAAAACAAATCATTCAGGAGCACGCTGTGCGAGTACAGATTTCAACCAGCAGCAGAAACTAAAGGCGAATCCTGCCGGTTGTGGGTTGAACGGGGGTCACAGACACCGTATTCCTGTCAAATACGGCGCAAGATAAGGGCTTACCGGCAACGTAGAAGTCCGGCTCCAGATCCAATAATTTCCTCTTTGTTGATTTCTTGACTGCCCAGAAATACCTGAACAGCCGGGCTGTGGCGGCACACAGGTGTGATGTGTCAGAGGAGAAACGAGCCGTTCACATTTCTCTCTTTGTGGCAGGTAATGGCCCACAAACCTCACCGCACTTTAGGGACTGTTCTTTACTTGTGAAGGGACTGTTCTTTACTTGTCAGGGGAGGAGGGTGGCTGGTTGATTTTTATTTCATTTATTTATTTTATGTTGATCCCCCCTATGTTAATCACTTATTGATGCTGTTTTTGAATTATGAATAAGTCAATAAGTAATTTATTCTTTTGAAATATCATTGATGAATTAGGCCTATAGAAAAGTGATTTATCTTTTTATAAATGACAAAAGGCACATCACATTTTTTGCTGTGGTCTTGTGATACTACTCAGAACCGTGATACTTTCACTGGTATCGTACAGTGGGTCCCAATTTTGGGAATTTCCAAGGTGCCTCTTGCCTGGGGCCCCCAGAGTGTCTTGAAACAGCCCTGTGCACCTACTTGCTGTTGGCTATATTGTATGTCATTTGGGCAGATGATTTCGGGCGGGGGGCTGAAGCCTATCGCAGCTGACATTGGGCAAGAGGCGGGGTACACCCTGGACAGGTCGCCAGACTTTTGCAGGGCTGACACATAGAGACAGACAGCCATTCACACAATTTAGAGTCACCAATCTGCATGTCTTTGGACTGTGGGAGGAAGCCGGAGTAAACCCTAGCTGACACGGGGAACTCAACAGCAAACTCTGCACAGTAGGGCTCCCACACCTGGGATCGAACCAGGAACCCTCTTGCTGTGAGCCTGAGCGCAGTGAGTCTAGAAAGTAGCATTAGTTACTAGGGGTGGCCTTACAGAAATAATTTCAAGAAAGGAATGTTAGCCTTGATCTTTTCTTCCCACCAATAATTTATGTCATCTCGAAAATATGTCAGCAACCAACCTATCTGTCCTTTTCCAAATCTCTTTTATGTTACCACGGAAGTCTGGAAGAAGCAAATCTGGCTGATGGTGATGCAGCACATTGCATATCAAAGTATAACAGTAAAGGTGAATGGTGACTGAGGTTCTTCTAAATTCCGAGTTTGCTGTTATTGGAGCACAGAGTGAAAAGGAGGACTTTCGATGGGTCAGTTACGTTAATGATATACTTGTATGTGACAGGATAACATAATGATGCCTCCAGTATGCAATGTGCTTTAACATTATTCAAAGGAATAAGCAGACTTTGCTAAAATAAATCAGCATAGCTTGCTGGACAGAACCGAGCTACAGTTGCTGGCAGGTGAAATTAACTGCCTTTGATAGGATAACCTTCTGCTGGGCACAAACCGAGTCAATTAAGCAACAATCTGACATAGCATACATCAGCAAGATCAACAAGCTGAGAGAGGACCTCGCTTGTCCCAGCACAGCACTCTATTATAACCCACTTTCATTAAACAGCAGCTCCTCCACTATTTCTCACCCACTCTCCTTTCTCACCCTCGTTACTCATGTTTGAATACCAGCAGTGTTTTCCCCCGGGGGAACTCCGCTGAAAGACTGAGGGGGGCAAGTGTTGCAAAGACTGCACACTTGAACTTGTTATTTCCCTGGCTTATTGTGCGAGGAGATGATTATTGTAGGACAGGGAGCAGACCGAATCTGCTTTGAAGTGTGAAGAGGAACAGGAAGGGGAAGAGAGACAAAAGATGGGGACTAATCACTAGCAGGTGATAATTGTGAAGTGTTGTTTGTCATTTTTTAAATAGAAAGGCTAGAAGGGAAAAGAGGTGGCAAATTACTAGAAATTATTTATAATACAACAATGGAGTACAACACCACAAACTACAGACAGAAAAATAACCACAGATTTAAAAACACATCTCTCTCACGGTCTCACAAAGATTTTGCATCATGAGTTTTACAGAAGTAGCTTTTATGGCAGGTTATTATCTCTGCTACGTTCAGTTTGTTAGTTTTGTTTTCGACAGGGCAAATACACAAATTATTTTTCACTATTGTTAAACTTGTAATATTTGACATTCATACAGTTGGCCCAGACTGCCTGCCCATGGATCTCACCTCAGACGTCACAAACAGGGAGATAGCTAAGCCAAATTGGTGGCCCTGGAGGGTAACCAGAGGGTGGACATACACTTCTGTGACAACATTATCAAATGAGAATTTACATATGCGCAGGCGCTCTCCCAGGCACTCAAGACGCTATTACTCCACCATATCTTTACATAGCACATAATTATTTGCTGCTATATTCATGCTCTGAATGTCAAAAGTTGCACCTTAAACATTGTAAGATGGGGCATTTGGCCTTGACAGACGTTTGTGCTCTCCAAGTGCTCCTCTAGTACTCTACCGGTGTTTCCTATCCTAGGTCTACCACCCACTACATAGGCTTACTGCTATGCAGCAGCAACAGAAAACTTTATTACTGCCCCTTATTGGTTAAATATACTTTAAAGTAAGGATCTCCACTGACCTTTTACCAACCACTGTTCCACTCCTGGGACACAAGCACAGTGTAGAACCTTCCCAGACTGGTAATACTATGGAGAGTTGTTTGAATTTGTAATGTATGCATGTATAGATTAGACTCTTGTTTTTTCAGTCATTGTGGTCAGTTTGAAAGGGAACTCTCAAAAATAATCCTGTGCATGACTAAAATATTAAAAAATGTGCTGTCTCTTTTGATTCCAAGCAGTCTGGAAGTCAAGTTTAATAAATCCTCACTGACTTTATGTTCAAATTCATCTCAAGGGTCTAGAAAGAGTTAAATAAGACCTCAGGGTCCGGCGAAGTCTGACAGAGATTCAAACTCATATCAATACCTATGGGTAATTTAGAGCCTTACTTGACTTTCATGTTTTTGGAAAATGAGAGGAAAACCACGTGGACACGTGGAGGAATAAGACTCAAATCCTTCCTACAGTGAGGCTAAAGTTCTCTCAGCGGAGCAGCTGCTCCTATCTGGACCTGCAAATGATACCAAGTCAAAGTCCCAATATAAGGCCCAAAAAATTAAAGTTTCAAGTGCATGGCATTACTCGTGGAGCTATATTCACTCAGATTAGTCTTATCAGCAGGTACAGAGAGAAGTGACTGGCAGGCCCTGCTGGCAGCTGTATCTCCTCTCTCTTCCTCTTCTCCTTTCTTTTCCTCATCCACTCTTTTGCTCCTCCCTCCACTGCTCTCCTGTCCTCTGTGATGGGAAATGCACGCAGTCTGCCACAGGTAATTGCTTTCTCTCACATGCAGTCTAATGTACTCTCCCTCTGCTTTCCTTCTCTCATTCATTCCCTCTGTCCTCTCCACCAAAACATAACTCTGAGTGCACACAGGCCATATTCAGGGACCAAAATGATTCTTCAGATCAAGCATCTGTTGCGCTGTTGTGCTGTTTACATGCAAAACAAATTTATTTTTCTCTGAACTTCAGCCCTGTAGTGCAAAATTCTGTACAGCAGCAATGAGAGGCAGCTCCAACACTGCAGTGCTGGCTGAAAAAATGTTAGTCCAGATTTAAACCAAACATTGCACATACAATACACAAAATACAATAATGTTAAAGTAACTGCTGACAGATTCCCACATAGTTCCTGCCAATAGTTAGATTTAGTTAGTTCCTATCACACAGAGTGTGTGTTTCATAGCGGCTGCAGGGATGACTGACGTTGTGTCTGTCTGAGCTAATCAACAAAGCGCTGGGTCACCTGTCTTGCTCAACAGATTAGAAACCCTCATTCATCTCCCACACACACACACGCAGTCGTCTGAGGCCATCACAAATTAGCACGGGCCGTCACCGTTTCCTTGCCAACTGGCCTGTAACCAAGCAACGTTGGTCGTTGTGAAGATGTCTTCAGTGTGTGCATGCACATGTACACACACAGATGGGGGCTTGATATGTGGATAGGTGTCAGACACTAAGGTATTACTTTAAATCCTTGGACATCTGATCCCCTTATGGACCCGAAGCACGTAGATTCAGCACATGCAGACTCACAAGGACACACACAGACTATATAGAATGAAGCAGCTCCACAGTTCACATCTGCAAATTCTGATCTGAAAGGTAAGTGGGAGCTGTTTCACTTTTAGCAACCACTTCTTCTACACATATCATTTCTCTGTGTGACCTTGATCATTAAGAATTCTTCATCTTGAGACTGAAGGAGGAAATCTTAACTGCACAGGTTGCTTTTAACAAGGTTAATCCTCCAAGACACGATCCACTTAAGATCATAGAAGTGAAATCTTGAATCGGCTAGACATCAGAAAAATAGATCTCAGAGTCATCGTTTTAGTCCATCTGTGCATGGCAGGCAATCTAACCAAGATAACAATCAGTGCCTCATTCCCTCAAAGCTTTAGGTGATATCAAAGCAGCTGTTTGACTGTGCGAGCTCTATCTACTTTATTTTAAGTGCACTCTTCTTTTTTCTTTGTCATGGACACTAAAGGTGTGAATGGTGTCTGTGGAGCTGATACAGCGTGTAACTTGTGTTCAGCAGGTCTTTGCAAACCTCATGTAATATTAGTTTCTGCTGAGGGTGTGAAATGTGCAACCTTTCTTTTCCCTGCAACCAGCCCACCCATTGTTGTGAATAATGCCGCCATCCTCTTCATCTTGCTTGACTAATTAAAGTTGAATAAAATCTGCCTTAAGCAAACTCTCTCCCAGGAAAAGCATCCAAAAACTTTCTTCCACATCAACATAAGGACCTGAGGACTGATACTGCCTTGGAGCAGATCAATCCAAATGAAATGTTTCTCTGCAACGCAGTATCAATACGCTTGATCAACCAGCAGCATGTTCTGCCTTTGTCCCATCGACACCTCTGCTAATTCCCACCATATCGCAGCAGCTCGCTCCACAGACAGTCACTGTCTGATCTATTACCCAGCACACCCACTCACCATCCCTGTCCTCTGTCTCTGCCTCAACCCTGAGCATTCATTAACACACACACACACACACACACAGACACACACACTCACACACACTTCATTGGACTTACTGCACAGAGCCTACTTCCCCTCCACAAACTCTGTCCCTAAAGTTTAAATCGTGTTCCCCTGCAGGCTTGGTGCTATTCCAGACAGAGAGGCACTCAGGTCTTTAAGGACACAAGATGCAATCATCAGGGCTTTTATTTAACAGATGCTGCAAGATCAAGCATAGCAAGACTGTACCACCAATTTCCCACCCTAAGACCCAGTAACATTTTAGGGGAATTGCTAATACACCTGTGTCATGAATAAAAGCAGCAACACTGTATAGAAAAGCATAAATAGTAAGTCCGTCTCAAGAAAAACGTTGTTATGTGGAGTGAGTGAAACAATCATAAGAGTCTGCTAATGATGTACTTGAATCCCCGTCTTTTTAAAGGTTTGGCATTTACGCCAGTGCAAACCTGTTGAATATTATACGCATTACAAGAACATTGGCACCAGACAAAAACAGCTCCTTACAATATTCCAGGAAATAGTAATAGAACTCGTCATCTGTGTACATACTGTACATGTACATCCAGCAGAAAGTCCTGCAGTGCTGGTTGTCAGCTGAAGCTTACAGGAGACTGTCGCAGTGACACAGGGTAAAATAAAAACATGCCCTTATTGTGAACAGGCCAACATGTGTTACTCAAACCAGTCTGACACGACTCAGCTTTGATACAAGAGGGTGGCCAAAGCAGATTACTATACTATTACTATAGAGGTTCTGCAACACCCATGTAGCCCTCTTTACCAAAAATTCAGACCAAATGAAGAAATTGTATTTGATTGCACTAGGCGGGCAGGCCTTTGAATCAGTCCACTCCACCAATTAGCCAATTATCGCCATAGACAGGACCAACACTGTTGTAAAGCTGTTGTGAAGTGGTGCACTTGAACCAATGAGGACTAATAGCAACAATGGCAAGCACTTAAGACAAGATAGATGCTGCGATTGAGGTAACATATCTTCTCAAAATCACCCGACATTGTAGTTTGGTTGACTTCACTCTGCCCCACTCTTAAAACCCCAGCAAAACAAGTATGTTGGCTTAACTATGTATCAGTGTGGACTTAATGGCATTAGATTCAGCTGGATATGTTTGTCTCTAGAGAATGATCAGGAAAAATCAAATTTCCCTACCCCAAGGAAATTGGTTAGAGTGGACGCCATGTCAGACTTAAGATGGAAACAGAGTGTCACGAGTTGACAGTTCTGTCTGATATCAGGCAAACACCATCTGAAATGTGGAAAAAAAGAACTATTGCAGAGGTTTTTTTGCCACTGTATGTTTGTGAAAGGTTGAATATAAATAAATTAGGTTTTCTCCTTGAATGCTACAACTGGCATTTTCAGAAAGAATATCAAAAAGCCCAATTTTAGAGCCAGACATCTAAAAGAGGATGGAGGGGAATAAAAAACAAGAAAAGGATGTGTTTCCAAAATGATCTGCATTAGCGTGGACACGGCTTGATGGCGAGATGGAGCAAGAAAGACAGGTTGATAGTTTAAAAGAGGGGAGTGAGACAAACTAAATGAGAGAAAGAGAGAGAGAGAAAGAGCTGTATGGCCCCCCCAGGGTGTCTCCAGAGGCAGACGGGATTGCAGCAGACAGCCGAACGCCCCTCAGCAGGCTCTCTAAGCATGTGTTCAAATAAACACTTTACCCCCTGTCGCTGCTTGTGAAAGCATTCACACTGGAGAGATGCATGTATGAAGACACAATGAAACACACAAACAAAAACACACACAAACTCAAATCCAAGACACACCGAAAAGGGAAAGTATTAACCACTGCGGCTATTAATGTCAATCTCAACTGAGACGCAGACCTATTTGCCAAAAGATACAGAAGTCACAGCACCTTTGACAGCCTCATCAAACACACACATACACACACAAAGCTGTGATGGAGTATTCGTGTCACTCAAACATAGCACAGGCAGGTCACCGCAGAGACAAAGATGGAGATTGGTGACCTTTTCCCCCTAAACCTCCCATTTACACCGAGGTGAGAACCCCTCATTAACAGCAGGCCCGGCCCTCCACCAAACATCCCTTCATGCTGCACACATTCAGCAGCTCTTCACAGAATAAGAAGGCGAACAAAAAGAAGGGAGAAACATTTGTTTAACGAGCTGTCCCTGGGCTGTCTTTCTCTCCTATTCAGTCCCTTCTTCTGCTCCAGGCCTGCCCTGAGGTCAAGCCCCCCATAACACCATCAAAACCCTGCACCACTGATGGCAGCAGTTCCATTCAGCATAGAGATTTATGATCTCTAATAGCTGGCAAATGGACCAGAGGCTGGGGCTGCCCTGAGGGGAGGCCCACGACTTATTTTCTTCAAATCTCAAGAAGAAAAGGCATTGAAAAAAAGGGGAGCTGAGTGAGGCTGGGGGGGACTGTCGGAAACATTTTCAAGGTTGCCATCTGGGTCGGGTGGGACCTTTCAAACTGTCTGTCAATCTGCAACAAGAACCCTCCCCTACCAGATGGATAAGTCTATGGAGAAAAGGACATATTATAACAGTATGAGGGACAAATACCCTGTGGCACCACTGGCATTTCACTTCCTGGACTGTTCTGGGGGAAATTCTGCAAGCAAGAGCTTTTATAAATCTACTACAATCAGGTGGTCAGTCTTGGTGGTGGTGGAAAGCCCCACTCAGGCACCCTTTACTTCCTAATCCTATTCCCATAATCCTCAGAGGTCAGCGACCAAGAAACAGTCCTCAGTCTCTCCATGACCAAGTCCCCGTTCCTGTTAGGCAAAAGAAGAGTTCTTTGAAACTGCATTACTGAAGTAGAGGAAAAAACTATGAAGAAAGGCAGTTCAGGGTGCTAAAGAGGCAAGGCAGATATAATGCCTTCATGCAGCAGCCAAGGGATTCACATCTTCATGAAATCATGAGGGCAATTTCAACTTTTACTGGGAAATAATCTCCTCATTTCGCTTAAACAAAGAGGTTATTGCCAATCATAGAAATAACACAGGCTCTGTTTCACCAAGACTCACAAGTCTCGTTCCGATGTTGTACCTATGCGCTTTTCCTCTGATTTAAAGAAATAGTTTGGCATTTTGAGAAATATGCTCATGTGGACTGTTTATATGAACTTGGGTCTTCATAAAGTTTTAAGAAAAGTCAGCTCAAGAGGTAGAGGAAGTAAAATTGCTTAACACTTCTTCCGTCCTTCCCTGTGTGATTAATTGGGACAGAGTCTCACAGCCAGTATCTTTACAACTTGCAGTTCTTGTTGAGATATAAGACAGGCTCAGAATAATGAGATCTGCAGTGACACTCAAGATAATAAAATGAACTGTGGACCCTCATTTTTTTTAGACAGAAAATACCCTAATGACCGAGCACACATACAGCTGTTTCATTAGAGGACTCAGACAACATAGAGCCTGTTTGCACCTGGTATTAACATGCGTCTTGGGTGATCCAATCACAAGTGGACAGCTCTAAGTATGTCTGTTCACAGCTGGCACTAGAATACGTCTTGACTGACCACTTGTGATCAGATCTCACCTCCCCACTCTTTATGCAAATAAACACGTACACCATTTCAGTCTGCAAGGACCGATTGCGTTATTTTTAACTGACAGGAGGTTTGTTGTGCTACATGCACATTTTCGGCATTTACTGTTTAAAATGGGTAAAATTTTATTCCATTAAAGAGCTGCATGTAGCACATTACTTCCCTCAGCCCCTCCTCAGCCATCCCTTTTTCTTTCTTTCTCTCTCTGGTTATCATGCGACAAGCATAGCCTGCTGTCCCGTCACCTTCCGGCCACTAGGAGACTACTGCCGCCAGAGTTTGAGCTTTGCGCCAAGGACAGTTGGTGAGACCACCTGCACGCACACAGTATGACATGGCTTACTATTAGCATTAACCAGTTAACGTTATGTACTAGTTATTAATGAGTTTAAAGACCGAATCAAGGACTTTTGGGGCTGGAGTGTGTTTGTTGGTACCATTTAACAGCTGCTGCTATGTTAGCTAGTGCTGTTAATGCTACCAGGGCAGACGTTGAACTGACTGTTCACTGGAAGGAGAGCAGCTCTTGAGATGGTCCTCCAGTGCTGCATCTAACCTGTGTAACAGCAGAAACAGAAAGTTTTCTTATTCACTGGGGAGTTGGATAAGCAAGGCCAGCAGCTGAGTAGACAGTCCTTCAATGTGGCCCAGGACACATTAGTATACACACTGCTAAAAGAATGTGGCCAAATGTGGACTGAGATCAAATCTCAAAACACACTGAGGAAAACATTGATTGTTTTCACATCTGTGCCAATCAGCAAGACCTGTGTTAATATCAAGTGTAAACAGGACCATGCCCACATAAACACTGTTATACATACCCCATTTAAAAGTTTATTTTGGAAAGGCTCGTTCTGTAAAAGTGACGAGGATCCTTATTCCACCTGTAATGGAACTGTAAGTTATCACAACCTTGGCAGCTGTCCCCCTGAAGGAGATAATTCTTATCATAATGACACCCCTCAGTGCCAGACCCTGACAGGCACCCTGATGAGCTGCTGTATCTGCAACTGTGGCTGTGGTAAACCCAGCGACAAAGATAAGACTTCCCCCCCCATTTGCCCCTGAAACGCTGAGAAGATTTCTATTAGACACAGTGTCACTGCCAGGGTGATAATGTTGTCACTGGACAGGACAGCCTAAAGGCTCTCCTTGGCCCCGTTTTCACACTTAGCACTAACATGCAGTAATCCGATGCCAAGCGGACAGCTGTAAATATAAGTGCACCCAAAATGCATCAATGACACACTGGGATTCACTGCAGCCACATTTGGAGGTGACATAACCACATGAAAACATACATTCTCTGGTGGGTTTGCAAATGATTTGGGATTGATCCAAGCACTGAAAGCCTTTGTAATATACACTTATATAGCTTCCTTGTCACTGTCCTACATGTCACCCTAACAGTTACTGCTGGTATTCAAGGCATTACAGCAGCAGCAATAGTACAGCAAGCAGGAATTCAACAGCTAGTGGGGAGGCTCTTGAGAAATCCCTACATTGATGCAGTAAATACAGTTTTTATGGCCCCATAGCACAAAATGAAAGTAACAGATCACCAAGGGGCAAGGAAGGGTCATCTGCTCGAGGTCAAATGGCATTAATACTCGAGAGAACATCCAGTGTTTCTGAGCAAGGTTTGAAAAAGACAAACAGAGCTAAATTTATATGACCTGACTAATTTTAGAACAGTTGCAAAACCTATCTCCAACCATCCATCTTCAAAACAATATCTGGAAATAGCCATGTATTGTAGTAAACGTTAATTCTGAAAGACATCATGTATTTCTGAGGAAGTGGGAACACCGCGCTTTGCCAACAACTACTTACTTTTAAGTAGGGATGCTCCAATCTCACAGGCCAGATCAGGAACCACCCTGATATTGACTTCATTCAGGCCATGATGTGACCAATCCACATTATACAATGTTTCTTTGAAAATTAAATGTTTAAATTGTGTTTTCTCTCACAATTACATTTAGGCAGCCATAGTAGACCACCAACATTACTGGAATGGGTTCCCTGTAATGAGGTTAACAGATTTTTAAATTGGGAATAACGTTCTACAAAAGTCATGGTTTGGCTCACATCCCAGTTTAGGAGTCACAGTTTGGTGCAAGTTCAATACAGCTGCAAAAAACCCAAACACTTAGGTCTCGTTTCTTCTCTTTATTTTGAATAGTTGTTAAAATGTCAATGACAGACACAATCCTCTTGCTCGGGACTAGAGGCATTTTGCTCACTGGCAGCTTTAGAAAACTATTTTCATAATAAAAATAAAAAGCATTTATGTGTTACATTGTACAAACACTGAACAAACACTCTCCCAAAAGGCAACAGGTCACAATAGGCTATAAAACTGAAGCATCTCTTATTCTGTGAAATTGAAACTACAAAAATACACAGTTAAATAAAAAATAACTTGTTTCAAGTAGTTCAACCTTGGCTATATTCAATCAATAAATCATCCAGGTGATCGGCAAATTGGGTGATGCAGCTGAATGTGCGCCAGCATGTTGGATGTGTGTCCATTCATAGACCCTGCAATGGTGGAGCAATGCACACGTACACATTACTCTTTCTCCGCTCCAATGTTCTATTTGCGCTTGCCCTTGTGTAGCTGACTTGCACACCGAGGTTTGATGTGCTGACCTCAGCATGTGTTGCAAACGGCGTGTGGCTAAAACGTTCTGGGTGGGCTCCCACTTGTGAACTTTGGTTCTGTGTTATGTGTATCAATATACCGTGTATACTGCGAGCGACTATGCACATCAAATCATGACCCTTGTAGTGGTTTTGGTTACAAATACACCAGCCCTAGCAGATAGTCTGAACTATTGGAATTGGTGTTGGGAGATAAAAAGTTGCATCAGAGCAACCCTACTTCAAAGGTAAGATTTTGGGCCTTCAGTGTTCATTTTACAGGACCCAAACCCCCAACCTACATGAATTTCCACCTGCTCAACCATGAAATGAGCAAGTGTCACAAGATATTTGAGTTAAAGCCCAAAGGCCTGTGAGAATATTTTACAGAGTGATGTATTACCTCTTCACTAGATTAATCTCTGCACAATAGACTGTATGTGACAATAGCTTTTAATCTTAATTACAGACAACTGTATTTTGTTACTGCAGTCCTGAACAACCAAGGTTAATCTCCTCTTATCATCAAAACAAAAACAATAATTTGTCTACATAATTAGGGCCATGAGACGGGGATCACAGAATTGTCACAGACCTTCATACTTCATAGTAAACCTGAGAAAATGTTATTATCAATAGAACAAACTCCTTCTGTGACCCTTTTTCCTTTTTTTTTTTTTTTTACCTATTTTGGCACGAGCCTTCGTCAATGAATCATACAAGACATCTGGCCAAGTTTTTCTTATACCGGATAATTCCATGTTGTATTGGAGCAGTAATCTCTTTGCAGTGGGTTTTATTTACCTCTTCATGAAAACACACCAGCAGTCAGCAACAACACTGCTACAAAGTCAACATCACAGCAGGGAGTAAAAGGGTCACAAATGGCTACATATTTTCTTTTGGTCTGTTTTTTGTGTGATGTGGTTTCTCCTTGTCACAGTTAGCCACTTCAGCACTTTGGCCCTGCTGGCAGGCTTTGGCAGCGATGCCCTGTAAGACGACACGGAGGGGACAGGACGGGAACGGAGATCTGGGTGAAAGCTAAGCACTGTCGCTCACCTTGGGCATCTGCTGAGCCTGCCGAGCTGGGCCGGGCCAGGTTGCCATGACAACAGCAAAACAGCCTGGGGCTTCCAAAAATGCTTTGATTTAACAGGCCAAAACCCAGCTTTACTGTCCTAGAAAGCTGTCAGCAGGTCATGTTGAAAATGACACTGATGATGTTTACAGTCCATGCTGTCTAATAATCAAAAGTTAAACCGATTAACTCAATCTGTGTTAACAGTCAGCGATGGACCAGTATAACCACAGGAAAGATAATACCTGATCTTTCAATTCCAATTCCTTTATGTGTGAGGACTAAACAAGACTATATGACTTAATTCTCAACATATTGCAGTTTTACTTGTAAAATTGTGACTTTATTCTCAAAATTATGCTCTCTTTAAGACCTTATGTTCTATCATACATCATGATACCACCATATGATCTGGTTTAAAGAGGAAATTAACAAGTTTTTTTGCTTTAATGTATCATTATGAAGTAAATGTTGATTGTATAATGTAGTGGCTATGGAATAATGATACCATCTGCATTTCCATCAACCATTGTGCAACCAAAACAGAAAGAGGATAGTGCTTTTGTTTTTCCCGGTAGCTATCTGCGGCTATCCCCCGTTACCAAAGAGTATCAATATAATTACGTTGCAGTTACTATCCAGAGGAGCGGAAATAGCAGACAGTGGAACAACCAAAGTAACTGTGGAAACTGTGCTGGTTGCTAGACTCTGAGGAAAACAGAAAGTGACCCAGTCGTCTTTGAGACAGCAGCACCAACAATTAATACCAGAGAGGGAAATGTTGAAAAACTTCCACTTTAATTAAAGTGAGAATAATGCAACTTAAAAGGGTCTCTATGTGAAATTCAGAGCGTGTGAGTTGTTTGGACACATTTCTCAACATGGAAGGGGCTGAGTTGGCGGCTAGTAGCTGACAGTGCTAACTCCAGAAACAGCACTAAACAATGGCTACAGTGTTGACAGAGCTAACAGTGTTAACCGAGGGAAACCAGAGGGTGGCCAAAACGCTTTCACAATGACACCAGCCCGATATCAGCAGTAACCTCTACAGTGGTGGAAAAAAGTTTTCGGACACCCTTAAAATTTTACACAATCTCAAATATTATCATGAAATATTTGTGGAAAAATCTTTTTTGTGTTTCAAAAGGTGTGGCTGCATTAGACAGATACAAACAAATACAAATTATATTTTTTTGTTTACTGTTTACAAGAAAAACTAACAAAACTAAATTCTTGACAGTTTCAATATGTCAGTTCTCAACATTGTCGGTATCAAAGTCAACAAATAACAGAGAATATGTTCAAAACTGAACAAAAAATAAATAAACCATCACATCATCAAATTAATATTTAGTAGTCCTGCCATTGGCACGTAGTAGAGCTCTAATCCTGGCTGGCATGTTCCCCACGAGCCTTTCACACTGTTGAGGGGTAATCTTGTCCCATTCTTCTTGAATTACTGCTTTTAATTCTTCTAAATTCTTTGGTTTATGCTTTGAAACAGGCCTTTTGATAATCCACCACAGATTTTCAATGGGGCTCATGTCCGGGGATTGAGCTGCCCACTCTAAGACCTGGATACTGTGCTCCTGCAGCCAGTTCTACTGGCCTTGGATGTGTGGCAAGGGGCATTATCTTGTTGAAACATCCAGTTTTTACCTCGACGGAACAGTGCAGGCGCAGAAGGGAGCATGTGGGTTTCGAGAATGGTACAATACTTGGTAGAGTTCAATGTGCCATCACAGACAGTGAGATGACCAACACCAGCAGCACTCATGCATCCCCAAACCATGATACTGCCTCCACCATGCTTGACAGTAGGTACTGTACATGCTGGAGATAATGCTTCGCCTGGCCTTCTGCGTACCCTCACATTAGTAGGAGGAAGATAAAGCTGGAAACTGGACTCATCTGACCACAAAATCTTCTTCCAATTCCTGGCTGTCCAGTTCTTGTGTGCCTGGGCCCAACGACGCCGGGCTAACCTCTGTCTCTCATTGATCAGGGGCTTCTTGATAGCCTTGTAGGACCTTAAGCCATGATCTAAAAGTCGGCCACGTACAGTGAACACTGGACACCAGTTTGGTTTGACCACTGCTGCTGAAGCTCCTGTGATGTCATTCGGTGGTTTTGCCTGCACATGCGGATCAGGATGCGGTCATTTCTTGCTGAAGAAACCCTTGGACCCCCAGATCTTGGTTTGTCTTCCAAGCTGTTGGTTCGTCTGTATTTCTGCAGAGTATATCCAACTGCTGAAGGACTGCATCTGCACTTCCTGGCTATCTGGCGGCAGCTGTACCCTTGCTGGCTGAGAATCTTTATCTTCAGGCGTGTTTCCTGCATTAGGTTCCTTGTTTTAGCCATTTTTGTGTCTGAAGAACTTTCAAATGTGCTGACTTTATGTAGACACGAAGCTTGGCAACAAAAATTGTGTCTTTTAATAAAAAGAACGACGTTCATCACTGATACCAAAATGACCCAATACTCAAAATTTCTTATGTATTTTTATGGAACCAATCAATTTTAAGTTTTTAATGGCTTTTTTAGGATTTATTTAGTATTTTGGCTGTGACTGTATTAAAAAGAAATTGTACTTGAAGACCTAAGAGTGATTCTTAATGCAATATTTCATAAATGCATGGGGTGTCCGAAAACTTTTTTCCACCACTGTATATGAGTGCAATGTAAATCAGCAGCAATGAGCTAGCCAGTGGGATACAGACATGAAAGCGCAGCCGGGACAGCTTACCACAAAAAAAAAAAACAAAAAAAAAAAACAGGGAAGTTTGGATTACAACACACACACAGATAACATGACATCATTCTCTGCTGTTATATTAATGCTCTGAATGTCATATACCGAGCCTTTAAGGGTGTGTATCACTGCAGCATGTACTTCTCTGGGTTAACAAACCGAGATAAATATTTTGAAACCTGCATTTTTAGAGAAAAATCATGCTAATTCAAAGTAAGCTTATTATTCACACCAACTTGACTATTCTGTGAATGTTAACAGTGTGGCTCCTACTGCCTTTCTTCAGGCACTCTGATTCTGGAACTGGGACAACCACAGAGTCTGGGGGAAGCCACTTGTGTGCTTGATTTATTAGAGCAATCTCACAGTGCTCGTCAGACAGAGGAATCTAACGCAGGGCTGCATAGAGAGAGAACGACTGTGATGGGAGGAGAGGTTAGTGTGATTATCACTGTCTATCACAGGCCAAAAGCTGACTGGGACCCCACCTGCTTTGCGCCTAAGTGGAAATTTGTTTTTATTCCCGATAGTGAGTTGTCAAGTTAAGAGACAGTATTTTTGCTGGCTGCAAGGAAAGGCTTTTGGAAAGCTGTCATGTAAACACAAACCAGAGAAGGCGACACTGAAGAAGGACAAAATGAGAGAATAAGCACTGGGTTGTTCCTGATGTCTTTAAAGGTAATATTGCACAGATTTTTATGAAAATATAGACAACAAATACTACTTTTAGAAAATGAGCACAGTGAACCCAGAGAGAGCAGTGGTTGTGAAGTGCAAACTAAACACTCTACCTACAAGTTTAGTGTGGGCGTATATAAAGCAGCAAAAGATGCCATTACCTTTGAATTATGAGTGTCTCGAATTATATTGTCTACACCGCAGTCTGCCATGACTTCAGTGCAAACTCTCCAGGGAGCGAAGGAGAAGGAGGAATAAACAGGGAGACAATGCTGTTTGAACAGTGCTCCATGGACAGCTGAGCACATAGCAAGACAAAGTGATCTGAGAGCCAGCAAACAATTTGGAGTTCAAATCCAGAAAATTGAAGCTGGCATCATAAATCCAGCACACACAGGCATAAACACCTGCGCTGGTAGTTGTCAGCTTTCGTTTGTGGTGGTCGTCAACGTTGCCATCTGTCTCAGCGAAGACTAAACTGTTCTTCCGAAGGGAGAATGAAAGAGTTGGCTGTGTTGTACACTCTGTGTGGAACATTCTCTGATGGGCAGCGCTTGACTGAAGAGGCAGAAATCAGTTAACGCACACACACACACACACACACACACACACACACACACAGGTGTACACAGCAAACACAGGGTTATTGTACCTGTGTCAGCAGTGCACCTGCCAGGCTTCACTGCGGACCTGTGCAGCCTATGGCACAGGAATGATTCCCAAAACATGGGGGCGTATGTGTGTTTCCTGGGATCTTAGTCGGTGGACATTCCCATAGTGACTTAAAGCTCTGTGACAAAAAAAAGACACTTTCCATTTTGTGCTGCACAAAAACCTCTGAGCCGTTACCAGGAAACAGAAGAACAATAGTCCTACAAGTCTGTCACACACTTATGGACACATATAGACACACCCACACCAGCCCCTAGGTGTTTGTGTGATGGGTCACAGCCAGCACGTCACTCTGTCAACAGCTCTGTAACTATAACCTCTGGGAAGGTATTACAGTTTCAGCCATAAGGAATGAATAGACCTGCACTGTGTCTTTGATCCTGAGACGATCAGAGTGACGGACTGAAATAAGAAGCTGAGAGCTGTTTCACAGTGTCAGTGGACTGCTAAGTTGAAGGTAAGTAAGATGTTCTTAAACTTACTCCTAACAAAGGTAGTCTTGCTGCCATGTGTAGATGCAAAAAAACAACCTAATGATACAGTCTGGCACAACAATTAAGATGTCGGTATGCTATGCCCTCAAGTCCGGACATTTGACGGGCATTGACTTGGGCTGTATGGCAGAAACACCTCAAACCTCCTCTATGAACACTTGTTTTAAATGTCAACATAGGTGATTTCACAGATGTCTTTTGGCTGTATTATGTTGCTTCAAATGCCTTTGTTCTCATAAAACTGTGATTTGATAACAGGTAGCAATCAAATCACTTACTCTCATACTCTTTCAGCTGTCTGTCAATAAAAAACAGAAAAACACATAAATGAGAAGCAGAGCAGCAGAGGACAGAAAACAGCTTTTTCAGTTTTAGCTGACTTTTTTATCCAGTGCAGGTTAAAGATATACTATGCAGGATTTTCCTAAAAAACAATGCACAGACGCATTCAAGTGTAATTCCTCTCAATGATCACTTGTGACCCACTAGAAGTTTGTGGCAGTGTATTGTCTGCAGAGACTCTGCCTTCTTCCTGTATTTTCTTTGTATTTTGCTGGGGCAGGAATGTTCCTGAGCTGTAACCTTTTGGCAGCGGGTGTGTAGCCACCGGCCATGACACCGTTCACGTGAGGACTTTATGAAAAGGTAACAATCAGATCTAAAAATTGTAGACACAGTGCCAAAAAAAGAAATCTGTAAATATAGCAAGGCCAAACACCAAGTGGACAAAGCTTGTTCCAAAACAAATCTGAATCTGAGGTTTGCTTTCAATTTCACTTAACTGACAAGTGCTGAAACAGAGGATGGAGATGAAGAGCAATGTGGAGTTGGAGTTCCATTATCTTAGTTAGCTTGCTAAAGTATAAGCTTTTCCATTACAACAAAGCTACAATAGGACCTCACAGTGTATGAACAAGCCACAGACATGGATGTATTAAGAGAACTGGATACAGTGATAAACATAGGGCCTTGTTTATTCCTACGATAGCTGCTCAGTGGCGCAAAAAATGGTTCAACTGCTGCATGTAAAATTACCCAGATCATCCGGGGGTTATCGGCACTATTTCCGCACTGTGAGGCCCATGGAGCAGGCGCACTAGAGACTTAGCGAGGCCGAGTGCAGCCAAGCGACTAACTTCCGGTTTAGCTCTCCACTAATTTGAATGTAAATAAAATGATTTAATCTTGTGGCTCATCTAGACTTTCCAGATGTTATCAGACCAAATGGGTCAAATCCTGATGGTGAAGGAGTCATTTCATGGGGGAATCATGTAACGAACCCCGAAAATTACAGTACCACTATTTGGCCACTACAAAAATTGGTTTCAAAGCCTGGTGCACTTCCTGGAGACCTGGCCATTGACTGTATGATAAAGATGGACCGTATGACAGCTACCCAAAAGTGAAGCCAAAGTATCTCGAGCACCCCCTATAGATCATAAACCCTGCCCCCTCCATGTTAGGGGATGGGATATGGGCCAGACTAAAAACTCAAAGTACACTTCAAATACAGTGGTGAATTTTTTTTACAATAGAAGGAAGTGGAGATGCGTCGTCCATCGTTACATACAGTCAATGGTAAAATCAATGTAAGTGGAGTGGCCAAGTTTGAATGTACAGTATCCGACAAGTACACCTTTATCATTGATCGGAACAATATGGTATCAGTCAGTCTAACTGCAATGACTGAAATGACACTCCTCCTAACTAAAGTAGGTTACAGCCACCAGTGACGCAAAGACACTGGGCTCACAACAACACATGTAACCTCAACGAAAAACAAAGCTCCTTGATCAAAACCTAATTTGAAGTTTTTCCACTGGAGCCCTTCAGTTTCTGTGCCGTTATTATACAACTGATGTAACTAGCATGTGGCGAACCTTAAACAAAGCTAATGAAAAGAGACGAGATGAAAGCATCGATGAGCAGACTGAGACCGAAGCCTCTTCACATCTGCAGTGTCATCCACTTAACGCTGATGGGGACTTCAGAACAAAAAGATGAGAGACAGAGAGAAAGAGAGCTGGAGGTAATAAGTGAGAGGGAGATGAAAGAGAAGATAGAAAACAGACAAATCAGGGCTAATTTGTGTAGGAGCCCCATCACAATTCACACTGACACTGGTCCTAAAAGGCAGCTGGCAGCCTCTGCCACACACACATGCTTGTTCAGCGGGGGGTTGTGTGCTGCCACTTCAACTGCCCTCCCTTGACCTCTAGTAATGGATTTACTTTTTTAGGCCTCGCGGGTACAAACATACTGTATGTACACACAAGCACACACACAAAGCATATGGAAGTTGCCACATCAGTGAGCCGTTCAACTATCAAAAGAGACACATCGATTTCGTGCCACCGCTGCTATGAGTCTGCACACTGTAGCCAATTACGGGTAAACTGGCACATCTTCTTTCTCTCATTTACAGATCGACAGGCACAGCAGCTATTTTTACCTCTGCATAAAAGCAGAGACTGTTTTCACACTCCGCCAACTGGAACTGTGCCTTTCATTAAGGAAATCTATTTAGAGACGAACAGGGGAAAGAGGCAGAGGAGCGTGGAAAGATGAGCTCTGATTAAATCTTTCAATGAAAATGTTTGAGGCTCTGTCTGTTATTTCATCACCACACAGCCCGCCAGCTTTTTTAATAGAATGGGGCGGGCTGCAGTTTGCTGCTTTCAACTACTTTCACGATCCTGAATCAAGACAACACATTTCAAAATCACCACAAACTGTCATCATTGAGTTATCTCCAAGACTCTGCTGGTGTCAATCACTGCTGTAGAGTTAGATGAGCAGGTCATCAGACTGTGACCTCACCATCTGTGTATGTGTCAATGGCAATTAGCTTGATAAGCACATCAGTATACCAAAGATGTATGGATGTCATTCCTGGGACTCTATCTCTATTAGAGGAGCAGTAACAAGCGCAGAAATAACCATTATAATATTAGCTAGCTAGCTACTTAGCTTCAGCATCAGCATAGGGTTTACTACTAGTGATTTTTTTGTCATGATTTTTATAAATAAAAGGACCATAGTACTTTGAAAAGACATTACACTGAGACAATAAAATGGATATTGTAACTTTTAAACCTTTGTTAATAAAGAAAATCAGCTTTTGTTGTTTGTGCAGCCATCTTGCCGATGACTTCTCAAACTCGGTTAGGAGTGCGACTCTGAAAACCCTGTTTGTAGGTCCATGTAGCCCTTTGCCCTACCCCACTATCCAAACAACAATCATGATACCCTAACCCTAGGCCTGAACACGCAAAATGGAAGGGTAGGACGAAGCAGTAGTGGCAAAGAGTGTATTGGGATTGAGCCTTTGAACTGATGCACCTGAAATGTTATTTTTGGACCTAATAAAAACAGACTTAAAAGCAGCAGCTACAGTCCCATCTGTGACCGCTGTTATGATCTCATTGTCCAAACCTCCTTTTGCTTTTAATGTAGGTAAAACTGACAGGGCGTGGCGAGACATGCTGTATGCACCAGTAAACGCAGCTGAGGGCTCCTTATCCATTAAGTGCCTGTTACCTGGATGGTGGATCATTCATTTGAAGTGCACTTAAAAAAAAAAAAAAAAAAAAGGAGAGCGACACTGAGATGGATGCCAGCTGTGTCGTGCACAGGATGATGAGGCGAGACGGTGCTGTCAGACAAAACGACTTTAAATAATGACCCTCTCTCCGGCGTGGCCACTGAATGTCTAACTAACAAGCTCATTGAACGCACGACAGAAACTCTGGGAAACACGAGTCCCGCCGGGAACAGGTGGCTTCCCCACCATTGAGTTTCTGCTTGTTTTAATTAATGATGGTGGCTGGGCTATTCTAACACCGGACCTCACTGTCATTACTTTAGTTCAGAAGTAACGGGGTAATGATCATAAATCATGCACACAGAGTAAAACCCTCTGGCTAGACGACATTCCTGAAGGATCTGAAAGACTTTTATTTGTGCAGTTAGAGTGAGGAGTTTTGGGATCATAACTTGCATTCAGGGGCTTTTCTATACCACCAAGCAAGAAATTAAGGGGGGAAACACATCCATGGAAAGTATGCAGACATGTGAAAGTGTTTAATCACTAAGCTCCTGCGGGCGCGTGCCTGGGGCATTTCAACATGCCATTGGGAGCAGGCTGTCGACACAAAGGCAACTGTGGACACACACATGGATCCCTCTCTCTATCACACACACACACACGGACACAAGGCCCAGAATCACAGAAATGTTACTGTGCAAGTGCTCCATCTACTTTGAGCTGAGCCATGTTTCCAGTCTGTACACGTTGGGACTTCCAAACTCAGCCTTTACAAGCAATGGGACATCCCCAGTCGCCTCAGATAAAAACTTAGTGTGTTTGCTGTAGGTGTAGCCCTTTTAAAACCACCTTGTGCAAAATCACTCACTGTGCAAAAGTGACTTCAAAACAGAGAGGCCTTCTACGTTCCACCTCTAAGCAAAAATGCTAAGGTACAAGACAAAGAATTCTCGTAAAACATTTCTAATCGTCTAACGAGGAAATCCATCTGATGAGCCTTCCCAGGGAGTACAAAACAAATGTGTTTGGCTCATATCAGGGTACAACCTAAACATGCTTTATATGGTTTATCAGATAAATCCTGGACATTAACTGTGGTACATCCTTAAATCCCCAGAAAAAAACATGAGAAACAGAGACTCCAAAACAGACCTTTTCAGACCTTTATGGATGATACATATTGTATGTAATCAGGCCCCCATGACTGCAGGCTTCCCAGGCTGGGACGTATGTGTGTCTAAAGGACAGACAGAGGCTGGGACACTTTGATTATGAAGGAGAGAGAGGGCAGTGCAGCTGCTATCCTCCTAACAGCATTTCCTCTGCTTCATTAGACCGTCTCTGTCTGTGTTCAGTCCTCATGCTTGTTTCAGGCGATGGGGAACACGAATCAAAGCATTCTGAGGTTTGCTCTCTTACTTCCTGCACGCAGAGGAGGAAAGCACTTATACAGCAACAAAATCCTCTCCGGGGACACAAGAGAGGAGTGAAGGGGAAAGCGAACAGAGCAACGCAGCACTTTGATTCCAGCCCCCGACGGTCTGAAACCCAGAAACTGATAGCTGTATGTACCGAGTTCACACAGGGGCTGGTAAAAATGATATGATGGGGAAGGTTTTGTACACAGCCCAAACTGCGTTAAAGAGGACGGAGGAAAGTCGTAGTCCAAACAAAAAGTGAGAAGATGATCCTGTCTTTTCTTTTCTGTCTTGCTGTGTAAACACTCCTGATAGGATGGGCAGAAATGAATGTGCTCTGCCTTTGACAAGGCAGGGATGCCAGAGTTGATTAACACAAGAGATGCATCATTGTCTTCATCCCTGGGCATCTTATTTTGTCAGTGTTACACTCACTGGAACATTTTCTTCAAATGAATAAGTCACAGCCACTACCAAGAAGGTCAAGTTGTGGCTTAAAGGAAGTTTGGATAAGGTTTAAGAACTGAGTATGCTTGAAAGAAACTAGTCTGAACAAAGGACAGTCCGACCACATCTAAAGGCAAAAATGTTGTGACACTGGATAGGCATGGGAAGACAGTGTCTAGACGCTGTTCTACAATCCGACAAGAACTTCATTTGAAGCATGCCAAAGCTTGTGTTGGTTTGTTGGATGTGTGACGTTGCCCAGCCACCTGGACTAACCCAATCTTTACTCTCTTTACATAAAGGGCCATAATGAAAAGGTCTCAGACAAGCGGGGTCATCCATTAATCGCAGGGTTGGCAGCTCGATCCCCGCCTCCTCCAATGGAAATGTTAAACTGTCCTTGAGCAAGACTGTGAACCCCAGCTGCCCGTTAGGCAAATGTTAGGCCAGTGCCTAAGCCAGCCAGTCGCTGTGTGAGCATGTGTGTGAATCAAGGTTCAGCCTCTGGGGCTGAAAACTGAAGCCAATGTGGAAGTGCCAAAAACTGCAGTTCCTCAAATGGCCACTTGAGGCTGGCTCCAAAAGCTAGTAAATGCCCACTGACCCCATGTTAAAATGCACGAACTTTGAGATGTTTACTCTCCAGTGCAAAAACGTTTTTTTTTTTATCTCTATATGTAATTGCTCTGTTCATGACAACTGTACGGAGGTGAATTTTTATATAACTCATCTGTTTGAATTTCATTAAGGCTTAAAGTTATGCATAATTAAGGGCGTGGCCATTTTGAGTGACAGGAGGGCGCTGTCCACTGACAAGTTGCTACCATAGCATTGACGTTGGTTAGGTAACGTAACCATGGCATAACCCCAATTTCAAAGAGTATAGGCATATCCATGGGTGTTTCTATTTCAGTGTATTTTAAGTTCATGAAAGTTAACTGTAACATTTCAAAAAGGGGTAGACTTGCTAAGGTCCAATTCATAGTTTCCACATCCGTGTGTCCGTGAGGGTCCACATGTCCATGAAGGTCCGTGTGACATAAATGTCGTCATCCACCCATGTCCGTGACGGTCCACACAGACCTTATGTGGACAGCAGCCCATTTCTTGGGGTGTTAATTGAACTATGAATAGAACCACGCGCATGTCTGCATGACTATAGCTGTCTGCAGACGTTCAATGTAGAAAGTATGTCTGAGCCTTCAGGAATCAGTTTTCACAGTCAGTACATTTTGTTTAAATGATTTAAAGCCCAGTTTTTGTTTGCAAAAATTAGCATTAGCATTAGCAGTGTCATGGTTAACCAAGCTGTAAATGTTCTATGCTAACCACGCTAGCAGCTTTTGTTAGGGTTAGCCCCAACCGCTCATATCCAAATATGGTCACTTCTGGCTTCAAAAATCCAAGACAACGACAGCCAAAATGCCAAACTCAGCTTCAGAATGGAAGTCCACAAACCACTGAGTGTTGTCACAGTGGCTATGTCCATTATTTTATACAGTCTATAGTGTGAAAAAGTAAATGACAAGCAAATGCAGTCTATACAGCATCAATCCTGATATTAAGAGGAGTGTCATTTTACATCTGCCCTCTCAAAATGCTGCAAAATAAACCAAGCTACACACACACACACTCAGAGGCACTTCATAGTGTGTATTTGTGCATTAGACAAATAAAAGCCTAAGCCTCACTCTGTTTTCAAGCAGACCTTGACTTTTGTCTGTCATGCAGTAACACAGGTTGCCAGACTGGTTTAAAATGCTTCTTTTCCTCGTCTTTAGTGGCCCATCATTTCTCTTCCTTATTTGCTTCACAGAGGCTGGGGGTCTCAGAGGTCAGCCCCTTGACAAATGGAGTAACTCATTGTGAGGAGGAAGGAGAAAAGGAGAATAAAAGAGTGAAAGGACATTTGTTGCTGCCAGACCGGGCAGCGACCTCACCATTTGGACAAACCCAGGTTTTTTAAGACTGACGTCCACTTGAGGAAATTCAAAGCTGTGCCGCACGCATTAAAAAAGCAGATTGAGAGGCCCACTTAGTGCTTGTCCATAGACTATGCTCCTTCACTACTACACCCACACACACACAGACACACACACACACCCCACACCCGAGCAAGCCTTTCCCGTAATCCCATGGGACCTCAGTCCACCCCTGAAAGAGTGAGCCTGACACGAGCCTCTGACTCAACCCAACATCCACACTGACCCCCTGCACACACACACACACACACACACACACACACACACACACACACAATTCCCCCCCACAGAAAGTAGGGGGCCCCAGGTCGGGCAGGTGCTGTGGCAGCCCTACAGAGTGGTGGCCGTGCATGTATAAGCGTGTATAGATGTGTGTGTATCTGTGTGTGTGTGTCTGTGTGTGATAGTAGGGGGCCCGTTTGCCGTCTGTCAGTCCAACATGCTGCATGCATGATCAGCCAGTCTGTGTTTTTCTTCTCCTGGGGTTTCTTGGCTCTATCAATGTGTGTGTGTGTGTGTGTGTTAGTGTGTGTCTTCGTGCGTCCACGCCCGTATGTTTCTTTTACAAGATCGGTCTGACTGATGGATCAATGCATCTAGGATTATGTATCACCCTAATTGCATTATCAGGGTCAGTGTCAGCAGACGACACACCCACAGCCTCCAGTGTCCTCCCTCTCATCTGATGTTCTCGCCTCCGCAGGGGTTTGGCTTGATGAAGCCGCGGCCTGGTTACATGTTATGCCATGATTGTTACCCAGCAGGCGAAGGATTTAAAGCTACACTAAGCAAGATTTTGATCTAAAAATACATTTGTCTAATCAGCCTAAATCACAAACTGGGGCTGAAGGAGAGAAGATGGAGCTTTCTCCACCAGCTGAGACCTGGCAGTTTCACGTCATTTAGCTAAATCAAATTCTGGTTTCGATTATGTTTACCCACAGGGAGAAACAAAGACAAGCAGGGATGGTAAACATGAGCGTGAGAAGTTAAACATCATGATACATGATTTCTGTGTACTGGAGTTAAACATTTTCTGACAGCTAGCTCTTAGTGCCAGTGACATAATTTCCTGGTGCAGGTTTAAAGGGACAGTTCACCCCCATATCAAAAATGTATATTTTCCCTCTTACTTGTTGTGCTGTATATCAATCTAGATTGTTTTGATGTGAGTTGGAGATATCGGCCATAGAGATGTCTGTCTTCTCTCCAATATAATGGAACTAGATGGCACTCGCCTTGTGATGCTCAAAGCACCAAAAACTCAACAGCAATGTCTCTTTCCACAAATCATGGCCCACTTACTGAAGATAATCCACAGACCTTGTTGTCAGCAGTTTTTGTGTAGGAACTATTTTCTGTCTACCAGACTAGACTTGCCAACCGTATCACTGCGGAGAAAGAAGCGTGCATCTACTGCTAGCTCACCTAGCACCACTGTGTTAGCTAACCTTACAGCTCAGCCGAGGAGGACACCATTTATGTTGACATCTTCCACTGTCACAAGCAAGAGCCTCTCGTCTATGAGGACATGAACACTTCCTTTTGCGCTGTAATGTGATTGGTATAAAAAGAAATAGTTCCGAAATGAAACTGCTCACAACAAGGTCTGTGGATTATCTTGAATAACCAGGTCATGATTTCTACAAAGAGACACTGATGTTGAGTTTTTCAAATGTATTTGTAAATGTGTTTTTCAAAGGTGTTTTAAAAGCCACAAGCCGAGTGCCATCTAGTTTCATTATATTGGCGAAACCACAGACATCTCTACAGCTGATATCTCAAACACTCGGCAACTCACACCAAAACAATCTAAATTACTGAATAGTACTGGAGGTAAGAGGAAAAATACGTATTTTTGATTTTTGGGTGAACTGTCCCTTTAAGTCACTTCCCATTATTGGTAAAGCCAGTGTTAAAGCATGGTTATAATGTCAAGGCCATGATACATGGACAAAATCGGTAAAAGTCACGTCATTATAAGTAATTTATAGGCATGTATTACATTAAAGCCCTAAATATTTTTCACATAAAGTAACTTTATTCTGTTTTCGAGTTCCCACTGATGCTTATGATGCAACATTTCATTTAAGTTCATCAAAAATCTTCTCCATGTTTCATGACCTTTAAGCAGGACAATGCAGCGTTTCATCTGGCCAACACATCTGTGCCAGTTCAAGCCAATAATAACAGACATTAAGCCAGAGGTTATCCACGGGTCACTCACACAGATGAGCGTCTTCGAAGACAACACTGCTCCACAATGAGTGAAACATGCATATGGTGAGAGGTTCAAGCCACTGTAGCTTGAGGTACATACCTTGTCAAACAGAGACTTCCATTGCTGAGACAAAAGGAAAGAGAGGGGAAAAGTGATGGAGTGAGTGGAAGAGATCCAAAGGAAGAAGGAAAAAAAATCTCAGAAACAGGTGCATGAGTGGAGAAAAGCACCTGTTTGGAAATGATGAGACTTGGCCAAAAGGACTTCCCTGTCTGTGCGCATTTGCCTTAATTGCAGTCTTGAAATCCCATGCTGTTATTATCTGATCATTGTGCTCAATGAGCCACAGCAAAAGATAATAAGGTACCAAAGTGTGGATCATTATGTGTAAGGGGTTTCTTATAGTAGGCTATTTGGATGTTTGAGACAACTAATGGAGCAAGAGAGCTGTGGGTGCATATGTGAGAGTGTGTGTGTCCCTTTGAAAAAAAATCACAGTAATATTCCTAGAAGGGGTGTGCTGTGTGTGTCTGGTGGCTGCCTTTACTTGTGTGAAACTCAGCATTTTAAATCCAATCTGATATCACCATAAACCTCCAGTTGTGCCATGACATTTTAAAATACATTTATGCTATGACATTCTGCTTCATGAAATCAAATGCATTGGAAAATTTTGGACCAGTGCAAAGGAAAGTTGGGGTCCTGCTGCGTAAGTGCAAACATGTGAAAAGGTGCACTTGAGGTCCCTCTGTGCTGTGTGTAGACTTACGTCCTCTGGGGCCACGGGGAGGACGTCGGTGCTTTCCAAAACCTCGATCTCCTCGCCCTCCGCGTTGGACGCCACCGCCGGAGAGGAGTTCACAGGCGCCTCCCGGGTTCCGCCCGTCATCCTCGGGCTGCTCTTCTCCATGCACCCGCGGAGAGCAGCTTCTCAGTCCTCAGGAATGACTCCACATAGTTTAAAATCCCATTTCGCTCCTTATGTGCGCGTCAGCAACGACAGAAAGTAAGAAAGCGGAGCATCATGCTCGCTTGCGCATCCCTTTGAGACTGATCACTGTTGGATTTTGGGCAGTCAGATGAGTCCAGGTGAAATGATAGATACCAGTTAATTAATATGTCCCCAGCGCACTTCTTCCACCCAGACAGGGCAAACAAATCTGCATCCGTAAAGAAAAAGTTGATTTGGGGATAGTTTAGTGATAGTTCTGGGCTGTGCAGTCCCTTTGTGGTGTCACACCACCGTCCACAACATCGTTAGTCAGCAATGACAGGGGTTTGCAGAGCTGGAGAGGAGCCTGGATTTTGTCCGCCACGAACAGAGGCAGCGGTCCAAGTTTGTGAAGCAGGGGGGGACGCACATTTACAGAGTCTCCTCACTTTGAGAGATGCGACGCAGCAGCAGAGCGCGGATCCATCTGAAAGAAATAATGACATCATCAAACACTGAACGACAACATGAAAGGCAGGACAGAGATGACAAATCGGACTGGATGACGCACAGGTCTCATATGGCTGCTCCATCCAGGGGAGCGGGTGAAACTCGACTAAAACCAGCGCGGGCACCGCCACATGGTAGACTCAAGAGAGAGAAGTCCAAGCAAAGTGCCCAATTTTTTGGTGCGTCATGATACCTGGCACGCTGCTTCTCTGCCGGTCGGCGGCGCAGAACGGGGACAGCCGTCTGCTCTCTCCGCCGCGTGCCGACGGGAAGCTTCAAAGAGGGGGGTGGGACTCACCGACCGCCTCCGCTGGGATGGTTGGTTTAGCTCCGGGAGACGCCGGGACTCTGCTCCAGCCGCATGCGTCCCTCCAGGCACACAGAGAGAGATGGAGAGAGAGGGCGGGGGTGGAGAGAGGGAGAGAGGGGAGGCAGGGAGAGATTTGGCCGGCGGTGAGGAGGGATCACCAGCCACTCCGCCCGGGGGTTTCGAGGAACTCCGGCTCCCTGAATGAACAGCTGGCTGTCACTGGCTCCCTGGCTCAGAGGCTGTAGGTCGTCTGTGGCATGACGCTGACATGTAGTAGTTGTGTAATGATATGGTAATTTACTACACCAGTGTAAGTGTCAATAATGTGACCCTATCAGATGCCTCTTTTTTAGTAAAAGAACCATTTATAAAGCCTTTATAAGCATTGACTAATGGTAAATCATCTGTCAGTGCTTAACAGATCAGTGAGGCGCCATTAACAGGAGGATGAGAAAAACCCTCTGCATAATCCTTTCTGTTTGTTATAAATGTTGGTAATACATTAATAAAGGGACATGAGTTTGCAGTTATATCTAAATTAGTCATAAATAGCCTGTATTTCTTAACAATGATTCATCAAATTTTCAGTTGAAAATTAATAAATAGGTAGATTTAAATAGGCAGGTACTGTTAAATGGTCCATGGAAGTGGTTTTCCTAAAAAATTAAAGAGCTGAAATGACAGTAAGTGGCTAAATAAAGTGGCTTGTTACTGATCTTTTAGCATTAATTAAAAAATAATCATTAACAACTACATTTTTGTCAACTTTAATGTGTTATATGAGGTGCATTTAGAAAGTGGTTAAAGAGGTAAAACATTTTTATTACTTTTTTCTCTTTATTCATTTCGCAGTAGGGTTCAGAGGCAGAGTGGAGGGTGGCCCTGAATGTTTTCTCAAAATCCCAGAATCTTTTAGAGTTTTTAAAAATACCTTCAACCTTGTGTCATTCAGATAATAATAGCCTGTGCCCTGTTTATCCTACTCTGTTATTCCCTAAAGAAACCTAATATAATAGAGTTATTTTTCCAATGTTGGCCTAGTATTCAGTTCAGAGTATTGAAGGCCACATTTACTTGGCATTGTTGGGAATCCTTGATTTGCAACTGATCCTTCACTCAGCCCCGCCCCTTCGTGATGGTGCAACTAACTGCACTTCCTGAAGAAATATCAAATTTTGGGGAAAACGAAAAAGAGATTTCAGAGAGAAGCAGACAGGGGGGGTTAAAGGACATATCCAGGATGTCAAACTAACTCAGCAGCAAGAGCAGGTTAAAAATATAACTATACAGATCACAGTGTAAAAGTGAACCATCACATCACTGGCGATCGAGACATAAGTCAACGAACATAAAGGGAAACTTCGCCGATATTGAACCAGCTGTGTGTCATCACAGTGTGTGCAGATGAATGGTTTTTGGCTTCCCACTGTGCCGCTGCCAGTGCCTGGACCTCATAGGGGGGAACTCCAGGGGGGAGCTAAACACTATTCATCTGCACACACTGCAATGTCAAACAGCTGGTTGAATATTGGCAGAGTTTCCCTGCTTCCCTTCACTGATTCCTGTACAGCAGGGTTTTCATGGTCTGATTTTGATTTTGAAACTAGGTTGAAATGTATATCTCCTACATTTAGCTGGAAATCCACAAAACCAGCCTAAAAATTAAGAAAATCTGAAAGGACAGCATGAGAGTCTATGGGGCACAGTTGTGTTGTGAGACCCTCGACGGAGCTGGCCGACGCTACGCTATGATACGCCAGTCTGCATTCAAGGAGCAGAACTCAGTAAAGAGTCAGTTAGAGCAGCACAGACAGATTCAGATTTGTCAGCGAAACATTCATTCATTCATTATTATCATAATATAACAAAAATAAGTTTAAAGATTTTTAATGCTGTTTGTGCCAACATTCCTATCCTGTCTAACTTTGAGGTGGCAGGAGTGAAAATGAGTCATCCTCAACATTTGTTGTGTTATGATCTCAGAATGATGAAGACAGTTGTAGAATAGTTTGATACAAAATAGGATGCTCTACAGGATGATTTCTTTTATTTGGTAACTATCATGGTTTTCCCAAATGATGTGCAGGTTTTTAGGCATTCTACTGTATTATATCAAATGTCTTGAAAAGTAGTGCGTATAGCTGCTGTAAATCTCCCTGAGGTACCATGACGCTGGACCCCCCCCCCCCCCCCCCCCCCCCCCAGGGTTAGGCTGTGCTGAGAATGTTTACAACATCTGGCTCCAGCCCTGGTGAGGTTCATTCACATTTAATGCAATCTCTTCTCATGCTATAAATACTAATTCATCATGTCCCACAAAGCAGCAGAAAGTCTGAAATGCTTAAACGCTCAGAAAGAAGGGAGTGTCCAAGGTTGTAAATTCCATTTTTTTTAGGGAATTTAAACTGCTCTCTCAGAATCTGCTGCCGCAATCACCCAAATGACTGAGCCCCATTTCATACAAACACCCACCTATTACCTCCTGAGACGTCAAACAAAACTAATAGCTGGGTGGAAGCCATGTATGAGGAGAAATGATGTGATGGCGGTGTGGTCTGCAGTGTGTAGGTTGATCAGTATCCTTCTAGTGAAACTCCCCCAGGTACAGTATGTGATAGCATTGCCATGGAAACAATATGGCCAGTTGATATTTTTAACCCTAGGGGTCTTTTCCTGACTCCCACACAGCAGCGTTGGGTTCAAGTTGGAGTCAGATATCTTGTTAAAAAACAGACCCGGGACTCACTCTGTATCTGTGGTCAGCTGCATGGCCACATTTTCAGACCCTGTAATTTCATGTGGTCTTTTGTGGACAGGAAACAAGATTTATGGGAGGTACTGATGCCTCATACACACACTAACAGCCTTAAAACTATTCACTTCTACCTCTCACATACTGATACTTATGAAAACACAGAAAAACTAATGTGCAGTATTACAGAGTGTAACAGCACTTAACAACTCTGTATGAAGACAATGAATAATAAACTTTCAACAAAATGTATTGTTTGTCTCACAGTGACTAAAATGAACTAAGGACATAAGTTAATGAATAAATAAACCATGTAGTAATCTCCCTAGGACATATCACATCCAATCTTTCATATTACCAAGGCGTGAGGGGAATTATTGTCTCGTTAGCTGCAGGCGCCAATGGGAATTTCCATTAAAAGCAGCTAATTGGACAAAATAAGCTTTGACGCGGCAGCTTTCGCAAGTCATGCGCCAACTTGGGCTGAGGAGCTGTGACACGAGAGCGAGATGAGGGAAGAGAGTGTGAACAAAAATGAGAGTGAGAGAGACAAGACACAGCAAGAAAAACACCTGCTAGTGGGAGAACTTAGCTCATGTATAAATTAGCAGCTGGGGAGGATTGCTTTCTTTTCACATGAGCGTCTCTCTTGAAGATGTTTGCAGGCACTAGCTGATCTTTGAGCCAGAGGTCCCCAACCTCTTCTGTCTGACATACCCTCACAGCCCCTTACTGATGAACTCAAGTGCCCTTTCATCTACACTATCAGTGAGTTTCCATGTGTGTCCACGTGTATTGATGTGTGTGTATTCATGTGTATTGTCAAGTTTGTGTTAAGCTGGACATTTCTGTCTACTTTTAGGAATTTCAGCTGTTCATATTGTAGGCTACTTTAAGCTAACTATTTCAATCATTTATCAATTACTTTTAGCTCTCTCCTGCTCCTCCTCCAACATTACAAGAGATTGGTAAGGGCTACCTTTGCAGTTGAGATAGTAGAACAGACTGAGATGGGCGTTTTAAATGCAGTTTGAATTGTAACAATCTGTTCAGCCACTGTGGAGCTATCAGTGTCTAAAGTCAAGAAAACTGTCTTGCCCACAAATCTGCCAGTTTCAAAGAGTATAAAGTCAGTAGACTCTAAGCTGTAGGTGGGCAACTTCAACATATTGACCCAGGCAAACATACATTGAACATTTGACCTGGAAAAAAAACATATTGCTGAAAACATACAAGCCTTTGAAAGGTCTCCTCATAGTACAGGTTATTTTTTTTATTGCTAACATGCATGGGTCAAAACTGAAGTCACATTATCAAAAGTCTTCACAGTCAGCAAAACAGAGGTCTTCGTGGATCAAACTCCAAATCATTTTCCATTGCTTTCACACAAAATGCATTCAGCACATTTTTCAATCACTGCCCTCAAAACTGCTAAAACCTTTTAAAAAAAAAACAACAACTGAAGACTTTGAAAAAGTGGCCTCAGTATTGACAGATGCTTGTTAGCAACCTAAGAACACTGTGAGAGGAAACTGAGCTGGGCAACATGCTGTAGATACACTCTCCCATTTCAGTCATTTAGTATCAGTCAATTACTTTTACATAACTATTTCAACTATCACTAATGAGTTGTAACTACACTGCTTATCTATTACTGTTAGCTAACTACTTCAACTGCTGATCTGTCACTTTTAATGAACTATTTGAGCTGTTTATACATTTTAACTTTCAACTTCTCTGCTTGCTCACTTGCAAAGTCTTTATTCACTCCCAAATGCAAGAGTGGCAGGCAGGTGTAAACGCTGATGCAATATGTGTACAGCCTGTACACACACCAAGGAAACTGCAGAAGTGCTCCCCAAGATACAAGTACATATGGTTGGGAATGCTCTGAGGAAAGGCCTTGATGTCCTCTTTGTGTCAAACACACACACACAACTTTAGATTATTTACAGGCTTCAACAGAACATAGGCTGTACCAACTTCACTTTTTAATGGTTAAATAGGAGTTCTCATGCAGCACAGTGTCTGGCTGTCTCACATAATTACAGATACTCATTAGAGAGAACCAGTGGTGCCTTAAATGTCCTGACAAAGCAGCTGCACCAGAAAATTCAGCTTCAGATGTCCACATGCAGTGTTTCTCAAAACTATATGGATTTAACAACCCCAAGATGAGTCTGGGGCCTTTTAGTGTCTCTTGAGTAGCCCTGGGTATACTGCTTGATTTAACACAATTTCAGGTTCTGCTTTTAAGAAAGTTTGTGGGTTAGTAAGTCGTTCTGAAGTTAGGTCTGGAGGAGATAAAAAAAAAATTCAAGGTCAAGACTTTGAATAAACCAAATAATCCTCTCTGCCACATGCTTCACGAAGTCATACTGCCCAGTTGGTTCAACTGAAGCAGCTCCACAATAATATGCTTGAAGAAATGATTTTTGTGAAACACGAGGTAAAACAGGTACAACTGCAGATGTAGCAGATTCAATTTTAAATTCACCCACATTGTTTAATAGTGTGTGTGAATCGAAACATGCTTTAAATACCATCTATGTGGGATAAATCCATTAGTAGCCCAATACCAAAAAGCCGCTGTGAAGACCCAAGGGTGATATTACATTAAAGAGGGATCACATTAACGAGCAGTTACTTGATGAGAGGCTTTCATCTGGAGACACGAGGCCCATTTGTTGAAGAGCATGGGTTTCATACATCGAGGTGAACTCTTGATCATATCTTTATACTGTGCTGGAACATTAATGCAGTAAGATAATGATTCTATATTTAAGCCATACAAGCATTATGTTTGTCAAAATTAATCATGATGCATCTCCTATTTACTGAACAGACTCACCTCACCTTCTGCCTGATGTCACCCTGATCCATCTCCTCCTGCAGACTGTCTCATTATGGAAGCTAGTGTATTTTTCTAATCACATGAACAGACTTGAATCAGTTTCACACTGCATTTTAAAACATACCTAACAAGGGAGCCACTCAATTTGGCAGCAAATTTTATCCAGGTGATTTTTAAGCAATGCTGCCCTCTTGTGTTTAAGTAAATTCCTGCTTTCATATCATTTCACACTTGTTCTATACAATCTGAACCTTTCTCAATACAAGCTATCACCTTGTCAGGACAGGGCAAAATGAAGTTGCGTGTCATGGGATATCAGAAACAAAAGCCTAACAATAATGATGCGTGATGCTGCAAATAACTGACAGTCTCCTTGTCAGTAATTAAAGAATGCCGTCTGCATCATGCTCATTACAACACACAATCCTTGACTGCCCCCCAGCTTTCTCAGAAATACACAAGAGACAAAGTACCTTAATATATTGGCGGAAGCTCACCTTACAGCCCAGTCGCCAGAGGAAAAATATCGGCAATGTACATTTCTGCAAACCACAAATATGTCACATTTTGACATTTCATACAGATCTTCTATAGTGATTTAGTACATGAGCTGACTTTGTCATCAGGAGGTGGAGGGGATGGTAGATGGCGTGACACCTCGGCAACACACCTGCCAAGCTGCAGATCACCTTTCGAGACAAACAACAAAACCGATAGCGAGTCATTGCTGTGTTTCCAGTGGATTTTTAGCCACCAAACATGGGTGATTTTAGCAAGTTGTTGCTGCTTTTCCAGCTGGGCTTGTGCCCCCCAAACCTGGGTATTATAAGTCAAAACACGATCTTTTCCTCACTATAACCAAGTGTATTTTGTGCCTAAACCTCACCACACGTTCACCACAGCGTATCCACCACATAATGTATACATGGTTTGCAGAAACATACAATGCCAACATTTTTTCTGATGATTGGGTTGTGCCTATCTATTGCAAAGTGAAAAGAAATTTCATCACACCAGATGTAATAGAGATATTTATTTATTGTAAACTTTTGGAAAGGCAGGGCTGAGTGAATACATCAAACTGAACCTTGTGGCAAGCAGTTACATTTTCAAGTAAATCAACATTGGGAGCCACGTTACTGCATCTTTTGCGATCAGGAGAAGTGACCTGGAATCACAACGGCCAAATCATTGTCAAACTTCACAATGACTCAACTATTCTCTGTTCAGCACTCCTGTCAATAAACATCATTACTATAATCCCTGGCCTTTTTGGGGGATGGAGAGCAATGTGGAGAAGTCGGCCTTGTCATTCTCTTGTATAGTAAGTCTTTAAACACTGGAATGTGGTCGGAAATTTTGAAGCATGCAAAACACAAAATGTAGAGAGTGGTTGTAAAGAGTCGATTTTAAATATCTTATCACACTAACACACACATACACACACACACACGCATGAGCTGATGGATAAAGTGACAAAACTTGGGAAGACAGGAGAGAGCGCAGCAGAACCTTTACACATTCACACCCACTGATCAAACACCAACCTGCTCAGATGTACAAACATTACAAAAACTGTGCATCCAAGCATTTGGCCCTGAAAGGCAAACCAACATCTGTCAATGTGAATATTCAATGCTAATGTTTGTATGAGTTCTAACCAGGCTGTGAAGCTAATACCTTTGCATTCAGTTTTTTGAGTGTGAATCGTTTCTGACAAAGACAAAGAAATGTACAGTTTACTAGATTATATACACTATTTACAGACTGTTCAGTCTAATAAAAGCATCAATGTTATTGCAAACCTCTCATATCACAACCCCTATCACAACTGACACCAAGTTCATTTCAATCAGCAAGCAACCAAAAAATAGCTATACATGTAACTCACTACGGTTCGCTATGGCTTACCCTCATTTTTTATATAAATATAGATTTATTACTTTGCAAAAAACTTGCAAATAAACAAATTAAGCAAATTAGCAATTTTGGTACAAAATTAAATATTTTTCTATTTTATTCCCGAGAGCAGAATTTCACAGTGGAATGAAAACGCAAAAAATAAATGTTTGCTAAGGTAAGCCTTCACACTTTTTTCTTTGCCACCAAAATATAACTTTTTTTTTCATTTGGGACCCATTAAAGGGATAGCCCACCCCAAAATTAAAGAATACATATTTTTCCTCTACCTGTAGTGCTATTAATCAATTGTAGATTGTTTTGGTGTGAGTTGCAGAGTGTTGGAGATACCTGCCATAGAGACATCTGCTCATGAATGAGAGGCTTGTGACATCATGTGAAGTAAACATTAATGGCATCCTCCTTGGCTGAGCTATAAGGTTAGCTAGCTCAGTGGTGCTAGGTGAGCTAGCAGTAGATGTAAGTGTCCTTCTGCATGGTGATACAGTTTGTGAGTGTAGTTTGTTAGAGAGAAACTAGTTCTACATGAAACTGCTCTGTGGATTATCTTAAGCAACCAGGTCATGACTTCTGGAAAGACACATTGCTGTTAAATTTTTCAAACGTATTTTTTGGCGCTTTGAGCACCACAAGGCAAGTGCCATCTAGTTCCATCATATGGAAGAGAACGCAGACATCTCTATGGCCGATACCTCAAGCACTCGGCAACTCACACCAAAACAATCTAGATCGATAAACAGCACTACAGCTAAGAGGGAAAATATGTCATTTTGATTTTAGGTTGAACTGTCCCTTTAGGATACAGAACCAGGACACATTTTCAATAGATTAAATACCAAGTGGGTAAGCCTAATGCTGTGACAGGTCAAAATAGCTCTATATGTACCATGGGGTGAAGAAGGTTGTACCAGGGTGTCCCGAGGATCACCGTGGTTTGAGCAGCACTCTGTACATGGCAAAGCCCAGCACTGCAAACACCGTGGCCCCGACACTTGCTCTGAGCCAGAACGTCGAGCTCTTCAGGTCTGCTTGGCTTACATGTCTGCTGAACAGAGAGAAGCAGAAACAGAGAGGTAAATACAGAGACAGGGTGAAAGGAAGGACAGTAAAGAGATAAAGAGACGAGGTGTTGCTGAGAAGGATGATGTCAAAATAAATAACATGTACGTAAAGAAAATAAGAATGAAATGACAGAACAGGGGTGCAGCCTTGAAACATCGATATATATGCTGGAGAAAAAGTCAGTCAAACAGATGAGGGACATGAAGGATTGTAGTTATGACATGAGAAGACAGGAAAAGAAATCAGCTTTGACATCTCTGTTAGATGAGACGGCTGAGCTTCAGTGACATGAGCAAAGAAGACAGCAACAAGGAAGTTGACACCAACCGAATGACAATGGGACTCAGATCAAAACAGAAAAGTACATGCTTTCAATTCAACTGTAGTACAGACGCTCACAAGCAATATAAAAGAAGGCGGACAGAAAATGAAGATATCAGAATGGTTTCTTAGATGGAAAATGACAAACTCAAAGGACTCTGACAGCATCAAACAAGAGGACAGGAAAAAAAATATAGCGGGAAATTATGATAGAGAAAATGCAAGTGACTGATTATCTAATTTCAGGGCAACTGTTGGCTAAAGATATAGTTTTGCAAAGAAAATGAGGAGAAATGAACAGGAAAAGCTTGAGGCAATGACGTCGACAAAGTGAAGCGATCAGAGGTAAAGACAGGGTTGTAAAAGAGGTAAAGAGAACCTTCGGAGTACAACAGCGTAGAGTTTGGCCCTGACCGTCTGCAGCAGCTCAGAGTTGAGGAAGTTCTGACACATGCAGAAGGTGCACCGGTTACAAGTGCACATACAGCGCAGCCGGGCGTGGCTGAGGAGAGATATGGGGAAGACAAACACCAACACCACAGTTTATATATCAAACACCCAAAGAGGAGGAAAGGTAGAGCTAAAAGATGCCACCACCATGAAAGGAGTAGCTTGTGGCTCATCACCTGAGAGCCAGAATCCATAAATGACAATAAAATAGATAAACCTTACTAAAATGAGATGCAATGGGCTTATTTAACTATTTGGAAGAAGGAATGAGGTGCACTTTAACTTTAACTTATTATTGTTGTGATCCTGTCAGAAATCATGTGTATTACAGCCCCTTTAAACAGTAACTCCAACTAGGAATATAAGTAATTTTCACAAAGCGAAAATACTCTCCTCCTGCAGGAGGTTGTAACAAATATTTGTTTAGACTGAAACACAACTGAATCTTAGAATAGTAGTTGACTAGGCTGTGGATTATACACATGTAACTATGTAACCGTGTGGTGTTCAGAGAGGCTCTGTGTGTCGACAGCGACACTGTAACCTGACTGACTGCAGGAGTGTGAGCCTCTGGGAGAGATCAACGCAACTGCTCAGTAGGGAAACCCGCCTACCCACAGTGCAAAACACTGTGGCATCAGACTTGAAAGCAACAAATCCAGAAGGCAGTGAAGTGCATTAATGTGGACTGAAGTACATGGTGTGTGACACTGACACTGACACTGCAGAGAGTAGGAGCAACCCCAAGGGAGCAGGTTTATCCTGAGGCATGGAGTAAAGGCACAGACATCACACGCAGTAAAGCTTTAAATTCAAACTGTAAAATGATAAATAAGGTGGACTGCAAAGTCAAACAAGATATCACATCTACCAGTTTCAGACAGGGTTTCCTGACAATTATGAACAAGCTGCAGAATTGAATCTCACAATGTACAGGAAACACTAATTAAAACTGACTATTAAATGACTATTAAATGATTAAAAGACAACTCTGTCTATTTAAGAGCAGCAAACAAGCACTCAGTGACTGAGCAGCTTCATCACCTCAGGCCATACAAAAACAAATGTTCAGATGATCTGTCACTGAAAATTTACAGGACCAACTGGCTAGTGCAATTTTCCACAGACCCAGGGGGCTTAAAAAATGTATCATGTGAAGACATAGGCAATTATAAAACACAGGCCCTCTGTAATCTTTTGAACAAAATTGCAATGCAGCTGCAGTTACCATACTGCAACTCCTTTTTTTACACTCTTAGGGAGCAAAAATGAAAAGTCATCATCTGGTAAATGATGATTTGCACTAACCGTCATATCCTAACATTACAGTTTTTCATTAGCTGGTAGGTTTACCAACAAGACACAACTGCCTAAAACCAATACAGTAAAACACTGAAGTCCTGCAATAAATCCTACCTTGATGAAAGATAACCTTTTCAGTTTTTATTAAAACTGTTGTTCATATCAATGAGGGTATGGTTACTAATAGGGGTGGGAGAAGAAATCGATACGGCAGAGTATCGCAATATTTTTGTGTGGCAATACTGTATCGTCACACAGCGCTAAGTGTCAATTTTTTATTATTTACATAATCAATATGATAAATACATTATTGATTAAACTTTTGGTAGCCTACTAGAATAATGTATTCCAATGCTTTTTCAGTCCAACAGGTGCAGTTTGCGGGTGTGATAAAAAATTTCAGCTCCAAATACACTAGTTGGATCCATTTAAATGACTTGTTAGTAATATAGTAAAATTAGTAAACTCTGCCACCATTTGCATCACCTAGTGTGCAAAAAACAATAAGTGCATGTTTAACAAATCTAGAGCAAGTGTCTCCATACTTACGGGTACATGGCCATAGTAGTAAGTTTGGTGTAGATGTCTCTGCTGGGTGCTGCTGCTGTGTTACAGGTGAAGGACTGGGGAGGTGGCATCTTATGCCTCCTACAGAACTCCAGCGGACTGCAGCCGTACATCTGTTTAATCTCTGGTAGATCTGACTTTGCCGCTATCATCATACATGGAGTCTTGCTGTCCATGAAGTATTGCTGAGGATGGAAAGAGAGGGTGATGAATGATCGAGGTGAAGATTAGAGATGTGTGCGATTAGTAGACCATCCCTAAGTAAAATGTTATTTGTCTTTTGATATAATGCACACACCTTGAAGACTTTGGCGCAGTATTCAAAGGAGTACGGGTTGCTGACATCATAGACCAGGCAGACAATGTCACAGGCCAGATCAGCATCAGACAGGTAGTCGAAGTCAGGGAACACTTCATGAAGCTGAGAGGAGAGGAGGAGGAGAGGAGGGGAGACAGTTAGAAGAACACTGCTAAGTTTCAATATTAGTCACCAGTGAGATAATGTATCACTGTAGTCAGCTCTGGTGGCCTGGTTTACTACAGACATTAGGTGACATTTTCTGGCATTTATGGATGGTGAAACAACTGCAGGGAGAGTTTGTCTGGCTTTAGTCTTGCCACTTTATTCTCTCTACTTCTGGAAGCAGAACTGTAGCTCAGCAATAACAGCTGAGATTGGATATAGTTTGACCAGCAGGACTTCTTATTAAGATACACACAGGATATGGATTACTGCAGCTTTTACAATACGCTGTCAGGAATTAAATGTACTTAAATAAAGCAGAGTCTCCTGTTGGGGATGTTCAACAAAGAGAAGCACATGCTGCTGTTTTAATGATGCAGCAGCATCATGAGCAGCTATAAAGACTGAACCACACAGGAGCATCTGTACTCCAGTTGTTACAGAAACCAAGTCACTGTGCTGCAGGGTGTTTCAGTGTAGACACCAGCACAGAGGGAGTGCCAACAGAAAAAAGTGCACTTGATGTGTTAAGTGCTTGAGTAAACGAACACTATGTTTAAACAGCGCTAGCAACGTGACACTATTTCAACTATTGTGGTTGATTTGCTAAACATATCTGGCTTGAAGAAGTGTTAATATGGGGTTCTATACAACTAGCCATATTTCAATTATGTGTTTCAACACAGTTGGCTTTGCATTTGCTTTTATAGGTAAGCAGTGCAATGCGAATGATTTTATCAAGTAAGTAGAAATGCTTGCTTGAGAGGAGCATTGGGTGAACGTGATAAGAAGCTTATATAAACAGCAAGGTAAGCACAGCCAACGTCAGGCTGGGCTGGCTGGCCTGTCACAGCTGACCTCATAATAGTGATGCATAGAAATAAAAAAATATGTCTTTTAATAAACAGAATAAAATTATTACATAAAACTTAAATGAACTTCTTTTAGCACTGGAAAAGCTACATTATACACGAGTTGTGATTTAAAAAAAAAAAAGTAGTATTATCGGAGTTTTTGTAACTCACAAGAAGGTATTTCTCCTGTCCGTAAACATAGGTTGTGCTGATGGCATAGTAGGATCTGTGCTCCTCTCTAATTGTTTTTTGGCGCTAAGAGGAGAGAAGAGAGGAAACATCATGTAAAAGCAGATCAGGACATGAAACTGACTGTAAACTATAAATGCATGCAGTAATGAGAAACAGTTTGTCAGTTGATACTATCCAATATTTGCAAGAGATACTGTACAGTACAAGTGTAATCTGTTTCATTTAAATCTGGAACACACTGTGAAATTGTGAGGGCAAAGTGTATTCATCATTGCTGGTGCTGATTTCTGTTTACCATGAGGTTTCGACCCAGGAAGGCTTGGAGGAAGCCGCTCTTGCCGCTGCCAATGTCTCCGAAGACATTACAGCGGAAGACGCTGCGCTGGGTCTGCTTCTTCTGCAGGTCAATCTTCTTATCTCTGGTCACTGCAGGGGGGAAACCACACACACACAGGCATCAGAGGATCAGTTCAGACTGCGGCTCAACACAACACATGCCTGCAGTCAGTCGGCAGCAGCATTCAGAGTCAACTGTTGCTTTAACCGTCCAATGGTTGCTGTTATGATGGTGTTGATTTACTTTTGTGATTACTGTCACAGTGACTGTAGGGTAAAATAGTTCAATGACACATACGAGGATGAGCTAATGATACTGAATAATACTCATGTTTAAACATTATGATGTATGAATGTATATGACAAGAACATATTGTCATTTTTGTGGGAGTGCAATCAACTTTTACATGTGTACAGATTTACAACTGAATAACAAAAAGAAGATGCGATTGTGTGATTCACCTGTAATTCCTGCTGCTTGGGACTCCTGCTCAGCAATTATTGAGTAACCAAGGTAACCCAAATACTCCAGGCATCGTTGGACATCCAGATATGTTGTTAACCTGAACAGACATAGGTTAAAGGCAAAAGAAATATGTACACGCAGACAGGGAAATACTTGTACATTGGTGTTTTCCTAACAAAAATGATGAAAATAGTTAATAAACTACAAAAAAAAATGTTGAAGGCCAATATTTGCAGAATTCTAAGTAAGTTTGATACCTAGCCCTAGTAATGGTGGCACAAGTTTTATGTCTTTAAACAAATTAAACAACTGATGGCATCTTTGCACCATCTTTTCAGCCCATTCAGCTCAGTAGCTACATGTGAGACACAGTATCTTTTTAATACCACCACCAAAGGACACCAAAGTGAGAAATGTCCCGATTCCACACATACTGGCATTAACTTAAAGCTTCTGTATGCTACATTCAAAGCATTAATACAGCAGCAAACCACAATTTGCTTTGAGAAGATATAGTGGAGTAATGACCTCCCATGCCTCTCTTTGTTGTAATCTGAGCTTCTCTGTGGTTTGTTGAGGTAAGCTGGTCCAGCCCTACACGCATATTAGTGCATATGTCTGTCCCACTGGCTACCTCATCAGCACTGCTTTGCACTGCGCTCATACTGCGGATACCACTGGTATCAGTACGGCAGCGCTGTGAAAGCGTAGTGCCCACCATCTGTTTCCCCCGTGGTTCACACAGTTAGCTCTGTCAGCACAGATATTTAGCACTGTGTATGGAGTTAGCACTGTTCGCAGCTAGGCACCAGCTTAGCCACCTCCATGTTGAGAACAGTGTCCACATGACTCATACTCTCTGAATGTGACAGAGCCCCTTTAAAGGAGCTCTATGTTTAGAAGTAACAGTCATATGAGTGCAGTACAAAGACACGACAATTAGCTAGCTAGTAGGATACACACACACAAGGACTAACGTGCACTAGCAATCGAGCTGGATACCACAAAATAAGAACAGAAAAGCTCAGATAACAACACACACAGGGGGAGCATGATATCATTTTCTGTTCAGCACGCCATTACTCCTCTATATCTTTACATAGCACAAAGTAGTTTGCTGCTATATTAACGCTCTGAATGTCACATACAGAGCCTTTAACTAATCATCACTTACGTCCACTGGGAGAGATATCCCTGGTAGGTGATCCAGCCCTGGTCATTAGTGCAAACTGTGTTATTGACATCTGGACCCCAGGGCATGTACGGAAAAACATCAAACAGGTCCCCCGTCTCCTCTGGTGACAAGGCACAGTCACGGTCCTGAGACACACAAAGGTTGGTTACTGTTCAGGATGGTGAACTACGGCAAAATGTGGAAAATGGTGTTCAAGGCAGGAAATATTTCAGATGGGATACAAAAGATGAGATTAACTGATGCATTTCTAGCTGAGAAAACAAACATGACTGAAGCACTCATTCACTGTTGGACAGTAATCACAGCAACAGGAAGGAGATTATGGTGCAAGCTGCCACTTTCACTCTTTGACTTTCATTGTAACCTCACGGCTAATTCTCCTGTCAATCCTTCCACTGTGACAAGACGTTAGATCACGCCTCAGCAGGTGGTCAGCATTGGCTGTAGGAGTGTATTTTGGTTTTGTGTGGTGTCCCCGTACTGAGCAGCTTTCGGTAAAAGCCTTTACAGGGCAGAGGCTAAAGTAAATACAGAACAGGATTGTACCTTGTCATGTTTGTCAAAGACGCTCTGGAGGAAGAGGTAGGCATTGTGGTTGAGCTCCGTGGTGCAGCCTGGAGGAACTTTCAACCTAGAGGTAGTGAATATTTCAAAGTAAATGTTGCAGTCAATGGGCAGAATGCAGGATTAACACAGAAAACATTACTGCAAAAGATTCAGTAGAAGCATAAACGTTACACTTCACATAGGAAAGTGGCTCAGTAGTCAATAACTAGAGTGTTATATCAAGTGCTGAATCCAGAATTTAATTTAAGGGCTCAACAACCCTGACAGCTAAGGCAACAAAAGTGAAAGACAGATGTTGCTACACCATCATGATTGTTTAAATTGAATCAAAAATGGAACAGTCTTTGAGAAAAATACAGCATTACCCTAAAATGAGGTGTCTCGCATCTCTAAACACAGTGAGGGAAATTATGATGCTTTCAATAAAGGGATGCACACAGGATGGAGTAGGTGGTGGGTGTCTAAAAAATGACGACTGAGACTCACGGAGGGAAGAGGTAGTCCTGATTTAACTCCAGGTCGTCGTCGTACCCAAACCTCCTCAGCACTGTCCACGTTGTTTCATGGCGACCTCGTTGGATGAACAGAGTGTGGAGGAACAGGAAGCCTGGAGAGGAAAATCACAGTCAGGAGTAGTGTGCAACAAGATTTTTTTCTACGTTAAGATAAGGAGGCGGCCAGTCCATCTGTTCCTACCTTTCAGAGTGAGTCCATTGTCACACACTCCGTCACTCAAATTCTTCCTCACCACATTTTTTACATCCTCCAACGCCTGGGACTCTAGCGGGGTGTTGAAGCAAGTCCTCTGTAGGCAGTCAGACAGAAACATCTTTGTTTGTTTGTTTTGAGGATTGTACTTTGTATTAAACCCACTGTTAACTTTCTCAGCTACAGCGATTATTAGCTGACTTACCTGGAAGAAGTTGAGCTCATTGTCATTGAGAATCCCATCATTGTCCAGGTCAGACACTTTAAAGATTCGAGTCAGGGCTTTGACACAAAGTGGCTTCATCTCGGAATCAAAAAGGAAAAAACAAAAGTAACTTTAACACAATTGATGTGATAACTCACCTTCTAAAAATTCTGTAAACCCCAATAGTGACATACTTCATTTTCAGACAAACCTGTAGGCTTACAACAACCAAAACATTCAAATGCTGCTTTATTTTCCTTGATGTAAAACAAGCTGACAACCACTGCATCACACAAACAACGTTGCAGAATTCACACTGTATATTTCTGCTCTTACATCTTTTTTCTCTGGACAGTAGAGAGGACCTGTGGGGTGCAGGACTGCCTTTTGAGCGTAGTAGAACAACTCTGAGATGTTCTTCAGGTTCTTCGCTGAACACTATAAACAAACAAAATAAAATAACATGAAAAAGAAGAAGTGAGTTTGATCATGTGTATATTGTTTTTTCAGTACATTCTTACTGCATATAATAACCTTAACACCTTTGCAACCTTGTGAAAATACAGTGTCCCAGCAAAGTAGGGCTGTCCCTGTTTACGTAGCTGTCTGTGTGTGTGTGTTTGTGTGTATGTCTGTATATACTGTTAGGTGTGTGTGGGAGCTAAGTCAGGGCCAGACAAGGTATTATCACACAGGATCCGTCTGAGCGACACGCCTGGTTTAATTAACCAGTCTAGAAAAAACACACTGAGTGAAGCTCATGGTTGGTGTCACGTATCAAATCCTCTTGTACAATTGTTGTGCTTCCTGCTTGTGAATACTGTATATAGTTAACATGTGCAAAATATAACGTCCATCATAGAAACTTTAAAAGAGGGCAGCAATAGCAACACTATTGACAAAAGGGTCAATTAGGGTTAATGTATACGAACTCAGAGAAAAATCAATATTATTGACAAGATTATCTAAAGGCTGCAGGCTTTCACAGTTTGGCAGCTCACCAAGTTTAAAATCACATTGTTGAGACCTGACAAATAGATATATCATATAGAAGAGGCATGTGTTCAGTTTGGCTGATCGAGAGGATCATAAACCTAAAGGCTGTAGTGAGCTTTCTATAAATGACAAGAACATATTCTTTATTTAGTCCATCTGCTTTTTGTAGATATTCTGTTCCTATATTGTTCTATGTAAACAGTTGAAATAAATTGAATGCACATGAACTTATAGGGACAGTTCAGCCCCAAATTTAGAAAACGTACTTTTCCTCTCACCTGTAGTGCTATTCATTAATCTAGATTGTTTTGGTGTGAGTTGCTGAGTGTTCGAGATATCGGCCGTAAAGATGTTTGCTTTCTCTTCAATATAATGAAACTAGATGGCACTTAGCTTGGGTTGCTTAAAGAGCCGAAAAAATACATTTGAAAAACTCAACAACAATGTCTCTTTCCAGACAGAGACAGTAGCCCCTTTTTAAACAGGAATTGTGCAAATTTGCAGGAAAGCCCAATCAGTCTTTTTTCAGCATTGGCAGTATAAAAACAAAATCGGGGAGTGTGGCAAAATGCCGCCTACCTACTTTTGTTTATACAGAATGTACCTTTTTCGGGGCAATGGGGGGCGTGAGCAAGTAACAAAACATGTAGCTCAGCGTGTGACATAAACAGTGACGTGGGAGGGAAGCCGCGGCTGGTCAGTCCTTCCGCGATTCTCTCGTAAGTCGGCCCGTTCTTCACCGTTCCCGTCACCTGACGGTTAATGGCCTCTTCCTTTGCGAGGGCAAGGAGGGCACGCAATTCCTTGTCTCCCCAGTTGCTCATCTTTACAGTGTCTGTCAGGTTTGCATTTCTCTCTTGCTACTAGCTGCTCGCTAATTCCTGCTATCAGCTGTTTCCTGTTTATCCACCGCCAGTGGGTCGCACGTGCGGCGTCATCAACAGCTCCTCCCACACGTCATCAACAGCCCCTCCCGTTGCGGAAGGCCGCATCGGCCTTTTTAAACTAAAAGGGTTCCACCGATATGACTACCCTATGAGGCGGAACAACTCGCCAATCCAGCTCTGTGTGTCTAAACGCTTGCACCTTGCCGGCAAAACGGCCCAACATTTGCGGAAAATCTGGCAGTGTAAAAGAGGCTAGTGAATACTCAAAATAATCCGCAGACTTTGTTGTGAGCAGTTTCATGTAAGAACCAGTTTCTCTCCAAGTGTACATCTACTGCCAGCTCACCCAGCATCACTGAGCTAGCTAGCTTCACAGCTCTGCCGAGGAGAACGCCATTAATGTTTCCATCTCATGTTGTCACCAGCACAAGCCCTTGTCCATGAGTAGATGTGCGCTTTCTTCTGTGCAGTGATACAGTTTGTGGGTGTAGATCGGTTGAAAGAAAATAGTTCCTACATGAAACTGCTCACAACAAGGTCTGTGGATTATCTTGAGTAACTGTGTTGTGATTTCTGGAAAGAGACATTGATGTCAAGCTTCGGTCAAATACATTTTGGGGTGCCATCTAGTTCCATTATATTGGAAAGAAGGCAGACATCTCTGCAGCCGATACCTCCAACTCTCGACAACTCACACCAAAACAATCTAGATTGATAAATAGCACCACAGGTAAGAGAACAAATTAGTATTTTTGATTTGGGGGTGAACTGTCCCTTTAAGTGTCTCCAATGGGCTGATCAAACCCTTAAAAGCACAGCAAATGAAACAAATAAAGTCTGGATATGAACCTAAAAACATTCCTGTTCCTCTTGGCTCCTAAAAGTGTCCACCCAACAGTTATTGTTGAAAAAACTTCTTCCCCTCTTTGTTTTGTTTTATGATAACAGAAGAAGAAATTGATTTCCATTTGTGTTTATGTTTCTTCTGACCTTGGGTACTGAGCAACACCTCTGTGTCTGCCCGCTGTCTGAATCAATAGCAGCATTGCTACTGCATTACTTGAATACGGAAGTATTTATCAGGCAAATCCAAACAGACCATCACTCACACAGGATTAACTTTATGGTTTTACTGTTCAGATACAGTAGAAACTGTAAACAGAGCGGTTGCTTTCTCACCTCCACACAAGTCTCTATTTCACTGTGCCTGTTCATGATGGGCAGTATGGTCTCCATGCTGCTGTGTTCCACCAGGTCTGACTTGTTCCCCACCAGGATCAGAGGAACCCTGGACACACCAACAGCACACACAGACAGCGTTGTATCAATACTAATAAGAACTTAACTTTAACAGATGTAACATTAAGATTGAAGCAAAGGAGTACTTTTCTTTTTATTCTTTTTATATATTTTAGTGTCTTCCCTTCCATAAAAGCAGTGACTCATTTCAGAGTGAAAACCTAACAATACAAAGGGCTGAATCTGCTGACGTGAAATGCTGCATTTCCCATGCAGCGCCCTGCTTACAGAGAAGCATTTGTGAGACTTTTTCCACCCTGTAACTGTAGGTCAGGGTTTCAAACACTAGCAGAAAAATTCCATGATTGGCCTCTGGCTACAGAAAATGGTCTTTTGAAAGACTTTCCATTGGGCTGATCATGCATTAGGAGCCTGCTGTGCTCAAATACAGGTTGAGAAAGAGGCACCTTCTTTGCCCTATATTTCACCATCCAAAATTGAACGGACAAAGAAAACTCTGCACTATTTTTAAACAAGTTCACACCTGCTGTCCTTGTCTGTGTTCTCAGTAATGAGGGGGATCCAGTGGCTCGTCACCTGTGGAAAGCAAAAGGTAGAAAAGATAGAAATGCGAAACATCATCACCATTCTGAGAGACAGCTTCTAATTTCATGCGTCACAGCCTCACAAGTTTTACTGTTTAACTGCAACACAAACAAATTATGGCCACAGAGGAGGCTCACCTTTTCTATGGACTTCTTGTTGTTGACAGAGTAGACAATGCAAATCACATTTGCCTATGGGAGAGACCAACACAGACGCCCATTAGGCTTTTACATGAACTCAGCACTTCTGTCTAAGTAAACAGGAAAGCATAATGTAGTGACTGACCTTGGAGATCTCCTGAAACAACTGCTCATCTGTCTGCTCGGCCTCTGTGGGGGAAAGACAGGTGTGCTACAGTTAAAACCAATTAAAATCTTCTTTCTTTGTTGCCAGGCAAAAACAGGTGAAGACATGACTTTGTATAGTTATGATTTTATAACAAACGTCACCGCAATTTAATGCAGTTAAATCTAAAAACAAAGAAACAGTCATGTGCTTTAAATACCTGAATAGTCCACAATATGTGTGGGAACTCTCTCTGGTGTCACATCTGCAGGTATGGTGATTTCCTCAGCTCGGTAGGGAACCTAGGATGAAAACAAACAATATAGTCTTCAATAACACACAGTGAAACTCAGCTAAACTCCACAAAAGGCAGACATTGAGCATGAGACAGAAAGGCATCATCAAGGCTTCCACCATCTGAATTAATAATCAATATCCATACCACATTTGGGAACTCCTCGCTGACCAGGGACATGATGAGAGAGGTCTTCCCCACTTTGGCTGTTGAGGGAGGAAGAGAGAAGAGAGTTAAAATGAGACTGATTGTTTTGCTGACCTTAGCAAACACTCCGCCACATTTGCTTGCAAACCCATTACAATTCACATTAATATTTAAACTGTGGCGACATCACTTATTAATTTTACATGAAAATAACTGTCACTGAGCTTAACAAGCAACTCAGGCCATGAGACTGGGGCACAGATTTCCACTACAACAAAAAAACCACAGGGCAATTTTAATGGGTGTGTACGATCTATGAATTATAGCTTTTATATGGGCTGTGTTTTAAACTACTGGGCTTCTCCATAACTTACTCTAACTGAGGAGGAGACCTTTAATACAAACTTTATTCCTAACTGTTCTGTTAATTGTGAGAAAACAACATCACTCCCAGAATAAGCTGGACTTCCTGCGGAGACATTCCCACAGTGTGAAGAAGGAAGAGTCTGGGAAATAAAATTAACCATCTGTCTGAAGTTTACTTCTGTAAATTCCATGATATTCCACTAGATCAATGACCAGAGGAAACTGTAATAGTCAAGTGACAGAGGGTTTTTCCCCCTGTAAAATGCTACAAATGCTATATATTACATTAAAAGGTATCTGCAGATTGTAGTGATTTCAGTGTACTGGTTAACATGGAAAACATGGGACAGTCAGCTTACAATATCTGTCTATAGATTGAGACCTTAAAATGAATTTAAAGTGAACACCTTTTTCTAGTCTATGTGCAACATGCAATGAAATATATATATATATATATATATATATATGTTTTAAAAAGCTGCAGCAGATGCCGGGTATTTTTAATTCTATTTTTACAAGAGTGTCCTGACCACTGGGATATACAGCATATCACTGCAGACAGACCATTTAAAACAGCATAACACAAAACAAAATCATAGGTGAAATGTAAAGGACTGACTGAACAGTATGATGGTGAGACAGTGGTGTGGCTGTCAGCATCACATGCCCAGCTGGTAGCTTCAGTGCAGAGGGAACACTAAGGGCTGACACTGCAAACAACCACCACTGACCAACACACTGTAAATGTAAATGTATAATAGCTTTACTTACGCTCCCCCACTAATAATATCCTCACGTCCTTGCGCATCCTCTCCGGCGTCGACAAACTCGGTAATGTGTCTTGGGTGAAACATTTATGCTCCTGTCTGGATGAAGGATACAGCCAGGCAGCTCTCCTCGGCCTGACTCGCTTGCTAACGGCTACGTTCGCATGTCAGCTCCGGTTTACGCTGGTTCAAAACAGACGGTTATATTACACCGTTTGAGAACTGAGGGACCTGTCTGATATCCGGGATACTGACAAGGTGTTTTTATTAAACTACACCTGCGAGGCTCAGTCAGGCTGTGCTCCTGCTGCTGCTGCTGAGTTCAGCCCAGGTGGTTAGCTAATCTTCACACAAACTTGACTCTTATGTGACCGTTAGCGGGCGCTCGCGGGCTACTCTCCGTCACGCGCCTCCTGACTGTGAGGGCGAGTAAAGATCGTATATTATTAACAGAATCACGCGCCCATCCACTCGTCCCGCAAGTGAGAGCTCATGCAATGTTTCAAAAGTAAGAATATAATGACAAATTAAGATTTAAAATTAGAGATAAAGGAAGTACTCGTATATTTTATTTTGGTAAAGATTTCACATCAGTAAATGTGCAAAAATATTCACAGCTAAATGTGTTTTTATTAAATCCGAAGGCACCCCTTTATATGGTTTTAGAGCCTTTTTACACGTAGCATTTTCATGTTACACTTAGTGGAGGTGAAGAACATTAAACTGCTTCATATATTGTTAGATAGCTTAATTGATAACACAGTAAAGTAAGTATTAACTCAAGCTGTAAGACAATTCTAGTGATTAGAGTATGCAAGTAGCCTATAAAGTAGGATGATTTTTAGCTAAATACTCGAGTATGGCAAGAATACTTCAAAACTATACTTGAGTACAGTACTTGAGTAAACGTACTTAGTTACTTTTCACCTCTGCTTAAAATACAGACCGAGCTCTCAATATTTTTCACTAGCGCGATGACATTTCTGGTACCAGGAAAATGGCGCAGAGTGAGACATCTTCCCGTTTTCCCCAGCTCAACAGCGCCTTTCAACCTGCTGTCAACCAGTCTATGCTGTCAACACGCGCCACAGGCAAAGATACATATTATAACAGCGGAAACCATATGTTTTGCATAGTGAGTGTATGAAGCGCACATTTATTTAAAGAATTTCAACATGTAACCATAACATGAACGGAAATAGTAAAGGCCCATCTACTAGGCATGCTCTTAAGATGAAGTATCATGCAGGCGTTACTTTTATCTTTACAGTTTCATGTGCTTTACAGTATTAACATATTTGATCATAATTAATGTGTGTGGATGTGGGGGCCTGTGGCAGCTGTCTGTTTGGCGTGGTTGGTAATCCACCTTTGCCTATCACCATAACCTGATCATGAAGGCATCCAGAGGCACATCTGCCATGCCTAATATAATCCTCAACTGTCATGTGTGATTTGAAGAGGAATATAGGGCACATACCTCTAGAATTTGTAAAACACTTAAAGCATGACTCAATTGCGTACTCAATTTATTAAAATTATGAAGAGCACACACTCACATGACTATTTACACAGCAAAACTGAAAGTGTGTGGGAAAAAAAGAACCTCTTATGTTCACAATGTGCAAATTGAGTAAAACATAATATACAAAAAACTGCAAAACAACTGCAAATTAAACATAAACCATTTTTGTCTTATTCTTACCTTATTTCAAATAAATACAATATTTGTGTGTTCATAATGTTTTGCAAAGGATTCTTTGCAGTGGTGTCATTGTGGCAAGACGATGCAATAAATTCAAGATGTGCAGCAACGTCCCAGCTGTAGCAGAAACTTCTCCGAGGTGTGACAACGTGACAAAGAAGGTGTAATCACAGACACTGTAGTCTGTGCAGAGTGTTATAGTGGATCATTTGTCTGTGGTGTCGAGCAGTTCTGCCAGCAAAATAAAGAGTTTGTCTCCATTTCTTTCTTAAATCCCTGCTGACAGGTTCAAGAGCATCTTTTGACAGTAAGGCTGTCAGTGTGTTATATCCCAAAACAGTACTCAGTGCATCCTGAGCAGGAAGCGCTGCTCCAGTCATTTCCCCCTTCTCAGGTTGGCTTCATCTACATCAAAGACAGAAAGAACAACATTCACTTTCACATCACATCTGATAAACACAGGAAGACATAGCTGCACTGTATCAGTTGTATCTTACTGGCGTAGTCCTCTGGGGTCATGGGTTGAGCGATGACCTTTCTGAAGGCCTCCAGCCACTCCCTCTGCTCCTGCTCCTGCTCACACATAAACACATACTGCCTCTCCGGAGTGTGCAGCGTGATGCCATTGTGCCACCGGCCTGACCTCAAGCTACGCCCGCTGCTCTCTGAAGCAGAGTAGCTGTGGCTCTCTGTGCCGATGAAGACAGCCTTCAGTTCTGTAGCATCCTGATGGTAAAACAAACAGCGAAGAGATACACTTCAAAAAGATGTTTTGGATTTATTTATTCATCTATTTACACAATCACTTTTAAAACACCATGTAGACGTTATGGTACTATCTGTTCATTACCAGTGGATTTTTAAAATATAGAAGCTTTCTGTTCATCGAGCAAAGTGTGAACCACCTCTTCTTAAATGGCTCCCGAAGCTGAAACCACACAGACACAAAGACAGGCAGAGAGAGAAAACCTTAACTTCCTTTGTCAGATATAATAAATGAAATAAATCAAATTACTTTTGTAATAAACTCAGATAGCTGACAAACCGTTGGGCCAGTTTTCTCCATGTACCCTTCCTTCAGGCAATGTTTCGTTAGCTGAGGTATTAACTGTGCAAAGAGACACAGGTAACAGCGTTAACTGAGAATAAGTTGCAGTTTAAGACTTTCACTTTCATGAAATTTTGTCTCACGTCATTATCCCGAAGAGTAGGATGCTTCTTCTGGAGGTATGCCAGGCGTGTTGCCCGAATAGCATTGAACAAGGACACAATTGCCTATAAGACATCAGATACAGGAGAGCACATCAGAAATATATAAATTGCACGCATGCATGTAAACAGTCTGGATAGGTTAAAAAGGAGAGAGCCTTAAAAACCAGGATGGTTGAACGTAGTACCTGTACTAGCAGGTAGCAGGTTTGTGGAGATTTTCTGATGGGACATTTTGGGTTATATGTACATTTTAAAGATCCTTCTGTACACCATCTTACACCTGTATTCAGTCACGGAAGAAGATCTTTTTGGTGTAAAAGTAACAAGTACAAGTACTGCATTCAAACTCGTACTTAAAGGGACAGTTGACTGCAAAATCAAAATACATATTTTTCCCTTTCACATGCAGTGCTATTTATCAGTCTAGATTTTTTTTTTTTTTTTTGGTGTGAGTTGTCAAGTGTTGAAGACATCAACATTTCTCGTTTATGATGGAACTAGATGTCACTTGGCTTCTGGGGCTCCAAGCGCCAAAAAACTCAACAGCAATGTCTCTTTCCAGAAATCATGACCTGGTAACTCAAGATAATCCACAGACCTTGTTGTGAGCAGTTTCATGTGGGAGCTATTTTTTTCAACCAAACTACACCTGCTAACTGTATCACTGCACCAAAGGAAGCATGCATCTACTCATGGACGAGAGGCTCTCACTTGTGACAGTGTGAGATGTAAACTTTGATGGCATCCTAATCATCTGAGCTGTAATGTTAGCTAGCTCAGTGATGCTAGGTGAGCTAGCAGTAGATGCACACTTCCTTCTGCACAGTGATACAGTTGGCTGGTGTAGTTTGGTAGAAACAAAGTAGTTCCTACATGAAAAATGATTATCTTGAGTAACCGGGTCATGATTTCTGGAAAGAGACATTGCTGTTGAGTTTTTCAAATGTATGTTTTTGGCGCTTTGAGCACCACAAGCCGAGTGCCATCTAGTTCCATTATATTGGAGTGAAGACAGACATCTCTATGGCAGATATCGCCAACGCTCGGCACCTCACACCAAAACAATCTAGACTGATAAATACCACCACAGGTAAGAAGAAAAATATGTTTTGCTTTGTTTATTTTATTTTGGGGTAAACTGTCCCTTTCAGTAAAAGTAGGTATTAGCATCCAGATATACTGCACTTAAAGTACAAAAAGTAAAAGTACTCATTGTGCAGTATGTCTCATTTTAGAAAAAATATATGTTACTGGTTATTGATGCATTCCTTTATATACTGCTGGGAAGTTTAACCTGTACCCATACATCATCATTTAGAAATTAATGATATTATGTATTAATAATCTGAATCTGTAAAGTAACTAAAGCTGTCAGATAAATGTAGCGGAGTGTTAAGTATAATATTTCCCTCTGAGCTGTCGTATAGTTGAAGTATAAGGTTACATAATGTGCCAGACCAGACATCTTGGCCTATCTGATAAAAGCAGAAATAAAGTAGCACCATGGCACTGGAGCTCACCTGTCCTTTCTCGTGATAAACAAATAGATTCCTTGTGCGTTCCTCGTGCACATATGAGATCTGCAGACCGTGATTGTGACCGATCTTCTCCGGCTGGAAAACTGCATTCAGGTCCTTCATGGAGATGACAGCTTTGGGAAGCTTGGACTTGGTTTTAATGAGAGAATTCAGGAAGGATTTCAAAAGATTAGAAACAAAAAGTACTTGACTATAAACCAATAAAACATTGATGATGAGGCAAAACTCACATCCTCTTTAATATAGTATCTGAGGGTGAAGTCTTTCCGGGACAGCAGGAAGATCCTCTTTAAAAACTGTTTGTTGTCTTTGCCCTTCTTCCATAGTGTTGACTCAAACTGGTCTAAGTTATGTATCAAATAAATAAAAGAGATGAAGAGTAACTAAACTTGTTATATGACTTAATATTAAAAAAACAAAACAAATATCTTTAGACATTTTTATGTTACCTGAGCAATAAGCTTGCTGGAAGTAGTTGTTTTCTCCTGTGAATTCTCTTCTTTCATACTTTGCACGGATCCACTGATCCTTAAGAACACTACAACAAAACAAAGCACTCATTACTGTTTCCCTATGGATGACAGACAAGTGTTTATTCATTAATGAATGAGTTATTCATACTGCCTGTAATAATAGCTCCTCTTTGGAACCAAACTCTCACTGTTTGTTCCTCTTTCTGTACCTCACCACACTCATTCACTAAACATAGCAACTTCACTTTTCACTTCCACTGTGCCAGTGAGGTGAATGGATGGCGAATGCAGTGACGGTCACTCACATGCAGTCTGTTTGTTGTGGCCGGTAAAAGAAGGCAGGGACACACTTCTCATAAATGGCTTTAGCCGCAGAATTTCCCCTCTCCCGCATGAACTGAAAACACAGTATGTGAGATTTAACGGGACTTTTCATCTCTGGCATTTAATTTTTTTTAGATCCATGTCCTGGAGAGCAGGGCTGCTCAATTTGCAACATACAAATAAATGTATAGACACATTGCTGGTGTCTCAGTATTAAAGCGTAACTTTGGTATTTCCAACTTGGACCCTATTTTCCCATTTTTTGTATCTAAGTGACTAGTAGGAACACCAATTTTTGAAATTAGCCTAGTATTGGGTGACAGGGCTGCAGCAGCAAAACCGCCTGCAATATAATTCCTGGGGGCAATTGAGCATCTTCAATTTATGTCCACTAAAAGTGCTTGTTTTTGACACTGACAGGCTCAGACTGTTATTTTCAGTGTCTGACAACATTATGGAAAGGATCCTGACAGAGACACACCTTTTTATAAAAGAGTATGATCCTTTTGTTTAACCAGAAACACACCCATTAAAGCTATTGTCTAACCCACCAGACTCCATTTAAATAAACAGTAATTTTAGCACTGTAAGACACACTTCACTCAAAGTCGACAGACGCAAAATTAAACTCACAAAAGTTGTCTTGGTTTATCTCGTCACTATTCCAATTAAATTACTGTTTATTTAAATGGAGTCTGGTGTGTTTGGCGATGGAGATTTTGGGTCTGTTTCTGGTTAAATAAAAGGATCTAATGCTTTTATAAATTATCTCTGTAGGGATCCTTCCCATAATGTTGTCAGACACTATAATAACAGTATAACAACCTGAGCCTGTTAGTGGCAAAAACAAGCACTTTTAGTGGACATAAATTGATGATGCTCAATTGTCCACAGAGATTACATTGAAGTAGCTTTCACTGCAGCTAGTTGCGGTCCTCTCTTATAATCACTAATTTTAAAAATTGTTGTCCCCATTTATCACTTTGATACAAAAACATGGGAAAATAGAGTTCAAGTTGAAAAATACCAAAGTCACCCTTTAAGTGGGGCGTGCTAATTTTCAGTATGGAAAAATGTCAATTGAATAAATAATATATAAAAAAGTTATTAGCAATCCAATTACAAACTTATACCTCTACTAGTGAATCATCCCAGAGATCCAGACGTATGGATTTGACTCTGCTGACAGCAGGTATATTACGATGCATCCCTGAACAGTTCAGGCACAAAAAGATACCCAGAGTGTAGGAGGCCCAGTCAGGCTCTGTGAGCGAAAACAATATATAAATCACAATGTTTACACTGCAAGAAGGAACTAAATAAAGTGCAAGCTCTAGCTGTGTGAGCAGCAAACACAGACCACGCTACAATAAAGTGTAAGTGACAATAACAGCTTCTTTAGTAGGCTGATGTGCACAACAAACCTGTGGATAAATTTAAGTATTTAATTTGTTGTTTGTCTTTTTCTCTCACACAGATTATTAACTCCTCGTCACTGATGGCAACAACGTGTTAGAGGGAACAATGAAGTCATACCACAGAATATACAGTAGCCACCACTTCCCCTTAAGATAGTTTATATAAAACGTGACTTGGCTATCTATAATATATGACTTTAAAGATAGTTCTATTAACAAACAACATCATGTGGCCCGATGAAGCAGTTTGCTGTTTATCATTCTTTTAACTTTGATAAAGAAGGCACATTGACTCACTCACACAGAAATCAGGTATGACAGTCTTCGACAAAGCGTGTATTGTTGGTAATCAGTCAAACAATGATATCAGTCATACTAAAATGAATATATTATGCTTTTCAGTCCTTGTCAGTGTACTCACCAGGAGCTCCACAGTCAGCACACAAGTTGTTACCTGGCTGTCGCACCAAATCGAGCAGGATTTTGTTATTTCTCTCCAGATTGGCCATAGGTGAAGGTGATATGTTTCAGTCAGAGTGACAGTCGAGTCCCAGCAGAAGAGCTACTGGGTATTAACTCCATATTGGTCCCACACATTGGATGGCACAGAGCTGCTCTGCTCAGTAGCAGGTGAAAAACATAATTTCTTCTCTGGCCAGTGGCCCAGCATTTCCTCTTACCAGCACAGCATCATGAAGTTTATTGTTCTGCATACAAGCGCAGAGGTCCAGAAATAACAGAGAAAGGAAGTGAAACAAACGTCACCATAAAACAGGGTGATTGAGTTACAGTATGAGACGGATAGACCTATATGTAGCCTGAACTGTGAGTCTGACTGGTGTGGGGGAGGCGTTATCATATTAGAACAGGTACACTGTAAACATCTGAAACACCTTTCATTTAAAAATATTCAGTTTAACTTATTTCAATTAATGTATTCAATTCGTCCAAATGGAGGGTAGACTTAACAGAAACATCTCTTTATAATAAAAGGCATTTTAGATAAATATATTGAAACATTATCTAAACATTTTAATACAACTTCTCACAACCTGGACTAAATTTTAATGTTTATTTATTAAGTATGTGAGGTTTTAAAGGTTCTACACATTTCTGAGTGTTTACACTTATTATGCTGTACTTGACTGACACGTGAATCTCCCGCCTTTCCCACTAAAATTACCACTGAATTCACCTTTGCTTTAAAAATATTATAGGTATTTTGATGATCTCATATAATTCCCTTATCAGCCAAACCCAATGAACACACCTGTGTGTGTGAGTGTGCAGGGCCCTTAAATACAAACCCATGAAAACAGTCTCATTGCGAAAATTTACTTTAGAAATGTGACAATGTATTGATCTTATGCAGCCCGCCACCATATATAGCTTGTTCCACCTCCAGTTTTGTATCTTAACTTCTGGTTGCCATTGCTGGCTGTTCCTGATTGAGATATACGTCTCAAACTTGAGAACACACATCCACATTTTTGCAGAGGTCATATGGCCTGACTCTACATAATGTAACCTATTCCCACTCCCAGTGTGGACAGGAAGGCAAAAATAATGGAGTCTGAGCACTACCTGTTTGTTGAAACGCACAAGGACAATACAGATGGATGAAAGATAAGTGTATTTACAATGAAGTTAAAAGCTGCACTGACATATTCAAGCCACCTGGCGGCAGAATGACAGCAGCACAATCTGATAGATAGTGCCTTGAGCTTGACACACACTCTTATTTACCACTTTATCTAGGTACCTAGGTAAGAAGCTAATGCAATCTACTCTGAAAGAAAACACACTCTGAAACTCTGAAACTCTGAAAACTCTGAAAAGAAAAAAACACTCTTCCGTGAGGGTTACTGAAACTGTAACAGAGTTGTTGACTTGAAATCATGGTCATTTTGGAGGAATAGATGAAATATTTCGATCATTTGAGTGAAAGTGGCAACACAATATCTAACTTTACTTTGTAACAAGTGGAGGTCCTGCAATCAAAATATTACCTGGGCAAAGGCAAAGCCATATATAAGTATTATCAGCATTAACCAGCAAAATAAGTAAAACTGTGAAATAAATATAGTGAAGTAAAAAATACAATATTTCTCTCAAAAATGTAGTTGTAGTAGAAGTATGAGAATAATATAAACACTCCAGCACCTCAAAATTGTTCTTCAGTCTATGCAGAATTCTTGAGTAAATATACTTAGTTACCTTCAACAGCAAGTATGAGGGATAGCAGCTGCCAAAACTGGGCTTCTTTTTTCATTAGAAAATGTTTTTCTTTGGATTCTGCAGTGTTCATTTCTGTCTGCATTAGACCATGGTGATGTCATTTAAATGCATGCAGCTTCAGCGTTACTTTAAAAACTGGATTCTGCATATCATGCTGCATTACGTTATGTCACAAATGTGGGCTCTCACACTCACCATTGCATTTCATATAAATCTTTAGGATGGTCCTCTGTGGAGAAAAATGCACATTGCTATTTATTGCCAAGGCATTGTAAACTACTTACTTATATTTCCAGCCGTTTGTCCTTTCATACCAGCAACTATTGCATTGCATATTGTTCTTAAAGTCATTCTTTTAAATGTCCCCAGGGTGCACTGAGAGCTTGGTAAAACTGCTGTCTCCTTTTATACACCCTGGGTATGGAATAAGCTTCAAAATGTTGTTACCTTTAAAATACTCCCTTCCTTGAACACTTTTAAATGTCTTTTTAAAAAAGTGCTCTGAAGGAAACATGTTGATGCCTTATATAGTCCTCAACCTAAGTGGAATGTGTATAGATGTCTCTGGTATGGCTTGCATATCCCTTTTCTTTCCTACTTTCTCTGTGTTGCTTTTATGTATTGTATGAGTTTCACTGTGTAACATATACATATTTTTTTTTAAATGAAACTGATTATGTTGACTCTGCCACCTTCTGACCAGAACTCCCTAAAGTAGAGGCTAGATAAGGCTAATAACACTTAATAAAGAATAAAAGATAGATAAAGGACAAATACAGGGTAAATAGAATAAAAGATAAAAATAAAAAAGACTCATTAAAATCAAAATGCCCTTAAATGTACCAAATAATAGTTATGTTATGTTTGCATTTATTTATTTCCAATTTATTTTTAAATCTATTTATTCATTTTTTGATGAGACTGATTGATTGATTGATTGATTGATTGATTGATTGATTTTGGCAGCTAGTCTGAGGCGCTATTCATTTTATTGCACAATACTAAAGTAGGTGTTTCTTATATTTAATCGACCCTCACTAATACAATTGGAGTGTGTAATCATAAACAATATGAAATATTCCGACTAAGGATCACAGTAATCTGATACTACGTAAGTGGGCGCACTGACTGTACCACAGAAACAGAACACACTCCTGTACGGTAGGTGGCGGTGTTCACCTTTGACGTCGGTTCCCAATCCGTCAGTCAACACAAAGAAGAAGCAGCACTCCGGAACCAATGGCAGTGATGTTGTTGGTGTTCCGCCGGCGGATTGAAAACGTCGGACAACAAGCTGAGGGCAAAGCTGTCCAGCCTGTATGATGTTGTAGCTAAAACAAACGATTATTTATCTTTATTAACGATGATGTGGGTGGCCAGGCGGTTTCTGTCTACAGTGGCCCAGAGAAGTCAGTGTTTTATTGAAATGTTTTGTTTTTTACTGTTTGAATTTGAGCTCGCAGACTAGCTGTGGTAACGCTAAGCTAACAAACTTGGCTATGTTTCTTCGCTAACTTAAACTGTTTCAGGGTATATTAGTATTTCCACAGTTTTAGACATTAACTTGAATTAACACAGCCTTTGAGTGACATTTGAAAAGTGTACAGTAACTGACACGATGACTTTCTCTTCTCACGTGTTGTGGAGAATCAACTCGCAGTAGGTTTTATTTCATCCACACACAGGCTGATTTGACCACTCATCCGTCTGTTATCTCTCCTGCAGGTCAGTATGCGGGACAGTCTGGTTTATTCCGCCGCCCACAGCACGGCTGTCTCCCTGAGCTGGAGCTGCGGTATCTCCAGTGCACATGCTGCTGGCGGAGCAGGGTTCCCGTGGCAGGCTTTGAGACCCTGAACGCTGCCATCTCCTCCACCTCCACCCCTGAGCACTGCAAAGAGGACACCAGATCCCTGGATGAGTGCTACACCTCCGAGCAACGAGACACCATTCTCCAGCTGCTCAACAACGCCACACCGTCAGAACTGGCCGGCGTCAAGCTCCTGAGAGGCCGCAAGTCTATCAACATTGTGGAGTACAGGACAAAAAACGGGCCCTTTAAAACTCTGGAGAGTGTGGTCAATGTGCCGCTGCTGAAGCACAAAAGTGCTGTGGTAGTGTTCAACTCCATCCTCAACCCGGTGAAGAAGGAGAGGAAAGTGAGGATTCAGTTGGCCAAGTTTATCAGACCAGAGGTTGACAAGTCATGGCTGGAGGTGAGGTCCTTGTCCCTTTTCCACACACCTGCCCTCTTCTTTATGTGAGAAAATACTCATTGTAGAGACAGCGTTGTAGACATGAACTTAAAGGTCCAGTGTGTAAGATTTAGTGGCATGTAGCAGTGAGAATTGCAGACTGTGACCAGCTGAAACTTCTCCATGTAAGAATTCCTTCAGTTTTGTTCAGGAGTTTTTTTTTTACCAGCAGCCAACCCATCCACAGAGGTCTCTTCCTCTCCAAAACAAACCGATCAGGTGATTAAAACTGGTAAAAACACTGGATAAAGCAGTTTCACATTACAAATCAGTGTTTCTCATACACCATTTGCATGCCGCAGGTGGGCAGCTCACCCAGCAATTGCTAATGTGTGCTCACCTGTTTTCTGATCCAGACGTGCAGGAGGTTTTTACTGGGAGCTGAATTATCTGCAGAGGTCTCTTCCTCTCCAGATTAAAAAGACCAGGTGATTGAAGCCACCAAAAACACCGAAAAATTGCAGTTTAGCGTGAAAAAATAAGTCTTTCCCATGCTCTCGTAGCAGAGGGGCTAATAACTCCAGTGGCCAACTTGCAAACATGAATGATCCTATCTAGAGCCAGTGTTTGGTGTGTCCGTTCTGGGCTACTGTAGAAACATGGTAGAGCAACACTGTGTTTTCCATAGAAGAGGACCTAGCTATGTAGATATAAACAACTCATTTTAAGGTAACGAAAACACAACAATTCTTATTTTCAGGTAATTATACACTAAAGGAAACACACTTATTATATTATAATCCATTTATGCCAGTAAGTCCCCCTAAATTCTACACAGTGAACCTTTCAATGGGTTGGCTAAGCAGAGTCTTTCTGGGTTTGCAAACATCCACCCTGGCTCTCTGGTCTGTTATATTTAGGCTATACTGTATAAGATTTGGACTGAGGGTTTGGGTCTGCATGAGCTGCCTTAAAAGGTACAGTTATAAGTTAGTATTGTACTTGTATAAAGTTGAAGGACTGCGATACAGATAAAACACATGCAGCAGAGCTATCCTGACCTTAGTACCTCCCTAGTATGGCTTAACTTGGTGCCAGAATTAATTGCATTGATTGCTAACTAACACCTATTATGCCTCTCAAACTTTATGTCCCATGTTTGTAACTCCATCCATGGTCCCCTGATACAATAACTGCACTGCACCCACCACTGGCCCGCCTGATGAAAATAATTAGAGGCTTACTGTCTGTAAGAGGATTTGGTGCACTTATTTTTGAAGCTAGTGCCAAGGCAGTTATATCCTGTGAAACTAGACAACCTAAAGCATCCATTGGCACCAACCATATCCATGTAACTTGTTGAGAAGTGAGGCTAAATAACGCTCCAAAAGGCTACATTTTGGCGAGGGAATAACTAGCATTGCCTTTTAAAAAAGGGTGCCTTGAACTCTCACCTCAAGATGTCTGAATGAAAATGGGTTCTACGTGTACCCACGAGTCCCCCTGGTACTTGAGTAGGTTTGTTCCCAGTAAATGTTTTGTTCCTTACAATCAGTGTACTCACATTAAAGCTGTATAATTTTTTTTTTTAAGGAAAAGGAAAACCAGCCCATTTTAAGAACAATGAATCACCTAACATTTACCTAACACATTAAGACAGGATTGTTGGGGAACTAAAAATGTTAACTGTGCCAGTGTTAGTCTTGCACATCACATAACTGGTAATATTAACAGTGAGGTAAGAAATAAGGTATATCAGTATGCAATTCCTTAACTCTCCATATTGACGTAGTTTTCCACTAGCCCATATACTCCAACAGCATAATAGAATTCCTAAACATTAATTTCTGGCTTTTGGTTTTGGTGTGCCACCCCAAGATTGTCAGTGGCCCCATCTGGCCACCCCATGAAGATTTTCTTGCAGCGCCACTTCCCCATATGTCACTTGAGTTAACGTTCTTGACAAAGCTCAGCATGAACCATAGAAGATATTATACAGCTGTTTACACGTTACTTAGTACTGTAAGGCGGATAGCCGGCACTGACCTTTGACATCCTGGCTGCAACAGATCCAGTGTTTGTCTCATCTCATTTCAGATGTCACACAAAATGTCAAAATAGAAAGTAGGATAATTCACTGTGACAGCCTGTCATCATTCTGTATGTGTTTACTCAGGATGCCAGCTCAATTGTGTCAATAGTGTGTGGGACTAATAAAATTGCCTGGGCTCATGTGGATCGTGGGATGACGGTGCTGGAATGGCAGCAGCTGGAGTGTCCTAATTTCCTGAGGGGGACATACTTGGCTTCTGCTTACTTGAATGATGTGAGTATGACTACCAGTGTCCATGGTATTACTGAAAATGACACAGTGGCTATTTGAATGAGTCTTCACAGTGAAACTTTTCAACACCTATTATTTGTTTTTGTTTTGTTATTAACATCTGTGTGGAACTCAAGGTATGAGCCGATACAGAACAGCACAGTTTGTAATTTTTCTTTTCTATCATTAGGTCTCCGCGGTCCTGGCACACCTCCCATCAGCTGACTTCTACATCATTGAGAAGTCCTCCATCTCAGCCCAGAATACGGCTCTTTTCCCCATCATGGCCCACATGAGGGCTGTGGAGGCCATGCTGTTTGCTCTGCTCGAGCCAAGAAACTCACCACCTGATTCCAACATTCCTCCCAGGTGGGAAAAAGGGATTACAAATCAGTAATCACTTTTTAAATGCACCTGGCCTTTGATATATGGTTGTGGGTTATTTGTGGCTGCTGCTTGAAGAAACCACAGCAGTTCATGAAATGACATCACAAAATATCCTTTGTTTGTTTCCTGCTTCCTCTGCAGAGTTCTGAACATGATGCGTACTGCTGTGGGACGTCACTTTGGACTCATGGTGGGCGAGTCGCGGACCAGCGGGGCACAGACAGTGCGACAGCTGATGACTGAGTCGGTGACACAGAAGCTTCCCAGGATAAACTTCCCCCCGGAGCTGCTGCTGAAGCACAGCAATTCTTTCCAGATGGGCAGCAAGAGAGGAGGGGAGGAACTCTGCGATGCTCTGCTTCAGGCAGTGGCTTTTTACGAGCTGCTCGGTTAACTACCACATGGACCCACCTCATGGCCACGTGATAAATAACATCCACTAAAGCAAACCTCTTGAGCCTTTTTGGACTTTTACCAAACGGTTACCCCTTGAACAGATTTGGTGGTGGTTAATGGTACATTTAAGTATTAAATATTTTTATTGTTACAAAACCACTCTAATACTGTTTTTTTTTTTGGGATGCTGACCAGCAGTCTTGCTGCACGGCTTTGTTATTTTTGCTGTCGACTGTCTGCCATCTTCCTGCTGTCTAGGGATTTTCACTCCTCTCGGTTTGTGTTAAGGGTTCATGTACTACACCAACAGGGCTGGGCAATGTATCCATAATCAATATGGTGAACATACCAGACTGTTTTAGCTGTTATATTATTTGCCTTTACCCACTATATCCACATTCATTACTGATGATTATTTTAAAAAAAAATCTCATCCTGTAATTATTTTGTGAACGCACCGATAGCCAACCTTACAATGTTGTCATCATATTGATGTTGAGGTACGAGGTAAAAAATACAGTGATGTTTGATATTTTTCCATATCACCCAGCCCTACTATGCAATGAAAACACTGTACTGATCTCACCAGCAACCACACCAGTACCTGAACAATCACAGTGATTTACATTCTATAAAAATGAGCAACGCAATTTACAAAAATAGAATGTTTTAATTTACTTTTCATGGTTGCACTTACATGTAAATAAAATGCATCTTATCTGCATTCATTTGATTTGACTGACAGTATTTAGGGGGAGATAGTGTTCATGTGAAATGAACGCACAGTAAAATAAATATTGACTGGAGTAAGGTGAGGTAGTAAGGTTCTTTTCTCTATGAGAAATCTTCTGCCAGGAGCTGAATGGTCGACTTTGAGAGGCCCAGGTGTTTGCTGCTGAGGTAGTTCAAGCACCTAATGTGGGGGATACATTATTTGAATTTTGCCTGCAAATATTGAGTAGTATTTGGATGTACAGAATTACAGCAAATGCAGCTGATATCTCAAACACTCAGCAAGTCACACCAAAACAATCGACATTGACAAATAACACTACGGGTAAGAGGAAAAATATGTATTTTTGATTTTGGGGTAATCTGTCCCTTTAAATCTGTATTGTGTCTGGCTCACCTGACTGGCTCCTCATTTTTTTGCTGCTCTTTCTGAAAGCGACAGATGTAGCGGAGGATTGGCATGTAGTCGACACTAACAGCTCGTCTGTTCCCCAGAAGCCTGAAGGATTCACTGTTGAGCACCATCCTGCTCAGTTCATACCTCCTCTGGGATGTACTAGAGGGAAAGCCATGAGAACGAGGTGGTGACAAACTGACATTTGTCCCATGCCAGAGTGAAACAATAGACGGTAAACTATCTGAATATTCAGAAGCTGTGATGGAAGTAGACTTACCTTGCTGGACGCAAAGGTTGAAAACTAAAGCTGAGACTCTGTCTTCTGGAAGAGGAGGGTGGCGTCAGTCTCTCCGCCAGCTTCTCCCATCTTGCATCTCCAAGTTCCTGTCTATATTTCTGGGCTTCTGTCCACGCCTCGGACACTCGCTGACAGCACCTGTGACACCCCAAGCCCTCAACTGCAGCCTGGATATCCAACAGCTTCTCCTGGTTCCAAATCCTGTCCACCTCCTCGTCCTCGCTGATCTCATCCAACAAACCGTCCTTTATCTCAGCTCCTGTCCAGACAAACGCCTCAGGTCGGCACGAGCCTGAAACAAGCGGCGCTGCAGCTGTTGGTATTGTGGAATCAAGGTACGACATGAGGTCAAAGAAGTCTGTCAAGGCATCCAAACAGTCTGTTGCCACTTTGGCTGCATTTTGTTCACTCTTGTCTCTTGAACTAGAGGAACTATTTGATGACAATGATGTTCTTTGAGGGTTTTTTGTCAAACCACAAGATGGTGTGGTGTGAGACACTGCTGGGATATATTTTTTCCTTCTGCTAAGTCTGGAGATATTTCTCACAGATTTGCTGTTGGTGGCTGACACCTTTGGACTGACACATCCTTCCTGCTGCTGGACATGAAGGTTGAGGTCAGTGTGTGCCAGCTCACTCTGCAACCCAGAACAAGTCCCTTTGTCAAGGAGGTGGACTGAAGTCCCCTTGGCCCCGACAGGTAGAAGAAACTCCAGGTTAGAGTACAGAAGAGGAGCACCTCCTCTCCAGCTCTCAGCGAGGATCCTCAGGAGCTTCATCATGTCTATTTCAGACCAGAACTGACACTAAAGATTTAAAGTATTGACAAATGTTCATTTATTCTTTGATACAAAGCTAATTGAGTTTAAATACATGAGGTAAAGATATCAATACTTGCCTTTAGCAGATTTTGCAGGTGGTTTAGGGTCACTGGGTGGAGACCAAGCATGCTAGCAGTGCAGCCTGGGCCACAACGAGAAAGTTGGGAGTCTACATTGTCTCCTCTTTCAGTAACACTCAAGTCTAGATAAAGAAAAGGAGAAACTTCTGGCACATCTGTTGTTTTTGAAAACAAATTCTTTATCTCGAAGGAGGTTTGATTGTGATTTACACAGAGCAACTTACACTGCACAAAAGTAGGCTGGAGTGAGCCTCCGCTCTGAGATGCCTGCCCTCCACCGCTGTGCACCCAGAGCTGCAGCTGAAGCAGACAGCGTCGGATATCACCTCTGGATAGCGTGAGGAGGCTGCTGACATCATCCACGTCCAGTCGCACACTCTCAGCCAAACCCACCAGCTGCAGGTAGCTACAGATGTTCACCTTGGAATAGATGGCTAGAGTTAATGACATATTGGGTCATTCTTGCTCATTAGGGCTGAGACGATACGTTTATTCGATCAAAATACTTTTGTTTCTAATTTGATATGTATTGCGATTGAGTTTATATACATTATATATAAGTTTTTAACATGAGACCATGGGAAAAAGCTGTAAACCTAGGGCAACACTGTAGCTGCCACAATATCAATGTTGACTGCCACTTACTGATATTCTTTTTAGTATTTAAAATGAGTAAAATCTTAATCCATTGTAGAGCTGCAAGCAGCACATTGATTCATTCGGCTTCTCACCCCACTCTCACTCTCTCTCTGTTTGTCAGGCCACAAATGAGACTAGCACGTGGTCCCTCCACCTCACTCCCCGCCACTAAAAGACAATTCCCTGGGAGAAGAGTCGGTTGAAGGTCCGGAGATGGACTTGGTAGCTATGACTATGGCAACTACAATTCAACCAGTGGCAGCAGGCAGGTTTGATCTGTGACAGCAACAGAAAATTTGTTTATCTGGTGGAGAGTTTACGCTGGACCAGCTAATTTCAAGTTGCTATTCAAGCAGCTGAATGTCCGTGTCCTCTGACTGTCGGCCATTTTCTGCGTTCTCGCTTCAGATTTGATTTTCTTGAAAGGGACGTGATGTCACATTACTTACAGATTACCACATTAATCGCAACAACTTCTATCCACCCCTGCTTTTGAACTGTATCAATTCAGGCATTAAAAAATTGATTAAAAATTCGATAAAGAAACATTGCCATACTTAAGTAATCTTTTTTCCCCCCGCAGCCCTACTGCTCATATTTGCTCTGATGATTCTGCATGTGTTGTAAGCCTTTATAGTTCACCAAGCAGCCAGCAGAGGGTTTTTTTGTCACAAACACACAAAAAAAGTGTGAGCTTCTTCAGTAAACGTATGCATTTCACACTGAAGTTGTACTAGGGTGTAGAGATTAAAAAAAAAAACTTACCGCTGATGGGATTTTGAAAACAATTTCCTCCAAGCTGCAGTTGAATCTCTCTTTGAACGAGGGATCTAAGGAAGACATTTATTTTTGCATCATAGCTTGTCCTCAAATCTTTTCCAAAATTACACAGTGTGTGCGTTTACCATTGGTGGTCAGAACGACCGGCCTCTTAGTGGTCGTCATGAAAGTCTTGATTGCTGCGAGGAAACCAACATCATCATCAAATATGACATCAACCTGTGGGGGCAGACAGTTGCAACGGGATCAAACCAGACCAAACTCGGTTCATGCGCCGCCTCATATCCATTAAATTATATGTCTTATGGCGTGGAGTTACCAGATGGTTTACCTCTTCAAACAGAATGAGTGATGTGGCTGTCTTTTTGTTCTGTGGCACTGTTTGATCAGAGCCTGGTGATGGGTTGCCCAATTTCTTGCTGACTGGTTTTTCAGATGGCGATGCAGACGGACCGCCAAAGTGTAAGTGATCCGCTTTGGCCTTCATTTTAAAGTAGTTGGCCAAAGTGACCGCAGCTGGATTCACTTTTCCTTTACGGTTGTATTTCTGTGCCTCTCTCTTTTTTGAGGTAGAGGTAACATTTTTGGGGCGCATGGTTTTTCCTGTGAAAGAAAAGAATAGAAATGCCTGTAAAATATGTGAATATGACATTGAGACCTACAATATGGTCCTCAGATGTACACTTAAACACTACACAATCCTGACACCATACGGTTTTTCACTTCTTCACAATCTAGTATGTAAGTAGCCAGTACAAGATTTTTTATGATTATTTGGATTTTAGAAATGTCTTAATCATTTACGTCCTACCAGGTAAAGTCTCAGATTTCGGAGTGCAGCTGTTGATGTTATAGTTGTTGAAGTAAGCTGGTTTCAGTGGGTCCTTTCCTGATATCTCCACTAGGTGGGACTGGGTAGCTTCCTTCAGCTGGGACAGAACATGGCGGCCGCTGCGCTGTGAGGAGCAGTTCACCTCAAATACCTTTGATTGAAAAGGAAAAGGACAAATAAAGGATAATTCCTGTTATTTAAGTGGGATGTCTGGATGATTATTTGCTGTGAAAGCAGTCTAGAATCTGGTTAAACTCATGATTTGGTCCTCCGGTAAGCGCCACAAAATACTGCAACATTTGCCAAGTGATCCATTTTTGACCACCAGTTTCAAATTTGACTTACATTTACAATTAGCAGTGTCATAATTGTTGATTTTTGTGACTACTGCCAAATGGCCACATAATTTATTTCAAACTCTTGATCTACTTTGAGGCCAAATAGTCAGGATACATAATTTCAATGAGCTACAGAGCTGTGTATTTAAAGATGTTAATACGGCTGTATCAGCTTCTGGGAGCATGAATTCAAAGATATAGGTCCAATTCCAACCTTGAAGCCAAGCTCCTGAGCGCAGGCATACACTGCAGCAGTCTTGCCCACACCTGGAGGTCCTGTGATCAGCATGGTGTTACACAACGGCTCCTCTCTGTCTCCCTCTGCCCCAGCCTCACCCTGGAAGTCTCCACAGTCCCACGAGTCTGCACAGGAAGCAGATACTTTTCCCATGAAAGATGGAAATTTCTGGGAAATCCTGAGTCATTAAATGTCATGTGGATACTCAAAAACATAAGCAGACTTGTAAAAAAATTTTTGGTCATGGCTCATGAGACCGCATTAAGATGTTGACTCTGAGCTGAGATACAAGAGAAAATGTTAAGTGTGACAAATGCCAGCTCTTACCACTGCTGTTTTCTTCTTGTTTCCTCTCCTCTATTTTTCTCCTCTCGTCACAGCCAGCTCTCAGTTTCCATTTCTTCAACCAACTGCATGTTAGAGAATAACCAAAATAAAAGAATATGTTCACACGGATATCAAGTCCAATATATCAGTGAAAGTATGAGAGAACTAAATATGTAAAACTAACCTTTGCAGTTTGTTCACAGAGGCAGAGTTGCCAGTTACTTCACTTGAATGCAGAGGACTGTACTTGTCTGTCCAGAGAACATCCTCGAAACTGGAATCTAGACAAAAGAGCGGGGAAAATGTTACTTTCCTGCAATGTAAATGACAGAAAAAATGTCATAAAACTATCACCATATGACAAGTTTACCTCTCTGGATGATGTCAGAAGTTGTGGTTGACTTGTTCTGAGATTCTGTGTGATTGATCAACCCAGAGTTCAGATCACAGTTGTTCACCGGGCCTGCTGGGCTCTCACATAGCTGCCTCAGTCTGTAAGTACGACTTAGCTTGTTGCTTCTGAACTGCTTCTTGACTGTCAGGACGGTGTCTTCCTGAGCACCTTGTGCTGACATGAGACAGTGTCCCATACCAACAGTACCATCTGCAGAGAGACTGGACCTCAGACGTTTGGGCATCCTCTCAAAGCTTTCACTGTCCCATTTCCTTTTCTCTTTTAAATGGTTCTGTTGGGAGCTTAGATTTTCTGCTTTGAAAAGGAGAGAGATGCTTAATGAATGAATAATAAATGAAAATAAAGTACATTCAGAATAATAACTCAGTCTCACCTGTTGGTCCAAAATCTTGCTGCCTTTCACTTGCTTTCCTCTGCAAAGTGTTGAACACTGTTAGGGCTGGAAATGCTGGGTTGGCTGTTTGGATTTCCTCCAGACAGCTGTGCAGAGCTGAGGGGGACAGCTGTCCTCTCCAGGACCTCCTCCTCTCTGTCAGGTGAGAAACTGTTGATACATGCTGCTGACTTTTCACCAGCTGCACATCTTCAGTCTGAGGAGGGAGCTCTGCTTCCTGCTGCTTCTCCACAGGCTGATGTAGCTTCCCATCACTGCTCCGTTTCCTCTTGCCGTGCTGTGCTGCATGAAGGAAAATTGGTGCAATTTTAATGTCTCTTGTGCATAAAGACGTCCTCTGTACCTGAAGTGGTTTGACTTCGGTGGAGGTGCCTGCAGCAGCAACAGCTGTGTCTCCTCCTGGAGATGTTTCATCACTGGAGCAGCTCGACTCTGACACCACCAATGTTATCACGTCAACGGTTCGCGGGTGGTCTTTGCTCGGACATGAAGCATCTTTCACACATTTCTTGCTCCGGCTGAGTTTGTTTCGCATCATAAAGGACTCCGCAGTGAGAGACTTTTAGCTTTGGCGCTTGCTTGTCACACATAATGAGGCAGTAACCTCATTTTTGCGACGGTAGCTTCGGCGAGAAGCGTAAAATTTCTCTTACACCGACCAAGCTACCAAACCTTGCATATTAGGTGAATTAATTAAAGTATGCAAATGTGAACGCTACAAACAAACACAACAAACTTCTGCCCTTCACTCTTCAACAGTCGGTGTTTTGAAACTGTGAAATGACGTTTAAACTGTGCGCGAGAAGGTTGAGTGTAGCCGAAGATCGTGTACAACAGACAAATCACACTGAAGCATTCGCGAAGTGCAGCGAGTGAACCGAACTGATTCAGATGCGGCAAAAGTCGTTAAAACTACCTCTCAAATAAGCGTTAACGTCGTTAATAAATGCTGACGGCATTAAAAAATAACTGTAATGTTAATGGAGGATATATTTTCCTCTACATTCGTCACTCCAATACTAATTTTCTTTCTCCCCCAGAATCAAATGCGGAGTGGTACCTCTTCCTGTTGTCAGCTGGTTTTAAGTGTCTTCCTAGATCGTGTATTTTGCCGTCCTAACCTGGTCCTAACTCACAGAGAGCAGCTTGCTGTACTGTCTAAAATGCATTTTATTGAAAAGCACAGCCCTCCAAAAGCATACTTCTTTTTTCGGTAGATGACTAGCCACCAGACAAATTAAAAATAAGTTAAACTAGGTGTGTGCCAGCGCTTGCATTTAGTAAAATTGAGTAAATGATGAGCATGTTCTCTTGACTGTCCACAGATCCTTCCCATCAGCCAGAGGGCCCTGTCAGTAAAGACATGTCCCGCAACAAACACGTGACTTTTTTTTGCCAAGAATCATAATAGTCCTCTTATGACAGCTACTCTTTATCTACACATAAAATGTTTTGATACTAGCAAGAGGACTGAGGGAGACAGACTGTGCTTTATATTGCTACAGATGGAGTGTGAAGTCTGAGAGAGGAAACATTTCCTGACAGACTCCTATGAGCAAAGGAGCTTCATAATTAACCAGTTTAAAAAAATAATGATAAAATAAAAGGAGATACACAACTGAGGAAGACTCTTAGAAGCAAAAGAGTATTGAGTATTTCCTTCTTTTAGATCAGGGTGTCAAACATACGGCTCACAGGTCAGAACTGGCCCACCCCAAGGGTCCAATACAGTCCACTGGATGACTCAACACACCTAATATTGATGCACTTGTGAAGGCTGAGAGCTGTCAGGTTTCAGGAACAAGCTAAACAGCTAGTTATCATTTCATGTAAAATGCTGCTTCAGAGGCTTTTCCAACCTGATACAGCTCCCTGAAATAACCATGAATACTTCTTGAGGTCATATTTAAAGACTGGTAATGCACCTTAACATTGGTTGCCACCTGCCATAAAACATCATATTTAAAGATATTGAACACTGTGCAAGATATTGTCAATCTGCAGCTCCAACACGAAGAATCTGTATCAGACCTCTATCTTAAAACAACATTAGTGAAACCCTTTTGCTAAAGCACTGACAGAACTTTTGATTTGTAACTGGTTTGTGAGGCAGGGGATAACTTACCCTGCTTCTTCAATGGCTTCCACTTTACTTTGGTGTGGTGATGCCAGCATTATTACACAGTACAGAAAAATACACATGTAGAGATAGTAGTAACGGACTGAACGTGGAAAAACTGGAAAGAAAGGGAATATTTGGAGGTGTTGTTATTTATAGGTTATTATGCAACGATTTTACTGGTCTGGTTTACTGTATGTGTTGCTTGAACTAGAATGAGTTTGACACCCCTGCTTTAGAATGAATGCAGACTGGAGTCTGCAAAGACTATATTTCTGATGACATTTTATGTAACTGGGAAATTTGCAAGGTCTGCACTCTTGTCAATCCTATTTCTCTTGGTATTCACTGGAGACATGCAAAGTTTCATTTAGCATGTACTTCATAGTCAGTGTTGCCTCATGTGAACATTTGTATTAAAACAGGTCTGGTCCTAAGAGCTTGTTAGGACTGGACCTCAGCCACTGTGATGCACCTTTACAGTTTATTTACATTGCAATAGAACTGACTAATACGTCACAAAACTAAAGCAAAATTCAGTTATTAAATTCAGTAATTAATTTTGAGTAACTTGAGCTTGATCATTAATTCTTTACCTTGAAAACAACAGATGAAAAATATCGTCTCACTAACTTGCCTGTTCTCGAGTACAACTCTAAGAGGTATGGACTCGAGTCAGACTTAATCACAAATTTGATGACTTTAGACTATAGAAAAAGTATATTTAAAATGTGTGCAACAAATAAATTCATTTCCCTTCATTTTCCTGAGTCAACTAGTGTTAACACTGTTCATTCCCTGGAAGTCGAAACCTTATTCCCCTGATCCACTTTGCTGGAACCAATCTGCGTCCAGTCAAGTTGCAGGAGTGAACCACAAGGAACTAACGTTGTTTCTGAGTGCCACTTAGAAAAAGTGATACCAAAGATCATTTCTTTCATGTACAAAAACAGACAGATATGCAACAATTTCCAACTTTGTAAGACATTTGAAGCTGCACCAAGAATAAGTCAAGGCTAATATTAACACAGTTAGAAGGCTTTTGCTTAGCTAATGTTAGCTTAACAGCTAACAAACTTTTTTTTTTTAAAGCAAACTTGCTTCAACAAATAAATACAAATTTTAAAAAGCATCTATAACTTTTCCAATTTAATACATTATTAATGTTGTTGAAATGGCATTACATTTGGTGAAGAGCGCATTATGACTTGTTTATGACTCGCTAACGGTTAGGACTTGGAACTTGCCTGTCTTGACTTGAGACGTTAAGACTTACTTAGGACTTGCAAAACAATAACTTGGTCCCACCTCTGAAAACTGTCTAAAGCAAACTCAATCTGGTGATGAGGGCAGTAACATACGGTCAAAAGCTCCTGAAAAACTGAGTAAGCAGCTTTGAGGAAAGAAAACTGTTTTTCTGGTTTGGATTTTTCTCAACCTAAATGACGTGTAAAATAAGATGCAGCTGACCATGTCTGTAAGAAGAAACAGCTATGCTACTGAAAAACTAAATATTTCATTCCACATGCAATATATTTGTAACTTTTTGTTGCATTAATTGTTTATATATAATTTATAAACCGAGGTTGTAGCCTGAAGGGAATGGTATAACTCAGGCTGGGTTATTCTTCAAATGGACCTGCTGGGCAGAGACCATGACGGAGAGAGTTGTAATGATGGCTAATGTCCAGAATTGCTAAAACATTACAGCCGTGCTTAAAGGTCAAATGTATTTTATTTCTTTAAATATAAAAATCCCCTTAGCCAGAGTGTACAGTTCACAATTTTTCACAGGGTGTTCTGACAATAATGGTGAATGTCTCTCTTTTTCCAGATGAATACAGAAACCTTCCATGAATATCAGAGGGAGGAAAAATATGTTGTCAATTTGGTTGTCCACGAGGAAAGTCCTGATGAAACAATGAGTGGTGATAATGATCACCTACTCATGTGCACGCTAGAAAACACAACTACTGCTGCTGCTGCTAAAAAAAAAAAAAAAACAGTTATGGAATGAAGAAAAGAAAAGATGCTAAATAATATACAGAACTAAGAGACTGATGAAAGTATTCCCCTTTGGCATAAACTGCACCTAAAAAACACTTGGACCTGAAAACCAACCATCCAATAAACAGCATATTGCTTTGAGATAAGAACTGCAATCTGTTCAATACTGGATTCAGAAGGAAAACAGCTAAACATCTGATGTGATTACATGTAAACACATTTCTGTCAATCAGCTACTGACGCTCAGAACACTGTGATTTCAACATGTTCAAACCTCAACGTGAAAAGACACCACAGGTGATCAGAAAACTGTTGACTTGCTGTGCACTCTGCTGGATACATGGGGTGATGTGCTGCTGGTTGTTTCAGTAAATCTGAGGAGAAAGAAAAAAATCTGAAAAGTTGCTTTCCCTGGCTTTCCTTGAGTTATTATCAATGTAGACCAAAAGGCTTAGGGGTGATAGAGTAGGAGTTTCAGCATGGACCCAAATCTGAATTTATTCTCTTGTCCAGGATCCAAGGCTTATAGTATATAACTATTGTCATGGCAACCTACCAGCGAAACCCACAATCCATGTTGGGGTCCTAACACAAGCTTTACAGGCTTTATATACTCTAGACATTGATGCCAATAGTGTCGATTCTTACCGTAACTGTATGACCCTTCAAATTAAACGTCATTCACAACAGTGAAATCAAACCCACTAAAGTTTCTCCACTGATGACAGTGGAAAAGCTGCATTTAACATTTGGCGCAGCATGATTTTAAAAAAGAAAAGAAAAAAAGGACAATTTCAAGGTAAGCTTTCTAAATACAAACACCAAGTGCTAAAATAATCAGCTAAAAAGATAAGTTCTCAACAAGGTTATTGTGTATGTGTACAAATAATCAAGAGTGACATTATTACCAGTACAGTTTTAACTGTAGTCTTGATACAGTCGTCTAGAACATGGACACAACAGAGGCAGTCATGCCACATCAGAAGACTCAGTTTGTTCACTCTCTCACCCCAACACAGATACTTCAGCGGCTCCTACAAAATGCATATTTAGTAGGTTCAACTTACATCATCCAGTCCTCAAATTCCTGGTTTGTGTGGTAGTGGGTGATTCACTTTTATATTGTTCATATTTGGTTCAGTTCTCAAGTTTCAAAACTTGTTTACCTTGTATACTGGTCTGCTTGAGGTCAGATCCTCAGCTGACCAGTTCTCCCACCTATCTAAGCACCAAAGGGTTGGTAATGTTCATTGAAGAAGAAAAAAATAAAATAAAATAATAAAAAAACAAAACAAAACACAACAATCATTGTTCCATCCATCCATCCATCCAACATCAGTCCGTTAGTGCGCTTTTTGTCCTCTTGCCCAGTTTCCCTCCAGTGGAGGTGACGGCATTGCCGTTGCAGGCTCCTGTTGATACCAGAGTCTGGTCCTGCTGCTCCTCCACAGTGTCCGGAAGCTCTTCTTGGATCTGTCGCAGACGGGCCATGGCGCGGTCGATGGTGGCCGTGCTCACCAGGTTGAAGTCGTGCATGCTGACTAGATGCAGGAGGAAGTTACGGCAGAGGTTGCGGCGGATGATGTGAGCACCGCTGTCCTCTGCGAAGAGCATGATGGCCTGATTCATCTGGTTGTCTGCTATGAAACTGCAGGAAAATAACGAACAGAAGAGCTTAGTTTCTAATGTTTCAATAAACTAACGGGACAAGAGTAGCTGTAACTACAAGAGTACAACTACTGTATGTATGATGCCACAGCTCCAACAGACACCCTGTACATATGAAAGATTACAAAAGAAGTTCTAAGTGCTCTGGATTTGTTTTCAATCTGGTGTGACCTTCTTAACACTGTTTAATATTTGGCAATATAATTTTTTATAGCAGCAAGATTCAAGAAATTCTCTTTAGGGGCATCGGTGGCTAAGTGGTAGAGCAGGCGCCCCATGTACATGGCTGTTGCCGCAGTGGCCTGGGTTCGAATCCAGCCTGCGGCCATTTGCTGCATGTCACCCCCCCCCCCCCAAACTTACCTGTCCTGTCTATTAAAGGCAAACTGCCCTAAAAAATATCTTAAAAAAGAAAGGAAAAAAGAAATTCTCTTCAGTTTGTCTTTTACCAATTCCTATGTAGTGACAGGCGAAAATGAACCAAACAAATCATTTTGAATGACTCTTTTTTAGTATTCACAAATCCCTGACTCCTCCCGCTCACCTACTCACTGTTATTGTAGGGCACAGCTCACGCTGCCCGCTATGCTAATTAAAGAAGGGATTGAATCGGACTTGAGTCGAGACCTCTGCCACCCAAGGCTATTGGTGCATTCAGGTGCTTCTCGGATCATCGTTATTCTGACTGAGGTGTGTTTGTGAGTTTTAACTTGTAAAGTAGAAACAACATGTATGCTACAAGGGTGTGTTGTATGTTATTGCTCAGAACATTTAAACATGTTGATAACAAAAAGAAAAGAAAACATCAGGTCAGCAATGAAATATGATGAAAACCTAATTTTTCAGATTATTTTGATACCACATGAATGCAACACAAGGCTGCAAAGGTAACTGGGACGTCTGCTAATTGCCCCTCAAAAAGCAACAACACATCGCTGGTGAGTGAATCAATGCAATACAATAAAATGAATACTCTATCTTTATGTATGTAAACTTATATATGGTGACGTGAGATGTCTTGAAGAGATGTTTTGTGGGAGGAGCAGCACTAACTCTCGAACATTCATGTACTATAATAGAAAATGACACCATATTTTGCAAAAAGTCTCAAAAGTCTAAATGTGATGCATTTACATGTATTAACTCAAAGAAGCTGATACTGTGAAAAGAATCCTTTCGCCCATAACTTTTCCCACGTACCCATGCTTCATGACGTGCAGGTTCCACAGCTTCATCACTTCTTTCTCTCCCTCGTTGACATCTGTGAACTCATCCAGTTGCTGTAAGCAAAGCACAAAAATTTACAAATGATGACACAATTATGGTAATGCAATACAAACACATATTAGCTGGTAAAAACACCACAACACTGAAGATGGGCCGACTAAATACCTTAATACCTGATAACAGATTTTAATAAAAGTTTAATCTTGAGAGCAGCGGAACAATTTTAATGATGATCAATTTAGTTCAGGTATTTTCTGCTGACCTGGAGAGTAAAATTACTGTTACTGTTAGCAGGTAATGCTGGCAGGTTCCGGAAATCAATACTGAAGTGATAAAAATGTTGTGTGCGGCTGTAAGAGCAAGCTGAAGAAATGTTCTGTCTTGGCAATAGTTTCTGCTCCGAGCACCTTTAAGTTATTTATGGGGAGCGGGGCTGACCCAAATGCTTTTACTCTTTGTTGCCATGGTAATCCAACACCAAAAATCAGTACTCTAAAAGCTTGATTTTTTTTCCACCCTCTCCAGATTTTAGTCCCTGGGCTCCACAGAAACACTCACACACCACCACTTTTATCCAGTTTAAAATATTGTGAGAGTCTGATTGCGATAGTTTCTTGGCCTCAGTCAAGGTTCCTACACAATTTTTCCCTTGATTGATTGCATTACTGCGTTCACAGTACTTGCATCAGTGGAGAAAATACTATTGTTTTAACAGATAAAAAGCATTGTTGTCACTCTGAATCAATGATAATCGCTGATAACCAACTACAAATGATGCAGCTTTCCGGTCAAAATGCTGTGCTTCCAGCCAATCTCACGTATATATCTCTGCAAAGCATTATAATGTAAACTTAAGTGTGCATTAACTTAACTGCATTGTCAAATCAATGAAACTGCCCAGATGTCCTTTTACATACTGACAGGATGTTACGTGGAAATTCTTATCTTGTCCTCCTTAAAGCAAAACACACTTCAACAACACCACAAACTACGTCACTCATTACCACACACTTCAGAATCAATCGATGCCTCTCATTATATAACATGAAGACAAAGAAAAGCTCTGAATACAGTAAAACATTAAAGTATAACAGAAGTGTAAAAACCAAGCCAAGACGATTCTGTGTTTGCTTCAGTAAGTGGGAATAATGGTGTGTTCCATGTACCACGGAAGTTGAAAATCGGAGCCGGGAATGATGGAAAACCTAGATGTTGTTAGCAATTGTAAGCAATACCAGTTGATAAAAAAGCATTATGGTGTATTTTACGCGTACAAACACCATTGCAACATGTCCACAAATAGAAGTTGGTTTTAATGAGACACAAATAAGACAGAAGTGCTAATAAACAGCATATAACTACAGCTTTCACTACTGCTGATGCACAGGACAGCCACTTTGGATTTTCAAGTCAGGGTTGGGGAGGTTCCTCCGACTTTCCAGATCAAAAATCTGACTTCAGGGGGCATTTCAGTTGCAATTTCCGACTAGGATCTCAGAAATTTTTACTTCACACCATAACTAGAGAAACTGACCTCTAAATGGATCATTGTGATTTTCTAAAGTGGGGCTGTATGAGGTACGTAATCACAGTGAGTGTATTACCTAGAGTGGTGACTGTGACTTTGGTGTTCTGAAGGATTTGTTTGGATTAACCAAAGTGACACAATAAAGTAATTGATCGAGGCAGTGGTAGACCAGCAACTCCCGTGTTCTGCGAGGTATAATTACTGTTTTTTTTCCAGAGGAGTCTGGGGGCTTTGAAGAGGGCACAGATAACGGCTTCAGTTCCCTGTTGGAAGGCGCTGTCTGACATTAAGGTTAAGTGGTAAAAATATTCTAAATATAGAGTACACTTAAACTGATATTGATTTTTTTACGTGGCTAAAATATGTTTTGCTGTTGCCCCTGTCCACAGCAGTACATTACTTGGCCTCCATGGCAGTATTCTTGCCTGCTTCTCCAAAGTGAGGGCATGCCGACCGCTACCTACTATAAGTAAACACAACTATTGATAAGTACCTCATACAACCCCACTTCAAAGAGATCCCAACTACCCCTTTAAGGGTGTCTCTGTAAGTGGTGTGACAGTTCAAGTCAACAGTGAAGCCAGACACAAACACAACACAATGAACAATGGCTTCTCACCGTGGCAGTCTTCTCTCTGAGCCACTCTGGATCTCTCTCGTCCTCACTGTCCTCTTCCATCTCCTGGGGCCGCAGGGGCATGCAGCTGTCACTGTGGAAGTAGAGACGGTTGTGTCCACTGACGTAGGTCCTCTGCTGCTCCAACTCTCCGTCCTCAGACTCCAGGAACTCTGACAGACTTGGTTTGGTCCTCTTGGGCCTGGTGGAAGCAGGGGAGAAAACAAATCCTGCATGTTGGAATCAAGGCGCAAAAAAATGCTACAGCACCTTTATCAGAACTTCATATCTTGCCTTTTTATGCTTTCGTTTACCACACTTTTTGTCTTTAATTACCTCACCAGTGTGAGAAACCTGATGACTGAAAGAAGCGGATCTATTTAGGTTCTTGCCAAGTGTCAAAAACTGTATTTGTTCTAATCTGTTTTAACGCAGCTCACCGCTCTCGAACAGTTCATTAAAGTTAATTCAATTGATTACCAACTCATCACTAAACCAAACGGAATGAAAAGCAAATTAAATTCAAAATAAGTTAATTAAATTGTCGGGCATGATTTGACTGTGAGTGTGAACGCTGGCTTTGAACAGAGGTCGCGAGTTTACCTGCAAACCAGTATGTGAGTTACAGCAGTCCTCTTAACTGGGCCGTTGCGGCTGAAAGCAAAGCCTGGCTGGCTGTGGATGTCCTGAGGGTTTCCGACATACGACCCGTCGTAGCACTCATTGATGGACACGTCTATCCTTGCTCCTTTGGGGTGAGGCTGCAGATTCACAAGAGGAGGAAAAAATAAATGAAAAATAATGAGGAATTCTACAGGATATTGTGCTGAGCAAAAACAGAAGGCCTGATGACTGACTGGCAGTAACTTAAGGTTAGAGGCAAGATTTCTCAAATTGAACGCCACATTATGCTTTAGGTAGAAGTGCCTGTTCAATCAGAGAAACTGAGGGTTCTCTACAAACACCAGGAGCTATGTAAGAGAGAGGGTAGAGAAAGAAATAACGGTGGAGAACAAGAAGCAACTCCCTGCATTTAAAGAGTAAGCTGGAACAGACACTGGTTGCCCTTTGTGGTTTGACACATGATTTGCACTGCAACACCTCAAAAGCTGAACCATTTAACATTTATCTTTTTGCACTGGGCAACAAAAACACAGCCACATGACAGGTCTCCCCTGAAAGACCTGAAAGCTACAAGTCACTTTATTCCTTTGAAGTCCCAACTAAAGACAAAAAGCAAAATGTATTTCTCCTACTAACAAGTGCGGTTTGTGGAGCTACAGACAGACAGCTTTGGCATCAGTGTGATGTAACACTGATGCCTTTTTTATTCATTTAATTTATTTCTTAGTTTACTAAACTAGCAAAGTGTAAACACAGAATATTGTCCCTCAGTGTGTGCAGTGATGTCTGTCTGACAGTTGCTTTCCAGAGATCGCCAAAGAAGCTTCAGAGTAAACTAATCAGCATTTGTCAACCAAGCTGTCCATGTTAGTTACAGAGTTGTGGTGATTGAGATATGGCGTTACATACACGCACACCCAATGAGGACCAGAGCTCCCACACAGGAACTTAAGCGATTTTATGTTTGCAGACATAGGCAACATTCACATTGTAAGTCTTTGTGCTCAATTCAGATTAATTGCTCAGATCTTTTGCTTGGCAGTCACATTATTATTATTTATTCTCTTAAAGATTTATTTGGGGCATTTTGCTTTTAATTGATAGGACAGATAGAGGGAAGAGAGGGATGGAGGGAATGACAAGCAGCAAAGGGCCACAGGCTGCAGTCGAGCCCAGGCCGCTGCGGCAACAGCCTTGTACATGGGGCGCCTGCTCTATCCACTAAGCCACCGACGCCCCGTCCCATTATTGTCACATTATTTTTTAAATTGTAGTCACAGTCCTGAATGGACTCACCTTGAACAAAGTAGTACAAAGTAAACATGGGGGCCACTGACGTCAGTGTTCATTAATAAGTTGTTGTGTAGTGAAAACTACAGGTGATAACAAGGACAAGGACAAAGAGAGATAATTTTTTTTTTTGTGGATCAATGGCTGCTACTTCTTTACAGAGGTTTGTGTGAGTCTGAGTGGGAGCCAGAAGTGGTGAGATTGTGACATGAATGGCTTCACTCAAACAGGACTCAGGATGTCATGGGCTAATTTTAACTACGTCTGTCAGCGACTTAAACATTGCTTGTAAGGAAGTCATGTCATGTGACTGGCCCAACCACACACGCAATTAAGAGGCTTTAATTACAAACAGTCAGTTCCTTACCACATAGTTGAAGATGAAGCGGGAGTGAGAGAGTTTGAGGTGTTTGAGCAGGCTGTAGAGTTTGCTGCAGTTCAGGGTACACCAGGGACAGTGAAGATCGTCCCGTGCCTCTGTTTGCTGCCGCGTGTTATTGTTGTACAAGAACTAAACACAGACAGATGACATTAGTTACAACGTAAACCAGAGAAAGTCGACCTTCAGCAGATCTAAATGGATGATTCAATTCATACTTTGGTACACACACCCTGAGGACTGAGTGCCCAACAGGGTCAAAACAGTACAGTTTCAGCTATATTCATGAACCGTATACTTGCCTTGATGAACAATTACAAACCAGTGAACTTCTTAAAATGTAAGTTATTCCAAACTTTTCAAAAGCATTGTGCTTTTCAGCTTTGTCACCAAAACACTTACAAATCAGTTGCCCAGGCCCAGTGCAGTTCTTACTGTGGTGTGGTATACCTGATAAAATATACGTAGCTTCTGCCGCGGCTCACACTGGACCTGCTCTTTCCTCGTCTGAATGTCTGTGCTGACTGACTCTTTCACTGCTGTCAGGAACAGATGGAAAGGTTAATCACCAAATCAGAAATTTGATTTAATACATTCAAAGTGTATTTGAGAAAATGTAGTGTCCTTTCCCACATAACAGGAAGATTTAAACACCAAGCACATATATGCATGAACATGCTCACCACTATTCCATATTCATGTAAATAGCATATGCTGCTTGGAAATTCTGAATAAAGGCCTTATTACAAATGTAGCATTTTAAAATTAAGACATGTGGGATGTTCCAGTATTAGTCAGGTTTTAGGAGTTTTTGGACATGTATGTGACACATTTGGAATATGCGCCTCAGTTGGAGTTTTTAACCGCAGTTTGCAAAACATGGCCTCTTGCCTGTGTAAAGTCAGCTCTGTGCGTCTCCATGGTGCACTGTACACAAACCAAGTAGCCAACACTTTGCAAGGCTGTGGGGTAGAGATGCATGCCCAAAAGAAAAGCCCACATTTCTGGTCGGTGGGAGAAATACACCTGCTTTTAAACATTATGAAAGACTTGGATCATTTTTTTTGTGCATGTAAATGTAGTAGCTGTTGCTAAAGCCGCTTTTGGATATTTATTTTCACACATGGAATAGCAACATTGCTGTCTCTATTATGTAAATCTCCTATAATGGTTCTGTTCAAAAGATGACCAAATTTTCACAGGTAGAGCAGTAGTACATGATGGATTCTTTGCTCCTGTAACAGTCAGAATGTAACAAGGGAGAAGAAGAGTGTTTACAAGTCTCTCATAGGTTGCATCAATGTTGAATTTTCAAACTTATTTTGCAGTTGAATTAATGCTTTTCTGTGGCTTGATTAATGATGATCATGAGTGCTGAAGGAAGCCTCGGCACCACTTCTCACTTGCCTGTGCAACCCTGTAGACAGACTGATATAACATCTACGTGCATTTCTTCATTAATTACAAAGAACATACAGAATTCAGCCGCCTGCTTCTCACAGCCTAAACAGAGTTAAAAATGACAAGATGTTAGGTAATGACTGATGGGATTCCCCTTTGCTCATATGCAGTATGCAAACATTTTGCTTGACACTTACACATACTTATGACTTCTTCAGAAACATGACTCAGGGCCTTATTCAAAAGAGCGACATGTTAAGCTGCCAGAACATTCAAGGAGTGAAGCGACTGTCTCAAAAGGACTAAACAGCTATGACTCACAGGGTGCCTTTTGCCAGATTCACAAATACACCATCACAAATAGACCATCCCACACCAGTGACACAAAATCCAAAATCATGCTCCATTCAGACTTTTGCTCAGAGAATCTGGCATGTGATGAATAAATGATCATCAGTTCTTTGCTCAGTGTCAATTATGAACACTTTTACAGTACTTTAATAAAGCAGAAGGTGGAACTGTTAAATATTTATGTCCCCTCCCAATCCTTCATCATCTATAGACGTTTTCTGCCTCCTGCTCTTAAATGTAACGTAGGATTAAATATAATTCAAGATGTTATGAGGGATGTTATGAGGGATTTTTGTTTCTGTACTTACTCATGAGGGCAGCTCTGTGATTGCTGGTCCTAGTCTCCATGGGGCTGGAGCTGTCGGAATTGCGTGTAGCGAGGGGTTTTGCCACAGGGGCAGTGGACTTTCCACTAGCATCACCTGTCCAACGCAGCATGAACTGCAATGTGGGTCCCTGAGAAAATGTCTCAAATGGTGGCAGTCTCTGTGGGACCGTTATACAGAGTTACAGTCAGTGGTGTGAAGAGGACAACCAATTCTAAAGATAGGAAAGGGAGCCTACGAGGCGACGCTTCATGCCGACACATTTACAACCCCTCCCCTACCTTTCCATCAAGAATGGTTTCCCACGTGGCTCGCTTCTTGCTGACAGGGCTGTCCTCCATCCCTTGCATCGACACCTCATATTCCCCATCCAGCAGCTGCAATCTCCTGCGTAGAACAAATCAAGATCAGTGATTTTAACGTACAGTCACACGAACAAAAGAAGCGATTTTAAAACCTGAATGGAAACCTTACCTATTCTTATCAAAGACAGTCATCTGTGCAACAAAGGTCTCTGTGGTCTCCCCTTCGTCTCTATGAGATGAACTTCTCTTCTTCCTACTAGGAGTATCTGTTACATCTTTGCACACACAAAAAGATGGCGAGAAATTTCATACACAACTAAGATCCATTCAGTTAGTTAACATTTTTTTTTACATGATGTGCCCAGAGAGAGACTGGCTCGTTGGGACCCCCAGCTTGCTGTGGCCCAATTCTGAACATCATAAGCCCCTTTCAAACATGCACTGTTTATCTAGACATTACTCGGGAGAAGCTGTATATGAGAACGCAAATGTCTGAATTAGTTGGACCAGACATTAATCTGACTTTACCCTGCCAGCTCCCTGGTATAAAGTCTTTGTAATGTTTGACTGAGCCCTGTGAATAGAGCAAACCATTGTTCGGAGAATTCACATTAAGTGTGTGGGCGTGTTGATGACATTTCTATCATGCAAGTGGCGTGAAACCAAAAGAATACAAATATCTGGGGGTGAAAAGGGTCATTTACACAAAGCAATGATGAAAAGGTCTAACCGAAGAGATGACAAAATTCTGTCCGTAAGGGCCATCACCGAATGATGAACAGGCTTATGAACATAACTCTGTGATTTCTGCAGCATACTTTTTGCATCATGTTCTCCCTCCTCTACACTCACCTAAACTACAGAGAGTATTTCCAGTGGGTGAGTGGAACGCAAAAGGTATTGATGTGGATTTCCTACCAATGTTCTCGTTGGCCTCTCCGTTGACTAGACCATTAGTATCCCTCCTCCCTGTGCGTGACACCCTGAAAAGGAGCGAGTAGGACTTGACCATGTGGCTGTTGCTGGGCTCAAACTCGTTGCTGGAGACCAGTAAGGAAGGGTAGGAGCCAGGCTTGGTTTGGTTACTGTCAGGATTCAAAGGCACCTGCTTTTTACCTGTAGGCACTTGCTTTATCGGACAGCTGACATCCTGAGGGAAAAATAACTTAATTTAGCGAACACAATCAATAGTAGGTAACATGAAATGACTTGCTGCTAAAGTGAGAGACTGTCTTGATAATATTTTACTTTACCTTGCGTTTTTTATGGCAGACTTTGACAAGTAGCACCTCTAAGGACACGGAATTTTGTTCATTTTCTGAATTCTGAGATGGCTTTTCTGTATGGCAGCAAAAAGAGTTTTGTGTCAATCAACATATAGTAAAGCACACATGATTTTTATTGTTATCTCTATGCAAGTCTAATGCTCTGCTGGTAGACAAAACATCTTCCGTGATGTCGTGGAGAAGTGTCCGCTCCTACACTCAGTAGTCAGTGGGTGTTTACATTTTCTTCCTTTAGGCTAACCGCTTACTTTACCACAATCTGTTAGCATTCTCGTGCTTACTAACTGTGGTTGGGTGTCATGGCAACATCGTACTTAAAATGAGTGTGTATACATGCAAACCTACATCCTGGTTTTGAGTTTTATTATAGTCTTGATCTTATTCAGGATGTTTACATTGAACACTAGAAACCTGAACATGATTTTAACAGTATCCAGGTTTCTGATCATCTGTGTGTGTCCTGACTTCTTGCCATCTCTGAATAATCAGAAACCTGAATAAGGTGTTGCCGTGACACAGTATCCTGTTTTCTATCAGAGTACTCAAGGCAGCACATCCAACACAGAATAAGGGCTTAACTAGGATACTCCACAGACCTGATCATAACCAGGATACTAGCGTGCATGTAAATAAAGTGGCCTGATGTCAGTCAGAGCATGACTATAAAATAAAAAACAAACTTCTTTACTCAGCCAATTCTTTATGCATTAGTATTTTTCTTATAAACTAATATACTGAACACAAGCACTTGAGTAAAATCTGCTCACCATCCTTATGGAAGAACCCAGTGAAGGTTAACTGTAGATGTGAAGACAAACTGAAAGGCAAACAGAAAAATGCACAGGTGAAACTGGGTTACATCAAGTGCTCCAACGACAATGGTATATGAATGGTAATTAATTATGTCAATACAGTTTCTCTGGTATTTACATCCCCAGAAACTATCCAGTGATAAAAAAGGGGCATATCAACTAATGCAGAGCTGCGTTACCTTGGAGAATCCTGCTCTCCCTTCATCCTCTCGACTGTCTGCAACATATCATCCACTTTGAATGTTTTCCTGAAGGAAAGATCACAGGTCACACAGGTTCAAAATCAATTTGTTAAAACTGTGACAGAACATAAATGAGATTGCAAACATATCAGGTATGAATCATGTTTTATAACTCTGTTGGTGCATCAAGACACATCGTCAGATTTCATACCTTTTGGCATTTGTTCGGCCATTTCTGTGAGACATGAAGGTGAGCGTCCTGTGCAAAAATATGGGCTGAAAAGAGAAAAAAGAACAAATTAATCACTCTCATTTTAAGTGTGCTGGCTAATCAATACAACGGAAATATATGTACAGTAGTTTACTTACTGCAATCAAATTCCTTGTGCGGAGAAATCTGTATATCTGAGTTGGTTCTGGAAACAGAAAAAGGGATCATTATAATGTTTACTCTGGAAACCATCACATTACCCTATCACTATGTTTTCTGGATAACTACCCCACAAATATTTTAAACATGTTCCAAGTAAAAGAGGAGTGCAGTTGTTCTGCTTCACGAGACAGGCCCCTCCATCAGTCTGCTGTCACTCCATTTCACTGTGTCAGCATCTGAGAAATTAATCCATACTACTGCTAACACATGCCAAAAGAAGGGCTGTTAACAGGTGGTGGTTAGTTGGGCAAAATATCCACCAGCCAAAGAAAAACTGAAGACATTAAGCAATACATGTGTTTTTATTAACATGAAATCTGTTTAGTTAAAACAAACAATATCTGGAGCTCCCTGTTGAGTATAAACTAGGGAGGCCTGTCAGCCAAAAGCAATTATTGGAAACAAAATAAGTATCAGAAAAGTTCAGCGGGTAGCTACAGGCATTCTGAGAGCATGGAAAAGTTCTCGTGATACCAAAACAGAAAGGTTGCACTGTAAAGTGACGAGTGGTGAAATCTCACTTTCAAAGGCCTGTAGGAACAGCTCATGGTCGGCCTGAATCTGCTCCATCTTCGGCTTCTTCACAGAGTTCATCACTGCTGATGAGGCGGGGTACACGGCGCCGTTAGCTTTGCAACTCGCCCCACTCATAATATGACCTGAGTTCTGCGAGTGAAGCAACGGCACCTGTTAACAAATTAATTATCACAGTACAAATGGGGGGGATACAACATGTTAGCTTAGCCAGTAGGCAGATACTCGCGTTAGCAGTCGAGCTAGCTAGCTCAGCTAAAAGCACAATGCTAACATGTTAGTGAGCTTGGTATTTCAGCGTAGTATCCGTTCGTTTGTTCAGACTTCGATTAACAAAAACCGTAAAAACGGCATGTGATAGATATCGGGCATAAATAAAGGCAACCCACCCTGGCCGATGGCATTAATTTGTTAGCCTCGCTGCCTCCAGCACAAGCCTGGCAGACTCAACAGCAGAAACCCATGAAGATGAAGAGGAGGCGACGAGACGCTGGCTAGTTAGTTAGCTAGCAATGCTAGCATGGTTTACTAGAAAACAAACCACCGTATGCCTGAGGTTCTCCCGCATTCAGCTGCCTCAAATACCGTTTGATATCGTTGCTGGTTGGAGTATTTTGGATCAAATTATTGATTATCTATATCAAATTTATTGTCGGTGTGGTTTCCTTCAATTTGTACTGAACAACAGAGCTGTAGTCAGTTATCAGCCAATAGGAGACGGACTGAGAGAATGCAGCGCTGTGATTGGCTGTTAACCTCCGGAGATGACATACAACCCGCTCTCGCTTTCTGCGATTTTGCGGGAAATCGAGTTTATCAGACTTCTCATCAAGACAGCTCAACTTATCATGCATGCTGTGGAATTTCTCTGTTTGATTGTACGCCGTGATGAATTGAATGAATGAATTTCATGGTAAAAAAAAAAAGAAAATAGAACGACAGTCTACATTAAAGTCATCTACAATACACAGTAAAGAGCTTAAAGTTATTTTTAGGGTAATAATACGACTTTGATCTCACTTTTTGGTATTACTATGAAGGCAAGGGCATCATTATCCTGGCAATATATATAAAATTCATATATATCATCAACATTATCTTTTTAAATAATATTGGCATTCATAGTATGTGGTATTTAGGGATTGTTCATTACTTATCAGAGGAGAGGGTGGCTGGGTTGTGACTTTTCTTTTTGTTTGCTTGTTTGTTTCAACCCTCCCTGAAGCTACAAATATTTTTCCTTGATCCTCCCTGACTGGCAGAAAATGCATGACCCTCCCTCCACCACAAATTAGTTGTTACTTACCCTTTGATGCTTGAAAGTAAAAAGTGAAAAGCTGAAGACAAAGTCCTGGAGTTGAAAAAAGCCTTGGGTTTTCACTCTTGTCATGCATGCTGGTTAGTTATTGTAAATGGTTTCTTTTTAGCCAAATGTTAAATGAGACTAGTTGAGCTCAGATTCTCTGATGGAAGTGTTCATGACATATGATGTGACCAAGGATTCTTCCTGTTATTACAGTTTCTGGCTATCATAAATGGGGCAACTTTGGCAATTTTTAAAGAAAAACGATAGGTTTGGAAGGCATATTGAATATTGGCAGTAAAATGAATTTAAATTTAAATTATTTTACATGCCTCCCCCTCTTTGCACATAAGTGATGAACTGTGCCTTACTGCTTCAAATTAGTCAGACATACATCATATATTGTAGGGACTGTATTTATAAATATATGTGCCCAAAAGCAAATTGAAAAACACAATTCCCTCCCCCAAAAAATATTTGAAGTGCCTCCCCTATTTTGCACCACACCTTCTCTGCTCACAAGCAACTAACAGTCTCTTACAATCGCATTTCTCATTGAGACTGAACTTCACAGGAGCATACATAGCAGACTGTACCTGCAACAGCAGCAGACTACAGTATGGTACATGGTAATAGAAAACAGAAAGACAGAAAATAATAACGTATATGAGGAAAGAATTTGTCATCAAGTTCTTCACATATATGTCAGCAGCAGCTTATGAATATCTTAATTTTCCAAAACAGTGATACAATTTAAAATTAATTTCCTTAAATGTGTGGCATTTGGTTGTTTTCAAATGTTTAAAATCTATTAAAATTTCCCCATCAGCAATTTTGTATTTACTTTTAGGTATTTGACAAATACTTTTGTTATTTAATGCCACTTAAAAGCCGTATGTGACTCCTAACATCAGTGGATTAGCAAGTTTGAATTTATTTTGCCATCACTCAGACCATACACTGTTGAAGACTCAGACACATTTCATCGTGTTTCCACACGGAACTTTTTACAGACGGAACCGGAAGTGCGGCGAATCACAACTTCCACACATGTGTGGGGGAGAAAGATGCCTCATTGCTTATAGTCAAATTATATTCTAATAGAAGGTCGACATAAATAACTCTAATTCAACCAAACAAAAGTCGGACCTGAACCCGTTACGTGTGTGCGGACAAGATGGCGGAGATCGTTCAGCATCGCATCGAGGAGAGAATCCCTGAGCTGGAGCAGCTGGAGAGAGTGGGACTGTTCACCAAGAAAGAAGTCAAGTAAGACGACATGTCACTTACCGAGGGTTTCCAGTTGTGTTCATCCAACAGAAAAACACATCAATATACAAAGGGCATCCTTTTGATAAGATCGTGCTGCCGCCCACCTGAGAAATGTGTTTGTGGGCAACAGTCCACAGTAATGTGGAGAGATGACAGAGAGAAAAATCTTCTTACTCTGTAGTTGACCACACCAGTGCAGAGGAAATATTAGTGGATTTAAACCCTAAAATACACATGGCGTGTACAGTAAAGTGACATGACAGAATCAAATCCTGGAGCTGCTGGAGTAGTGAAGTAACATACAAACCCATAAGCCCATGGAGTCAGCCAAAAATAGGACACTGTAGTCTAAATAAAGATTGTAAAACACTTTTGAGCTACTTTTTTGTAAGGAAGGTGCCATATAAATAAAGATTATTATTATTATTGTTGTTTCAGATCCATAATCAAGAGAGCCACAGCTCTGGAATACAAGCTCCACAGGCTGATTGTAAACAAAGACGACTTCATTGCATACATCCAGGTAGGATGCCTTTACTGTCATCATTGTAAAACAAAGGAGAAATTAAAGTTGTTTTTAAAACACTAATGTCAAAATTGTTTTTGATTCTAGTATGAAATCAACATTTTAGAGCTCCTTAAGAAGAGAAGAGCGGTAAGTGGTGTGTTTTTGGCTTTATGTAGCGTTAATGTTCAGATAGGATTCATTTTAAGGTAGACATTTTTTTTTTAATTTTCGTGTTGAGCTTTTTTAACACAAATTCAAAAGAAATTAATTTACTTTCATATAATCATCACAATGTCTGAGTGTGTCTAACTTTGCTTTGGCAGCACATACATTACCAGTTCAAAAGAGAGGAGATTGAGTACCCCATCATCCATAGAATAAACAGTGTCTTCAGAAGAGCAACAAAAAAATGGAAGGTAATGTCACCATCACAATTCTTTAAAATCATTAGAATATTATTCACGTTCATTTATTATGTGATTCGCTTATTTTTCCGTCACTATTTACTTTAAAATCAAATATGTAGCCCAATGTGATACAATTTATAGTTAGTTTAAACTGGCTGAATAATTGTAAGCATAACTGAGTGAACAATCGTGTCTTCTTTTGTCACAGGATGATGTGCAGCTGTGGCTCTCACATGTCGCTTTCTGTAAGAAATGGGTACGTGATCTCATTATTTGCTTTAAGTACAACTCAGACCAAATGCGGCATCTTCTCATGCTAAAAATAATCGTCTCCTTTCTCTCATCAGGCCACCAAAGGCCAGATCAGTAAGGTGTTCTCAGCCATGCTTGCTATACACCCCAACAAACCAGGTACAGAGGGTTGTGTTTTACAGTCTGTTGTAACAAAGCAATTATTATCTGTCATTAATAGTAACCATGTGCTTCTCTGTCTTTAAGCCCTGTGGATCATGGCAGCCAAGAGTGAGCTGGAGGATAGAAGTTCCTCTGAAAGTGCCAGACACCTGTTTCTGAGGGCTCTGCGCTTCCACCCAAACAACAAGAAAGTTTACCAGGAGGTAACAGAAGCTAAATATATGTTGTTGTTGTTTTTTTATCCAAGGTTATTGCCTCTATTTTTAAACAATGAAAACCTGTACAGAGAGACGTTGTTCACTGGTGTGCTTGAGTGAAATATAGTGACAAGAGTCAGTAGCTGCTGTTGAAAGAGTGATGCACGTGCACGTGTATTTGTCAAATATTCCTACCTTACTATCTCCAATGACTTCTGTGTCAGTATTTTCGTATGGAGCTGCTGCATTGTGAGAAACTGAGGAAGCAGAGGGAGGAGCTGGAGAAAGCCGAGATGGACCTGGTTAGTGTGTCACAAATTGACAATGGAAAAAAGAATAGTCAACATATATATACACACACACACACACACACACACAGAAGCTCTCACTTTAACACTCTGCTCTTCACTCCTACCAGGGGGAATATGAGTTTTCTCCAGAGATCCTGAGTGGCAAACTGGCTGAGGTTGTGTACAGAGATGCTACAGGGAAAATCAAAGGTAAGTCTTAAAGTGATGCATTTTATCTCCTCATTTAAACAAGAATTTAGTCAGTTAATGTTTATTTTGAGTTTTGAGTAAGAAAACTGATGCTGTGAAGAAGGCCTACATTGTCACATCTTTTTTTTTTTTTTTGCATTGGCAAGTATGTCACACAAAATGCTTTCCCACATTGTTTTTTGGTGTGAATTAGCAAATAAGAGCTTTACAGGTGCTGATAGGCAGCTTTTGTTAACTTCAGAGTAGTGTTGTCAAAAATATCGATTTGATAGATATCGATTCTAAAAATTTTTAACAGTTTCAGTACTAATATTCTGAAGTATCGATACACCAGTGCTAGCTGCGCTTTGTCGCTGTCTCTTATTGTTATCATGCACTACAGTCATTCTGCTGTTCTCCGCTACTAACCATAAAAGAAAAGTTGCCATTGTCATGTTACATCTTTGTTTTTTTATCTTTCAGTAAAGCTTTTACATTTTAGGCCCTATGTCAGTTTTCCCCTGTGGTATCTAAATGTTATTGAATATGTTAGAAAGTCCAGTATCGTCACAACACTAAAACAGGTTAGCCGTTTCCCTCATTTTCATTGTTTTATGCTAAGCTAAACTACACAGCTGCTGGTCGTAGGTTAATATTTATGATACAGATATTGTCAAGTCATGTCAATTTTATTTATAGAGCCCAATGTGACAGATTTGCCTCAATCTGTACAGCATACGACACCCTCTGTCCTTAGACTCTCGCTTCAGGTAAGGGTAAAACTCCCCCTTAAAAAAGGGGGGAAACCCTTGAGTGGTATCTTTTCATCAAAGTCTTGCCAAAAAACAGATAAGCGTTCTTCCCAAAATGTCCAACTATTCCTTTAGCGGCAGAAACTCCCAGATCTGGGGCCTCATTTATAAAATTATAAAAGAGTGCTTAGGATTCATACTAAAAGTTGACGTGCGCCCAAAAGCTGAAAAATAATCTGATTTATAAAACCGTGTGCACGCACACTTGCACGCAATGTTCTCTTTTTTCACCCAGATCCGCCTCATATTCCACCCTCTACACGCCCTAGTTCAACCATAAATGGTCATGCAAATCACCTCATGAATGCGATCTGCATATAAGTAAGCCGGCATGCAAGTGTTGTGTGAGTCATGGCAACGGGTGAGAAACGAACCAAAAAACGGAATTTCTCCGAGACTGAGCTAGAGACCCTTTAAAAGAAGGTGGAGGACTGAAGAAAGATTTTATTTGGTGGCCACAGCAGCAGGATCACTAATAAAAGAAAGCGAAAAACAAGTGGCAACACATCAACGCTGCTGATGCTGTCAGCTATGTCTGTGGGACTGCACGGACAGTGACAGAACAAAAAAAAAAAGTGGTCTGATCTAAAGGTAGACCAAATATTTCTACTCCTTTAACAACATGTAGTTAATGTGTTGCTTTTAAATTTGAGGATGTTTGACATTGATGTGCGACATAAAGAATCACTAAAGGTGGAGGCAAAAAGGAGTATGTGCCAGTGCCATCTTGCGCAACTACGCACGAGGGTCACCGCAGTATTTATATGTTTATGGCAATTAGTCTGATCAGACACCCGGCCTGAATTACAGCATGAACCAGTGGTATCCCGGTCCCAAAATACAACATGTAATTTGAAATACAATTCAAAGATGAAAGTGTAATAGGCGAACACGTTTCTTCATGCCATTTTTGTCATGAACAGCACACGTCTAAGTAGGGCTGATGAAATGAGTTTAACAGTTGTGCTTAATGGCTGTATTTCGAGACATGATAAATGCACTGGAAATATTTAGCTAAATAAATAAATATATTCCATGCAGTCGCGCCATCCTCTCCCCCTCCTGCGCTCACAGAGTGGACAATGAGACGTTAGAGGCAGTGTGGATTAAATACATATTTAGAAAGAATTTCAATTCAGGATTTGAGTTGGATTTTACAGCGTTTTTATGAAACAATTATCACTCACTCCAAGCGCAAAATAAGGCTGCTGGATTTAATTTCAATGATAATGTGGATATAGCGTGACATTAAATTTGTGTGAGACATCAATAAAAATCTGACTCCACTTCTCCACCTAGCCGTCTACGTTGCCACTTCCCAGTGTCTTCCAGAATGTGCGCACGCATGACTCAGAGTTTGCATACAGGTGCGCACATTCTCCCGCCAAGTTTATTTTTATAAATCACAACCTTTGTGTGGTAAGTGGCATACGCCACTTTCAAGCCCCGTTTTGTGTGTAAGCAAGCTTTATAAATGAGGCCCCTGGTCACTTCATGTCTTGTGTCACTGATCTTTTTGTCCCACAGAGGCCGAGTTTGTCGTCTCACTTTTGAACATAGCAGCTATCTTTGACTTCACCAAAGAACTCCAGGACTTCATCCTGCAAGAGTAAGTCACCACATAGCTCACCCACACTCACACGCATTCCTGAACTCAAACAGAACTCCATCACTAAGCATGAACATGCCCACTCCCCCACCCTCGTATCGCAGCCTACAGGCGAACTACACAGAAGACAGCTTGACGTGGGATTTCATGGCTAAGAGGGAGCTGGAGGCTCCGGGGGCAGGGGAGGAGCTGCACACAGCCAAAGGCCGGGCCTCAGATATCAACCGCAGAGAGGAGCGCTGCTGCCAGGTCTATGAGGAGGGAGTCAAGAGCCTTGACACAGGTAGGTGCTCATACACACACACACAGAGCAAATAGACACGGTAGTTGGGCTACTTTCCAAACGGCATGATCACCTGTAGAGACTGAAGCTTGATGGATTGTTATAATCAACATTTTACAACAGGGATCTGTGGATTTTATGACGTATAGAAATTAGCTAAAGTATTAAAAGCAGTAAAAATTAAAATTACAGTGAATGTTTTATCACTATACAGTGACACATTTCTTCCCACTGCCTGTGCTTTAGAATGAGGAGATATTTAGTTTTAAAATATGAAAAACTTACATTTTGTTGCAGTGTGGTCGAAGCTATATTACCTAACCAAATTTATTTCATTTCAGTTATTAATTTACTTCCCTTAATTTATTGTGGACATACTGTCAATGTCATCTCCATTGTTGAAGTTGCCGCAAGTTTGGTTTTGTCACTTTTTTTGGTCAAAAAGTCAGATCCAGGAAGCTTAAAAAGTTTTAAACATCTTAAAGGGACAGTTCACCCCAAAATCAAAAATATATATTTTTCCTCTTACCTGTAGTGCTGTGTGTCAGCCTAGATTGTTTTGGTGTGAGTTGTCAAGTGTTGGGAGATACCGGCCGAAGAAATGTCTGCCTTCTCTCTAATATGATTAAACTACGTAGATGGCGCTTGACTTGTGGTGCTCAAATTTTTATTTAGGGGTCAGCTGTCACTTTAAATTTGCCCCTCTGAAACCTACGGATGTCTTGTATTAATTCCCTGCCAACTTGATGTGTCAGTATAGTAACCCTGTCTGTTACCTGCGCTCTAGAGCCCATGTGGACTTGCTATGCAGCCTTCTGCCTGGAAAGGCTGAAGAGGAAGACCAACGTCCAAGAGCTGAAGGAAAAGGTAAGTGACCGCCCACTGAAAACTCTCAGTGGCTTCAGTGTTTTGGGAGGTGGGTGTTGAAGGGGTAAATCCTGACAGGCGTGTGTGTTGTTCGTGTCACAGAGGCAGGAGAGGCTGCTGGGAGTGCTGCAGCGCGCCCACGACTCCTCACTGCTGAAGGAGGATTATTATAAGAACTGGGTAAGATAATGGCTTCATTAAATGTGCAAATGGAATCATAGGGGCCCTTAAGCCGTAATGGTTCAGTCTCCATTCATTTGCATAATGACTTGTCAAATGTCTGCTCACAAAAAGCATTTCTTTGCTTGCATTAGTTAAGCTTTAGTTTGAGTTTAAGTTGAAGTTTTTTAGTGCTGGTCAAAGTCTGGGGGGGCCAACAAGCATCTCTTTGTCAGTCTCAGTCTGCTCCTCCAAATGCACGTAACTGTACCGTGCTCAAAACATAAGGTGCGATCAGAAGCTGGTTATCGGTAGTCACTTGAAAACCCTGGCATAACAAAATGAAACCAGGCTGCTGTCTCCAGTGATGTCCAAGCTCCGAAACAGCTGATGAGAATAAAATGTTTGAAAAGAGGATGTCCTGGTGGCCTTGTGGTTAAAGGCTCATACCATGCAGCCATCTTGGTTTTGACTCTAGCCAAGGACCTTTTTATGCCCCACATTTCCTGTTACTCTCTATTGTTTACCATCTAATTAAGGCATTAAAGATGTCCATAAAATAACACAGAGCAGCCTCTTGCTGCCAAAATCATGTTACAAAAACTGCGTTGAATAAACAAGTTACTTATGAGTCAGTGTGACTGTTATTTACAAGTCAGATAAGCAGAGCTGAAGTAATAATAAAAAAAAAGATGGAAAATGGAGGGAATCTGCTCCTGATTTAACTTTCTCTTTGATTATCAAATAAAAGTTGCAGACCCTGCTCTCATCCGGAGATACTGAGGGAGCGGCCAGCGTTGCTATGGCAGCAACGCAGCGCTACAGCCAATCAGTATCAGTGTGGAGCCTGAGTCTGCAGACACTGATGCAGCTGGGGAGTGAAGACGTGGGCAGGCTATTCCAGGAGGCTCTCACACACGTCAGTCCCAAGGTACACAGAACACACACACACACACACACACACACACACACCCTCAACATAATTTGTTCTTAACCACATCAAGTTTGGTAATCTTCTCTGCTTACACTGAACACATACACCACATCAGTCGTGCCCACTGTACTAGTATAATTGTTCTCTTAGGCGAGTGGAGGGACTTGGACACACACACACACACACACACACACACACACACACACACACACACACACACACACACTCACACAAGCCACCAACACTGCTGTATAAGTGGGCCATCTCCTTGGCCCAATTACCCTCTATTTCATTTTATTAAATTTCCTCAAATGGCTTCCTCTGTCCCTTCTATACATGAGGAGAGCTGAAGATGTATTAAAAAAGACCTAATTTAAGCAGGCACTTAAAGGAATACTTCACCCACAAAATGACCGTTTGTATCAGTTACCCTGTGATACTTTGAATTAGTAAAGAAAACCTTCTGTTTCTCGCATGCCTCCACAGTGAATCAGAGATCCAAAAACTGAGAAAATTCTTAATGAATTGAAGTCATATTGGGAGCTGCGTTTAACAACAGCAAAACTCTCACAACTTGTGCAGTATAAAACCTATGAAAAACCTTACTATTTAAAACATTTTTATATAAAAAGTCTAATGCGCGGATGAGTAGTGCACCTGGGCAAGCATGTTGGTTTGAACTCTGTTGAATGGAATTCACAAGCAGAGTTCCAATGCACGCACTTGCCTGGGCGCATTACTTGCAAGTTATTAAAATAGTTAGGTTTAGTGAAAATGCATGTTTGGGAAGTACTGAGCAAACAACTGGATAAATGAGACTTGGATTATACCGTACGAGTTGTGTGAGAGTTTGTAAACAGATGCTTTGATTTAGTTTTGCTGCAGTTAAACGCGACTCCCCTTTACTTCAATTTATCAAGAATATTCACCGTTTTCAGATTCTTTGTTCACCGTGGAGGCGAGAAAAACCGTTTTCTTCACGAATTCAAGGTAACACAGGGAGAGTAATTGATATTCAAATGGTCATTTTGTGGGAGAAGTATTCCTTTAAGCAACCTTCAGTTATAAACGCAACATGAGATGTGTAATTTGTGTCATTATTCACAGTCAGAATCACAGGTAAATGAGCAGGATTACTGTTGAACTCTGCACTCTAAATATAATTATAAGCTTTGGATGCAAAGTGAACTAGAAATCCCTCAGATATTTGGAGGTAGTCGCAGTCATCATCATTAAGCTAGCTTAGATGATTTTCTCATGTTGTTACCTAATATCTGAACTTTTATATGAAACTAAAAAAACGGTAAGCAACAGTTTTCTCTCCTTAGATTTGTGTTGCTTTAAATAATCACTACACTATGTACTCACTACATATAAACTTGGATCCAATACTAGATTTAAAAAAGATATTTGATACCTCTTTGCATACCATGGTAAAAAGAGAATAAGTCCTTGGCACACACAATAGGAAAAAAGAATATTTTTAGAAAATAACAACCTGCGCACAGTGCTGCTACAGAAAAAGTCACTGAACACACGCCCTCTAGTTATGTGGTGGGTCCATTGTTAGAGAGAATGCTGTAACAGCCACAGGTTGAGTTCATTTTCTCTTGTGCAGCTTTTGGTTAAAAATCTCGTTGTGGATCTGTTTTCTTTTGGGTTTTTTTTCCAGCTTTGTTACTTTCGATACTATCAAATGTACAGTTAATGGAGATCAGATCATTTTAAATACATGGTGTCAAACATAGCAACAAAGTACTGATACTTTTCACAGCCTTAGCTCTGGCATCCTTCACATAGCTGCACTGTACATCACAGTAATGTAGGATGCTGTATGTCTTTGGATACTCATGCTGTGACTCAGTCACAGGCCTTTACAGTAATGCGCAGAAAGCTGGTGATTGTTTCACAAGACTGTGGCCCTGAGAAGTAGCTGTGTGAGGAGGATTACTACACGCTGCTCATTAGGCAAAGTCTTTTCTCTGGAGATAAACACTCTTCTTAAGCGTTGGGAAACAGTATAAACCCTCAGGGTATGTCGAACAATAAAATGTTTCCAAAACTGCAGGCACAGGAGTTCAGATAAATGAATGTAGTCCAGCATGATGTTTTATTCTCATGCACTTTCTAAAGGCATATTGACCTGTTGGAGGAACTGCTAGCTTGGAAAAGAAGAAGGCGTCACTCAGGTGCTAAGCTAGGATTTATTACTAATTTTAAAGTGTCTGCATATAGTGGGACAACATTGTAGCTTAGTCTTTGAGAATGGGTCTGGTTTAAGCTTGGCTTATTTGGACGAAAAGAAGATGAAGATATTAAACGACACTGGCATCACTGACCTCCACCCAGTGCTACAGGAAGCAAGTGGACTACCTGCTGAGCTAAAATCCTCTCTGTCTTGTCTTGACAGGAGAGTCTACCACTTTGGCAGCTGCAGGTCCAGTGGAGCGTGGCCAACCAGAGTCCGGAAGAGACGGAAGCTGTCTTCAAGGTAGTACACCTGAATCCACCACATGCAGTTTCAGTCAGCTACTGCACAGTGAAACATTCAGCACATAGTTTACACTGGAACGTTTCTTGGCTTGGCTGGAGAAGTAGTTCTTAGTAGCTTCTATGATTGTAGAAAACTGGTGATGTCATTTGGAGCCAGAGTCTGGGCAGTAGTTTTTCGGGAAGTGGAGCTGCGGTATCGAGTTCCTTCCATCCATACAACTGCCCCACCCAATCGCGAGCAGCTCCATTGATTGCTAGCAAACCGTCAATCATGCTGTCAATCATGACGTCATTGCCACTTTTGATAGCATCGATAACTAACTAAATCCAAATTTATCTGAAATATGAACACTTGAACATACATCAGCATGATAAGAATTGACAGAAACCATCTGACAAAAATTTGAAGGGTACTTCTGTCTTTTAGTTTGGCCCATGTCCCATGTGCTAACATGGAGGGGGGTGGGGTTTTACTGACTTATACTGCAGCCAGCCACCAGAGGGTGGTAAAGATGTTCTGACTTCACTTTTAAGGGGCTGTCATGTTGTCCATCTTGCGGTCATTGTGAAAACCTATGCAGAAATCCCATAATCTTTCTGGTCAGTAATATAAAGTACTGTGTAGAGATAAACTGAAATCAGAAAATGCAGGTTCTGTCAATGCTTCCAGGCAAATAACTATAGATGAATAGCCCCTTACGACTGCAGTGTTTTGGCCTCCAAAATGAGACTGTCTTGCAGACGGTTTGTTCTCTTGTCTGTTCCCAGAGAGGTCTGATGTCTGCAGTAGCGGCTGTTGCCATGGAGATGAAAGAGAGCTTCCTTGATTGGTCGTACAGCACCGGAGGCTACAAGAAAGCTAGAAGGACCTTTACAAGGTAAAAACTAATCACTTTGTCTGCTGATGTTGTCGTTACTTTAAGTGATAAATACGACAAAACAGAATGCAAATTTAATGGGTCCCAGAACACTGTGGCAAAATGCAAAAATAAACTCCAGAGAAGTCTATCCTGTGACAAACCTGTGGATTCTAAGCTAGAAAAACTTTATTTTTTTCCTTCTGTAGCTTACAGGAAAACCGTCCCTTGTCCAAGGCCTTTTTCACCAAAATGATTGAGATCGAGAAGGAACAGGTATGTATAGCCACTGCTGTATTTAATATGTGAAAGCTCTAATGTAACTGCATCTCAGTCTTTAGATTTAAGGTGGAGAACAGATAATCTTGATAATAGTTTGGACTCTGAACTGCCGTTTGATTGACACATTGTTACAGCTGTTTCAGAAGACTTTTATCTCCGCCAGAAAGAAGAAACAGATGGTGGACTTTGATATTATTTGTATTACTGATGAGGTGAGACAATCCTGAATAGTGATAACAACGTTGTTTGTTCTTCCAGGAGACTCCGAAGATGAACAATCTAAGGAACTACTATGAGAGGGCCCTGCAGGAGTTTGGTACCTCAGACGATGGTGAGCAAAGTTTAAATGCCTTAAAGGAATACTTCATCCCCCCCAAATGAATTTGATTTTTTTTTTCTCTCGTCTCCATGGTAAACAGAGAATCCAGAAACGCAAAAAATTCTTGATGAAGTAAGTCATAGGGGTCCACATTTAACAGCGAAACTTTATCGAAACATCCATTTTTCACACAAGTCAACCGAAGCCAGACTGTAAAAACAGTAATTTTTACTAGCTAAAAATGGGAGCTGTTGGTCTTCCACTGCCTTGATCAGCTAGTTAGTTTGTGTTATTCTGTGACGTTGGTGCTTTAAAAGGTCAGTTTGGATTCATCAAAGTCACATAACGCAAACAAACTACCAATTGAGGCAGCACTAGCCTAGCAGCTTGCGTGTTCACCGAGGTAAAATTAGTTTTTTTCAATGGAGTTTGGCTTTGTTGAGAGCACAGGTAAGTTTCACTTTTTGTTCAAATGGGGCTGTTGTGAAACACGATCCCCATTTTTGTATTCTTCATTCACTGTGGAGGCATGCGAAATAAAGTTTTCGTCACAGAATTCAACATAACATGGGAAGAGTAATTGATATTTGGGGGTCATTTTGGGGTGAGTTATATCTCACAGGGAACATATGTCAAAAAGAAAAAGCCTTAGTTAAAAAATGTATCCACAACATTCTGTTAATCAAGTATTAAGGAGTAAATTTCAAGTTTCCATCAAACAAAACAACTGCAAAAAAATGTGTCAGTGCCAAATTATTTAATAGTTACCTGACCAGATACAGACCAGATTGATCTGTAGCTGGACCCCACACAAACTAACGTCTGGTTACTAGGCCAAAGAAAAAGCCATCAATAGATAAAGGAAGTTAAAGAACTCCTGTTGAGTATCAGATTATGTAATCATCCTTGCACACTTCCACCTTTTTCGCTTAAAATATTTTCTGTTGTTTTTTATTTCCGTGAAGATCTGTGGCTGCAGTACATCCAGGAGGAGCTGGGACCCCTCGGACAGCCAGAGAACTGTGGCAAGATTCACTGGAGAGCCATGAAGTTTCTGGAGGGGGAGAGCGTGGAGAGGTTCACTTCCAAGTATACTCTGATTCAGACTGGCCACTTATGAAGGGTCCGGGTAGTGTAGATCGAGGCCTTTAAGTTTAGATAACGACAGCCAGTGTTCAACAACTGAGTAGAGGTTTATCAGCTGAATAAGCAGCACATGTTTCAGAGCAGGTGTTCATCTTGGTCTTGTTGAAGTCTGGTGCTGTGCCCATCCATGAATTGCCGGTATTGCAGTTTCTGAAGTTTGCGGTCCATCAGGAAAAGGCCTGTCGATTCTTCTTCAAAGGTTTCAGCGGTGTTGGGGGAAATTTTCTTGATTGAGCCACCTCTGATGTTTGCAGTTTCAAGCCGTCATATTTCACAGCTGTAATTCACAACTTTTTATTTTCAGTTACAGCAGTTCGTGCTGCATTTGATACCAGACTGATTTTGGGAACATGTATTGTAAGGATGTCCAATTTGATTGAATTCCACATTTATTTGTCAAACTTTGATGCTGTTATAATATTAAAACATTCTTTCATTCTGGTTTCATTCTGGTGCGATCTCTGTTGTGGTCCCTCTGACACAGTGATATAACAGATACACACACAAAAAAAAAAAAACAGCACACACTTTTTTCTAAACTCCAGAATTACACGAATTACACAATCGTTTTCAATAACCCACTCTTTTAAAAAGGTTCTTGGCCGGTAAGTGAAGTTAATTTAAATTACTGTGGCAATAAATATCCTTTATCCTCTAAAATTCTCAGTTCACAGGTCGATCCAGTGTTCGCAGTCAAAAGCAAGACTCATTCAGATTCCTGCTTGTCATGGTGCAAAATGTTGCCTTAAAAACACACAACCACACATATAAAGCAGCAGTGGTATGAGATAGTTGCACATCTATAAAGTGTTTCAATGGCCAGCTAAAAACTGTCCATACACATCTAAATATATTTACAATTAGTTTTTAAGGACACTTAAAATTGTAATGTCTTACAGCAGCGCGGCGTCTACAGTAATGTAACAGCTATGAGGTATGGCAAGATGTTAATTTAAAAAGCATTATATAAATGGATCATGAAATTGCACTTTAAAGTCTAATAAAATACATAATACACCTATAAAATTCTATCACAAGGAATTTTACGTTTTTCTCTCTGACACTCTGCTTACAGGCATGGACAGTGTTACTCAGTGGCCTCCTCTATTCATTGAAAGAGATGTTCATAAGACAACCAGGTGGCCAGTTTTAGGGGGAATGATATCAATGAAATATATTTAGTTTGAGATATTAAAATACCTCTGCACTCTGACACTAGTTTCAGAAGAACTGGCTTCTCTGGATTTCTCAGTCAGGCTTTAAGGAAATGAGTGCAAACATGCAAACAACCAAACATTTAAAACAATGTACTTTTAAGGCAGAAGTTGTTATGGCAAAGGACTTTTTTTTCGATGATGATCACTTTAGAAAATAAGTGAATTAAGATGTTGAGGGAATGCCCAGTTACATCCTGTCAGCTGAGGTTTGATATACTACTACTACTGTGTGTGAGGGGGGTTTCTAACAGGGTTGGCAGACATACTGGTTTGCTGATATATTGAGCTACTTAGGCTATTTAAAACAAATTGGCCCGTTTACGGCTGAGATAATGGAGCGTCTGTGCTGACACTGGGTGTTTTTGTTTCAGAGAGCAAACCTGAGAAAATATTAAAATGTGTTAAGGACATATTTTTAGTCAGCAGCTTCAGCCTGCAACACGTGTGACGAGCTGCTGAGTCACAATGTCCCATGATGTTCTAAATGCTTTATCAGAGGCCTATTAAAAATAACATTTAGAGGGAAACAATGAATCCTTTTAATAGTTGAAGCCAACAGTTTTAAAGGGACAGTTCAAACCATATAAAAAAACACATATTTTTCCTCTTATCTGAAGTGCTGTTTTTCAATCTGAATTGTTTTGGTGTAAGTTGGTGAGTGTTAGAGATATAGGCCGTAGAGATGTCTGCCCTTTTTTTCATATAATGGTACCAGATGGCACTTAGCTGGTGGTGCTCAAAGCGCCAAAAAAATACATTTGAAAAACTCAACAGCAATGACTCTTTAGAGAAATCATGACCCAGTTACTAGAGATAATCCACAGACCTTGTTGTGAGCAGTTTCATGAAGGAACTATTTTCTTCATACTGAACTACACCTGCCAACTGTATCACTGCACAGAAGGAAGCATGCTTCTACTGCTAGCTCACCTAGCACAACTGGGCTAGCTAATGTTACAACAGTAGACTAAATAAAATAATAGATGTAGCTATGGTGATGTCACTCATTGGTTTGTGGACTGCCATTTTGAAGCCTCAAGTGTGACATTTTGGCCGTCGCCATCTTGGATTTTTGGAAACAGAGGTGACCATATTTGGACGAGAGGGTGGAGCTGTAGAAGAGCGAGGGGTGGGTCGGACTCAGACTGCAGTGATGACTCGCAGGCAGTCTGTCACTCAAAACGTATTTTTTATTACCCTCCCCTGCACGACACAGTTGTCACGAATGTTGAAATGAGCTACAGAGATCTGCTGTAAAGTTGGGCATTTTAACATGGGGGTCTGTGGGGATGGGCTCGCTTTTGGAGCTAGCCTCAAGTGACCTCAAAGAACTTCACATTGGCTTCATTTTCCAGCCCCGGAGGATGCTGTTTGGCTACTGCTCAGCCGAGGAGGACGCCATTAATGTGTACATCTGGAGCACAGGCCTCTCTTCAATGAGTAGATGCACACTTCCTTCAGCACAGTAATACAGTCAGCGAGTGTTTCAAATGTTTGGAGATTCGAGTGCCACAAGCCGAGTGCCATCTAGTCAACTCACACCAAAACAATCTAGACTTATAAACAACGCTACAGGTAAGAAGAAAGATATATTGTTTCAATTTTGGGGTGAGCTGTCCCTTCAATAAAAATTTGAATATTTTGAATACTGGCACATGTAATCTGTCAGCGTCAGTAAAAATACTGTCGGTCTACCACCCCCACGTCACCCCCAGCCCACCACTCCACACATCTTCAGAGCTTCTTGAAGAGGATGTAGGTGAAGAGTACCAATACGCCTGCTGACAGAAGTCCAATCACACACTGGTGGATGGTGATGACGTTCTCCAGGGCGTGGATGCGCTCCTCCATGGCGTTGGTGTGGATGTAGTCATAAATGGAGGCCCCGATGCTCCACACCGCCCATACAGCATCCACCAACGCTTTCATGGTGGGAGAGACCATTGAGAGGGCCGCCTGCAGCCGGGCACCAGCCGCATCCGCTGCTTATTGGCCCTACTGCACTACAGAGAGAGAAGAGGGTGACACATGGTGCAGTGAGGAGAGAGCTTTGTGTGGGTGCACTGTTAGCCTCCGAAATAGCAATTACAGTTACACATCTACAAACGTGAACAGAGCATGTGATCTGAGCTGTGAGAAGAGTGAAAGAGTGATTAATAATGCCATCTTTATACTTTCTCTTTTTGTTCTGATTCATGAAGGAATACAATTAAAAGATTTCTGTGATTTTAGTAATTTTATAGTTGCCATTTGACTTTTATTATAGGAGTACAGTGTTTAAGTATAATTTTGAGGTACTTTTACTTTACTTGAGTGTTTTTTTATACTCCAGTACATTTACTTGACAAGTGTAGTTACTCTTCACAGTGGCAACCCCAGAGATTTTTCACAAAATTGGTTGCATTGGGGTGCCATACCAAAACCAACAGCCATATTGAATTTCAGGAATTCTATAACGCTGTTGCAGTATATGGGCTAGTTGAAAACTGTCAGTATGAAAGTTAAAGTTTCAGTGTGTAGGATTTAGGGGGATATATTGGCAGAAATGGAATATAATATAGATATGCTTTCTGTGGTTTATAATCACCTGAAAATGAGAATTGTAATATTTTTGTTACCTTAGAATGAGATGTTTATATCTACATAGGGAGTGGCTCCCTATCCACAGAGGTGGCCATGTTGCACTTCCATGTTTCTAAAGTAGCCTAAAATGGACAAACCAAACACTGGCTCTGGATAGGGACATTTGCATTTTTTCACGTTGGCCACTGTACATAGCAGCCTCTCTGCAATGAGCATTCAGTGTTTCTAAAATGTTTAATCACCTGGTTTTTTTTTGTTTTGGAGAGGAGGAGACTGCTGCGGATAATTAAGCTTCTGCTAAAATCCATCCAAACAATAAACACTGAATTCTAACCTAGAAAGGTTTTAGCTGGTTGCAATTTGCAATCCTCACCACTAGATGCCAGTAAATCACTCTAAATCTTAAACACTGTTCCTTTAAGGAATCACACAGGCTGCTGATATACTTTAGTTTATTATTTTTTAAGTTAATGTTACTAATTCTATGATGTGCATACCTGTATAGTTAACATTTTGAGTTCCATAGCAATCCTTTTTTAATGTGTGTTATATATCTGTTAGGGATGCACCGAACATTCGGTAACCAAATATATTCGGCCGAATATTGCAAAAAAACACACATTCAATATTCGGTGGAATAAGTTAAAAGCAAGGCCGAATAATAGCGGCGTGTTTTGATAACGCAATCAAACAGCGTGCCGTGACGGGCGGAATAAAATGTCGGCAGTGTGGCGATCCGTCCGTCACGGCACTCACATTTGCGACTAAAAATAGTTTTGAGCGAGCAAAATAGGCTTAAATCATTCAGCACGCTGTGCGAGCAGCCTACAGATTTCAACCAGCAGCAGAAACGAAAGGCGAATCCCACCGATTGTGGGTTGAACGGGGGTCACAGACACAGACAGTAACGTTAATGTATTCCTGTCAAATACGGCGGCCATCGGCTTACCGGGCGACGGAGAAGTCGGCTCCAATAATATCCTCTTCTTGGTGTCATGACTGCCCAGAAGTACCTGAACAGCCGAGCCAGCCGAACACAGGTATGTGACGTGTCAGAGGAGAAACGAGCCGTTCACATTACTCTCTTTCCGGCAGTAACGGCCCACAAACCTCACCGCACTTTAGGGACTGTTCTTTACTTATGAAGGGACTGTCAGGGGAGGAGGGTGGCTGGTTGATTCTTATTTTATTTATTTATTTTATTTTGATCCCCCCTATGTTAATCACTGATTGATGCTGTTTTTGAAGTACGAATAAGTCAATAAATAATTTATTCCATAGAAATATCATTGATGTATTATAGAAAAGTGATTTATCTTTTTATAAATGACAAAAGGCACATCTGCCTCATTTTTGCTGTGGTATCGTGATACTACTCAGAACCATGATATTTTCATTGGTATGGCACAGTGGGTCCCAATTTTGGTACCATGACAACACTAATCTGGAAGGGGTTCATCTGCAAACACTAATGAAAAACTAAACAACAATATTCGGTATTCGGTACTCGGTATTCGGCCAAGCGTTTAATATTATTCGGCTTCGGACACAAATTTTCATTTCGGTGCATCCCTAATATCTGTACATAGCCTACATATTTTATTGTTCTTTAAATAAGCTGCTTGTCCTTTTCTTTAAAAAGACAGGAGGCTACAGTTTTATTTTGAAGGAGTACATTGGTTGAAAGAAAAAAAATCATTCACTGAGAACAAGTCTACAAGCAAATTATCTCCATCTTTAACATTAAAATGCAGGTTACACATTGATGCATCAATAGTAATCCAATAGTTTCCGAGTGCTCTTATTTTTGATACTATCACTACATGTTGTTGACAATACTTTGAGCAAACATTTAAGATGCAAGACTTATGACTTCCTGTGCTTCCTCTTCACAGGCTCTGCCTACTTAATCAACAGATAGAGTAGGCTATAACTTTCAGAGTCTTTCTGCCTTTAACACAGTCTTTACATTCCTCTCCTTCTCTCTGCTCTACTGGTCGACTGACTGACTCCCCCATCACACGCTGACGTCATGTCATTATTAATAAACTTGGTCCTGTAAAGAATAGGCTCCACATGATCTGACATCTGGTCTTGTGAAATCAGAAAACTCCGAATCTGCAGAGCAACAGGAACCTGAGTTTGAGCGAAATGACTGGTGTTGTACACAGAGATCAAAACGCACAGGCTGTGTGGCGGAGACATTTGTTACTAACGGACTCCAAACTCACCGACGGCTGTCAGACGTTACTGTGATGATGAAGATGACGATGAACATCCGTCCTGCTGTTGCTGGAGTAATGAATATGTTGTTTAGGAGAAGCCAGGATTGTTCCTGTCAGGTATAAAGTCGGACATTGCTATTCGGCGTCAAGTCAGCCTTAATCCAACACTTTGCGCGCGGTCAAACCTTTAAAAATAAAACGGTCCTATTCCGACATCAATTAGAGGACATTTTGTTGACAGAGTGTCCAAGCTCTTAGAAATGTGCACAGGAGAAGGAATATGACGGCAAAAGACACCACATAAAAAACACAACTGCTATTCACATAAATAATGGGTCTTTCAGGGCACAACATGAGGTCATTTATTTTATTTTGACAAGAAACTCGGCCAACTTCCGGTATTATTGTGGGATACTTGTCTATATTAAGCAGCTGACTGAAACCATATGAGAGCGTCACCATGGGCACTGAAAGTGGAGCATGACCTCGAGAATAGAATAGGATGCGAAATAATAAAAATAAAATAGAAAATTAAAACGACACAAAAAGTTGAGCAGAGTGCAAAAATCTAATAATAATAATAATAATAATAATAATGATAGTAATAGTAACAATATTAATAGTAAAAAAATAAATAAAATAAAATAATAATAATAATAGTTATTATTATTATTATTATTATTATTATTATTATATTTATTATTATTATTAGCCTATCTTAAGATACAGAGAAAGGTCCATAGCACTAAATAAAAACAGACAATATGTAGAAAAATAAAATGATACAATAGGCCTATAAGAATAGAATAGCATAGAAAATAAGGCTAAATAGCAGAGAGATTAGAACAGAACAGAATTTACTGAAATGTGAAATGGAAAAATAGGATAGAATAGAGAAAAAAATGCAAAACAGAGTAGAAAAATTAAGTCAAGTCATGGAGCAGCAGACAACTCAACATGACATAACGAGAGAGACTAGAAACCTTGCTGACTTGTTATAACATTTGGACTGAAGCCACTGATTACATTTGTCCACAATAAGATTGTGTTTGACACATGCATGTGATGAAGTGTCAGGGCGCGTCGCTGCCACCAGGGGTCGCAGCACACTAACATGTTGCTGGTTCAGGGAGGTAACATGAGAGGTGTGATGAACCTGGGATGTATATAGCCTCCTGAACAGCATCGATAAAAGAGGGGAACACCTCGAGAGAGCCGCAGACGAGCCGCTCTGGAGCCGCCGGAGACGCAGCTAAGCGCGGCACGGGGCCTGTGTGGCGCATGTGGACGGGCGAGCCAACACACCGCAGGAATGTGTGCAGTTACAGGAAAACACACATGCTCGGACATTACTCAGTGTAGTGCTCTTGGCCGTTTCAAAGTCCTCTTACAGAATAATTGGGAGTACGGGGCCACATTGCTGCGCCCCCGACGGAAACCTATAATTGGAGACAAGCCAGTGACGCGCTGAAAATAACCAGGTTACCACTTAGCACCGGTCCATTTTGGGGAGGGCCCAACACGAGGGCGCAGCACCATATATCAGCTCCTTCCAGCTGTTTGGGAATATCCTGCTCATAATATCGAGGCTGCAGCATGGCAGTAGCAGCAGCAGGCTCCAGTCTCTCTCCCCGACTGTCTCTTTCCAGAATGGATATTGGGTGACTGGCTGGGTGCTGGGTGCGCACCGGGATCTCTCGGTGGGAAACGCAGAAGCGTTCTTTTTTTTTTTTTGAAGGGAGGAAGGGCGGGAGGGGGGAGACTGGCACAAGGCGCGACACTGTTGCGTCTGCATGTTTTTTCCCCTTGGACAGAAGGAAAAAGATAGGCCGAGGGGGAGACTGTCCGACTTCTTCCAAAAGACAATTCGTTCCCCCCACCCCCGAAAGGATAATCTTGCTCAATCTGGGATGCGTGCAACACCAAGTGATCAGATATTACTGGGGCGGCGGTGGTGCCGGAGCTGGCGGTGGATGGACGGCGAAGTTCAACTTCGCTTGCAGACGCGATCTCCTCCAAGCAGCCAGACAAGCAACCAGACAGTCGGCGGCGCTTTTTACGCGAAGTCCCCATATGGCTGCGGGATGCTGACACCTGCGCGGTACGCAGGTAACTACAACCGGGCAGCATCACTCACTTCTGCAGACACTGACAGACAGCAGATCAATGGGTATGTATCGGCGTGGTCACAGGTTAAACCCTTCGCATTCCTTCATTACCTCGTCTGGAAGTTATATCTTGTGGTGTGAAAGACACTTCCAGAATCCATAGGTGTGTAGTTTCCTCCACACTGAGTCCCCGACGATGGGACTGATGATGATGATGGTGATGATGATGATGACGATGATGATGGTGTGTGTCAGAAGCTGGGTCTTTGCGGGCAAGGTGAGTCCTCAATTCGTTCAACTGGCCTACAAAGTCCCAGTTTCTGGCTCATGTGACCACCAAGTTATTGCAAATGCACTTCTGCTACATATTCATGTGTTAGAGAAAAGAAATAGGGAACAGATGGGAAGTCTCGCGGAGAATATAAATAGGCGTTTTAAAGAAGGACAGTGATATCTCAGGAGATAAAGTCTCACTGTAAAGCTCGATAAGGTCAGTAAACACACCATTTAATACCGCTGATAGGCCTGTATAACGTGAGCTATAATATTTTAGGGGAATATTATGGCAGAAACACAGCAGCCTACAGTACAGTAAGGTCATTATAAAGTCACTAATAAATACCACAGGACCCATTACAGACCGCAGGTAATATTATACCAATATTACACTTAATTTCTTTTTATTTGAATGTATGAGCTGCACTTAAGCCAGTACAGAAAAGCACATATGATGACTACATTTGCAAAGCAGCTGCAGGTACTTAACCAAAGGAAATGTAAAGATATGTAAAATTAATTATTTAATATCTCAGAGGGTCAAACGGTGAATGTCATTGCCTAATAATAGGCCAAAACCCTTTGATTAGTCAAACTTGAACTTTTCAGCCTTGTGAAAGGGAAGCATGCTTCTTAAGAGAGTCACAGAAAACCAGAGCAGAGGGTGTTTCTGTCTGATGCTTACAATGATGAACAACTTTCACATGCCATTTCTCGAGGAAAAAAAAACCCAGCCCCGCATTTCTCAGCTGGCCTCATTCTGCTGTACAGTTTTTGATAAATAGTTTTCAAAACATTTTTTTTCCCCAGCTTTTTTATTTTTGAAGTCCAATCAAAAATAGATTCGAAATTAGGTTAGGGAAAACAAGAAAATCCAAATTTACAGGGAAAATCAGCTCGTTCTTTGAATGAATCCATCTTCAAAGAGCAAAAATGATAAAAACTTAAATTGGTTCTGTTACAAGCAAATTACTCCTACCCTTCCTGAATTTAGATGTGTAATTTAACCCAAAGTTTAACCATTTCTGGAGAAGCTTACAGCCTACACTCAACATTAACACATCCAAATAGATTAAAAACAGACAAAAATCACAAAGTGCAACACTCTATTATGTCGAACAAGTGTGTAAAGTGGGGAAGAAGTTGTTTTGGAGGCCTGTTTCTATATCCGTCCTGACCCTAGCATGCCGTACATACCTCACTAATGAATTTAGCATCCTGACACTAGATGCTTTATGTAATTAATAGAGCGGAGGGCCAGGGTGGCATCTCCATGTTGCAAGTGACACATAGGTAAGACATTCGCTGAAGCATGGGATTTTTATTTTAAAAACACGAGACCTCCGTGATTATTAAAACACACCTAAAAACAGGCCTGTAAATGAAACAGACTCCCTTGGCATCACGGTAGGTGAGAAGTGGTTGCATTAATCTTTCCGTCAGTTTTATTTATTAAAAAGTTCATGCTTGATCATAAGTTATTTGTAGGCCGTGTATAACACATCAGTGGCAGGTCGTTTGTTTTTACAAGCCTGCTATTTCTTGTGAGAAGTTGCTAGGAAAGCTGTCAGAACTCCTTGACTTCTAATTAAATTCCTTTAGATGTCGGTGATATCCTTCTGCTAATTACATGTGGAGAATATTTCAAACATTCTTTGTTAGCAGATTATGTAATGTAGTTAAAATCAAATAAAGAGAATAGATGAAAATGCTTTCACCTCAGATCGGACGAGATGAGCTCAACTATCATCACTGATTCCCTCCAACGTAGCCCACTAAAGCGCAATGACACATCACAGAAAGCAGATAAAAAACCTCTCCAGCCAAAAGCTCTCCATATATGCTGCAGTAGAGTACGAGCCAGTGCGAGTATGAGAGCTGAGGGCCTAGTAAGGGAGGCTTGGTGGAATGAGCCTGGTTTGAATAAGCAGCATGGCTACGGGGAGCTCTGGGATAGTCACCAAGTGTGCTGATTAAAGTTGTGATATTAAACAGTGCTGGCTGCTACCGCCTGCCAAGCCTCTCTCAGTGGCATTTCACATTGTTTAAAAGGCCCAATCGGACTCATCTCGCCACTTGCTGCACAGTGTTGCTTACATCTTTTTATTTTCCACCACGGCTGTCTCGTATTCTCTCCTCACACCATTTGTTAGCAGGGTTGTAGTCTTACTTTAAATAGACTTTTCCTGCGTTTTCCTACAGGTTGTTTTCTGCTCAGGGTCACTGGGTTCATGCAGTTCTCAAACAGGCCACAACAATGTGTATGTTATTGTGAGCACCATATAGAAACGTCTGCTAAAGGTAAAAGCTTCAGATTGTGTTTACCTTTTCTGTGAAAGCTGAACTCCTAATGAACACATGAAGCGCTCCTTCTCGGAAATTCTGCTCTGAACTCATTCAACCCCCTTTAAAAACGTCACTGCAAATCCCAATAAAACTCTGCCATTATAAATATACAATTCATAAACACTGGAGAGCGTGCTTGCTTTTTGTGAAATATATGACCCAGCCCCCCACCCCCCCTTCTTAAAAGGTCAGACGCTGCGGTCACTCCAGGTTGTTGCATTTCTCAGCCACAATTGAACAGATACCAAAGTTATGCACCCAATTGCACTCGAGGAGCCAGCGAATGTTGTAGTTTGATCTCAAAAGTCTGGAATGAGACATAGAAAGCTTAAGCTAGGAAGGGAGGGAGGGAGAGAGAGAAAAGGCAGCAAGAAAAGTGAGGGACTTTTAGGGGCAGCTGTGTTTTATTAACCCAGTCATAATGCCCCTAAAAATCCTTATTGCTCTTGCAATGGTCAACAAATCTCCTGTTGCAGCACGTAGATGATCTGTGAACGCCATGCAGGGATTCAAATCAACAACCTGTCGCACGTTTCAGGGCCAGGGCACGAGTCGATGTTTACTGTATGTATTGGCTGCATAGGTTACATTTAGAAAGTTAAACCAAGCGTAGAAGTCACATTGCTTATTGAATTGCAGAACACGTGAATGGAAGGATGCAGTCTCACGGGAGCTGCTGAAATCGAACAACAGTAACTTTCGTCATAAGTTTCACAACACGTTTGCTGATGCAGATTAGCACAAAGTTGGAAATGTTAACAACTCTATCTTGGAACTGCACAGGCTGAATGAACAATATACTAACAATACCAATGTTTCCCTTTGGCAGACTTATGAAGTACGTTGTCATTGTATTACTGCAGTAGTTTAACATGCAGACGGGGGAGTCAATGCTCCTTGTCCTTCGGTATTTTGACTTTGCAATCAAGTGCCAAGGGATGGACTGAAAGATAGAGACAGAAAGGCAGGTAGACTGACAAATAAGACAGGCTGGCAAGCAGCGATGGCAGACTAACACAAACTCAGGGAGTATTAAGATACACAGTACAGGCTGGTAGAAATACAGGCAGGCAGATGGGTGCATAAAGACAGGTAAACAATGAGACATCTTGACAAGACAGCAGCAGTGCAGAGAGATATAGAAAATGGCAACCAGGCAGACAGAAGAAGACGGGCAGCGATACAGGCAAATACACAGATAGAGAGACAGAGAGAGAGACATTGAGGCAAGCGGGCTGTGGACTGGGATCCAGGCCTGGGTGTGGTGAGGTGGGCTGTCGTGGCTGGAGAGCGGGTGGTGTGGAGTGGAGCTCTCGATGTTGTTGAGTGAGTCATCGGAGGGAGGCTATTCTGTTGAGTTTCCCTGTGGGACGGCCGCTGCCGAAGGAAGGAAGGAAGAATCCTCTTCACATCGAGGGAAGGAGAGAGAGAGAGAGAGAGAGAGACAGACAAGGGGAGAGGGAGTGAGGGAAAGTGTGGACGATGACTCAGGGCCACGAACCACATGGTGATGGAGGAGGGAGGGAGGAATTACTCATCAGAGCATGTGGAATCTCATACGGCTATCACAGGACTGACAGTGTGCTTCCCCCATGGCTGCTACTGAGCCTCCGCCACCCAGCCGCCATCACTCCCTCAGGCACCAGCTCGACACCAATCATCTTGCTTCCACCGAGCGAGAACAGAGTGAAGGTGGGGATCAGGGTGAGCCGGGGGTCAAATTCACACGGGAAGGTTTTTTTAATTTTTAATTCTTTCATCAAAGCCAGATCCCCTCCAGTTTGGGCACCTCAGGGCGTCATGAGGCACGAACTGACAATAGATGAGTTTCTAAACTCTTTTATCAAAGCTGAATCCACTCCAGTGGGTCTGAGTCACACGACTTTTTTTCCCCAAAAGTCTCGGTCACTTGGCTTTGCGCAGCAATCCGTGTGACTGTCGAGTGCATGTTGAAAATACTGCATCATTCTCTGACGACGCCATTTGAATTTCAGCGGAGGCTGTAACAGGCCTCCTGATAAGTCATTCTGGGTGAAAGAGAATATGTCAAATTGTGGGCCAAGTGGAGCAGCTACTAAAGTTTCTAGAAACACCTGAGTGTGGGAGGCCAGCCTGGCTCAGGTTCTGGTTTTAATCAAGAAAGATAAGTATTATCAAGTGTAAATACTGAGGTATTTTGAAACAGGAGTTTCGCCTCAGTCCCTGTCTGCTTATATTTGGGTTTTAAATTACAGCAAGTTGGTGCAGCCCTCTGTGCTCTTTCTCCGAATTAGGCAATACTGTCAAAATATGTAATCAAAGGAACTTTTCAAAAGGACTGAAAATGGCTTTATGAATATGTATGCAGTGCAAGGAGAACAGAGGATGACATTTTAAGTCCAGTCGCTTCTTTTCTTCTCTGTGGCTCGGCTCACAAAACAGCTCTTTCATGGCTGTGTAAATCCATCTTTACAGTGATAAATGTGCCACTACAGAGAGCCTGTGGGTGACAAAGTTGTATTGAGTGATGACAAGGCAGAGAATCTAAACGGGTGAAAGGGCCACAGCCACGGCATACACCACGGCTTCTCTTTATCTGCTTGAGAGTCAGCAGCTGAACCTGCAGGTGTCCTTGAATGTGAGTGGTGGTGAATTAAGTGTTAACACATAGCTCAGTGGTGGAGGGGGAAGGAGTTGGCAGAAAGTTTGTACAACAGTGAAGACACGCACCCAGGTCGTATTTATATGAGTGTATGTGTCCAGTACACCTGTCGCTAAATTTTTGGTAGGCGACAATTTTTTTTATATCTGCATGTGCAGCAAAAAAAGATGGCGATGAGTACACCATGGTGGCATGACTCAACAGGTGAAAGGGGCACGCCCATGAGACTAGTTTAGGCCCCCCCCTTACCAGTGGCGGCACAGTCCCAGATCTCTCTCTCTAATAGAGGTTGCCATTAGGGTGTGGGCTGACAGTACTCCAACACCAGAAGAACCACTCAAATCCAGAGCAAACACTGCAGACAAAAGCGAGAGGGCAAGAAAAACTGGAGCAGACCTTCCCTGTGTCGATCCCTGCAGCACCCCTCTTTAAAAAATGAGAATGAACCCTTCTGACCTGCTTTTAGCCAATCAGCTTTTGTGACCGGGCTTTGGTATGACTAGAGCAAATAGAGAGGAGGGTAATCAGCCATCACGTATCTGAGATGGTAATTTTCCTGTCTTAGTAATACCTTTAGCCAAATGAATGTGACACTGTTGTTGCTGTCCACTGCCTTTGTGGATCTGCTGTGGCTGGTTGCACCAGCTCTTTGTAATCACAAAGCTATTTGTAATGTTAAGTGTTTCCTGTGTGAAGATTTATGTATCACCAAATGAAACAAGGTTGCACCACACAAACTAGTTCTTACACAGAGAGTAGTTGTGAATAAATACTGTATTTACACCCAGTAACTGCCAGGTGTAACTGTTGAATTAACATTGTTAACGTTAGCTAATATATTGCCAGTTCAGACTGAACATGGTCCAGGCACTTGATAATATGCTGTTTAAAAATGATGAAAAACCCTGGGAAAATTTAAGTATGTGATGTCTTAAAAATGAACACAATGTGCATCAGATTAGAATATGTTGTGCCAGTAATGTTTAACCTGTTCTCACCCAGATTGTGAAATAGCGATGTTTTGTCACACCCCTCAGCATCTTAAAGCGACACACAGGGCACCCTTTAGTGTCCAATATGACTCACAATTGAAACACATTGTAAAACCTCATATAAAGATCAAATTTTGGGTTATTTTTTTATGAAACGTCAGTATGTGTTGACCATATGGAACATTTCTTGTTTGACAGCACTGACTTCTGGTTTTAGGAGGGACACAAACTGTGATCTCCTGGGTGAAAGTCCGTTTTTCACGCCCTATGTGGACTTTCTTGCTCTTTACATTACATCAGTTGCTGTCAGCATCAAGTATGGGTTTACATCGGAGTTGGTTGAAAGCCTGGTGCATGTCATAAGCATGCTAAAGGGTGCCTTCAGCATCGATATCACACGCAGAGGGGTGTGACAAAATGTTGTTATTTAAAGCCCTGGGGAATGAGAACGGACTGTAATGTTAGACTTGAACTGTGTATAGACAGCCTGCTTAACAGAAGCAGCGTGTTAGCAGAGCAGTAGCGTTGTGTTGTTCATGAGTGTTTCATTCAAATTCACTGAACATACTTCAAGCCTGCTCCTCTCCATCTCCACTTTCTCATGTCTTACATTGTCGAAGTAGAAGGTACCAAATATTTTATTTAATAATTTTGTGGCGCAAAAATATACGTGCTGTACATAATAGGGTAATAGGGTGCCTAGCTAGCACACTAAACTCAACATTTGGCCATATTTTAGTTCAGTCAGTGGCACTATACAGTCTGAGCTCCAGTCAAGCACTGAGCAATTCAGTGAATGAACCTTTTGAATTAATCTTTTTAAGTAACGGATTCTAGAAATTTAGAAGTCTAGACTGAAAGGAACTCCTTTGCCTATCACTACAGAGCAGCAGCTTCAGTGCTCTGTCTTTGTCTACACAGAATGTGTTGAGGCACAGTATTGAGTGTAGGACAACTGCATTTTGCAGCGCTCAAAGCCCAACATGCAATGACTCAAAAGTTGTATGTGTAAAACAGATGTAAATACACTTGTAGCATGAAAATATGCATATCATGTGAATAAAATGTGAACTGACATGCAGCGCAAGTACTGTGTGCCATTGTTTTGATTAAAACAGAAGCCCATCTGTTACCTGAGACGGACGACTATAAATGGTGGCTGTGTAGACATGCCATAAATGACCAAATACCTTCAGCTAGGTTAGCATAATCAGATATTTCCAACCTGTTTTAATCTGCATGAACACTGCTAACCGCATGTATCTTTCCATGTTTGCATATATAAATAAAGCAAATTGGACCTATGTTCACAAAGACTGGCAGTTAAGTGTAATATATCCTTTGGCCCTTTTATTTTTTTGGAAGTTATGCTCCAGTTTGTGATTGACATCACTACATTGATTGATTTTGATCGGATGTTTCCTAGCAACCAATTTACACATCACTAAAGTATTTATTTGCTAAGATATTTCTTAATTTTTAATGGTGCAACCCAGTTTAGTAGTAAGCTTGAAACCAGCCAGTGGTTACTAAGAACTTTGGGGGGGGCAAATTTAATTTAATGTGAGAGATCCATTTAAGGATTCCAGCATCAATAAATAAACTCTGGAGGAAACAAAATCCAGCTGATCCTTTTGAAAAGGTCTGGCAGCAGTATGCTGCAATTGTAAACAGATAAAATAATAAGGTTGTGCTGCGCAGTGCAGTAAGTTTCAGCAGTAGGTAGACTGAAAGGTCAAAATAAACACCATACATGACTCCCAGGCTTCGACTCTAGGTGTAGAAGGTGTGTCTCTGTCTCTTGCACATATATCGAAATGAGATCTTTTGACCCAGGGGTCAGTGCTGTGTACACACAAATATATACTCAGTGACACACTCACACAAACACACACAGTCAGACACATTAACTCTCTACCTCTCGACCTCTTCTTCACTCACTGTTTGCTTTTCATATGGAATGTCAAACTGCTCGCAGGTATTGAACTTTTCTGCGTCGGCCTGCCTTCAGTCAGCAGCCGGGCCTCATCTTCAACTGTTTGTCTTTGTGATTATGTTTGCATATATGTACGTAAGCGGAGTGTTGATGTTTGTATTGTGTGAAACTATTTGCTATAGTATGAAGAGAAATAGTTGAGAGGTGCTCTGCTGCCTGAGCTCAAGCTCAGCCGGAATATTTTGAAGTCATTCCTCCTCTCTTCTCCTCCATCCCCCTGCAAACCACAGACAGGGACACGTCGGTTTCCAGTTGTTTTCTGGCTATTTGGGGTCAGCGATGCATGATGGCAGACCTCATCGGCACTTTCTCTTTGCATTGCAAAATTTGTTGGAGGCTCAGCATTTGTGGGCCCTGGTATTGAGTAACAATGAGCTCCGCAGGGCGATTGGCAGATGTCTGTTTGATGCTGCAGATACAGTCATGCCATTGTGTGGAGTCAGCGAGTGAGATGTGTGTGTTCACGTGTGTGTATGTATGTGTATAAAGGGTGAGGAAACGCGGGTGTTTGTTTTGGCATTAAGATCATTTGCCAAAGAAGCGGCTCCACTGCCAAAACTTGCCAAACAAACCTGCGGCGGCAAGTATCTTACCTGTTCAACCTCCTCAGTAGTTATAACAGAAAGGTGGCCATTTTACTTCCACCGTGTCCACCTCCTTCACAACCCTTTGTGAGCTAACTGTGGTAGGCGTATTTCAGTGTGGTGTTTCTTTAAAATACAAAGAGACAGCAGTGGAGGTAAGCATTTGTAGCTAACGAGGGGATGAAGTAAACATTTTCAGCTAATCAGGGGCACGACAGAGCCTCATGGTTGCTCTGATCTTTTCTTCTATTCGCTGTGGCTCACTTGAAGTCCCATTGTCTGGCCCGAGCCAACATCCTCCCGTCCAAAGGGCCTCTGTGCCAAGCTTGGCTCTGAGGATATTACAAAAAGGGAAAACCCATCTTCCCGAAAAACCTTTTTCCTTTACAGAAAAGAGGTTTTCCGCTTCTATCGAAAGCTGTCAATGGAAGTTATTCAAGCCGCTTGGAAAACATCAATTGGTTTTTTTTTTTTTATCGGTCTCATGTTGGCAAAATCATCAGTCACGGGACAGCGTGATCCTGCCATAGTTGGTTTACAGAAGAAAGGGAGATTGTGTGTGAGTGTGCATGTGTTTTTATACCCTTGATACTCTATAGTGTTGTATGCAAGTATTGTTGATCTGCAGAGCACATGTGCAGCTGGGTCTGTGAAGTATCAGCATCTGCATTGCTTTTCTAACTGTAACCTTTACAGCTGATGTGGACATGAATAAGATGTCTCTCTGTGTGTGTCTGTGTGTGTTTGGAGTATGTCTTGTTAAGTGTTGAATGAAGAGCTGTTTAATGTTTGCGACAGAGTGATGGGAGCCACAATGTGACAGGCAGGCCCGCGGCGACCTTAAGCACTGTAATGTGCCTTCTTGGAACTTCCCTCTCATTCCTTGGGCATAAGAACAGTGGCGAAGCGCCCGCCTGACTCCAAAACCAACAGTTTTGGAAATATCTTTTACATCTGCATCCCAAATATTCAGATACACTTTAATGACTCTCTGATTTGGGTTGACAGTGTTTTATTTTTCTTCCTTTATGCCTCTTGTGTTTTCTTGTTATACTTGGCTGTTTTCATCTTGACTCATCTCCTCGGTATACAGGACAGGTTATTTTGGGCAGAGTGGATGTGTGAATGTAAACAATATGTACAACATACAGTGTGGCTACATGCAGGAACAGTGTGTACAGACAGTTATTTTTATGTCGGATTCCCCTTTTTATGTCACCACATTCGACACGGACTACTTTTCTCATAAATGGTTTTCTGTAGTACACTTTGTTCATTCTTAAAGGGACAGTTCAGCCCAAAATCAAAAACACATATTTTACATCTTACCTTTAGTGCTGTTTATCAAACTAGATTGTTTTGGTGTGAGTTGCCAAGTGCTGGAGATATCGGCCATAGAGATGTCTGCCTTCTCTTGTATATAATGGAACTGAATGGCACTCAGCTTGTGATGCTCAAAGCATCAAAAAATACATTTTAAAAACTCAATAGCAATGATTCTTTCCAGAAATCATGACGCAGTTACTCAAGATAATCCACAGACTGTGTTGTAAACAATTTCATGTAGGAACTATTTTCTTGCTACTGAACAACACCTGCCAACCACGCAGAAGGAAGTGTGCATCTACTCATGGACCAGAAGCTCATGCTTTTAACAGTGCGAAATGTAGAAACACTGATGACGTCCTCCCCATCTGAGTTGTGACATTAGCGAGCCTGGTGGTGCTGGGTCATGATTTCTGGAGAGAGACATCGCTGTTTGGTATTTCAAATCTATTTTTTTGGCGCTTTGAGCACCACAAGCCGAGTGCCATCTAGCTCCATTATATTCCAGAGAGGGAAGACATCTCTACGGCTGATATCTCCAACATTCTGCAGCTCACACCAAAACAATCTAGACTGATAAATAGCACTGCAGGTGAGAGGGAAAATCTGTATTTTTGATTTATGGGTGAACTGTCCCTTTAACATAACATTTTTGGAGATACACGTCTTAGTTTTTTTGCCAAATGTTAGATGAAAAGAGCCATACCACTGTCACATCTAGATATGGTAACTATAAGGTTACTGTAAGCAGCCTGTTAGCTTAGCTTAGCATAAAGACTGGAAACAAGGGGAAACAGTGAGCCTTGCTCCACCCTGAAGTAACCAAATTCACCTACTAGCATCTCTAAAGCTCACTAATTAACACTGTTCAACTTTGTTTCAAGCACACTGAGGCCTGTAAGTCGAACTACAACACTAATGCTTGTCTGTTCAGATTCTGACCACCTGCATCACAGTCTGATCCCTGATTCTCTCAGTTTGCTCACGTCTGGTGACATTTCAAACTCCCTGTGTGCTTAATTGTAAAACAGCCTCCGGCTTTATTAAGCAAGGGGAGGATAAAGACGTCTCAAGGCAACATCAAATGAAGAGATAGAGGCTAACATTAATGCAACAAGCACAGAGTCCTTATCCTGCCAGAGGAGCCTTAGCAACAGCTACAGTCATTTCATAAATCAACTTGTTATAAAGGAACATGTACATAAAAGAATAAACACTCCCTTTTTCCCAAGGCTGTATGGGAGGACAGGGGTCAGAGGGTGATGGAGTTTGGAGGACAAACTCAGCTTGGCTTTGTCAGTCCCCCCACCCCGCCATCCTCCCCTCTGCACCCATCCATATTAACCTGCTCTAATACAGCGTGCAAAGCTAACAAAGTCTGCATCTAAAAAAGCTATTAAAGAGCCTGAGTGACTTTGTCTCATTATGTAAAATGTCAAGAGCTTGAATAAGCACCCTTCATACAATCAACTGTCCCTCCAGGAATAATTAACACAAATTTAACCATTCCTCACATTATTTGTGTGAGTTTGCAGTTTTGTCTGACGAGTGCTTGCAGATTTTAACAGTGACTGCATATCCTCACATAAAATAATCTAATTCAGAGCCACCACCACAGGCTCAGGTCAAATAAAATCAAAACTCGAACTGAACAAACTTAATTTTAAAACAGTTAATGCCTGGAGGATTTGCAGTCCCCTGATGTTGGTTTCTTGAGCAGTGCTTCCTTTCAGACTGCACATCAACCTCAACAAGCTGAAATCCAAGCAAGCCATTTGTAACCTTATACCTGAAACTAACCACTTGATGAATGCAGCTTGTTGGGAGTTGCACTTGGCGTGCGGGGAGGATTATATCTGATTTAATTTTGGTACTGGATGCACTTCATCTTATATATAGTTGCCATCATAGAGCATGTCATAGAAGCTGTCAAAATAGGAGAGAAGCAATTTGGATGCCCAATTCTAGTTTTTGGGGAGCTGTGAGTTTTCCAAGATGCTGTGTCAGTTGTCTTCCACTATGACACACGACATGGAATAAAACCAGTTATTGTCATGCCTGAAGCTCATCTCTGTAATGCCCCACATCGTTGGTTTTGGCCAGTATTGGGCTGATACTTTATCAGGATTCCTACAGCTTAAGTCAAGTTAGATTTAAGACCTTATAGGACTTTTTTTTAATGGCACTCAGGGTTAAAATTTTTCCCAAAGAAATAATACTAATAATAAAAGCATGAACTGACATCAGTTACTTAGGATTAGGGCCAGTTGCCAATATTTTTGTATCACAAAACATGACTTTTTTGGGCAACATCTCGCCTTTGTTGGTGATTTTGTGTTTTCCACTCTGCATGTGGAATTCCACTGGCTTGATTCCCATCTTGCAGAGTTTGAAAAACTTTTTGCACAAAACACACCAAGCCTTGTATGCATTTGTAATATCTGTTCAGCCATGCCACGAGATCGTGGTTAAATACCCCATGTTGTCCAGGGTACAGTGAAAGCTAGCCTCTGCTCTGAACATGCCGGATGGAAAAATAAATAAATGTTTTTGGTTTTACTACCCTAATCTGTGTCACTTAAATGTGAGAGGCATTTGTTAATTTTTTTTGTTTTTAATTGTTTCAAGTGTATACATTGCGACATCAGAAAAAAACTTCCCATGCCTGAGTAATTTTGGGACTTTTGAAAGATAAATTTAAGACATTTTCATACCAATAAAGGCCTTATTTTAGATAAACTAATTCAATGCCTTTTGAGACTTTTTAAGGATCTGCGGGATCCCTGTGTTTGCTGTTATCTTATTCCAGCATACACGTATGAGGCACCAGCTGTAATGTCTAAAGATACTTTTATTGGAACTTAGTACATATTTATTACCAGTGAGTTCCTTTCTGCTCTCTTTTAAACCTTTTTTGCCATTTTTAAACATTATCTCAATTTATTGCAAAATAACTCAAGAAAAGGTCATAAAACGCATCACTGTTTCTCGTGATAGTAGCCACAGATTTACTCATTTCTGGCTGCAAAAATCACACCACAATCTCTGCAAGATCTTGGTGGGACCAAACAAAACAAGTGCCGAGGAAAGCATGCAATCTGATGATTGATTTCAAAAACTGAATTTTTCCAAGTGTTGCTTTCACTTTTCTGCTGAGGTGTTGCCGTCAGCCTGGCGGTGTTCAACTCGTGGCTGTCAGCAATTAGCATATAGGAAGATTTGCGATGTAGCTTTGGGCACGATCTTTGTTACCACAATAGGAGCTTTTACAAGAAGAGCAGCGTCTACATTCCCAGTGTTCATGCTGCCTCTCAAAGCTGGAGCAATGATCTAAGATCGCAGATGTCAGAATAAATAATGATAGATTGCTGGACATGGATCTACAGCTCAATAGAACATAATGATACTCAATCCAATAATACCAACCCAACAGAGACAGGCCTGTGACTCCAGTGTCCTGGGACTGCACTGATATACTTCATTTCGACAGGTTGTGCACCATGCCCCAAAACAATTCTTAACCAAAACAGCAACTCATTAAAGTTTTGGAACTTTTATAACATTTTCCCCCTCTCAGTTCAAGCTCAGGTTGCAGGCAATTAGGTAGGCAAACATCACATTTGTATATTGGCTGCAAATCTGGAAGCCAACAGTATTTTATCCTGACTATGTTACATTACAAGGACTTATTTGGGTGGACTTTGGCAAGGCGCTGTTACACTGCTGCAGATACTAATGTCTTTAGTGTCATTTTGGGCGTCGTTTGAACGTCAACCTGATCCACTCTTGGTTGTCAAAGCAAGTGGGGGCTGTATGAAAAACTCTGGCAGGCCTCAACCAAATTTTACTTGAGCTGGTAACCACCACGTTAACTGTCTTTTTTTTTCTTTGTGTGATCTGCATGGCTCAGGCTCAGTGGGATGTGTTGTTCAGCATGCACGGAGATAATTAAGCGGTCACAGTGTCGTTTTCCTGGAAGTTGACTGTATTAGCGAGCTCCTTCTCTATTCTCACCTCTCCTTTTAATTTTTTTTTTTTTTTTTTGCTGGCAACTGTCACACAGAAAGCTTTGGAGTGGGTGTAAATAAGAAGACATGCATGCTTAATGAGCAAGAGTAAAAACGGCTTAATTCTTGTTTTAGCAATGTAGCTCTGCTTACTGATCCGAATGTCAAGGCTGCAGGACTGCTTAATTAAGTTGTCTGTTAACTCGAAGAGACAAACGGTCACAGTTGTTGTGTCAGTCAGATCGTATCTGTTTAATTTCATACTCTCAATGAAAAAAGTCTAAAACATCTGCAAGCAGACATTGAGATTTCACCTCCTGAACTCACTTGTCAAACAGATTAACATCTAACCATGACTTGCCAAAAGGATATAATGAGTCCATATTAAACACTGACAGTCACTGCTTGTCAGTGTTATGTGCAGTGCCGGAAAGTTAAAGGGAGAAGAGGGAGAGAAAAAAAAAAGCAAGAAGTAAGGAATGGTCTTCTACTTTCAGATTTACAGCCATGGGGTCACCAGTGGAAGTGGAGCTGGAGCAGAGTGGTGCAGAGCTCTGCTGCTCCTCCTCCTCCTCCTCCTCCCTCCTGGCCTCCTTCGCCTCCCCTGCTCCCACCCAATTCTTTTTTTTTTTGCTCTCTGTTACTGTATATGGGTCATACTGCGATTGTACATGCGGGTAAATAAGTTCTCTTTTCCAGTGAGCGTATGGAAAGAAGTACTCAAACTTGTACCTTTAGGTAAAAGTAGCAACACAGTGGAACAATGCTGCATTTAAAGTAAAAGGTCACGCTTAGAACTTACTGTACCAACACGTGTACCTGCCACATCAAAATGTGCGTCAAAATGAGCGCTCATGGTGACAGTTGATGCCTTGATTCATTTACAAGTAAGAAGTTTTTTGAAGGTTTTAGCCTAATTCTTCAGTGTTGATGAAGTTTAATTGAAACAGTGTTCTATGAGCTTTTTCTATAAAACCCTTTTTTCTGTAACTTCTAACTACAGACTTGCAGCGTCATTAAAAACAATTGATTCATATAATTATATGAACTTGAGAACATGTAATTTGCTGTGCTCAACATCTTTCTGCTTTCACATTGTTACCTGTGTGCATGAAAGTGTGCGTGTCGATGCACGAGGAGCATAAGCCCCATGTAATTTACAGTATAGAATACATACAGCACACATTGTTTTAGGAATTTACCCACACAGTGCAGTTCCTTCCTGAAGTATATTTTGCAATATAAGAAGAAAGGAGTGGTTAAAGCAATGCTGTTATTTACTAGACAATAACTTACATTGTTTAAAATTGACAATTATTGCAACAGAGTCACAGTGCAAGGTAGTATTTATAACAACCAGTATGTTATATTCTTTTAGTCAAATAAACTGTGAAAATAAGACAACTTGTCTTTTTCCGAGAAGCTGTAACAAAATGTGTGTGTGTGGGTGTGTGTGTGTGTGTGTGTGTGTGTGTGTTCCCACTAGTTTACCTGCACGAGAAATGAGAGAAGTCAACGCGAGCTTGGTCCAAGCAGGAAGGCAGGATGTTTTTGATGAAGCAGTGAGCTTAATTTAGGTCCAAGCATTCTCAGCATCTGTCACCTAACTCTCAACGATCTCAATACACAGTGTGTGTGCATGTGTGTGTGTGTGTGTGTGTGTGTGTGTGTGCTCATGTTTATCCAGGCGGCGGTTTATATATTCAAGAAACATACACCGACACTTTGCCATGCTAAAAAGATGAGAATACTTCCCAGTGTAAAGACATGCCCATCCTCCTTTTGAGTTGGTGAATTGTATTAATAACTGCAGCTTTACAACAGACTATTGTGATACGGTGGCTCTTTAATAGGATTTTATTATGCTTTACCAATACCAGCTATTTAAAAAATAATACCATTAACCCTGCCAAACACCCAAAATCTTGATTTCTTCTTCTAAAGGAATTGGCTTAGTTGTAGCTCCTGCTTGGCCGTAAAATAACCAAACAGGCGTCTGCATTGCCAGCAAACCAGCAAAAGCAAAAGACGAATGCCAACAACCTCTGCCAAAGACTTGAGCTTGCACCCAGTGTTCTCTTACATAGAGGAAATTTCTGCCTACTTCTTTGAATCACAGAATTTTTCGGCCTGTATAAAAATGTTTTTATTCATAACACTTGAATAAGAGCAAAGCAGTGACACACTGTATAATATAATTACATGAACCTACATTTTCTAGCCCTCTCTCTAAGCCTGAGGTGTAATCCATGTTTGATGAGCACATGCACACGCTGAAAGGAGCAATGTGGTTTTTTATGAAAACCCCGTAAGAGAACCTCGCGACGCTTTGACCTCGAGCTTGTCATCATTTTAATGTTGCATTAAGTGAACGTGCTCTGACTCGTCGAGCAACTGCATGGAGTGCCGACAGGAGGAGGCGTGTGGTCGTCATGCATCCGTAACGAATGGAAAGAAAAGGAAGACCACACAGTGGCATGGTCAGATCAGGTTGTCAGAGACCATATTTAAAATCTAGGTCAGAGACCAAGCCATAACCTCTCTCCCTCACCATCGCTCTGCACTCACTTCCCCTCCTCTGCACCCTGTTTCTCCTTCATCTCATCCCACTACCATCACTTTGTCTTTTCTCCTTCTCCATGCAGCTTTATCTCCTCACCCACTTTATATCCACGTGTTTATTTCAGTCATTCCTTCCTGTCTTTCTTTCTTTCTCTCCATATGCCGTGCCTGGCATGTGCCACCTGAGCCATCCACAGAGGCAGCAGCTTTGTGTTGTGTTTCACAAGCAGCATCTTCAGATTAAGATCGTATTAGTTGTAAATGAATGGGAAGAATGAATTTGAAAATGTAGTAACAATCTAAAAATATCACTTTAAACTTTTGTTGAGAATACAACAGTGGATTTTTTTTAACTATTGCTTTTCTCCCATGAGGAATCAAGAAAATTGAAGGCGGGTGTAAGGAACAGCCATATGATTCATGTGCAGGTCCAGTGGCAGCCAGATGAGTTATGAGTTGTTACAATAAGCCTATTCAGTCCTACTTCATAGCATAAAAAACAGGCACAGCTGTTACTGCAGTACTTACACAGGACTTAAAAATTCAGGTACTTCTATTATATGGTAAAGAAGTCAGGGCAAAAAAAATTGGAAAGTGATGAGCTGTATTTTTAAGAAATACTCAATACATTGTGGGAATCACCCTCGATTGGCTTGAAAACTGATGTTGGTTTCATCTCAGTGGTGCCACATGCTGCACAGTCACTGGTCCCACTGGTTGTTGGTTAGTAAATAGCTCCAGTGCTTAAGCCAACTGCTCGTTACACTACATTTCCTTGCTGTTTTTCCAATGTGTGTGAAATGCACAGAATACAATGTGTGCAGGGGGACTGACCACTGTTTCGATGGCTCATTTTTCCCCAACCCCAATAGTCAGAAAAATGTCCCTCTGGACAGAAAGCCAATTTGTCTGACAGCCTGTTACCCTAAAAACAACCTTGTGTTGCTCCAAAGGCCCATTGCTCCAAAAATACACTGTCCCAACCACAAGCGCATGGCTAATTATTATGCAGAATGATTTCACTGGACCTTCCTAATAGGGGAAAGCATGATCTTTCTCTGATTGACTAGAACTTGTTACCTTTGTTAGTTTGATTGGTTAGGTTTAGGCATGAGGAGTGAGACTGGTTAGGGTAAGAATATCAGGGTAGGCCAATCAGAGGCAGTGTACAGCGGGTCATGCCTTCAACATAGTAGTAAAAAAAGTCATGGCTAGACTGTCGGACCTCACGTTCGGATCTCATCAATTCTTCTTCCTTGGTTGGCATTATTATGATATTATAATGGTAGTGAGAGCTTCATCCCCTACGAGGAACAAGATTCAATGTTTCTTCATGGACGTGCAAAGGTGATCATTGTTGCCATTCATTGTTGGCAGATCAGAGGTCTGATGTTTGGAGCAGTTGGGAAGTCATCGAACATCATTTCCAACAGTCATTTGTATAGAAAGATGCTTCCAATCAACTGGGGGAAGTGAAGTGTGAAGCATTAGGTGGCAGGGCCAACTTATTGCCGGCCGTGAATCTTTCTAACTGCAAGAAGAGTGTGTTTTTGGAGCAATGGACGTTTGTTTTCGGGATACTGGGCTGTCGGACAAATGGGCTTTCAGTCTAAAGAGACATTTTTCGGGGTTTAATAATGGGCCATCAGAATGATCACATGGCACCGTGAATGTGTCTTTTACAATGTTAGGCTGGCTGTTAATCCTTGCTTTTAGACATTGTGGTAAAATAGATTAAACATGTCAATCTCTGCATTAAAGAGAGATTAAATAGATGTTTTTAAATCTAACTCCTGGTCAAACAGAACAAAAGTTTATTGACTAAAGTGCTGGAGTATTCCTTTCAGCCATGAAGTTGTAAATTAGTCTGCATACGCTTTTGGGAAATCCGATGTATAGCTGCTCGGAAACTGTTAAAGAGCCAGTTATGGAGTTAAGAGGTGCCACACTGATGCTTATTCACCGAGGCAGACCTGGCAGGCCTATAGCGACTGTAACAGTGCTCTTGCTACCATTCATCATGGGGAAATGGCAAACACTGTACAAATCAACTGGCATAAATGTCCGTGCTTCTTTTCAGCTCGGTGGCTCCGAACCTATTGTGGAGCTAATATGGCTGCCAACAATAAGACATGATGACATTGTCCTGTTTTCACGCTGGAGGCCTCCCAGTAAGGAGTTCTCTTGAATACCTCTTCAGTGTGACATGGAGTCAGGCCCGCAACCACCAGCGGAGCCGAGCTGAGCTGCAGAGCTGCTTTAGAGCCCTGCTGAGACCTGCCAGACCCACAGCTTTCCCTGCCAGAGGCCTCGGCTCGCAGTCAGAATGAGTTACAGCCCATAGCTCCTGACACACACATGCTAATCCTGAAACACACATACGGGTAGCTTAAACATGTACAGTATGTACGCATGCATACGTGGAACACACAGTGGAGCATATGCGTACAACCATAAACCAATACACACACGCAGGCAGAAAAAAAACTGTATATAAGCATGTGGGTAAATGCTAATATATGCACACACATGCAAGAACGACCACATATTCATACATAATGATACCCCACTAACAGTGAGTGTAGTTCCAGTTAATGCATTAGGAAGGCCCCTGCATGCATAGCAACTTTTATAGATACGGTACATGCAAACAAAATAAATGCACTGCATGCTTGCACACACGCAGTAAAGTGAGCATGTCCACTTACAGGAGCTCTATCTGTCAGGGTTAGTTTAAGGTCGAGGTCCGGCAGCTGCTGGATCAGCTGGATTGATTTGTCTGGGTAAACATGTAGGGTGAAAATGAGCATGTTTGTGATTAAGGGCTTAGCAGAAGGTGTTTGTGCACAAGTAAGTGAGTGTAAAGCATCGATATGCGACTGTATATGTACTGTGTAGAAGGGAGCACTGTGCAGATGGATCAGATGCATAGGTGTGTCAGTATGTACTTCTAAATGTATCTTTTTTTGTATCATGGCTCAAGACAGGATCACCTTCATCCCTTCTCAAGATGATGACATGAAGCAACAAACAGTCTAAGAAGGGAAATCAATTCCACAAGCTCCTGCTTAGTGCTTGTTTTTAAGATTATTTTTTATTACTGCAAAACTAAATTCCTTCAAATGTAATCCAATGAATTGTCTGTTCTTGATGAAAAGTTTTTTGGGCATGTCTATCCAGTAAACTCAACAATGGTGATTTCCATGTTTATATTGTACTACAGTTACATGTTTACATGGCTGCCAATGGGCTGAAAAAATTCCATGGCGTCATGCCCTAACAAATGAATTTAACTTTAAAAATGAATTAGTGATCGGGCATTAAGGGTGGTTTTTCTGATCTCACAAAAAGCATGAGGTAAAAGCTTTCTGTGGCTACATTCATGCAGCCAGTGTCTGCGCCTGACAACCATATTTACTAAGGAAAATGAATTGTTTTGTACATGCTATATTACCTCAGGGCACAATGAAATGATCATCGCTCATAGAAGAAATGACCACACAGACACACGTCACCCAACCATGTGCCAACAAATCTCCCAATGGGCACGATTGTTGGGTCTATGAACATCACCAACAATGTGACTCAACTTTTTTTTCTGATGTGACATTTTTCGACCAATTCATTATATCAACCTCGCCAAGATGTGCAAACTGTAGTACAGCTGATGTATGTTAAACCACGTGTTTAGGGTGTGGTTACATTTGAACAACTGAAAACACTTGGTTAAAGAGAAACTCCATAGATTTTACACATCAAAGTCTGTTTACAGGTGTTGGGGAGTACTATTGCATGTATGAAAGAGAGATGTATAAAAGCCTTTCAAAATCTTATGTATTGATTTAAGTGATGCCACTTGAGTCAGCGTTGGCTGGGACTGAAAACTACAAGTTTAAAAATGTTGATGTGGAGTTAGAAAGGCTTGGGGTGTCTGTTTTGTCATAGCTTCAAACCTTCCTGACATTTCAACAGGGTATTCAGTATATGATGACATTTGTGTGAAAATAACTCTGCAGTTTCTGCTGGGAGATGGGGCGACAGCTGAGGTTGCTAACATACCTTTCACAAACTAAAATGTCATGAAAGGAAATACTCTTGCACCTATTTTCCTTATTAACAGAGAAATACAAATGTACATCCTCTGAATTCTAGTTTGTCTCTTTCACTAAGACTAGCTTAATTGAGTTACCTCATCATAAAACAGACTTAATTTGAATTTGACACAAACAAAATAAAACTCTCTCAAAATAAAACTGTCTTGGTTAGTCTTTCCATTGTTCTAACAATCACCAACTCTGGTTTGGTGTAAATAAATCCTTAATTTAAAAAGTTGGATGTGAAAATATTTTGGCTCTGCCCGTGTTCTCCATTGCCTCTCTCTGCAATTGCTGGCTTTTGACCAGTCTTTCTCAGCTCAGCTGCCTTTTACACCAGCAGACAGGTGACCCTGTTGAAGGCCACCATCCGAAACCCATTGGTCTTGCAATAAAGTTGTTCTAAGTACTACACGTCTTGCTCAAGTTTTAACGCCTTTTATTTGTCTCCCCTCTTGAACTGTGGTGTGGAAGTGGGTGAAGTTGTGCCAGAAACCCCCACCAGTAGAGACTGATCTCTGGTGGCGCATGCTATGCACCACAGTACATCGCCTTAATACAGTATCGGTTTAATAAAAAGAGGCACATCTGTATTTTTGAAACCATACTGTCTGGATTTGTAAATACCCTGCTAAACCATAATACTGTGAAACTGCCCCAAGCTTGTAGCCCGCTCCTCATCTCATTGAGGCTAGCAGCTTGAGGCTACATTAACCACCACTAGCATAACACACCTGAATCTCCTACCAAACTGTCATTGGTTGAGTTGCATTGTGGGTAATGTAAGCGCCAGGTTTTACATCATGATTGAAGGTCCAAGCTCAAATTGCACTTTGCAAGGATCCAGGAGGGTCAATGACGCTAAACAGCCCAAAATCTATGACTGACTGGATGATCTGTGCTGACAGTACACACTGAAGGATCCAGTATTCTGTAGTCTGAATATGCAAACTGTTCTTATTCCCACATTGTCAAATTTAGATGCACTGTTGCCCATTAGTGAATCATCACCACACACAGGGAACCCTTTAGCGTCTCTATATGATGCACAGCTGAAACGCCTTGTTACACATGGTTAACGTTGTAAAACAGTTGTGGCTAGGTTTAGGCAACTTGATTAGGTTTAGAATAGAAGAGATCATGTTTTGGGTTAAAATTGGTACATTTGTTATGTAATTATAACTTAATGTGGTGCAAATACAACCACATGAGGGACATCAGTGCGCAACACTGACTTTTGGTTTCACACAGAACATGAACTGCAGTCTCCTGGATAAAAGTCTTATTTTGTTTGACTCATCCACCTCCCGCCCTACGCAGACTTTCTCTTGCGCCAGTTGCTCTCAGTGTTAAGTATTGCCACAGATGGGTTTACAGTGGAGTTAGTTGAAAGCCCAGTGCATCTCATAAGGACGCTAAAGGGTGCCTATGGTGTCGCTATTACAAGCTGAGGGGTATAACAAAGCATTGGTATTTGATGTCCTGGGGGTGAGAACGGTCTAGAATACAAACTGTGACCTTCAGGTAAATGTTTCAGAGCCAGCAGTTGTAAAAACAACGTCTTTAACCTTTCTGTCCTCCCAACTTCTAACACACTACTCAACAAGAAAACAGGTAAAACCTTATTTATGTCTTTCATAAGCAAGGAGTCACTGTTTCATTTAGTTTTATGCATTATCTTTTATGTTATTTATTATTTCCTTCTTCATGTTTATAATGACAATGTATTTACATTTTTATTGCAAATGCATGTGCAATTTTTAACATATCTTATTTTTTATTTTTGTTTTATGTGATTTATTTGTCTTTGGTGTACCACTGTAGTGTCTTGTTGGCTACGTATTGTCTTAAGTTGACTGCCGCTGTGTGTAGCACTATTGCCCAAGCAAAATTTCCCCTTTGGGAACAATAAATTATATCTTATCTCACGTGTGACTTTTGTCAGGGCCTTTAGACAACAGCACTGGTAAGAGAAATCTTTAAAATGTTCAAATGACACATCTTACTCGCCTTCAATTATAGAATATAGTTGGAGTTTATAACAGAGCTGTATCTGGACACAGCCATATTTAGCACTCACATGAGGGCTGACAAACCGTTTTTTGGCTGGCTGACCGAATGTATCTCACAGCAGTAATATATTGTGTGTGTGTGTGTGTGTGTGTGTGTGTGTGTGTGTGTGTCTGGGTAGCTATAGAGCTTGTGTCTACATTAATCTCAGGAATGTTGATGTGGTCCAGGGTTTAATAGAACGAGGCGTGGGCGTGGAGTAAGAGTCCCCCGGAGCAGAGTTAAGGTCTTAAAGTACTAAAAAAGCTTTGACCCAGACCCTTCGCACCCACTCACAGGGACACAGCACCTCTCTTCCAGCCCAGCACATGCTTTCATACTTTGGCTATGCAGCAAAGAAATACACGCCTGGACACACATGACAAACACAGACAGAAGAAAGATGAGAAGAAGGATATAAACTGAAACAAAAAACATATTTTTCTCAGATGAAGATGAGCACAAAATGTACCCAACCACAGATGTTGGTGCGTTTGCTCTCCTTAGCTCGAACAAACACACATACACAGGCCGAACACATCCCTGTTGTCTTGTGTTGCTCGTCATGCAATGAGGAGCACATGACTTAAATCGGGTGTGGTGCGTGACCTCTTATCGGACAAAAGCGTCCCACAGAGAGAGCTGATGGGGGAGACTGCGCCTCCCCGCCTGTCCTATCTGTCGGCAGTCATGAGGTCTCCATCCCGTTCGCCATGCCGTGTCTCGTGGTTCAAAGGCCATAAAATGTTGGCGGCAAGTTGTCAATAATCAGCTGCTTAGCCCGAGAAGAGCGGCATTAACCAGAGGGGCAGGAAGTGCAAGACTTCTTTTTAAGACATGTTTTGCAAGAATGAGGCCTTTGAATTTTTTTTATCGTGTCCTATAAATGTTTCACCTTGAGGGCCTGAAGTTTCTCAATGAGATTCTCTCAATGGTTGGTTTGTATTTCACACATTTACCCCAAAGCCTCCACATGCTTATGCAGTCACGCAGGGCTAAATGCAAATATAACAAGAAGTTTTATCTCATATACTGATCTCTTGTCAGTGTCTTGCTGATGAGTTTGTATCATTTAGCTGTCATAATGAGATCATATCTCTATGTTAGTGCAATAAGTCTTGTGTCTCATATCAGAAGGGGATCGTTTCTTGTCTGCTCAACGTTGCTAGTCACACTTCTATCTCAGCTTCAGCGACAGGACAAACTTTCCAGTATGGATGATATTTTTTTACTGAATCTTCTGCAAAAGTTTTAGAGCCCAATAGTGCTAATACCATATATTTTTATGTTGCATGGTAGGCCCTATAGGCAGGTAGTTAAAATGCTTCTGAAGGTGTTGAAATGGCTATTAAAACAAATCGCTCCCCAACCAGGGCAAAGGGATCTTTTTAGAAAATCAGTGAAATGGAGTCCAGCGAGAAGAGAGGGGGAGAGGAGGGTTATAAAAGTTTAAGTCTGAACATCCTCTCAGAATGTTCCCTCTTTGATTTGGTTGATCACTGAAAAAGGCTGGCAAAGTGTAACCAAAAGGGTGAAATCAAATTAAGCAGAAATGTCTGAGGACATACAGTGTGTGTGTGTGTGTGTGTGTGTTTCTGTATGTGTGTGAGCCTGCTGTCACATCACAAGGTAGCGTCACTGAGAGACAGTGCCCCCAGGCAGCTGGCCACAGGCCACTTAGGGCCACTTTAAATCAGAGTAGTGTTCACTGACACAAGCTCACTGGGTTCATCCGCTGTGGAGATATGAAAAAAGAGCGATTGTGTGGTGCAGCGCTGATGGCTGCATGAAAATCAAGTGAAAAGGCTCTGAATTACAGGCCTATATGTGACCGTGGTTAATTGTGGAGAGAAGGAGAAGCAGATACAAAGATAAATGGCCGTCTCTTTAACTGAAGGCTACCTTGAGGAGTTAAAGGGGAACTATGCCCATTTTCAAAATTCATACATATTCTTCCAATGGTCCAAAAATATCATTAAAAATGAACAACTTTCTCCCAAATCCAAAATCTAGAATACTAAAACTTGAATTTGTGATGTCATAGGGTATAAAGTCTGAAGCTGCTCCATAGACAGTGAATTGGGTAGATAATCTAGATGACCCTGAGAGCACTCAGGAGAATGTTCTGATTATATGGGTACATTTTCTGTTTCAGCACTGACAACACTACAGTAGAATAAAACTCATTTGGGTTTGAGAAAGAAAACACTCTGTGGCTCCACAAAATCAGATTCCCATTCCATGTCTATAGAGCAGCTCCAGATTTTATACCCTATGATATCACAAGTTTGAGACTTTTTCTCTGGTTTCTGGCTTTGAGAGAGAGTAGCTCATGTTCACAAACACAGATTGAACCTTCCTCAGCCATGGATATAACATAATGGAATTATCAGTGTAGGTGGTGTTCCCCTTTAATGATTGGCTGTGGAGTACAGTGTTAAAAGAATGAGCGAAGTGGAATAAGGTTTGTGAAACTTTTTACTCTGTATACTAATTTAAGTGTCAAATGTTGAATAAAGACTCTTTTAAAGATCATATTAACTGTGTTGTCTCTGTGAACTTAAATTACAATTCTCCTTCTATACATGTACACACACATTGTGTAGGTATTTAAAGAATAAAGCTTGTGTTATTCCATATTTTTTAAATCGACAACAAATCCCATGAAAAGTCAAAATTTACAACGTGCTAGTCTGCCTCTCTGGTAGAGCTGCAATGATAAGTCGATTAATCAATTAGTCAACTGGCAGAAAGTGATTTGGCAACTTTTTGATCATCAAATAAATTGAGTGACCACTTAAGCAAACAAACATTTGCTGTTTCATGCTTCTTAAATGTGAGAATTTGATGCTTTTCTTTGTCATACATTAAAGCAAACTGAATCGCTTCGGATTTTTAGACCACATAAAACAACCATCTGAAGACTACCTGCTCTGTGGGAAATTACACAGGGCATGTTTCACTATTTTCTGACATTTTATTGACAAAACAGATCACAAAATATGTAATAAAATAAAAATAATTTCTCATAACAGGTGGGCACTGTAGCTGTTAGCACACATTACTCAGACAGGAGTAAACTTTTGGAGACTAATTTCAATAACACTATAATAATGTGACATAGTTGGTGCTCTTGTGAGTATTTATGGCAGCAGGTTGGTAGATGTGGAGTTGACTCAAAGTCAGCTACAGTGGTCATGCTCAGGGTAAGGGAAAGAACGTGTCATTAAGAACAATAGTGTAGCTCATTGATGGGTTTTTAATAGTTTTGGGACAACAATGGGGCTCTAGAGTTTATTCCCAGAGGTATAAACTCTATCAGGCGTTGGCTGCACAGACAATACTTTACAGTAGAATCAATTCATCCTTGGCTTTGTTCTTTTCATAGGATTTGTTGACAATAGAATATCGCCACACTTATCTTTAAAATACCTGCCAGAAATAAAAGCACACCTGATGGGTCAGGTGACGAGCTCATTTGTGTAAATTTTACTTGTATCGTTTCATTAGTTACTGTGCATGATAACTGCTCTGAAATGTTTGCCCTGTGCTCCTAATAAATACAGTAAGACATGATTCATTCGTTGTGTTGTGTGTGGGTCACATGCAGTGTTAAGTTTCCTATTTACAATGAACAGTCACAAAATATTTTCATTTCATTTCATTCAGAACATCTGCCATGGTGGAAAACACTGAATTGAACGACTCGGGAATCGTTTACAGTATAACACACGCGCGCACACGCACAGATACGCAAGCTTATTTGAGCTAGAACCAGGAAACTCATTCGGCTCTTGAACAGAGAAAACACGTTATCAGGCTCCAGTTGCTATGTAAAGAAAAAAAAGTAGTTGGGCCTCTATTCTCTATGCAAAGTGACAGCTAAAGAGACAGTCCTCAGAGTGAACTCAGTGGGGAGAATGAACGTGTAAATGATCTAATGATCTAAGTAACCTTGTTAAGCTCAGCCTGTCCGATGATGTAACACACACACGCGCACACACACACACACACACACACACAGAGGAATAATGAGTCAGACATTCCATGCATATAAAATACACTTTTCTCTCACACAAATGTTTGATAAGCTAGGTCATTGAGCTGGAGTTTCTATGGTATGTTACATGCTGCCGTTTGCCAGTAACACACACACAAAAAAAGGCTTTACAGTTTTCTCAGAGAAAGAGGAACGACAGAAATACTGCAGCTTTAAGATGTTTTAAAATAGATGGTATTTAATTGCAGCAGTTTTCAGTACCTTATCTGGTATGTGTTGATATCACTGTTATTCACGTCTAAAGAATCTGTGAGTGTTTGTGTGAGTTTTGTCCCTGAGGCGGTTAGGCAAACCACAAAATTCCAAATTATTAACTGCTCTGAACAAAGCAAATTGTAAACTGCTTGGAAATGTCACAAGAAGCCAAGTTTGAATAAAAGCTGATGGACACAAGCAGGATCGCTTTGACAGGGAGATGCGTCACTCTGAGTTTAATATCAATCCTCACTCATTTGTTATTATTAAAGCCTATGAGAGCTCATGCACCTTGGGAAAGCATCTAATGTATTCAAAGGAAGGAGGGAAATATGATCTTTTACCTGCTAATTATCCTGCTTATCCAATATTTTAAAAAAACTTGAGGTTCTGCCAAACACATGAAGAGCGGTTTAACTGTGGGAGGCCGGTGATGTGCCCCACCCAGAGAGCTGCATCATGTGGCCCATTCATAATGCCTCTGAGCCCAACCCTGCAGCTTCATCTCAAGGCCTAGCCATAATGCCTATATGAGCCTGACCCAGGAGCTGCATCAAGAGGCCCGGTCGCACAGCCTGCGATCCACACCCTGGAGCTGCATCGGAGGAACTGCTTACACAGTCCAGCGGGACCAGTCTAGGATTTGCAAACACGCAGACACGCCTTATCTGTGCTGCAATTCCTGCCAGACACTGAACAGACACATGCAGATAAAACAGCAAAGCCAGATGAACTCACACCTACGACCTTTGAGTACAGCTCTTCATATCCTATGTTCAAAACACCCCGCCGTTAACAAAAACTAAATGTGGTTACAACAAGGCTAAAATGTCCGCAGTTACTTGTGTGTTTATCATCGGTAAATACACACAGCTGTTAGTGTCCAGAGTAGCTAGTGAACAATGCTGGCAGCTCCACACCTCCAGCACAAGGGACACATTAAGAGAAATAGTAGGAGGAACTGGCCCACTCACTCTACAGACCAGTCCCGTGTGTCTGTGTGTGTGAGTATGTGTGTATGCATGAGTGTTTAATGTAAAATGTCCTCATCCTTAGTGTAGGATGAAAGTCTTATAGCAACTCACAGTGAATAGAACATGGCTGCAGAGTCTAAAAGTTAAAGTGTAAGATGAACTAATGCAGGAGTGGAATAAGACCCATTTGAAGCCAATAAACTGAATTTATATTTACTTTTCAAGTACTGCACATGAATCAAGAGCTTGAAAGCTTCTCAGAAAATGTCACACTATTCAGTTCCACTTAAAGTTCACGTTCAGTTTTGAACTTATCTCAGAATTAGGCCACTTTAGAGCAACCCTAAAGCTTTTAGTATACACGCCTAGTGTTTCAACTTGCTAAGTTACCTTAAAAGCGTCAAGCATGATGACTCACACATCTGACCATCACACGTTTTCTTGCTGGCATTAGTCAAGTCCCATGGAGGGAGATGATGTTTCAGATGCAAATAGAGAGCAATACCACACTCACTCGCTGGCATGTTCCATTGCCCAACCTGTTGATCAGGCTCTTTCCTGAAGGGCCTGAATACATATTTCACTATGGGCTGTTTCTGTTAAAAGCGGCAGGTGTTTTTTCTGCCAACTGCCCGGAGCTGAAAGGATACATTTATTTAAAAATTTCCATAAGCCGGGCAAATTGTGAGTATCAAACATGTACAAACTGCGTGTGCAAGTTCGTGCAAATCAGCACGCAGACTGAGCAGGGTTTTGATCAGCAGTAAGCAAAACACCCTATTTTTGCCTTTATAAAAGCAAGATGTTGATAATGATGTGGGTGAAAAGCTGAACTGACAACAAGCAGCTGCCAAAAAATGAACTTCAGTGTCTATCTGGGTTTTGCAAGAGTATGAAATCTCCAGTTTCAACAGCAATCCCTATGGCCTACAGCGACACATGACCCCAACACCACACTTGGTCACTGGTATAAGTGTGTATCTCCTTCAACACACACACACGGATGTGTTTGCACACACACGGGAGGACGCCCCGCTCCCTCTTTGCGATCCCTCTTTTTTTTCTAATGGCCGTCGCGAGTAGCAGACGGTTTTGCCATCCCTCTCCCAAAATAGCAACCTGTTAGCACAGCCAGGTCAGATGGTTTTGAAACATCCATGGCAAAGGGTGCTAGAGCGGAGGGGTGGAGGGGACAACAAGTGCGTGACCACCTCTTGGAGAGCTCCGGAGAGGCAGTCATGGGTGGGCCTCAAGTGGAGGTTTCTTTCACACTTGGGTGACAATGAGTGCTGGGGAACAAAGGAGGGGCGCCTCAGAGAAACTGGTGAAGTGTGCATGTGTTTGCAAGCAACAGGTGCTGGGCTTTTGATTCATAACATTTTAACATACAGATATAGAGAGTGGAAGTCATGACACCACATCCCGTGAGCCTCTATTCCATTGGCTTCTACGAGTCAATGCATTCTGCTGTTGAGTATTACTTTACTCTGAAAATGAAGTGTGCTCCTGAGTTCCCTTTCTGTATTTTAAGAGAAATTAGCATCCACTTCAGCACTTACTATTAGAAAATTTAGCCTTTACGGTTTTAATAAAAGGTCGAGAATGATAAGTGCACCTCCCATGAAAATTCATAAGCATGGCAAACTTGTTTTGTCCAGATACATAATATTCATGAGGACCCTCTTTTAAAGAAATTTCTTAAAATTTTTAGCTATAACCTCTGCTATCTAAAAACTTTTATCTCCCTGTCCTGCAGTTATTACAGACATGTCTGAGCCCATTACAGCCTTTCAACTTGTTCATGAACCCCTGTCAAGCTGCAACATTTAGTTTCAGATGATCTGTGACTTAAAGGCAGCTGAAAACTAGAAATATCAAACAATAATATACTTTTTCTTTTTCAAATAACCATCCTTATCTAAACATATGAAGTGAGCCACACAACCTACTGTCGAGAGAAGCTGTTCCAAGGCTATTTTAAGTTATCGAGTAGGCCATCCCGGCAGTTAACATCGCCCTGGTTCCCTTGACAAAAAGCCAATGAAATTTATCCATTGGATTTTTGATTATTGTAGAAAATAAGCTCCATTTATAAAAAATCTTGACATGTTGTGTTCAGCAAGAAAATCTTGACAAATAAACATGATTTTTGAAGGCTAAATGCAATTGCCAGAAGGAAAAGCTAGGCTATAAACGAACAACACCACGGTCACATGAATTCAACGTTGCCACCACATCAAGACTGTAAAGCCATGTTTGGCCTCTGTTGTCTCATTTAGCCAACTATTTAGCAACCGCCTTCTTTAAGACACGTAAAAGCTTTAAGTGAGGTATCTACTGACGTATTTTATGTCGTAGAACCAAACATGAAAGCCTCTTAAGCTTGTGTTAACCACAGACATTATTTCAGGCATCTAATCAATGACCCATTGGCTTTGAGATGAGGGAACCGGACGTACTGAAGTGCTTACTCATTTTTGGGTTTAAGGACTCATTCCTGCACCACTCTATTAGCGCTGTTACAAATGTCAGTGGGGTTTATTTTGAGGTTTTGTTACTTCTGGAACAGAACCCGGAAGATTGAGTTTCACTTCAGCTCTCTGAGTGTAGTCCAAGTGTGTACATGAGATCGACAGTGTGAAGGATTGTTGGTGTTCTCTACAGTCAGAGCTCCTGATTGGAGACACCTGTCAGTACGACTTTCTGGTGTGCCAGAATTTTGCCTTCATTGTGGCATATGGGTATTGCAAAAAAAATAAGAAACGCAAACAAATGCAAGGGAAAACAATGTGGGGTAGAATTGCTAACAGCGCCCTAAGACTCTATCTGTTTAAGCTTCATGAACTTAAAAACAAACACAGGCAAACAGTGGTTTCTAAGAAACAGCTAAGAATTCATTAATGTTTTCACTGAGTAATTAGAACCATGACAAAAGGCTTTACAAACGTCAACGCCATAAAATTTTGCTGACAAATTTATAGGCAGTAGTGAGCAATCACATGCACCATCTGGTTTGACTGATGTTGTATCGAAGGGTCCCTTAGCCATGCTAGCACACACAATCTGTGGAGGAGTTGGCTAACAGCTGAAATGATCAGGAGCCAGGCAAACCAGAAGATAGAGCCTACTCTGTGTGTGTGTCTCTGTCACAGGCAGGCATTGAGATTATTGATTCATCAGAGAAGTAGGCTGAAGCTTGACATAGCAACCGAACATGCAGTCTCCTAATGACTTAACCACATCAACTCTTTTTCTTCTGTCCCGTTCACCCTCCCTCCATCTCTCCCTTCAGGCACCAACCGTGGCTTGAACACGGTGAGTCACGTTGGAACAAAAAGCCCCATTCAAAACACACACACACACACACACACACACAAACTCCTGATCAACTCTAGCCAGCCTGCCTCTTAATAAAACTTCTTCTCTTCTTCAGTAGCCTCCCCCCGCCCTCTGAATCTCCAGGCAGAACCAGATTGCCGTGGCCAAAACCATACAAGCAAACCAAATCTATTTTGAAGTACGATGACTTCCTTCCTCAAACTAGGCCTCCGTTGCCTTTTTTTGTCCCACATGACACACCACCATGGTCACTTGCTGGCCTTTTTGCAGGCCTCTGCTCTGATCATGGGTGATTTATTCATTTTATTATTCATACATTCACAGTGTTGAGAAATCTTAAGTCAAAACTGCAACTCACCAGAGTTTGCCAAAGAAACAAAGGTCTAGTCAGCTAAACTTTTTTAAATTTTAGCTTTAGTTTATTTCCCCTTTGGCCATAATCAATTAATCAAAATTGAATGTGTGATGATACATAGATATGTAAGTCTGCAACAAACAATGATCTATTTTTTTGTCAATTAATCTGTTGATTAGTATCTATAAAATGTCAGAAAATGCTGACAAATGTTGATTGTTCAGTTCAAGATGATGTCCTTTGTCCCCATCCCAAAGATGTTTAGTTTACTTTCATAGAGGAATAAAGAGACCAGAAAATATTCACATTTAAGAACCTGGAATCAGAGAATTTGTAATTTCTTTCTTTAAAAATTACTATAACCAAATTAGTTGGCCATTAATTTAAAAGTTGACAACAAATTGATAATCACTGTGGCTCTAGTTTCAATATGTAACATGTGATGGATAAAGCACTCAGACCTTTTACTGGAATAAATGTAAAAAATACTCCATTACAAGTAAAAGTCCTGCATTCAAAATTATACTTACGCAAACTCATAAAAAAATAGAAAATATAGGCCCTACTTAATGAGAAATAAAAGTAAAATATATTATTATTATTATTATTATTATCATTATTATTACTAATGAGCCTCTAAGCTGCATTCTAATGTTGTTTGTTGGTGAAGCTCTCAATTAATAGTGGAATAAAAAAACAATATAAAAGACATAAATGAAGAGTAATATAAAGCACCATGAAATGGAAATACTTAAGTGAAATGCTTCAAAACTACAATTAAATACAGTATTTAATTGAATCTGCTCAGTTACTTTATGCCACTACATAATGTACATGCTGAGGGAGTCAGAGAGGAGTAGTGCAGTCATGTTAAAAGCAGAACTAAAAATCTAGTTTAGGTTTAATGGACAGAAGACCATGACAGTGATCGAAAGGTTTACTGTTTAACAAGTAAAACTAGTTAGCAAGTATTAATGAGGAAATCTCGACATAAAGAATCTTGTAAAGGCCTGCTCTTTCTTCACTGATGTGCTATTTCAAGGAGATTTTCAGGATCTCCACCATGTTGCCTGGACTTGTTTATCATGACAGCAGTATAAAACATGTTTTCTCTAGGCACTGTGCCAGTATTCACACCAGCAGTCTACATAGGTGGAATCTCTCTGCGGGTCACAGAGTTTGAGTCACACACCAGTGTGTGTGCCATGTATAGTCTCTGATAATAGGTTCATAAAGAGACAGTTCGCTGTCAGCTTTATGGCCTTTTGATCTCATGATTGTCTGTATCTCGACCTCCTTTATGGTTCAAAGGTTTCTGAACTGCCTTCGTTCTCAAGCAGGAATCCTGGCAGATGTGAGGTGGTGAAAATGTTTTTCTTCAAACCCTTTTTTTTTTTTTTTTTTTTTTAAATTATCTTCACTTTTGAATGTAATGGTAATTTTATCTTTTGCTGCTAAGTTTTAAACTAAAAGTGCGTTCCCATGAGAGACAGCCCCGAACAAAATGAAATGAGGCATAGAGTCAAGGTAAGAGGCCTCTCGAAGAGTTCAGTTGAGCTAATTTGCCTGAAAAAGCTTCATTCTGTGCATGATTGTTCTCTCCAGGCTTGGGGGTCAAGTCCCCAGTCAAAAAGCCAGTAGATTATTCAGCACATTTGCCTTTGATACTGCACGGATGAGGGCTTTGGGGCAGGAGTGATTCCTGGGGGAAACTGTCTACCTGTGAGATATTAGACTATTATTCAAACACATCAAGCCTCTGCCGCCAACATCCATTCATGCAGGGTAACTGTTTCTGCATGTTCACTTGCTACTAGATAACATACATACAAAAAAAAAAAAATCCCTGTCAAACTCTGGCCTATACTTGTCTACTCATACCGGTCAAATGCTTCACATTATGGTGTTAAATATAAAAGAGCATTTCAATTACATCTACATGTTAAGTGTCAAGCTTCCCCCACAGCAGATTTGCATTTTCATATTTAAAAAAAACATTTAAATATGCTGCAAGACAAATTCCCAGTGCATTAGTAATATAGTTGTGACTCAGAGTTATTTCAGATATTTCACTCAGCTCAATGAACTCTGGCAGCACAGCCAAACATATATTTACATTGGCTATGGCCCAGTGTATGCACAGTCTTACAATCATGATCTCGGTTATAAAGTTAAGGGCATGAATGGCATGTCTGTACATTTTATCTCATGAGGATTTTTGCCCTGGGCAACTAACCTTTAGCTTTTGCAGGTCTTTATAAGAAATGAAATATTTAATCACAGGAGATGTTACACAGGAAAATGTTTAATGCTGAAGATGGTAAATGGGCTGGTAAATGGACCTGCATTTGTATAGCACCTTTCTAGTCATCTAGTGACCACTCAAAGCGCTTTTTACACTACGAGTCACGTTCACCCATTCACACACACATTCATACACTGGTGGCCGAGGCTACCATACAAGGTGCCACCTGCTACTCAGTTTTAACACACTCACACACCGATGGAACAGCCATCGGGAGCAATTTGGGGTTCAGTATCTTGCTCAAGGATACTTCGACATGCAGCCTGGGATCGAACCGCTGATCTTTCGATTGGTGGACGACCTGCTCTACCTCTGAGCCACAGCCGCCCCAAGATGGGATTGAAATGTAGCTGACAGAAGTTAGTATGTACTCTAATGTCATACTATACAGATGTTACAGATGCAGATGTTTTGTCATGCTGAAGAGTCAGAGCTGCCCTGTGAGACTTAGGCACAGTAGTGCTTTGAGCTAAATGCTAACTTTAGCATGCTAGCATGCTGATGTTTAGCATGTTCTAGACCGATGGTCACTTTCTGTGTCAAGGTCCCCTCAGTTGATACACATTAGGTCCCCAGACCCCAATTTAATGAGACGGAGCTTAGCTGAGATAACCATAAAGGAAGTGAAACCTAAATAGTCAGTCTATAGACTATATAAAATAATGGACATATCTACCGTGATGTCACCCATTGATTTGTGGACTCCCAATTTGAAGCCTTGAGTTCGGCACTTCAGCTGTTGCCATCTTGGATTTTTTTTTTTTTTTTTTTTTTTGAGCCAGAAGTTACCAGATTTGGTTTAGAGGGTGGAGCTTATGAGGAGTGAGGGGTGGATCTGACATACAGACACTGGGGACGCCTCACAGACAGCAGCCACACACGTTATGTGCACCCCAAAAACAAGACTAGGTCAAAACCGAGTATTTGGCTGGACTGTGTATGAAATGTTGGAGGGCTTTTATTTTGAAACAGGAAGTGGTGGCATTAGGCCAACTAATGGTGAAACTTCATCAGTTGGTCAGTCGGTCAGGACTTTTGCTGTTACAGCGCTGGCCTGCTGTTGCAGTTCATCCAAAAAATCATGTAAATACATCTTAAAATAGACACAATCACACAGCAGAAAGGACCTGCTTTCCCTGGAGCTTTCAGCCAATATCGGCGGCAAAGTTAACAAGTTTATAAAAACAAGCATATGTTTATAACAATAAGTATGCCAAAACGGTTAATCAGTCGACTTCTACCAATGTTCACCTTCTTAGTTTAGCCTGTTAGCATACTAACATTTGCTCACTGGACCTAAATATAAAGAACAGGTGAGGTTGATGGGAATTTTAAATTTTAATTTCAATCTGATGATAGATGAAAAGTCAGGGGATTCCCAACGTTATCAAAACTCATCTATACTAAATTTCAGAGCAATCTATCCAACAGTTGTGGCAACATTTACACAAAACCAAGAATGTGAACCTGGTGGTGATGTTACAAGTAAAGTCAGGTGATCACCAAAGTCATTAAAATCAACAGTCTCACAGAATAACAAAAAGTAAAATTATGTGCTGGCAACATGAAAACAATGCCAATGCAAAGTCTTTTATGAATGGTCCCACTTTGGTTGTGAAATGGTTGCAGTTTGGTTAGGTTTAGTGAAAGAAAGTTGTTAGTGTTTAGACAAAAAAAAAAAAAAAAAACTTGGTTAGGTTACGGAAAAAAAGATTGTGGTTTCGCGTAAAATAACCACAGGTGAGTAGTTATTTTACTAGTAATTTACAGTTACGTAACCTTACATACTGTGCATAGTCATGTAAAGTACCTACATAAAGTCAGGGTTCCCAAATACTGTCATGGACAAAATTTCTAAACTTTTCCATTACTTCTTAAGGACCCAAACTCTATTCAAACATAATTTCAGCTAGCTAGCATACATTGAAGGAGAGTGGAACACAGAAAATGAAGAAACGGTCTTGATCAAAATCAAAATGTTGTCACACATTGACTTTCATTATTTTTCACACTATGAAATCTTGTTATATCTTAATGTTGTAGTTTTATTGTTGTCATGGTGTCTTAGTGTTGTTGTTGTTGTTGTATTGTTGCTACTTTTATTGTTGCAATGATTTGTCGTTGTGTTATCTTGCTGTTGTTATTGCTGAAGCCGTTGTGTCATGAACATGTTCTAATTTGTGATTGTGTTTTTATACAATAGTGTCTTTTAGCAAAGAAATAATTCTCTGTTCCCTGCCCAGCTAACTCTGGTGCAGCTAAGTAGCTGTGCACTGTCCCTGTTAAATAAATTAAAAAGTAGAAAAATGCATTGAAGGTTATCCAGGAAAGATTACTGTAACAATTTCTTTACACACAACAAAATTCCATTACTTTTCCAAAACTTTCAGTGATTCTTAGAAATTCCATGACTTTTTCAGGCCTGGAAAATGTGACTATGAATTTCCACAACTTCTCCAGGTTTTTCATGACTGTGGGAACCCTGCGAAGCACTCTGTGTAGTTACGTAAATTCCCTGAAGTTAGGTAACTACGCTGACTTGGTTTCACACAAAATGTGAAGAGCGGTCTCCTGGTTGAAAGTCCATGTTTGTTTGACCTATCCACAACCACCCTGCCCACCACACTTCAACATTCTTGCTCTTTATACTTAATTTGAGTGTCTACCACAGCAAAAATCCTCTTTGGCTTTGCATTGGCATTGTTTTTGTGTTGCCAGCACATCCTGTGAACACATTTGCGGCCCACCACCAGGTAATGTGTTGTTAAGACTGTGTCCATTTCAGGTATTTAGAATGCATGAGCCCAAAATCACGAATGTCTGTACAGAAGTTCATGACACTTTATGTAGTACTTGTTGAGATATTTCAGTTTGGGGCCACAGTGGTGGACCGACAGGCAGAGCGACTGATGCACCAACGCTGCTGTGCCCAAAAGCCAAACCGCTAGCATTGCTAAGAAAAACACAGTTTCTATGTTTCTATGAACTGAATGAATAAACAGAATGTTGTGGAAAAGGCCTAAAGTTAGTGCCACTGGAGTACAGATCTATAAACAGTATAAAGGCAGCACAGTACTGTTTGAGTAAAGCTGGCAATCAGTTAGAGACTTTGTGGTTGATGGACTGTACATATTTTCAACAGATTTTTCCTTGTGAACCCAGACAGATTTTTCAGACTATTGTGTTTGCTTATCTGCAGTATGAGTTGCATCATTTGGAGTATTGCACCATGCAAATGATGCAACTCTCTCCCTTGGCATGAAAAATGACATATCTTTAGGCTACAGTGATTTCATCCTTACGTATAGGGGAACAGGAAGGCTTTAGGTCTCAGTTAAAAGGCAGAGGCAATAGATTTACATGCCAATTTTCTCTGAATATTTGAGGCACATTTTAATCTTCCCTTAACTCTCAATTGGGTCCTGACCCAGATTTAGAGAAAAAAGGCCTGTGGGGGACTGTGTGTAGACCTACAGCACACTGTACAGTGTGCGTAACACTGGCAGGGTGTGGTGAGAACAGGAGCCATGATGCAGAATACTAATAAGAAAGAGGAGAGCTTAGAAAGCAAGGATGACTCAGTGTCATCACCCAGACTGTATCTCACTACAAAGGGCGGTGGTTAAAACCTGTCTCCCCACACCCACTCTCCATCCCTCCCATCCATCCAGACAGACAGGGGGAGGAAGAGACCAGAGGGTGGTGGACTTCACCAAACCCGACACCAACCCAGATTCAGAACAAGCCAGCACCAACTTAGTGTGAGTCACAAAGGAATTTCCCTGACATATTTTTAACCAAAGACAGTCTTTCTTACTTTCAACTTCCTATTGGAGATGTGTGGCATCCAGTAATCTAGGTCATGTGCACACGGGGCCTACAAGTTTCAGCTTCACTGAAGACACACCTTAACCAGCATTAGCAATCATCTAAATATGTATACATCTGTTATCACTTGTTTTTCTTTAATTAAGGAATGTTTTAGTCAAGCAGTTATAAAAAAATAAAAAAATAAAATAACATTCTTACTCAAAGGTTCAGTATGTAGGATTTAGGGGGATATACTGGCAGAAATGGAACAACATATGTTTTCTTTAGTATATAGTCAACTGAAAATAAGAATTGTTGTGTTTTTGTCAATTAATAATGAGCTGTTTATATTTACATAGGGAGCGGGTCCTTGTACACGGAGTCCACCATGTTTCTACAGTAGCTCAGAACGAACAAACCAAACACTGGTGATTCCATTAACATTTTCACGTCGACCACCATAGTTAGCAGCCTCTCAGCAATGACCACTGACTTTTCAATGTGAAACTGCTTTATTTAGTTTTTTTAACTGGTTTAAATCACTTGGTCTGTTTGTTTTGGAGCAGAAGAGACCTCTGTGGATAATTCAGCTTCTGGTAGGAACTTCCTGAGTGTCTAAATCCTAAGTTATCATGAAAAAAAGGTAAGCACACATTAGCAGGTGCTGGGCGAGCAGCCCGTCTGCAATGAGCCAAACAGCATTGAAGAAACACTGAATTTTAACATTAAACTGTTATTCAGTGTTTTTACTGGTTTTAATCATCTTGTGTGTTTGTTTTGGCAAAGAGGAGATCCTTGCAGATAATTCAGCTCCTGATTAAAACCTCCTGAACAATAAACACTAAAGATATCCTAACTGGGAGTTTACGCTTGGGAGACATTTCAGCTGGTTGCAATCTGCAATCCTTACCACTAGATGCCACTAAATCCCACACACTGTTCCTTTAATTGTAGTTATTCTTTGGTCTTATTGAATGTTTTTTTTTCCACTTATATCTTTTCCCAGACCTGACAAACGATAACCTCAGAGGAGTTCAGATGTCTTAACAAACCGATGTGCCGTCTGATTGACAAGACAACCTGTGTTTGTACATGCTCTTGTTTGTCTAACAGATGGACAAGGCAGATACTGTAAATGCCTGGAATGGAAGAAGGGGGGAAAATACCTGCAGCTTTATTGTTTGATTTTTTTCTGTTGGTCTCTTTGCCTTTTTTTAAAATACTAATATGAAAAGAAGATCAGGAGAGAAGTGTGTGTTTTTGAGTGCATCAGAGAGGAAGATAGAGCCTGAGACGTTTTGGCGATGTGCAACTGTGTGTGATTACAGGCTGAAGGGCAAAGAGTTGAGGTGGTGTTTGATGCTAGTCTCAGTGGCAGGCTTCAAACAAACTGTCGCTCTGCTTCTTTTTGCAGAATGCACACACACACACACACACACACACACACACGCACACACACACAAGTCCACCCACACATACATACATATGCACACACACACTGACGCTCTGTTGCTCTCTTGCTCTGCTTCTCTTGCTCACTCAGGGATTTCTACCAGCAATAGGGCCGACCATATAAAACCCCTCTGAGTCTGCTGTGTTATGTGACACACATGCAGTAACACATGCATGCACAGACCATAACATATATGCATGCATGTACAGCAGTTGCACTTGCATGCCTGTCAAAGCACACAAAGAGGCCAAATCAGGTTCATCATAAACACCCGTTTGCACAAAACTAATTTCCTGTGGAACAAACACACAGGAGAGTTATGGAAAGAGCTGCCAAATACGTACAAACACGCACCCACTTACAATATGCATATAGAACAACTGTGTGTAATCATACATATACTCAAGATTGCTGAGTAAATAGATAAAGAGTGTATTCTCTTTCTCACGTAGACACATTTAAACAGTGCCCAAAGTAGCCGGGGAATCTTGCTCTTAACAGTGGGTCATTTCCTTCAACAGATTTATAACCAGTGTTGCACAAGCCATTCGATTAGCTCTGTGCATGACTCTGCATGTGTGTGCCCTTTGTGAGAGTAGTGACCAACTGTGCTTCTGTGATAGTGTGTGTGTGTGTTTGCCTGTGAGTCTGTATCAGAGGGCCGTAGGCTCGAGCTATTAAGATCAATATAGTGGTTAGATATGTGATCTGAAAGATGATACTTCAGAGCCGAGAACAAAGCAGATGCTTTTGCAGAGAAGAAACTGTGTGGGGCCAACGTACAAGCCCTGGGGGACCCCTCAACAATGCTAGCTTTAGAGCAGCTATTGTAGCTGGCCAAATATATTACAGCCAACAGTTAAACCTAATACTCTACAAAGCACTGCCAATAAAATCTGCTGTGCTATTATTGCCACATTTATCCATCTGTGTGCAGTGAGTTCTAATGTTATATTTTTTCCAAATTTCTTATTCACAAAGTTTTTATTTTATGCTCTCACAAGAGAGAGGACTGTGACAAGGAGTAGATATTTCTGACAGAAACTATCAGGGGCTTTTGGTTATGTTGTGTGTGTGGCATACAGAGGTGGGTGATGAATAAAGAAAGAAAAGGAATGGTAAAGCAGAATAGAATTATAAAGATAAAAAGAGTCAAAGACCGCAAGATCATATGAGAGACAAAGATCAAGTGGGAATTTCAAGAAGAGCAACAGTTGGGAGAGATGGAGAAACACAGATAATGTGAACGAAAGGAGAGGAGAAGAGCAAGCTAAAGCCAAAGACACAAAAAGAAGAGGAGGAAGGAGGAGATAGATCATGAGAGGGGCATGTTGGTCAGCAGATTAAGGTGAGTCAAGGCATCTCATTCACTGCTAAGCAGTGACTATACAAGCACACAAGGCAAACAGGAACAAAAACTATGTATCATTAAGTACATAACACATACCTTCACACCACTGATGGCACACGGTCCAACTGTTTGCCAGAGCTCCCAAAAAATACGTCACAAACAAAAGCCAAAGTTTTAGAGGGCCGACTGGACAGAGCTGCCAAAACTACCATTTTAATGCTCTGAAGCTACCGATTAGCCACAGTGACACATAAAACCTGAATGAAAAAGCCAAGTGGTCAGACAAGAAGCAACAAGAACAAGAAGTCTGGAAAACCGTTTGTGAGTCACTCTGCAAATCATTTAAAAATCCTGCTGCCATACAGTATGTCTGTGTCTTCTGATTAAACATTTATCAACACTACATTGAAACTGCTTTTGAGATATTATTTCTTATATATATATATAAAATAAAGGACATTGTATAATACCAAAGAAAATCTTGTTAACATTTAAAACCAAATCTACCTCTACCTAAACAGGTTGTTTATTCAACCTCTCACAAGGCATGTATTACAGAGAAGACAAATACATTTTATTATTTATATAAATAAGTGTAAAATGTGTGTATAATGGAAGATCACATGGGATAAATTTAGTGATATGCTGTGTGATATATTGGCTATTATTACTACTAATATAATAGCAGATACTATTAGTTATGATTAATGTGGGAACAGAAAATTGCAAATTGTACGTGTGATAAGAAAATGAATAACACAGTGTTAAGGTTATTAAACAGTAAAACAAAAAGCATTAATACATGTATTTATTTTACCACGGCAAAGCAAATGAGCAAAAGACCTACAATACCTGACCAACCTGCTGGATCTTTATTTTAATTACATATTGTTCCAGTATTATTTAGTATTGTTATTAAGCATTATTGTGCTCTTTTTATAAGCGATAAAGAGGGGTTTGATTTAAAATTTTATGTTAGACTGCTGTCATTTTCATTTTAAAAATTAGTTAGGAAATTAGTTTTGAATTGATATAAAGTGATATAAAAAAAATTTACAAAAAATTATAAACAATTTTTAAAATTGTGCTCTACATAGTGGATTGTGTAACTAAAATCTAGAAAAGAGTTTCTTGATTTTCAATAATTTGGCTAAATCAGCTTAAACAGCATTTTTCCATTTCTACTGTAAAGTCATTTCAAATGTTTTGGTGAAATAACAGTCTTTCTGATTATGTTATTTATTTAGTCTTTAGTAATGTATTACACAAAATAGTTATATAAGGATGATTATTTTAAATTAACTTCTTCTGTCAGTCAGCCCTTTTAAGACAAATAAAAGTACCTTTAAAATACAATGTTGTTTTAATGAATTAAATATAAAGTTAGGATTAAAAAAATAAAGGCAGTTTTGTTGTGGGAGAGCAAGTTATAAACCTGTTTAAAAAATCTATTTTTACCATTTTTACTTGCTTTACAGTCAGTCATAAAATATATAAAATACTTTCAGTATGTTTTTTTTTTTCTCAGCCAAATGTCTTCTTTTAACAGGAGGTAAAAGAAAATAGATACTTGAAAACGCAGACATCACTGTGTCAGGACGGCATTAGATTTAAGTCTATTATATCAAAAACAGACAGCATAAATCAGCATTACCCTCGGTTAAATCTTATCAGCAATTTTTTTTAAGAACTCCCAGCCTTGAAACTGTGCTACGATGTTTGCAACTGTGCTTGGCAGCAACCGGCTGCCTTCAACCGGCTCCAGCAAGACAGTGCGAGCACACAAACATGTATGAAGTTCAGAAATATGAACCCATTCGGTCTATCTTCAACAAATCTTTCTCTTTTATTGCACTTATTGAACCCCAGTGCATCTGAAATAGCTTAAGGCCTTAATCCAGCCAAATTCTTATAAAGGAATCTTCTGTCAGTTTCACTCCATTTTCATCAGACCTCGGTTTGAGTTTTGGCAGCGGGAGCCGAGCCAAGCACATTTCTCTGAGTCATCAGAGAGGGGGGAGAGAGAGAAAGAGGGAGGAGGAGAAAGAGGAGGAGGTGGAGAAGAAGAAGAAGAGGAAGAAGAAGAAGAAGGGGGAGGAGGAGGAGGAGGAGAAGCAGGAGGTGGCAAGTCCGGGGTTTCCCTCTCGCTCTTGCAGGCGAAGGCCTACGCTGAGCAGCAACACGCTGAGAAAACCGTGCTCTATTGTTTCAGGCCTGCTGGCAAAGTGAGCCTTCCTGAAACTCAGCAAACAACTATCACACACACATGAGGGAGAGCTGCCAAAACACTGCTCACTGAGAGACCTGCCAAAATGGTAGAAAGCGGTTGTGTGAGAAGTTTACTTTCGTAGAATCTGTTGTTTTCTTTACCTGGCAGCCTGACAAAAAATACTTCCAATGAAATCTAAAAAAAAAAAAAAAAATTCGATGAGAAAGAGTTGTGTGCAATGTTCTCTGAAACATTTGTGACTGAAATGAAGAAATGACGGATGATAATCAATGCGTCTCTAATGACAGGTTATAATTGTGTTGTCTCAGTGCAGCAGTGGCCCGTGTGACAACCTAAAATTATCAATCCTCAAAAATACATAGCTGAAAGTAAACAAATGACACCTTTTAAAAGGACGTGCGGTCATATTATGACACTTGTCCCATTAAACTGCATCATTTGTGGCTAATATATATATAATTTAAGTGCAGGCTGTAAACGCTGGCAGCATCCCAGCTTACTACAAGAGGCAGAACTCAGCAGCAGTAGGTGCTACTTGGAAGAGGAAATAGACAATGCTGTCACATGATTGACGATTGTTTCCAGGAAGCGACTGAACATCGCTCTCCTTCTAGGAATCCTCACGGCATATCTTAGAATAGTTTTCAACATGAGAGGCTATACTGATTGTAGCAGCACATCATTACAGCCTGTAAGAAACTAAACCATCTGACAGTTTGGCATCTTGGTAGCGGCTGAGACCGTGAGAGGCTATTTATGGGGCTCAAAGTGATGTATGACAGCAGGGTGTGACGTAAGAGGGAGCTTCAGTCATGGCGGCAGACTTATTGCCCCGTGTGTCTGGGGCAATAATCTGGGTGGAAGGTGGAGGAAATGACAAATGAAATGCAGCAGCTTTGAAGTGCAAGCAGTCTTGGGCTGTGTTCAAACAGTCCGCAGGTTCTCACGTCCCCCCTGGACCTGTCGGGCAGCGCCACTGTTTGTTTTCCGCACCCAACGTGGGGACAGATTTGGACAAGGGTGAGAGCGGAGTCTATTTTCTCCACCTGGAAGCTTGGAATGGAGGGGAGCGAAACTCAAGACGGGTTTTACCCACTTCCTGGAAATGGTAAAGCAAGTGGGAGGCCCCAATGTCAGGGAGAGGGGTAGAGAGAGACTGTGCGCAGAGAGAGAGAGAGAGAGGGAGAGAGACTGAAACCTCTGGTCAACAGATAAGCAATATGTGTGAATGCATGAGTGGGAGTGTTTATGTGCCCGTATGTGTGTGTGTGTGCGTGTGTGTGAAAGAGAAAATGACAGAATGGTATAGAGCATGTGCTCCAGCCAGAGGATTTGCTGATGCCCAGGAAGATCTGTTTACAGAGAGTGCCCCTGATGACCCCCTGGAGGATGCAGGAGTCACTGCCAACACGCACACAAACACTTACCCACACGGACACACACATCACCCAGGCCACATATCTCAGCAGACATAGATACAGGAGTGTCTAAGGGCACCTGTTAGAAACATCCGGAAGGCTAGATTCCAGACAAAGCATGTATCCCTGTCATGACCCAAAAGACCCAGCACGGAGGTAGGTGTTAGTGGACGTGCGATAGGGGAGAAGGTGCAAGAAACGCTCCTCATCCCCAGCTGACGATGGAGCCCTGCACACAATGTTTTGCAGCTGAATTGCATTGTGGGGTTGTGTATGAGGTGATAAAACACGCTAAACAAACTCACGCGGCAATGGAGGCCAGCAAGGAGCACGAGTGTGGGAGTTTAAAGGTTTGTTCCAAGGCCTGAAGGTAGAGAGACTGCAGAGAGAGCGATTTGTGAGAGGAGAGACAGACGTCAGCAACGAGAGCGAAGGGTTGAAGAACAAGGAGAAAGGGAGAAGGAAGGGCACACGAGGCATGAATAAGAGAGGAAGCCTGAAAAACTCAATGTAAAACAAAAAAGCACCTTTGACAACGGCTGCACTGTTAAAGGAAGTGTTTGACATTCAGGAGAAACACTTATTTGCATTACTGCTGAGAGTTAGATGATAAGATAAATACCACACTAATGTCTGTAAGCTAAATATGACACCACAGCCTCCAGCCAATTAGTTTAGCTTAGCATAAAGACTAGAAACAGGAGGAAACAGCATTCCTTGCCCTGTCCAAAGTATAGGAAATCTGTCTAGCAACACCTCTAAAGCTCACTAATCAATAATCTTGTCATAGTGAGGTTTCCAGGCAACCAGTGGAGACTCCAGTAAGTCACTGCGCCCAGCTAAGAAATAGTCTGGCACAGACCACCCAGGCCCCCAGGAAGCGCACTGGACTACTACTGGCTAAACAGGGGAATCATAACTTATGAGTCTGTCACATAATGCCATTAGGCCCAAAATGACTTCTTAACCACAGACTTGCTGATGCATTTTTTTGGCATTACAACCCCCTCGAAATGACTCGTTTTACTATCAGAATTTGATCAATTAAGTTCAATAACATGAAGGTCTAGAAGAGCCCCATGACTGCTTAATTTTATCCCCACTGAAGTTAGCAGAGTGCTAAATCTGAGGTAGCTGGCTCAGTCAGTCGAATTCTCAGGTATGCTTGCTCTATGGGCCTAATGATGAGGAAGCAGTGCCGATCATCAAGGTAATTTTATACACACATTTTAGCTTCATGCACCACTGAGCAACGTCAAGGAATCAGCGGGGTCCCGCCTCCAATACTGTATCCAGTTCTCTCTATACATCCCTTAAAACCACAACATGTAATTTTTACACTTTGGTTTTTAGTACGAATTGACCCATCCTCAGTCCCACTCTCCTTAGTTACTGTTGCTTAGCTTGGACAAGCTTGACAAAAAAACAAAAAACAAAATGATGCCAGTTCAGCTTAGCTGGGTGCCACAGTGCTCATTGCTTAGTCTCTGGGCATCAGGCAATAAAGCTTCAAGAAGCCAACAGCGAGGACTACAGTATGTGATGGAAGGATATATTCAGAATGTTTCATAAACCAGGCAAAACAATGCAAATTAAGGCTTTACAGTCTCAACGAAAAAGAAAGAATTAAAGATCGAGGATGACAAGACCATCAGTCAACATTGCACCTGTACTGCCAGGCATGTGTCTCCATTTCACCTTCTGGGTATCAGTAAAGTATTCTATGTATTAAGTAATGAATAAAGACCATGCTGCTGACCTAATGTTCGTCTCCCTTTACTGTAGAAAGTTATATTAGTTACTTTAGGGTGGCACAGCCTGACAGAAATGATATAAACAAGGAATGTTGGCCTTGATCTTTTCTGGCAAACAACAATTCATGTCATCTCATCATTATGTCAGCAACTTAAGAAAATAAAAGGCCAAGCCCCCAGGAAAGCAGCTCAATCGTGCAGCGAATTGATCCCAGTGGCTACTCGCGGTATTGCAGCAAAAAAATCTCCTGCGTCTCAAAAAATATTTATGTCTGTAAAACTGTTGAATGGTGGTTTTATATTTGTAAAACTTTCCTCAAGCCAAGAAAAGCAATTTAAAAATCTGTGATGTCATCATGATGTAAAGTCTATGAGCCGAGCGGGAAGTAGTGGGGAACACAGCCTGAGGAACACTTTTGCACATATTCAATGGGACACATACCACAGAGGTAAACCACGGACATAGAAAACTTTTTTGGTGTATGTGCCAGGTGAGCAACTTCATCAGAATGAATAGGCGCCATCTTGGCATGAGGATGAGGTTAACTCCTCTTGATGTAGTTATACATTAGCTAGCTAGGCAGCTAGTGTTTTGTTAACACTAGTTAACTTGAGTAATGACTATATGCAATATAATGTGTCCATAAAGACGTGACAGTCCTCCAGCCACATTTTTTGACTATCTCCAAAATTTGCATATTTTAGCATATAGCATATCTAAGTATAACAGTAAAAGAGACAAATGGCAGACAGTCTGCCAAATACCAATCTTTCTTAGCTGTTTCTGGCACAAAGGAACACAGAGTTAAAAGGGGTGCGATTTAGGAAGCTCTAATCAAACAAATTAGATTATATGCTATAAATGAGTGAGCTTCTGAAGTGCTGGTAGGCAGATTTTGCAAGTCGGGAGAGAGCTAGGCTAGCTGTTTCCACCTGTTCCCAGTCTTACAATGCAGGAGATAACTAACTGGCTGCTTCATATTAAGTGTACAACAGGAGAGTGCTATCAATTTTCTTCCCCTGGAAAGTAACCAAAACAAATAGGAAAGCTTATGTCTTAAAATGCTGAACTATTCCTTTAAATCCTCATCTTCCTCCTCCTCCTCCTCCTCCTCCTCCTCTCTGCCCTCCCCAGATCAGCCCTGCTGTGCTATTCACATTTACACATGATAGCCAGGTTTTAAGCCTGCCTGTTACATTTCAGTGGTAGACCCTCTTGACACACATGGACGTGAACGCCTGCTGACTCACCAACCTGCTCGTCTGTCACAGTGATTAAGTGTGATCAATGCTGCACGGCAACCATGGCTGTGCTAATGTACAATAATATGGCCCTGTACAAAAGGAGCTGGCTAAGATGAAGAAGGTGGCTGAGACAAAGAGTAAGTCAGATAAACTTAACACAGGCTCTAAATTATAGGGCGTTGCTTTGATGCTATATAATGAACACGGCCAAGGTCCAAGGCGTTTATATGTGGTGTGTAGGCACACCAAAGTACACTGAACATGGACGCTGTATGTAGAAATGTACAAAATAGAAGCAGAGAGAATTTAATTGTGCCCTGAAGTGCGTGAGGAAGTATACTGTATGGTACTGTGTAAATATGAGTGTATGTGAACAGAGAATGTGTCTATAAGTGTAACCACAGGGACAGAGATGGAGAAAGAAAGAAAGAGAGAGAGAAAGGGGAGAGAGAAAGTGGGACAGATAGCAGCGACACAAGTGCTTAACTCCCTCCTCTCCTTTCCTGCTCCATCCTCCCCTCATTCTCCTCTCCCTTTTGCCACCGAGGGGAAGCGAAGGAGGTCACCCACTCCTACGAGCACTCAATCAACCTGCGCCGGTGACCTTGCTCGTCCTGGATACAGTGCCCGCTCCCTCTGTTTGTCTGCCTGCTAAGCTGCCATCCTGCTGCCATCTCTCTGCAGCCGGTGCCAGGTTACACCGCCAGGAGCACAGAGGTGCCGTTCCACCAGATGCACACTTTTCTGCCCGAGCTGTGCCAACATTTTAATGGCAGGCAGCTCTGTTTTATGTCTGTGTGTGTTAAGAGAGGTCTTTGACAGGGAGCATGACAAAACATGCCCAGGTTAATTAGTATGTGGGGGATCTTCTGCCTGTTCATATGAAACACAAATGATTTATTCATTATGAAGGGATAGTTTGGCCAAAGTGAAACAGACTGAATAAGTGACATGTATATGAAGCATCATGTGAGGAATACTATCCAGGAAATCCTGTCAATTACACATGCAGCCACGTTCAGGTATTGATAACCAATAATCTGCTGTGACTCATGAAAACATTACATAACGGATCGAATCTGTCAATTATTTACCCTATTTATCGAATGGTGCCTTAGACTGTATATAGAGATGGACAACCCATCCCCATTTCCTACCACTGTATAAAAATGAAGCCGTCATTAGGAGACAGAGTCTGCGCAGTAGCAGTCTTTGCAGTATCAAGTTCCCGCCCATACACCCGTCCAATCAACTCATGAAAGCATCAAATAAATAATTTAAACCAAACCTATCAGAAAAATAAACACTTGAGCATTCATCAAAATAAGAAGAACTACCTTAAATAATAGAAGCCATCTTTGGGAAAAATTCCAGTGATGTACAGTACAGGCCAAAAGTTTGGACACACCTTCTCATTCAATGCGTTTTCTTTATTTTCATGACTATTTACATTGTAGATTCTCACTGAAGGCATCAAAACTATGAATGAACACATGTGGAGTTATGTACTTAACAAAAAAAGGTGAAATAACTGAAAACATGTTTTATATTCTAGTTTCTTCAAAATAGCCACCCTTTGCTCTGATTACTGCTTTGCACACTCTTGGCATTCTCTCCATGAGCTTCAAGAGGTAGTCACCTGAAATGGTTTTCCAACAGTCTTGAAGGAGTTCCCAGAGGTGTTTAGCACTTGTTGGCCCCTTTGCCTTCACTCTGCGGTCCAGCTCACCCCAAACCATCTGGATTGGGTTCAGGTCCGGTGACTGTGGAGGCCAGGTCATCTGCCGCAGCTCTCCATCACTGTCCTTCTTGGTCAAATAGCCCTTACACAGCCTGGAGGTGTGTTTGGGGTCATTGTCCTGTTGAAAAATAAATGATCGTCCAACTAAACGCAAACCAGATGGGATGGCATGTCGCTGCAGGATGCTGTGGTAGCCATGCTGGTTCAGTGTGCCTTCAATTTTGAATAAATCCCCAACAGTGTCACCAGCAAAACACCCCCACACCATCACACTTCCTCCTCCATGCTTCACAGTGGGAACCAGGCATGTGGAATCCATCCGTTCACCTTTTCTGCGTCTCACAAAGACACGGCGGTTGGAACCAAAGATCTCAAATTTGGACTCATCAGACCAAAGCACAGATTTCCACTGGTCTAATGTCCATTCCTTGTGTTTCTTGGCCCAAACAAATCTCTTCTGCTTGTTGCCTCTCCTTAGCAGTGGTTTCCTAGCAGCTATTTGACCATGAAGGCCTGATTGGCGCAGTCTCCTCTTAACAGTTGTTCTAGAGATGGGTCTGCTGCTAGAACTCTGTGTGGCATTCATCTGGTCTCTGATCTGAGCTGCTGTTAACTTGCGATTTCTGAGGCTGGTGACTCGGATGAACTTATCCTCAGAAGCAGAGGTGACTCTTGGTCTTCCTTTCCTGGGTCGGTCCTCATGTGTGCCAGTTTCGTTGTAGCGCTTGATGGTTTTTGCGACTCCACTTGGGGACACATTTAAAGTTTTGCAATTTTCCGGACTGACTGACCTTCATTTCTTAAAGTTATGATGGCCACTCGTTTTTCTTTAGTTAGCTGATTGGTTCTTGCCATAATATGAATTTTAACAGTTGTCCAATAGGGCTGTCGGCTGTGTATTAACCTGACTTCTGCACAACACAACTGATGGTCCCAACCCCATTGATAAAGCAAGAAATTCCACTAATTAACCCTGATAAGGCACACCTGTGAAGTGGAAACCATTTCAGGTGACTACCTCTTGAAGCTCATGGAGAGAATGCCAAGAGTGTGCAAAGCAGTAATCAGAGCAAAGGGTGGCTATTTTGAAGAAACTAGAATATAAAACATGTTTTCAGTTATTTCACCTTTTTTTGTTAAGTACATAACTCCACATGTGTTCATTCATAGTTTTGATGCCTTCAGTGAGAATCTACAATGTAAACAGTCATGAAAATAAAGAAAACGCATTGAATGAGAAGGTGTGTCCAAACTTTTGGCCTGTACTGTATATATTGATTTTTTTAGTTTGGCCAATGTCCCATCCACTAACATGGAGGAGGCGGGGTTTGTGACCAGTACTGCAGCCAGCCACCAGGGGGCCATCGAGATGTTGCGGCTTCACTTTTGGGGAGCTCATGTCATCCATCCACGTGTATATACACACAGTCTTTGGTTGGTACATATGACATAAGAAACAGGGCTATCGATTAATTGGTAATCATTTCTCAATCGATTGATTGGTCTATAAAATGTCTGAAAACAGTGGAAAATGTCTGTGAAATTTCCTAATGTCTTATATTAGTCAAATACCAAGATACAATGTATGTAATACTTTTAAATATAGTTGGTGATTAATGTGCTGTTTTGTTGTTTTATTTAGATAGACAATAGAACAGTAGATTTACTGCTTTAGCTCTCACTGAATAGTGAAAATGCCCATTATAGTTAGTTATAGTTACACCAAGTTGGTATATTCAAATTGATTGTTTTCTATAAAGCAACAGTCAAAACCCCACAAGTGTTCAAGTTATCATGCACCACAAAGGAATAGAGCAAAAGTTCACATTCGAGTAGCTGAAACTAGAGAATATTTGCTGAAAAGATGACTTAAAAATCAAATAGTTGCAGATTAATTTGCTAATTAATCAACTAATTGTTTTACTCCTAATCAAAATCACCACATGGGTATACTCCTCTATATGTCATCCTGAAAGAAGTGACTCCAAAAGAGAGTCAAATTTAACAAAACAAACACATGTGGTGTGCCAACAGAAATGACTTGACAGCTTTACTTTAGGAGTAAAGTGTGACCAGCAAATCCTGGCAGCATCCCAACACAGCAGATGGCCAAAAACATATTGCAATGTAGGGTTCTGTATGTCACGGCTGAATGAGAGGTGCAGCTTCTCATCTCCAAATAATCAATTTTTACAAGCATCATTCCCATACCGCCGCCCACAATTTGACGTTGGAGCATGCGTTAAAGAGCATTTTCCAGTGAAGATAAAAGGGAGGGAATGGTCACTGTGAGAACGGCTGTAAAGTCAGACTTGTATTACAAGACAATTACCCGATACTGTAATAATGGAGGAACAGCTGAACTCCACCGCCAGCTACTGCTACGGTGCAAATGAACACACGAGGCCACAGATATCTCTATCAGCTGTGACAGTCGGGTCACATTCCTTTGTTGTGTGCTGTCAGACGGGCCTTCCCCTACGGAAAGTTAGTTATGACTGTGGATACAGCTGCAAAGATGGCTCTGCTGACCACAGCTCCAAAAGGCATGGAAAGACAACACATGGGCCGAGACAGACGAGGGAGGAGGGAGGGGCGGAAAAAAGGTTACGTTTTTCTGAATGGATGGCAGGAGAGCTTGAAGACCCTTGGTCATGTATCAGCCTGTTCAGTTCGCACAGTGTGAGTGTGTGTGTGTGTGTTTGTGAGTGAGAAAAAGGGAGGGGCAGACAGAGACAGGAAAGTGAATGTAATTCATCTTTAAAAGGGCAGATTCCTGGGTGATGTATGGTGTGCAGAGTGCGAGTGTGTGTATGTGTGTTTGTGTATTGTAGAAATGGGCGTGGGAGGTGTAAGCTAGCTAGCAACAACTCCTCTTATCGCTCCACAGAGCAATGTGGAGAATGAGGATTCTGGGTTCAGCCCTGCTGATCAAAGACACGCAGAGAGGATGATATAAAAAAAAAACCCTCCCGCTCTTCTTCCTTTCCAGTGCTTTCTCACTCTCTCTTAAACACACACACACACACACACACACACACACACACACACACACTGAATTACTAGCTCAGCAAATAGCATGTAGGCAAATGCTATGAGCAATCACTCTACACTGAATAAAAAGCAGTGGGAGTTAAGCTAAATATGTGAGTTGGACATTTTTAATGAAGACTACCACCTGTTTAAGCACATGAGCTTCTACTGAGCCCACTGGACTGTATATTGAAGAGTCAGTTCACAGCACCTCACCAGTGGCGCCCCCAGAAATTTTTCATAGGGGTGGCCAGATGGGGCCCCTGAAAGTGTGGCATACCAAAACCAAAAGCCATTACTGAATTTCAGGAATTCCATTAGCTGTTAAAGTATAGGCTAGCTGAATGCTATGTTAATATCATAGACTGTATAATAAAGATGGACACGACAGCTCCCCAAAAGTGAAGCCAAAACATATTGATCGCCCCCTGGTAGCTGGCTGCAGTACAGGTCATACACCCTGCTCCCTTCATGTTCGTGGTTACACATTAAATACATTTTTCCCAAAGATGGTCATTTTTGGTGGTTCTTATTACAATTATGTTTTAATTAGTTACTTGATAGTATAGAAAGGGAATTTGATGTCATGGTTGACAGCTACGTGTGGCACTCTCGATTGGACGGACAGGTGTTTGGGCGGGAACTTGAGACTGCAGAGATCTGTGCTGACTCTGGCTCAAAATGATGTCACCAGCGCAAGATGACAGCAGCCGCATCTAGGATATTTTGGCTTCATTTTTGTACAGTGGGGGTAAGTGGAGGTGTGTTGCCTATAATTATAAATACAGTCTATGATTAATATAATTATCTGATGTCCATAAATTAATACCAGTACAGTTAACATTTTGAGTTCCACAACAATCCTGTCTTAATGTGTTACGTATCTACACATTAGGCGATTCATTGTTCTTCAAAAAGGCTGGTTGTCCTTTTCCTTAACAAGACAAACATACAGCTTTAAATTGTAGAGGTAGATCTATTGTAAGAAACAAAACATTTATTGAAAACACGCCTTCTCAACTTTAGGGGAGACTCATGGGTACCCATAGAACCAATTTTTATTCAGATATTTTGAGGTGACAGTTAAAGGGACCCCAATCAAAAAATGGCCATGCCAGTTGTTCCCTCACCAAAATTTAGCCTGACTTTGAAACATTATTTAGCCCCTTTTCTCACAAGCTAGCATGACATGGTTGGTATCAATGGATGCCTTAGGTTGTCTATTTTCATAGGATATCACTAGCCTCTTAAAGACAGTGATGTCAGCCTCCAATTCTTTTCAGTTAGGGCAGCAATTGTACCAGGGTGGTCATGGCCCCCCCTGGCCACCCCATGGGGGCGCCACTGCAGCTTAACTAACAATTATCTTCAATAGATAGATAGATAGATAAATAGAAGAAAATACTAAAAAAAAATGCCTATCACAATTTCCTCGAGTCCAAGTGTTCAAATGGCATTTTCTGCCAGACCAAAAGATATTCAATTTTCAATATTAAGTTGAGAAAAGCAGCAAATCCTCACAATGAAGAAGCTGGAACCAGAGGATAATTGATTCTCAAAATAGTTTGCAATTAACTGTATTCTGTTTGTTTTTTGTTCCAGCCCTAAATAACTCAATACATGACCTCAGTACATCGCTTTATTTTATGCCCACTGAGGTTCTATATATATTTACTCTAAATATAGTTGGAGATGAGTGTTTGGCCACAACAACATGCAAAAAGAGATATAACACGCCCAGGTTGTCCGATGAGATTAACTACAGTCAGAGTTATGTTTTATACAAATGAGCTGTAAATTTGTAACTCCAACTGCAGCACTTTACACTCGCCGCTCTCATCTGTAATTCAGATGCAGGTCTCATCACAATCACTGTGTGCAGAGACCCAGGAGTCTGACACTACATGACTGCCTGTGTGGGTGTGCAAGAGTGTGCAAAGGTGTGAGAGGGATGGAGTGTGCGGTCGGATGTGTGTTTCAGTGCATATTAAGTCCCTATAGAGTCACGGTTCTGCTCCTCAGACTAACAGTATGTCTGCGTGTTAATTCAATAAAGAAACAGCAGTGGAGTGTAAGCCTCTTAATAAGCAGTATGCCTCGTTTCTCTCCGTCTCCCCGTCTCACTACTTCTTTCACTCAGTCCGCTCTGCTTTCCCACCTATCCATCTGTTTCATCCTCCCTTCGTCGTCTCCTTTTAATGCACGTCTGTCTCCATGTGTTCATTCCTTCCCTGCCTCTCACCCTCTCTCTTTCCACACCCTCTCTTACTGTATGTGCTCCCTCCCTGTTCCTCTTTTTCTTTTCTCCATTTATCTCTCCTTTCATCTGTCACAGCCTCCTCCTCCCCCCTTCTCTCACCCTCCCTCCCCTGTATCTGTTCTTGTATGTGAGTGGTGGGTCTGCGGGGTCCTTGTTATCCAGCACCTACCCAGACATCCCTCAGCTGGGAACCCAGACAGGCAGACAGAATGACAAAAGACGACCAGAGAGGAGGAAAGGACTGACAGCTCCGCAGCTACTGCAGCAAGACTGACAGGCAGGAGGAAAAGCATGAAAAAAAAAGGCAACTGGACGGGATATGTCCAGAGAGGCAGCACTGAGACACCCAGGCGAGTAGTTTGACAGGGAGACAGAGAGGGCTGTCAGTAAGAGACTGCCAAAACAGGTAGGAAGACAAATATAGGCAGGCGAGTAGGAGGCAGACAGGTAGGCAGAGCAGCCAGACAAGCAGGTTGTCACAGGCCGGTGCGTAGCAGCCAGTCGAGCTACGAGCCCAGCATCCCAACAGGCCAGAGGGTCAGTAGCTGCATGGCTGATAAACACTGCCTCTGTCTGGGCCTGGCACAGTACTGCAGGCGTTAAATGTTGCCTGCATGGAGACAAATAACCCTTTAATTACTGTGTGTTCAGCCAAAGACTCAAAAGAAGGTGATATCTCCTCCTAACACCTTAAGTAAGGCTTCGGGTAAGGATGGCGGAGGAATGGAGTATAGAACAGTGAACATGACGGTCAGTTTGGGCTTGGGGTTCAACTCAACATAGATCAAAATTAAAAGGACATTCGCAATTTAAATAAGATTAACACTGTTTGAGTTCACCAACTGCTTCATACAGTAGAAGAGCTGAAATTTTTAGGCAGCTTCTTTTACCTTCTTCTATGAAACCAAAATGAAAATGTTTGGGTTTGGGACTGTTGGTCCGGCAAAACAAACTCAATGTTAATCTGGGTGTAAGGGACGTTTTATTTATTGACATATTATAGGCGAACGCCTAAAATGTTCTTACAATAAAATTTTTCGGTTGGTTGATATTAATAATTATTATGATAAATGTCAAATCGTTATTTCTTTCAGGTTTGAACTAGGGCTAGGCGATATGGAGAAAATAGAATGTCACAATATTTTTGACCAAATAACTTGATATCAGTATTGCAACAATATTGTAGGGTTAATTATTGGTGCTTTCATAAAATATTTCCACAATGAGATTCTTGATAAATAGTCATCAGGAATGTGAATACAATAAAATGTCAATTAATCCCTTTTACTAGCCCAGTGTGGCTACAAATTTTGAAAAAATAGATGCTTGTCTCAATTAGAGGCCTGGTCTGGTTGCCAAGCAGTTAATTTTTTTATATAAGCTCTTTGGGTGTATAAACTGGATTGTTGTCTGCCTTTAATTATGTGTTCATTCCTCGATTACCCTATAAGTCCTCAGATCAGAAGAATCAAAAGGATTTTTCATAAAAAATTCATCCAAGTTGTGAGTATTGTTCTAACAGGATAAAGTGGTGTTGTGTAAGTATGCCGGGCGCCATAATCCTCGAGTGTCATAACTTACGCCTTCTCTGATGTGTTGTCTGTCTGAGCTTGATCAAATGAATGATTCATAATTGATTTATAATCTGAAGCCAAATTTTTAAACAACTGGTTTAAATAAACAATTTAACTGTATTTCCAAATCTTTACTCCTTTGTTTGAAAGGAGTTAAAGGCCTGTCCCATGAAGACAACTGTCCCAAATATATGCCTGTTGATTTCAGTGATTTAAACAAATAATAGCCCGGGCTACTGATTGAAGTTTTACAGTATAATGACTAAGTGAGTATAGGCAAATAATAGAACAGCTAGAACAGTCTGGTACATTCAAAGAATTACATCACTTTACTGTAATTCAACCGCTAAAACCAAGAAAAGACAACACTTACCACATTATCAATATATCAATCAATTGCACAGGCCTTTAAGCAGCCAAAGTAATAGATTACAGAAGAAAATCAGATTAATTTATAATGAAATAAATAGTTGCAGCCCTATAGATTATATTTACAGGAGGATGACTATTGCAGCAAAAAAGGCAAGATAATCTAAATCAATCTAAAAGAAAAACTACAACTTCCAAATTCTTAAAAGAAATTCCTTTAAGTATAGACTGAGCCGACAATGACCTGATCATAGTCCTATGTTACAGGAGGCCATGATAAGAACATGAACAAGTCTAAACGAGAGCAACACTAATCTCAGGCTGTACAACCTAAGCCACCTTTCTTTGTAGGAGACTAACTGTACGCACATTCTTGAATCTATTTTCGTATAACATGTACCCGTAACACTGGGAAAATCATCCTGACAGTTTCTTCTTTTCTCCTTTTAGTTCTCTGTGGAAATGTCTGTGTCAATGTGATGTTAAACATTTAAGGATGGCACAATCTTTCATATCTCACTATGTAATGTTAGAGACAGTTGTGAATGTCCACCAACTGGACTGTCATTCAGCATAGCTGACATATGCTGCTATAATTCAAGTCAGGAGGACTATGTTAAAACATATGTATTTCCTTAACTGTAACCTCACAAAAACCCATCATGTTACAATAGGAATGTCCTAGAATAGTATTACAGTGACACTCAGGAAGTCAATTTACCAGAGCCAGGCTTGTACTGGTGCAGTGCTCCAGTTTCACCATATGGTGAAGATTTTACTTCAGGCAAACACCCCCTGATTCCAATCACTCTGACTCAGCAAAATCTGTTGCCCTTCCTCTGTTCAACAGATGTGACAACGGTTTCTTTTAGAACAATCCACCCAAAAACACTTAATGTGCTAAAACTTATTAAGCACACCGAGTTGTTAACTGTCTCAGGCTGAGAGCCCACAGATGACCTAGTGTATAAGCTCACCTACTTGGAGGGAAAGTCAGGACAGAGCGTTGCAGCACCTTTGTTTTTTCATCACAAAGTTAAGAAACAGTGTGCTTGGTCATCAGCCTGCTGTAATCTTTGCAGACAGTGCTGCCAGCTAGTTCCACAGGCTATGTGCATTTCTTTCTCGATGGTCTGTCACCCAGATCCCTTCAACCTGGCTGTCTTCCTACTGGGTCAAGTCACAATGACAGGAAACCATAAACTGTCTTCTTTGGGAGCGATACAGTTGGTTTACAGAACCTCAGAGAAATCAATGTGTTCACGTCCTCACAGCCTAAAAACAAACCATTTAATACTATCCACCATTTGTATCCACCAGAAAGTTTAGAGAATTCAAAAAGTGCCAAGGAGTCATTAAATTTAATGCTGCCAAATTTCTGTAGACAAAAAAAAAAAAAACACTGGCATGGATCTAACCTGACTGAGGCACTTTTTCCAAAAGGGCCTTGTAGTTTCCATCTTTTACCAATTTTCACTACTGTGGACTGCAGATAATTGTTCAAATTTACCAGAATTCCTACCCCCCAAAAACAGCCAATTTATTTATGTTTTTGTACTGGTTAGCTCTGGCTGTGGTTAGCTAACCACAGGCATCTTCCTGTACTTGCCAACATACTGTTACAAGATCAATCAAGAGAAGGCACGGGAAATGACCGGACACACTGAAGAGAGATGAAAAAAGCCATGACTGGAGGTGAGTCACAGAGGAGAAACAGAGAGCTAAGGGCCTGTCTGAACTGGATGTGCAATTTATCATGCACTGCAGGAGGTCATTTAAAGGAGGAGGAAGGGGAACAGGATCCTATTGATACAGCATATTGTACTGGCTGTTTGTATGGAAGAATGTGAAGGAACAGAGGGTTTTTTTTGATGGTCATTCTAACTATGGCAACCTAATTGCACCCTCTATCAATAAAGCACTTTGAATTAGGAGGACTGAGGCATATTAATATAAAACACCATCATTACAGTATTTTGGTTCTGATTTTTAGTTTCTAAGACATGTTAAACCAGGCAACCTGCAGAGAGGTTCTTTAGCCCCTTTCAGTGGCTCCTTGTGGCTTTTGATGAAAAACATTACATGGAAATGAATACTACTGCTTTTTTAACATTTGATTTTTTATTTATGATTGTCGTAGGCCTTAATTAATTTTTAAATTCCTATTTGTAGAAATGTGTAGACTACAAACTGATATAAAAAATGTTTTATAATTTATGGCCTAGTGGCACCTTTTCCTCTAAATATTGCCGAACCTCAAGAGCAGTGGCCAATCTTGACTCAGCCTAGCAAGGCTAGCTATGGATTCCAAATCCAAAACGGAAAGGTCTCAAGGTGAATAGAGAATTTAATAGTGCATGGACAGCTCTGTTTGCTTTCACCGCCAATGATACAAAGTTAAAGTGGCAAATAAACATATGTGGCCCACTGCAGAGAAGTCACTTTGTGGTCAAACAATTTCATAAGTGCTCATTTAGACATTATAGTCAAGTTGAGGCTGAGGCTAAGAGGCTGTGTTACCTTCATTGTAAGGCTCAAATATGTTTTGGGGCTCCAAACCCTTAAGGCTGCTTAACCTAAACCTAAATATTTTACAATACCCACACTCGAATTTGCTAACTTGTTTGAATTGTTTGAATCACAGAAAGTCATATCTTGTATATATTTCCCAAACCCCATGACAAGGCCAAAGCCAACAATGTGTTACTACATCTCGATACTTTCTGACTCCTCGACCCTGTCTGTGGCAAAGGTCACAACTATATAGATTCATTTTCTTTTTCTTTTTTTTTAAAGGCCTAGTAACTACCTTAAACAGCTGGGCACTGTAGTTTGTAGCAATTAAAAGGAGATAATAGTGAATTTGTGGGGGACTACTTCAAGTGATGGATTAATCAAAAATACATATCCGGTTCTCTCTTACTGATGTGTTTTTAATTGTTTTTGGACAACAGACAATACTTATAAGTAGGATCGTATCAATTAATTGTTGGTATGGGTCTTAAAGTGGCACTTGTTTATGTTAAGAAATGCATAGTTGACCTGAAATTACATGTGTAGTTACAACTAGGTCGAGCGTTTGGCAGCAGCGTCCACGTGGAAGCACAGGAAGGATTTACCATTAGGACAGTTGGTTTAGAATAACGATTTTTCTGACAAAATGTCTATCCACTATACCGCAATGTGTTTGCTTTGGTTAGCTGCAGGAGGTTAAACTGACCACAGTCCTCCTTCCTGTCTCCTCCTGGGTTTCTTCCTGTGCCAGGCTAACAAACCATTATGTTGCCAGATCAATCGAGACGCTGAATGCTAAATGACTGGTCACACTGGAACCAGATGAAATAACTGGGGATGATTCACACCGAAGAAATGCGGCGCTATAAAGGCCTGGACCTAATTTCCCAAAGTCATCTCAGCACTGGGAAATGTAACTTGTATTATCATCAAAGTCTGTCTGGCTATCAATGCAATAAAATAATGTGGGTGGTCAGTGTACTACCAACACTCTAATAATGTACTCAGCTTCAGTTAAAACATGAACTACAAGCAATAAGCTGATCTTGACCAACACCATAACTGCAGTGTGGACGTAGGCAGGCAAGCAGTCTGCTTATTTGTCCAAATGCAGGATGTGGAGAAAGGCTCCACTGAGACATATAGGAGCATTAATCACTCACTAGGATTACAACATGTATGAAACACGCTATTTCCTAACATTTTAACCCTGATACCACCCCCACAAAATTATAAAGCAAGACTAATACAGCTACTGCAGTTTTCAAGGGGAAATCCACCCTAAAGAAAACACTTTAAAAAAAAGATGCTGGTTTAGTCAGGATTTGTGAATGTGAAGCAGCCTCTCACAAAGCTAAATGTGAGGGTATGTGCGCTGCTCCAATGACAATTAATAACAGATGGGTTTTGTGTACAGATTCCCAGTGTTGAGGGGGGACTATAAATGAGGAAATTCTCAGTGAAAAGCATTTAGTTTTCACAAAATAGGTTCAGCAGAGTTGAGAAAAACAACACTTCCTTTCAAAGAAGCAGCAACAAGACCTAATCACATGACAACATGACAAATTCAATTCTGGGTTTTCTGGTTTCTGGGTTTGAGAGAGAGTTCTGCATGCACACAAATATTTATTAAACTGTCTAAGATCAAACAAATAGCATATGTGAATTCTGCCTCGGAGCGGATTTTCGCAGTAGGGCGAGCCAAGTTCGCAAAGAATGATCAGCGGTCGGGTAAATTAACAATGACATTTAGTGTGGGTCAGCTTCCTGGAAACTGACGCTTCAAACAGACAAACAGATTAAAACTCACATTCTGACAATCATCCATCTGTCTATTTTCTAAACTACTTCTCCTGTTCAGGGGTGGAGGGGCTATTCCTACATGCACTGATTGAGAGGCAGGGTTCACTCTTGACACCCTTAGGCCACATCCACACTGTCACATGTCCACACTTGAAAAGGGCATGTGTGCTGGTGTAAACAGGAAGCAGATAGTCTACTCAGGGGTTAATAGCTTAGTTACAGACAATACTAAGGAGATGGCGAAAAGTAAGACCAGAGATTTCTTTGCTTGGACCGACGACAAGGTGGGACTGTTACTGAGAGTAACACGTGAGTATAAGGCTGTCAAGGCAGCCAGAAAACAGGTTGTGAATCATTACAAACAAATCCAGCTACATATCAGAGCTGCATGGGCCGCAAGCATTATCCATCGCTGGAGGAACCCATAGCGATGGGAAATGAGTGCCCACACCAGGCCTAGCTATATTGTTTTGACTTGACAAAGCTGTGACTGATAATACCTAACTGGGAAGTGAATGTGAGTGATTGCATCATTGTGTCCAAAAATTTCTGTTTCTGCCAATCCAGACTAAACGCAAGCCCCAGTTTTCAGACGAAAACGGGGTTAGCAGTATTTTCAAAGGTCTCTGTTTAAGGGGTTCCAAAACGCCGGACTAGTGTGGACGCTAGGTGTGAATATAGCAATAGTTATGTATTATAAACAAAAACATATTAGTGTGGATGTAGCCTTAATTTTGGCATGTCATGTTTGTCTTATTTCACTTCATTATTACCTGTCTGCAACTCAGATGAACACTTCAACATGACTTAAACACAAATTGCTCAGTAGCCATTCAGTCCCCACCTTAAGTGTCTGCAAACACCAAAAAAGTACAACATCATCCTCCCCTATCATCACCATCAGCACTCCCCCAGTCACATTTTGCCCTTTACATCAACAATGAAATTCACACAGATGGCTAGGGAACATCAAAATCTACCTCATCTCTTTGATAGGAAATGATCTGATGTTGTATACTTTGGGAAAAAAGAGCTCTACTCAGAATTCAACTACAAAGTCTCATCAGAGCACACAACTGAGAATCTCACCAGAGATTAAGACCTCAATCTATTATTGACACGGTGTCTGTGGACATGAATGATTTAGCACTATTAGATGACATTAATCAGCTTAGTATCAGTTGCCTGCAACTCTGTCTTTAGTTGCATTTTGAGTAAAACAACAGGGGGGAAAGGGGGTTTGAACAGTGTGCAAGTAAGTGCTTATGTATCCCAAGTCCTTGGGAATGAACCCATTGAACTCCCAAAGGTGCATGGAGGAACTGTGAGGAGGCTAAATCTGACACCAACTCTACCATCTAGTGGCCAAAAGTTGTCATTACTGCTAAAATCTCCATAACATGAGACTAGTGGGATATATACATACTGGGCAACATGACAATATCTTTTGATTCATTAAGTAAAATGGAAGAACTGGTCGTCCTCTTTTTAGATCTCTCTAAACAGAGGACGACCACCTCTGTCTGGACAGCCCTGCCACACTCGACTGCAGTGGTGACTCACGGAGATAAACATGCAAGGTTTGACCACAACGAGGTAAAGGAAAATTTAATTTATTGTGGTTGTGATAATGAAAATGAAAGTCTGAAAGGGCGGATAACGATTTGTTGCTGTTACATAATCAAACCATAATTTCTTGCTGACGTTTACCGTCCCCAAATTAAAATTGCTGCTTCGTGTACTTGTTGTGAACGTCCAATTTATGGACAACAGAATTGATAGATCAAAAGAGCAACTTATTACGACAAGTGTTCCCATACCCGGCGTTTTAAAACACAAAAAACTGTACATAAAAACTATTATTTCAGTTCAGTTCTTGGAATACTAGCAAAATTATGAAGGTATGAAATAGAAGAACAGTACATGCATGACCGTTTTCAGAGACAACACTAACTGAAGTGGTACAACTGCAAAGTATGGTAGTTTATCTAAAATCATTTCTTAAGATCACAAAAACCTAACAAACTAATATGTTACAATATAAAATCTGAATATAAAATATAAAATAAAACCTACAATAAAAAAACAACCTCATTGCAACCTAGGCTCCACCATACAATCTTTGGCCTATGACAGCATTAACCTATTTGATTTTAAAGCTTTGCATTAACGCTAACCTAGAGTACGTTTTAAATTTAATTCCTTCCACTAATGTATTAGATGAGGTAAATAACACAGATGCAGACTAAACAAATATTCTAAGCATGGGTACTTTCCAGGATCCCCAAATCTGAACAATGTCAAGAAGGGCTAACTAGATTCACTGCAGAACTCTTCAGTTTCTTTTTTCTATGTGAACATTGATTTCTACTAATCCTCTAATGCAACAGCACATGTCTGGCTTACTCGTCAGCGTCTGCAAACTGGTCAGGCTCAGTGGGAATGCTGTAGGGGGACCACGTGATGGGGAGTGGGTGATGTACGGCTGGTGTGTAACTGGCTGTCACTGGCAGGCCAACTGTGTCCATTTGCTTGAGTGTCAAGTCCCTCAAAGAACAAGGGATCGCATCTTGTGGACCTGAAGGAGACACAGGATACCGGTAAAACTTTTGACCTGGATCCTTATAAGAGTTTGTTGTGAGATAAACCTTGAAAAAGGTGACATTTGCTGAATACGTTTTTATTTTTTTCATCTGATGGCAGTGCTAACGATCAGGGTTGGAAATGAGCACCAGCTACCAGCTAAAGGCTGCTATATAATGCAAGTCGCTGCTAGTTTTGCTTTGCTCACAAGCCAAAAAACACAATAGTAATCTATTGAGTGGCTGGCAGATTTTGTAATCCACCAGTATGGTACAAGGAGGATTCAGATCATTGATTTAAAGGCATACTATGCAGGATTATCTACTCGCTATGTGTTGCAGTGTCTGTATCTGCAGAGAAGCTGCCCTCTGCCTGTGTTTTCTTCTAATTTTGGTTTGTCCACTACGTGTCTGAGTGTCCACCTTTGGGTAATGGTGTGTAGCCCCGAGTCAATAGCAGTGCAAGGTCAGGACTCTATAAAAATGCAGTGACCAGGTTACACCGCTGTCTCCGTCCTTTTCTTCTGCTCATTGGATGCGAGCTGCGGGTCTGTCTGTCTGTTTGATCAAGATCGAGGTTGAGCCACATGCATGCACACACACATACACACATAGAGCAGAGAAGCCAAGCTGACATGATGAAACATGTGCCTCAGCTGAATTCACACAAAATCTGGCCATACAGCAACTTCCCGCAGGGTTGTGCTGAGGTGAGGGCGTGTTTATTTGTGCTTTAGAACGTAACTGCCATGAAATAATCAGAAAATATTTTTTTTACTTATTTGATTCACTGCTTTGTTCTTAGACTATCTCATAGTCTCATTAAGCTGAAGAGGGTGGGCCAAGTATGAATGTTGTGTTAATAGTACGTGAAAAATCCTGCATAGTATGCCTTAAATTAAAAGCAGCAACATCACAGTGTAAAAATACACTGTTAGAAATACAAGTCTTGCATTAAATCTTGTTTAAGTACAAGTACAGAAGTATTAGCATCAAAACATACTTAAAATAGCAAAAGTAAAAGTATTCATTATGTAGAATGGTCCATTTCTGAATTGTATATATGATGTTATCAGACTATAATTATTGATGCATTAATATGTGGAACTGGGCGATTAACCGATCGCAATAGGGGATTGTGATTAAATCTGTGTCGACAACGGTGATCATTTTTGGACATTTTCACTTAATATGAGTTAATCTAGCAGCCTCTCACATGACAGAAATAAACATGACAACAGCAAGTCAGTCTGCTACATATTTTTGCTGCCCGTGCTCTGTTGCTGCCTGTTTGCAGGACAGACCTGTGCTCCACACAGAGTGGACAGCAACATAACCTCAGTGCAGAGCCCACAGAAGGGAATGAAACTGACTTTAGGATATGTTTTACTGTGGGAACTGACAACAATGCTCATTATACATAAATACAACAAAAGGAACAGACAGTATGATCAATTTTTCAAACATGTTCAACAAGCAGAACACAAACTTGCACAGCTTGCACAAATATAGTGTCTTTGGCCACTGTGTCCACACTAACTTCTTGCCTCCTCTTAATCCACATGCGTTTTTTTTTTTGATGAACCCTTGGATTCCTTCAAGCTTCAGTCAATATCAAGATAGTCTTCAAACTGGCAGCGTTACTAAACTTTATATCATAATAAATATCGATATCAATCATCATGGAAAAAATTACTGCGACATATTTTTTGCCGTATCGTCCAGCCCCACTTAAATGTTGGGGCTTGTACAGGTGGAGCTCATTTTATTTACTTTATATACTGCTGGCTAGCTTAACCTATAACATAACATCATTATTGAGTTGATTTATAATTTGTATTAATTTGCATAGCAACTGGCAACTAAAACTGTCCAATAAATATAGTTGAGTAAAGAGTACAATATTCCCTTCTGAAATACAAGTACCTCTAAATTGTGCAGTACCTAAGTACAGCACTTCATTGCGTTCCAAAACTGTCTGTACTGCTAAGTAGGTGAACGTTAATTCATATTAACTTATCAGCATATATCATCAATAAAGTGCTTTGGGAGGAGAAATAGTAATATTTAGGTGTCTCTTCTTTACCGTAGGGTGTGACATCAAAACAGTTCTCTTCCCAGTCAGTCAGTGTGATCTCTTGGGTCTCTTTTTCCCAGTCCTCTGCCTCTTGTTGTGGCATCGGTAGTGGCACCTCCGGCCAGAGGACTTCACTGTCTCTACAAAAGGCAAATTTCTTATTTACATACAGAAATCAGCAAATCTTTCCATACATTATGTTTGATAATCTGATATTGCTCCTTGTCAATTCATATTTATTCAGAAAGTAGGAGTCAGATATCGGGAAATAAATTTATTTGCTTCCTTGCTGTGAGTTGGATCAAAGGGTTGATATCTCTCTCATGCATGTTTTTATTAAATATAAGGCTACAACCAGAAGCAAATTATCTTGTCTTAGCATAAAGAATGGATACAGGGAGGAGAGCTAACCCGCCTCTGTCCAAAGGGGCTGCCAGCACCTCTACGCTCACTAATTAACACCCTACATCTTTTTTGCTTTATTCATGAAAACACAAAGTGTATGAACAATTGTCGGTTTAACAGGGGTTATGTGTATGATTATTCCTTGCTGTTTGCCCTGTTTAGAGTCTCCTGGCTGTAGCCTTTTGTTAGATAGATGAGAGCAGTATCAATACTCTGATCTAACTCTCAGCAACAAAGGATATAAATGTATTTGCAAACAATTCCTTTGACATTGTACTTACTTATCTTGCACAGCTATTAAGACAGTAGAAATCACACCGTATCAGTCACATTTTTAGTTGCCTGTCTGAAAGACAGGATACATTTCCATTTCAACCAAGGCAACTGTCTACACCAGCCTTGTAACAGCTCACACACAAGTTATTCCGGGGGAGAGTGGATTGAGAGAGGTGTGAGTAACTATGAATAAATATTTTTTTACTGATGCATTCATAGCATCTGTAGGGAAGGTGACGTACCTCTTCTTCCTTCTAAATTTCTCTCTTCTTCTTGGGTTCCTTGATGCTGTTGACCCGCTGGGTCGTGGTGCAGTTCGGTCAGAATTACATGGCGAAGCAACAGTGTCTAGACTGGTGGGCCCTTCCACTGAGATACCACCTGGAGTTCTCGCACTGCGACCCCTGCCAGCTGCTGAGGCATCAGTGACAACTGAAATCATACTTCCTTGTTTCCTGGGGGTTCTTGGGGGTGCAGCTCTTGTACTCTTGCCCTTGTACCCATGGTTAATATAACCATTAACCATGCACTGTGGTTTGGTACCATTCAGTGTGCCAGCTGGTGTCGTCTCACTGGTTCCTGTAGCAGCAGCCGGGTAGCCATTGTGAACAATGGCTCCATTAACCCAACCTGTGCTTGGGACCTGACTGCTGGCTTTCCAGGTGTTGTGACGCGTTCCTCCTCTTCTGCCCACGTAGTTCATACCATTCTGAGGCATCACTGCACCTGAAATGTATAGACGGAGGGTTTGATGTGAGTGAAAAAGTGAAAGAGGCAAAACAAAACAGAAACAGTTACACACAACTAGGGCTGATTATTTTCATTGTCGACCAGGGCTCAACAGTAAGGATTGCCTGATTGCCCGGGGCAAGTAAAACTCACGGTCAGGCATGTAAACTAACAACTCACTTGCCTGATCGGGGAAGTTGCTAAAAATAGTAAAAGTTAATAACTAATTGATAAAATAAATGTATTTTAAAACGTGCTCTTCTGCTCTGATCTCTGCCTGAAGTCACAGGCACAGCTGTGTAACAATGTCCTGCCCACAGCCCCCATTGATATTATTTTGCGCGACGGACGCTTCATATAATAACATAACAATATACTATTTATGGTGTTATGTCATCGTGTCATTTCTGTCTCTACATGGTCACGCGTTAACAATTCTCCTCTGCTCTCTGTATCGCGAACGGCGGAGTTCTGCCACACACAGGTGAGCACGCTAGAGCGGCTGGGGCCGCATTTTCCTGACCAAACCTGACCCCGAGCCCGGTGCAGTTTGTCAGCTGACAAAGTTATTGAAATGGACGGTGTGTAAATAACCAACAGACTGCTGTTACGCACAGACAAACACGCTGCTCGCACAGCAGCTCAGCACGGCACTCATGCTGAGCTTGTGTTGCGTTCAGGCGTTGTCACATAAATAACAACTTCCAACACTTTAATAGGTCATAGCACAAAAAAGCAGCATGTCAAGTGACTTTTTACTTTATTATATTCAATAAAATTGTATGTTCCTAAATCTTGAGACACCTCATATGGAAGCTAGACAGACATTTCACCTGCTTATTACTGTGCACACATGTACTGTATGTATTTAGTCCTAAAGAGCCCTTCTGGTGCCAGTAGATACATAGAAACATCCCAGCAGGCTGTGCTTTGCAAGCATACAAAAAAGTTTCACGCATGTGAAAATTATTTTTTATGCGTGTGCTTCACCTCCGCTGCTACAACTCCATCCTAGGGGAAACACTGCTATGTGCGTTTTGTGCAACAGGTGGATGTGGTAGTCTACTGGTAGAGTAGAGAGAGAGCTAAGTAGTGTTGAAGTAGAGTAGAGCAGGACAGAGAGATGGAAGCAAAATATATTAAACCCGATGTTAATACAGCAGAACTGGAGAGAGGGGTGAAAAATAAATAGAGGTGGGCATGGCTCAAGTAGGGCGCAAAATTATAGACGGAGAACAATTGACAAAATTTTCACTTTAAGCCCTGACACTGTCATTTTTGTGTAGGAATTAAGCTACAATACATGACATATGTTGTTTTAATTAATAAATACAGTGTGAATAAAGATTACATAACATAAAAATAACTGCAGTCTTTGTTATTTGACAGCCGCTTAAATTTAAACAATTTTTATAGGGCTATTAGCGATTAGTCGACTTCTAAAATAGTCACCAATTATTTTAATAGTCGATTAGTCATCGATAAGTCGACTAATCATGGCAGCCCTACACACAACCCCTCTTTAATAATCTAAAATCTAACTAAATGGACTTCTTTAGACTTCTATATTTTTTATATTAATGAAAATATTATATTTGTAACTATTGGGTGTATGGTGATAAAATTAGGTTCATTCATGGTCTCAGATGAATTCCAATAAGTCCGGTCAATCTAACCCAAAAATAGGCCCAACCTAGGAGAAGCTGCAATAGTAATGTTAAATAGCCTTTAATGGTTCTAATGGTCAAAAGGAAAGTTTCAACATTTTTTAGTTACATGGTCTGGGTGAAATTATGTTAATATCAGAGGTTCTATGTACACATATTCAACATATCTGATGTCTATTGTTAAGTTTTTGAGGTCAATCTTTTCAATAAAACACTTTTTAAAAGGATATTCTGATGTATTGTACCTGTATTTCGGGTACTACTACACGACAATCAATTTTTTTATTGCCAAATTCTCCACATACAGTTTGTACCACACTGCTCCTATTGGTGTATCCACATCTATTCTGGGTGTAAATATTCTGTATATTTAGTATCTATAACGGCATCATTTGCTGTAATTTTGAGTGTGTGTGAGCTGTCTGGTTCTATCAGCAAGTTTTCTACTCTATTCTATTCTATTCTATCAGCATCTTTACTCTTAATGTCAACGTCTTATTTTTTTAATTCAACGCAATATGAAATACTGTGCCTCATGATGATGTACCAGAAAAAGACATCCTGTACGTCTTAGATGGGATGGGATAGGAAACACATACGGGACAATCGTGGAAACTTCTATTCGTTACGGTCGAAAACATTATGGGAAATCGGTGGTGATTGTGTTTATGGGTCCAGTCTATGGGCCCAGGTCAGAATTTTCACGAAGTGGTACTACTCAAGGTGGCAAATTCTAGTTTGGTATCATGAAAAACTCTTTATCTCTGGACCATATTTCAACATAATAAAGCTTAGTCAAAGATATCAACCTTCAATGGCACCAACAACAAAAGAATGACTAAGCCATTCTCATTTATGGTCTCAGTCTGAGTGCTGATATGCACCATGGTTGTCATGGACAAACAACTTTGCATGTGCTGAAAACCGAATGATTATATGCTTTATGACCTAATTTCACTGACTTTGTTTGGATTAAAAAAAAGATCATTTTGGGGTACGGGTAGCCACTAAAATGCACATATACAGTCAGAACAGGTCGTATCTGATGGTTATATGGGAAAGAACATCCTAAAAAACTAATATTTAAACATAGGCTATCTGATATGAAAATATTATGTTCTGAAGCAGACACATGTACTTCTTTGTCTGATGCTGTGACATGCATTTACCTTGATCCACTGAATATGTAATGCTATACTTTTAATATGATATTTGGATGTCCCAAGAGATCACAAAATGCCATGAATGATTTCTATTGTAATTTCCCCTGGGTCAAACCACAGATTGACTGGCCTAAATGACTCTGGTCCCCTGACATAGGCCCCCAGTTGTACTTGTACATCTTGGTTGTACTGATCGAAAACAATAAAATAATCAAATCCAAATAGTAATAAAACCAGTACAAGTAATTTTCAGCCTGGAATATTTTAAACTCTGTGGATAACACTGTTAGCTCTGCCAACACTGAGCGCATTTACATGCACACTAATAAACTGATCATTATCTGATTTCTGGAGTTACCTGATTATTCAAGTGGTCATGTAAACAGCATATTCCGATAGGCTTTATCAGATAAAAGCCATTATCTGATTATGAGAAATCAGATAAACACACCTAGCTTTGTCCCCAATAGTCAGATTATTCGGTGCATGTATACCCTTTAATCTGGTTTCTTTCGGGTTTTGCTATTTTATACTCCCACTCCACTACATTTTAGAGGAAAATATTGTACTTTCTACTCCACTACGTTAACCTGACAGCTTTTGTTTCCTTTCAGATAAAGATTTTATGTAAAATAATATATTTTTATATTCTCAGTGTTTAAATTGTCACTTTTATTTTATCTTACTTATATGTTATGCACTTTGTGTGACAAGTTTATATACAACACACTTGTATATTGCACTTTGCAGTACCGAATCTACCCAAAGTATGTAAAATTGGCTCCACATTGATAAACTACACATTAGAATGCTCTCACATGTATTTGTTAATGATAAAAACAAACAGTACTGTAAGAATATAAGCTGTCAGCATGATGAGTGCTTTATTTTGCAAATATATGACTTGGTATTATGGTTTTTCAAGGATATGAGTACCTACTGTAACAGGAAGTTTGAGTTTTATGTCATGTACTTGGGGAGAAATCCAACTGAAGGACTGAATCATGTAAACCAGGTTTTTCTGATTATCAGATTATTGAAGTGCATGTAAACGCGTCAAATTGGATTATTACCATTACCTGATTATTCCCAGATATCTGATTATTGTGCGCATGTAAACGTGCTCAGCGTTGCCCTTGTTTAGCGGTGTTTATGGACTTGGCATTGTTAGCTGCTAGCCACTGGTTTAGCTACCTCCATGTTGAAAGTCATGTTGAAACAACTCATCCACTCTAAATTCCACATAGAGACTATTATCATATCTATATGGTGCACTTGTGTTACACCTCTATCTGGCTTCTTGTGGTGTAAATTAGCAGCTCTATTTTAGCTTTATAATATTGTTTATTTCATCTTTTGTTGATTTTAACACTATTGTTGCTTCTCAACATTCTGGCTTTGCCTTGGCGCACTTTACTGTTACTGTTTGATACAATGTTAAGTTAGTCACGATCCATTTGAAATCAATTAAATACACTCGGTCAGATCCAAAATGTTTTTTTTTTTTCACTATCGTTTTACACGCTTCATGAGTTGACATTGTGTTTGTCACAATAACAGCTACATTTTTGACAGTAACGTTACCTTGATAAAAGCCACTTTAAGTTAGCTTAGCTTGTTTGGCTCTGTGCCAGCTGCATGCTAACTACGTGCAGCAGGCTAACACTCCTCATTAGCGTTATGATGACATTTACTGCCATGTCGGCTGTTGACAGTTTATGTGCTCACCATGGGGAGAAGTTAACAAAATACAGCTAAGGGATTCCCAGTAACGCCTTTAATGAGAAATTAACTCCATAAATTGACTCTAAATTACTACTTACCCGTACTGTAGCCTGAGGAAGAATGAGGTAACTTCCACCCCCCAGGTGTAGCACACGATACGACGATAGGTGGCGCCAGAAAACCATGTCATATCCATGGCGTGTTTTTTTTTTTTTAATTCGTATGTCCAATTTAAAATGTTTTTAAGAAAACATGCCGCCGGGTTCAGGTATCCCCTGCCATGAGCCTGTGGCACCGTTTTATACAGCTGAAAAGTTGGGAAGTTATTCTTTTAATGCCACCACATCCCGATAGGAAGGCCATGACGTTTATCGAAACAGGAGCGACCACGGCTGAGGTGTTCAAATGCAGCTGGTAAATGTAGACACTTTACATTCCTTGAAATATTTAAAATAAATATGGCAATATAGCAAAATATTGTGCTGCTGTCAGATAGATCAGGACAGGTGAAGCCTGTGTGTGTGAGAAATCTCCAAGATAAGGACAGACAAACTCTTGCCCCTGCAGTGTAGACACACTCCATCTTTCATGTCCATCTTTCACACAAATCAAACAGGGTACGTAAGAAAAGGAGGGACCCTGAATGCATCTCAAGATGAGCAAATTCGTACTAGTATTACAATCAGACTAGAGACTACATATCCACCACATGAATATACGTATATGTGTGTGTTATTTTGTCTGCCGCAGCTTCCTGCATTACAATCCCTGCAGGAATTTGTAACATTGCATTTTAACAATGGAAAATGGACAAATCTACAAAACTCAGTAGTAACAGTAAATGTTTATTTTAGCCCAAAATACTGATTCTTTTTAAATTTGGTTATTTTACATGGATAGTTTTGATTTTGATTTATAGCTTATATGTTTTGTTGTGTGTTAGAGCATTTCTACCTGTTAGGATAGAGACGGCTGATGTTTTGTTCATGTCCCATGGGAAATAGTTGCTGAATTCATTGTTCTTCCTGCTCCGTACCTGAACCAGAATCTGACAGTGACGTAATTTAAATTGATAAATGCCTATATTGTAGTATAGTCTTCGGCAGCAACTCACCATCAGCGCAGCACACACAGAATGTGCACCACCTTTCAATGTATGAGTGTAAAATGAAACAAAAAGGTGTGTGTGCCTAATATTAAGACAAAGTAAACATTTCAGACTGAGCAGAATTGGCTCATATAATCTACAAAAAATGTCCGCTGTACTACCACAAGGAAACATTTGCATTTGTATTATGATAGATACACTCCTACCACTGTCCACATGCATTTACAGTATGTACTTTGGGGCTTTTAGTTTTGGCAAGCTCCCTATTTAAATTAAAGGAAGTCTTAATGCTATCTCATACAGTGGTGCGTCAGTGGTGCTTCCAAGTTTAAGGCTGCAGTTCAGGAAGGCTGCCTCCTGACTCAGCATGACTTTGCCCCCTCAAGCACAAAGCAACGTCCCTGATGAAATGGTTTTTGGAGTTTGGTGCAGAAGAAGAACTTGACTGGCCTGCACGGTGAACTGGAAAGCTACTGGAGGCCCTCCCACAACAGTGTAGGCTGTTACAGCAGCATTTTAACAGTGTGATGAGATGTTCAACAATCACACTTGCAATATTAGGGTACATACCTTGTTCTTCTGTTCACACATTTTTAGACAAATACTATACGCTTCATGCCAAAATAGATCTATCCCTCCCAACATGTTTTTCAACTCCAGCTGTGTGGGCCAACTTCTGAAAGGTGTTCAAATGATTGCTTCAAATGCAACCAGCTTTCCATTAAAGGTTCAGTGTGTAAGATTTAAGGGATTTAGTGGCGTCTAGTGTTGAGGAATGCAGATGCAAGCAACTGAAACTTCAAGATTAGAATCCCTTCAGTGTTAATTGCTCAGGTGGTTTTCACTGGGAGCCAAATTATCTGCAGAAGTTTCTTTTTTTCCAAAACAAAGAAGGTGATTAAAACTGCTAAAAACTGAACAAAGCAGTTTCACATTACAAATCAGTGTTTCTCCAGCACTGTTCTCACAGGCCACGAACCCAGCACCTGCTATAGTGTGCTCAGATTTTTTCTCTAACTCAAAATCCAGATATTCAGGAGGAGTTTTTTTACCTGTAATTTGTAACTTAATTCAAAATGATACATTTCACACGACAGCATCACTGCCAAAGCCATTTTTAATTGCTGTTCATGGTGACTACATCACATTGGAAAGCCCTAATGACTCAAAATATAGGAGCTACAAGAAATGGATTTGTGACAAATTTTACAGTTTAATGTACTGTTTATTTATTCATTCTTTAATCTAGAATGGCATGAGCAGCTAAAGAGTGAAACGATTTGTGAAGCAAAACAAGACACAAATCAGCAGGTATTGGTAAATAAGTTAATATTGCTCTTAATGCTCACCATTTAGTTTAAGTTAGGAAGACAGTTTACAACCATATAAAAAGCCATTTTGAAGCAGGTTGAAAAGCAATGGACTTACCATGACTAACAAAATAAATTGAGAAATGAAAGAAAGCATCCCCAAATGCATAAAAATTATTACATTGACAAAATATTCCCAAAATGCTAACCTGGCCTGCATACCATACAAAGCGTTGTGCTATAGCCTACTGCTTTTCTAACAGGACACCTAAGCAAGTTCTTTCTTGATAAAACTGTATAAAATAGTTTTCATAGTATTAATCTGAAAAAGAGTGGTGAGTGGCACATGAATACAAATCATCACTATTTAATTACAACATTTACAAGTCAAGAAAATATGTCAGACGTGGACATAGAATGTACCTTCAAAAAACTATGTAAATCTATAGCAACATCGTCTTGAAAAATGTCCTCAAAAGGCACACACAGAAGAAAAGGTGAACCATGCAAAAGAAAAGTTTTTTTTTTTGTGCAAGGAAGCAAAACTCAAGTTTAGAAGAATTACATAATACAGCAGATTGTAATTGTTTTCTTTCCCCTAAACAATGCCCTCTTCATTACAGCACTGAATACTGTACGTGTGTGTTACCACGTGTCAAAACCAATTACTGAGATTTAAAGTCAAAAAGCCTTTTTGGCCTCACAGAATGTGAAATATCCAGTTGTACATTCATTATATTTACAGTATTAGAGAGTTTCAGAGGGCTTTAAAAACAATCTGTAGGCTTCAATGAGATTGCTAATCCAGTTGTTTTGTACCAAAAAGTGAGTTTCCAGTGCATGCTCACGTACAATATCTGAGTTGATTTCACTGAGCATAAAGAGATGATTCAGTAAACCATGTTACAATGGCTACCAGTCACTCCAACATGAATCCACCATACACCCTGTACATTCATATCCTTACATTTCTGTGCAACATCATTGGGTCTATTGCTAGCAACAGTGTACCTTCTCAAGCCAACGCATTGCTAGCAAATAGCAGCCATGGAAGTTACAGTTTAAAGACACTCCTTGGTTGCAGCTTCTGCTCCATAAAGTGACACTCGCCTGAACCAACTAAGGGCCACTTCTCAGTGGACTGATTGACACTGCAAGTGCTGTTGCAAGGTTACTGGAAGACATGTTCTCAGGAGTTAAACAATTTCACCTTCAATTAACCATTACCGACTTCACTAAAACCCTCCTTTGCTTGCATACACAGTCCATCATCTGATGCCCCACTTCTTTCAAAACCTCCTGCTTCCTTTGAAGTTATAGGGGTTCTCATTGTTTTCTTTCTCCAACCACTTTTGACACTTTTCTCTATCCTCTCTTTAAACGTGCCTGTACAAATATGTCATCAAATGCATTCTTCAGAGAACACCTACAGAGGAGAAAAGATGGGCAGTTTACAGATCAGGCAACACTCGACTGGTCTGCCTTCATGCCTCTAAGAGTCGGGTTTACAGTCTGCTTGCCGAATTGTTCGTCTGTCTCACCGTATTTTCCTAAAACATCACACCAAACTGTCTATCTGTGGATAATACAGCTAATATTACACCAGGATACAGCAGAACCCCCATCACGTTTGTTACATCCTTCCAGTTTTTATGCCAAAGTACAAATGTCCAGTGTACTGCATGGAGCAACTTCGTCGATCCTCAAAGCATGTTGAGCGCAGGATATTCCTGGGAAGAAATCACCTGTTTTATCATATGATCTCAAAGTTGTTACAGTAACTACAGTTCACAGCATAGACAGCAAATAAAAACAGAGCAGGGTCGATCAAGTCAAAGAGTCACAGTAGTATGACCTGCTGCCAGAGAGCAATCCCTGGTTGAGAAAACTCCCTTTCTGTTCCTGCCACAAACAGCAGGGGGCAATGTGTGTCTATTTCTAAGTTCCAGTTTCTAAGCCTGGCTCTGGCTCTCTCCGCTTTCCTGTACAGATTCCTGACTCGGGTTGCAGGTTCTGATCGAACAACTGGAATGATCCTCATTCTCCCGAGACTGGGAACGACTCTCACTCCAGTTGAGTCACTGCTAGTTGCCCTTGATCTCCAGGATGGAGGGGTTGTGGTCCAGGATGGACAAGATGATTTTGTCCATGTACTGTCGCAGACGTATGTTGATTTCCTCCTGCTCCTTCAGGGCTTCCATTAACTGGTGGGAGAAATGTATAACACACATTTTCATTATAGTTCATCAACATATATTGTAGCACAAGAGTCTCTTAGTTTTACTTTGCTACAGATATTTAATTCTGTATATAGTCTTGGCTATATTCAAATTCTTTTTTAGGGGTACACCTGTAATAATCAGGCGCATTAATTGTTATGTATACAGAAATGCCACTTTTGGCCTTTAAACACCTGGGGCATTGTTTTAGTGTGATTTATTGACACCTCAATATAATTTTTTAACTTCTGTTCTTGTCAAAAGTGCTTTTACCAGAACGTAAATCTTTCGCGAAAACGAAAACGGGACCAAATTTTTTTCCTTTTTTTTTTTTTTGGAACAATGACAATTTTCGGAGCTTTTGCACCTTAAATAAAGGCATCATCTAACAATGTTGTGCATAACAGACGTTATGTCACACTGTCATGAAAACGGCGGCCTATTGCAAATTTGAATTGCTGGAGCATCTCACATTCTTTGTGAGTCTCTGTGAATGTTTTAATTACTGATTAAGCTCTTGACTCTCTTATTTTTTGATCAGTTAATTAATAATTTGGTCTATAAAATGTTATAAAATGGAAAACAATGCCCATCACAATTCCCTACAGCCCCAAGTCCTTTGATCAATTTGCTTGTTTTGTCTAACCAACAGTCCAAAACACTAAAAAAAATCTGTTTTCTAAGACACAAAACAAAGAAAAGCAGCAAAACCACACATTAAAGGAGGTGGAGCCAGAGAATATTTGGCATTTTTGCTTAAAAAAAGACCAGCAATAATCCATTACCCAAATAGTTACCATTCCATTTTCTAGTGACTGAGTTGTTTCAGCCCTAATGCACCTAAAGGTAAAAATGAGTGCCTTTTCAGGGTGTCTACATGTAACAGACACTTACATTTGTTATTTTTAAGACCTTTTCAAAATCACTTTCAACCAAATTTAAGATTGATATTTGGAGAAATCACCTTGTTCTTACTCAAGCATTGCAGGTAAGTATAAAGGTAAGTAGTATATAGTCCTGTGCAGAGGTGGGTATTATGTTAGGAATGTGGTTGTTAGAGTGAGTTAGGTTAATCTATAGAGTGTTAAGCTTAGTGGTAGGTTTAAATATTTGTCACATCAGAAATGTAGACTTTCACACCTTGAGTCCCCTACAAGACTTTATTAGTGACCTCACTTTTATTCCTGATGCTGATAGTGTTCCTGAGATGGAGCCCATTACAGGGGGAAAGAGGGTTCCTCACTATTCCTTCCCCATGATCCTCTGTACCTGTTGTCTACTCTACTATATGCCTATAATTTTTAAGTTTTTATCTCATTATTTTATTTTTATTCTTATTTAGGCCTATTGATTTATTTTGTGACCATGACCAACATGGGGCGGTGGGAGGGTGGATGGTTCATTTTTTCTATTGTTTTGTCTCTCACAGATGCTTTGCCATGTCCTGGATTTACTGTACTGACATCGTCATGTCTGAAGAAAACTCAATAAAAAGATTTGGGAAAAAAAAGGAAAGAAAGAAAAAATAGTGGACTTTCATGCCGAACAGCCCGACTCATTTTGACATAAAGAAATTAAAAGATGGATATATTAAATTAGATCAAATGTTTGTGGCAAGTAAGACCTCAAAAATACAAAGTCAAGACTATTTAAGACTTTTAAGGGCTAATATTTATAAAATTGAATTTAAGACATTCAAGGACTTTTTTAAGGACCTGCCGACACTGTGTTGTCCCATTTTAGGCATGGACAGCTTGTTTCCATGGTGTTGGTCAGAGTCCTAGAAATACAGTTACTCTCTAACTACTGTATGTAAAGCATCATTAACATTGTTCAAATTAAATCCCATTTAAGAAGCTTGGTGGTTTGTATAACAGGCAACAAAGACAACATAGACACACACGTGTTCAAGAATAAACTACACTGTGAACATTTTTCTCATTTTACCTGGTCTCTGGAGGCATTTTCTATCTCAGCAGCTAGAGACTGGGCCTTGGTCTGCGTGGCAAACAGTGTCTTGGCTTCATACAGACTGAGGCTGAGGATCTGACCGTTAAGATCATCGTTCTGCTCCTTCAGCTTCTGGTTCTCCTAAAAGTACAGAATAGTAGAGGAGAGAGAGACAGAGAATGAGATCTGGACCACAAAAGTGTATCAGCGCAGCGGTGATAATGCTTTTCAAAAGATGGCTGCTACTCAAGCCTCACTCAACCCATACCACAAAACACTGCACTTTGCACCTCATCCAGCAGCAAACACAGCAATCTATTTTGGCAACACCTATGGGACGTAACGTGGGTTATACGTGTTACAGAACAAACTGCTCCCCTGCTTTGTCTGGTGTGTTATGAAAGCTCCATGATTAAGTTGCCTTTGAGTGCCGACAAGAGGTCAGTTTGCTTTTCCCTCGCCTGGTCCTCGACCATTAGTGAGGGAATTGCAGCACTGACCCCAATTCAGCTTGGGCAAGTTCACTCTACTCCATTGTGATTAGTGGTTAATTGGGAGGTCAAAGGTCACGGAAGCAATTTTACCATCAGACCAGGACGGAGCCGAGCCCCAGACAACACCAGGTGCTGGAGTTCAGGGGGAAGAAAGTCCTGGGACACAAATCGCTGCACACACACATACAGACATTTACAGAAGTGCACAGGCAAGCATAAGATAGTGAGCTAATCCTAATGGATGTCACAGGGCAGTGTCTTTCAAGGTAGACGTACAGCTACGTAATTTGTTCATCCAAGCACAATCAAATTGTTCTAAATCTAAACTGGAGGAAGTAGCTCAGGATAAGAAGTTGAAATGTTCAGAGACAAAAACAGAAAAAAGAAGAATCTGCAGATTGAAGCTGGAATAAAACCATTATTATCATTCACCTTCTTGTTTGTCTGGACGTAATGTGACAAGCCTGGTGTGTGGCTACAGGGGGACATGGACTTTACAATCTTAGTACCTGATAAGATAGACACACTGTGCAAATCCCCACTTCTAACTGACTACACAGAGTTTATTCAAAGCTGAGTCATTTTAGTAACTTCGGCTTTTTGAATGGCGTTTTCCATTAGCTTAGGAACTTGGAAGCATAATTTCTAATGCATAACATTACATGTCATGAAAATGAGTCAGAAACAGGCTTCTACACAACTTCAAATAGTATTAACATCTATTTTTACTAGTCTTATCAGAGAGAACATTCATCCACTCCCTTGACTCTAATGTTTACTTTGCACCAGGTCTGTTCACTTTGCGGGACTGGGAACAGTAACATGACATTTATATCTGGCAGGCAGATACCTCGAGGCAAATGTCACTGTATCTGGGAATACAGAAACTAAAGAATGGTGGAAAATATAGAGAACATGTGTACTCTGCAGTTGGGTTAAAGTCCATCACCAGACTATCAGTACAGCATGTGGAGGATGGTGCTGCTGTTAAAGGGGATATTAAGGGAATAAGAAGCCAGTGTGATTGGCTCTGAATGTTACCGGAACAAAACCACATTGGTATTGCATGATAACATATTCTGCCTAAACCCACCCTGTTTCAATGTCAACCACTTAGCATATGCAGCCATGATAAACAACAAGAGTGGGGCTTGGTTTATGAAAATAGTGCACTTGATGCCATTGTGTGTAAAATAATTGTAAAGAGTAAGTAGCATGGCGGTCAGTCATGTTAAATGGCGAAAAATATATTTTAAAAAAGCCTTAAATGAATAAAACAAACCTGTATTCCATAAAAAATGTGTAAAATTAAGACACACTTTAGAAACCAAGGATAGGAAAACAAGTAATTTGTGCAGCAAGTGAATTAAAAACAACTGATCAGCCAAGATACTGCTGCAGCTGCTTTGAAAAAAAAAAAAAAAGCAACCATGACAAGTACTCTGTAACAAATCAGGTATTTGTAGATAAAAGGCTTCATTCAACCTGCTTCAGTGCTTTCAAACCAAAGCTGTACAACAGGTGCCATTTTACTTCCCACTCTCTAAAATTAATGTGAAAGCGTATTATCGCTGCATCTTAAAACAAACTCAGTCGCTACATTGACCTGCCTATGCACAACAAAGACGTTTGAACAGTCTTTTATCAGTACCTGTTTGAGCCTCTTGACCTCGTGCTCTAGCTCCACCTCCCTGGTCCTGCTGTTGAAGTCTGCCAGCCCGGAGGAAGAGCTGCGACTGCGGCCGGGCCTCTCTGCCTCCAGCTTGAAGAGCTGCAAGTGCTCCAGCTCTCGACGCAGGTCCTCTATCAGCTACACACAGAGAAAGGACGGATGAGCGAAGTTATATAATGCCAGTGCAGTATTTTGAAGGTGTAGGCGTAGGTGTATGAGGCAGCGAGAGAGAGAGAGAGGAGTGAAAGAGAACAGAGTGAGCAGCAGAACACACAACCCACTCTGTGCATGCGTGTGGTTGCATAAAATAGTCCCTCCCACCTCCTGCATGGCGTCCTTTTCTTTCTGGAACTGCTGTCTGTTCTGTCTCAGTTTGTCCATCATTTTCCTGTAGAGGTCCATCTCGTCCTTCAGGCGTAAACTGGTGTCCTCTAGCTTGTCTGTCATCCTTTGCTTCTCCTGAGGAACGACAGATACACAGACAGTTACAGTTTAAAGTTTGTGTTATTTACATGTTTCAGTTATGTCAAATCAGACAAGCACACATAAACTCATACATTATGAGAAAGACATTCCATTTAGAGTATGCAATCATTCAAAATTTACAAACCCACCAAAACATGCACATGTATAGAAACTTCTGCATGCATAAATATAAGCAAAACAGGTGTTTGGTACAAAAAGGCTTTCAGTGTACATTTATACATGAAAATTTCACTGACAAGTGTTTCCATACAGAGACAAGTTTTCTGACTCATTTCTGTGACACCTTCGGTCACACGTTCGTATTATGTGAGCAAGAGTTGACAGCTATCGGTTTTGGTGGCATTTGCATAGCACTGTTTCAATATAGAGGTGTGATTCAGCCCCCAGTGGCTGTTTCTAACATCTCATCTCATAAATAAAATATAGTTCTCCATTATCTGTGGTCTGTGTGTGCGTGTGTATGTATGTTGAACATTACTCAACTATGAGGGAAACTGCCATTTTTTAAAAGGGCAGTGGGGCTGTGTTGACAAGTGTGGAAATGGAAATTACAAAGACCTTGCATGTGAGGAAGAGAAACAGATAGTTAACTGGAGAGCTGATACAGGTTAGGAGCATCAGCTGGACTCGCAATGGACAGTTCAAAGTAAAAATGATCAAAATCAATGCAGCAGAATAAGAGATATGCTCTTCCCCCCATACGTTCTCCTTCTATTCAAAACCTGGTGCCTACATTACCCATAATACAACCCTTCTGTCAACAGTTCAGGTCTGAACCACAAAAGGCTTTATACAACTTTTTCACACATGCAGTAGTACTCTCCACAACTTGTAAACAAAATTGGTGGAGTTCCCCCTTCAATGTATGTCAAGGACACAAAAAGAAACGACAAACAAGATAAAAGAAAGCAAACATAGGAAGAAATACAAAAAGTAAACAACACTTACCTCATCCAGTTTCTCTGTCTGTGATTTGAGCCGACACATGCTGAGACTCATCTCACTGTTGTCCTCCTCCAGCTGCTTGACTCTAAAAACACAACACTCTGGACATCAGTTTACTTTTATATAAAAGCTGAGTGTGTCTTTTATTAAGCTAAGGCAGCGGTTTAAGCAAACGTCCACAGTATATGCTGTAGCTCCACAGGCAACTGACTAACCCCAGGAGGAATCTCTGAGCTGTGTTTAGCATACAGTTTTACATTCTGCACTTTCTCTGAACAGGCAGGCATGTCAATGTCCATACCCTGGGGATTTAAGAGCCACAATCCAGCTGTCCATAATCAAAACAGCATCTCAGCATCTCTTTAATGAATTCACACATTTGCATATAAATAAAAAACATCCAAGTATGTGTAGTGTGCGTAATTATCTGTCTGTTTCTCACCGGTTGGTCAGCAGCTCTATCTGTGTGTTCTTGTCTCTCTCCATCTTGCTGTAGGACTCTCGGTGTCGTCTTAGCTCCTCCTGCAGATTTTGTTCTGCTCGCGTCTCCTGGTCTTTCAGCTGCTCCTCAAGCTCATGAACCCTGAGGCAATGAACACATCACACAAAATTCATTCAATACAGTATCAATGTGAACTGAGTGGTAATAAAGACTAAATTGCTGCAACACTCTGTTACTTTATGTCTACACAATTTGTCGTTCAAGGGACAAAACCTTTTCAACAACAAGAAGTTATTTGTTCTACTAAATCATATGTATTTATGAAATCCAGTTTTCTGACCCTACCTGTGTACTAGTTGTGTGTTCTCCTGCTTCAGCTTGGACTTGAGATCCCCGTTCATCAAAATCTCATTCTCAAGCTCTGCCACCTTCTTCTCAAGAGACGTCACCTGATAAAAACAGAAAGTTTATCAAAACATGACTTTGCACCATAAACGTAAACACTGTGACGATTATATCTCGAGACTGAAGATGCTGAAAAATGCTGGCCAGTTTGAAAACTAGGAAATATCCCTCAACAAACCAAACACAACAACAACACTTTCCAGAATTCCTAAAAGTAGCTGTGCAACTCAGAGGGTCTTAAAGGCTTAAAATAATAGCACTATTCTTTGGATTTGCAGATGTAAAAAGAATCCTGACAGGGCTCATCCTAAAATTAAGCTGTGCATCCACCAGGAACAGCTCTTCTCACTCTGTGATTTTAGTCCCTTAAATGCTGAAGGTGAGATATATTTAATCTTTTATGGGTTTTTAGTAGTCATACAGAAACAGGAAGGGCTATTATTACTTCCTACTGCAAGCATAGAGTGGTGCAGGAATGAGTCCTCAAACACAGAAATGAGTTGGCATGTTTGCGCTTCAGGCTCCCTCATCTAAAAGCCAATGGGCCAAGTGAATGGGTTTTTGGTTTGATGCCTGAAATAAGATCTGCGGTTAACACAAGCTCAAGAGATTTACATGTTTTGTTCTGCTGCATAAAATAAATCAATAAATACCCCACTCTAAAATTTTGAAGCTTTTATGCGTCTTACAAAAAGGTAGTTGCTAATAAGAGGCAAAATGAGACTAAAGAGGTTTTCGGGGAGATTAAATGTCATCGCACACAACACCGAAACTCCCATTAGCTTTTTGTCCTGCAGCACTCTGTCTGAGTAATGCCCAAGGTTTCAAAGGCTAAAAAATGTTAACCCTGTTCCTTGAATTTGCAGACACAGGAGGAATCCTGACAGGGATTGTGCTAAAATTAAGCTGTGCATCCACCAGGAACAACTCTTCACTCTCTGTGATTTTAGTGCTGAAAAATGCTGAAGGTGAGAAATATTCAATCTTTTATGAGTTTTCAGTAGTCACACAGAAACAGGAAGAGTTATTACTTCCCACAAGCATTTGTTCAGTGCTCAAAAAGAAGCTCAGTTACAAAAAGGCCTGCTGATACTGATCAACATATGAGCAAACACAACGGCATGCGCACTAAAGGACATGAACATAATCATACCTTCTCATTGATATCAATGTCACAGGAGTCAATGCTGTCTCGGAAAAGGTCTTCCGTGCTGCCGTTACTGCTGCTCAAGTTGCTGTTGTGAAGCAGCTGCCTGCTCAAACACACAGAAACACAGAAAGTTAAAGAATCTGCCCAGAATAGATCCAGGTGAGGACCAGCTGGATCTGAGAGCATTTACTTCCAGTATATACTGTATATATGTGTATGTGAGAGAGAGAGTGAGGGGAAATGAGCTCAGCTTTGCAGTGCTCCTGCTGCAAGATTGCATGGATGGTATAGAACTATAAGGACAGTGCCAAGCAGAGAAGCTGCTGCAAACAGAATCTAAATGAGTACACACACATGCTCGAACAGACACCCACACAGGTGTGCGTATAGCTGACTATGTCACACAATCAAGTGTGACATTCATGCCGTGATGTGACTACAGCTGCCATCTTTTTCCTCTGATGGAAATAACTTGAGAACAGCAGGCTTCTGATCCATTACTGAGATTAGCAATATGGAAAGGAGAGGAGGAAAGACGAAAGAGGAGAGGAGATAAATGAAAAAAAGAGGAAGCAGAAAGGAGAAAGAACAGAAGAGCAGATAAAGAGAGCAATAAAGTGGAAGAAGTAATCAAACCAGACAGAGAGGACAGAAGAGGGAACGAGCAGAGAGTGCCAAACCTTATATTGAATACATAGATCAGGTCTGACAGGCCATTTTCACTCTGTCACTATAACTCAGTTACTGTGGGTGAAAATAGGACAGAAGCCTGGATACAAAACATTTCACTTACTTCAGATCAACAGGCCATGAAGAGATATACATGGCTGACACTAAAAAAGCTGATGTCCGAACTCTTTTTTTCCCCTCAACTCCAGAAACAAAAACAAAAGATTTTACAGCACGTCTGGTTTCAGATCAGATTAATTCCATATAGATTTTCATGCATTTTCTCTGAATAACCAGTTACTAATTAACTGACTGTTAGGGCACAATGGTCAGGCAGCCCAGTGATAACTAATCTTGCCGTGCGTGTGTGTTTGTGTGCCTATGTCAACAAATAGAGCAAACACGTGCAGCACGGGCTGTATAGTGCATAAACACACAAAGTACAAGTGAGTGACCTTCCCTGTAGACACACATAGAAGCACGCACACTTGCACACACAACAGGTGAGCGACTTACCTTCCAAAAGCAGTGCTGGAGATTTTCCTGTTGGGGCTACACAGGGGAAAAACACAAAAATGACAAGACATTTTTATTACAGTGAATTGCCACGGATACGTCTAGACTTGCAGCTCAACGACGCACTAGAACTAACTGCTGATGGCAATTAAGATTTTGGCTATTCAGTATGACAGACATGCAGGACAGACAGAGAGAGAGAAAGAAACACTGAAGGACATGTCAATGATAACACAATTTCACTCCTGGTTCAGTGAGCCGGGGTTTCTGTTGGCTCAGCAACTGTCTCAGGGGGACAAAAGCCCTAAGAGTCTTTCAGTCTGATGTGGCTGTCTGTGCTGGGTTTCACATCGGATTAACACAAACGAGCAAACATACTGTAGGGCCACACAAATGAATGTATGATGTGGACATTCAACTAACATTAGCACCAACTCACGGTGAGGTGGTGCATCAGCAGTGTACACTTAAGTTGGCTAATTCGATAAAAATCTACTCTGTGCAAATACAGGAATGATCACTGTTGCATCCATGTGAAACAGTTTAGGTGTGTTTCTATCTGTGTCGTGTCAATCCTATTTTTTTGGTACCAACTCTGGAGAAGCTCAAAGACACGCATGTCATTCAGTGCAAACAGCGGTTGTGGAAAAAAACACATTATAAAATGTTACAATATCAAGAGGCTTCACCAAGAAATAACTTGACAATGGTGTCTCAGAGGCTGATCATCCTGCATAACCTCTCAGCATTTAGATGAAGCTAAATTTTACAGTGTTTAATCCTGAGTGACAAAACGATTCCCTTGCAACTAATGTTTCACTTAACCTAATGCCCTCTTTGAAGAAGTCTAAGAAGCTAAAACTGCAGAGCAGAATTACTGCTAGAAGAAGTTATCTTTAATCACTGAACTTTCATTTGCACAAACACATTTATTATTGAACATTCCATGTAAAATGCATGTGACCTGTGTGAGCTCTACATGGTTAAAATTATGAGCAGTGCATTTCTGGGGTTGTGCTCCTAAACTTAAACCCTGCACTGTTGCTTCTTCCCATAAGCTAAATGATTAAATGTATAAGTTAGACACAGATGTTCTCAAAAGTGAAGCACCTTGACATACAGTGTGGTAGAGAAAGAATCTTTCACATAAACATAATACCAATATTTACTGGACTGGCAAATGATACCAAACATTTTGTGTTTAACACGAACTCTCATTTCCATGGTCGCGAGCATGTCTTCCTCAATAATCCCCTATTTTTCAAACCATATTTATAACTCATGCTTCACTGTGGCCAATTTAATGTAAGTAATTGTGTGTTAAGGAGCCTGACAAGTACAAGTGCTCCTTTAAATACTGTATGTTGCTTAATGGCAAAAGCTCCTTCCTCTGTCCATTCAGAATCCATTAAGTCTATCCTGAAGTCAGCCATTCTTTGGATTTATGCATATGGTGCCTTTAAATTTTTTATTTTTTTTTTTACAGTTTTATATTCATTTGTCTTCATCACAATCCATTCCCACAACCATCTTAATCAGTCTGTATCCACTTCCTATGAGCTCACCCCATTTGAAGCAAGGCTGAATGACTACGTGAATTGAAATCTATATTGAGATGTAATAGATTTTTTTTTTTTTAATGCAACACAATCCAACCAACCAGAGGACTGGAAACACCTTGCCCCTTGGGCTTCATGCGCACATATACTGCCCTTCGCTCCACGTGACATATGAGAATGAGTAGATGAAGAAAACTACTTGTAAATGCCATGTGTAAGCTTTGATGGTGTTGTTTTATTAGTGTGTATGTATTAAAATATTTTCTATGGGACTGACTGCAAAGCTCTGAGTAGCCTTGCAGTAAATTGAACAATTTCTCCCCCATATTTCCCCTAGACTGATATTTACGGGAAAAGGAAAAAGATATGCTGGTTGTGATTGGCTGTTCCCTGTCACATGACATATAGTGCGCTTTGCTGTGTTCCTGTAGTTGAACTTTGTTTAGCCTATTTCAGGGCGCAGCTGTTGTGTCCTGAAAAGTGGGTGCTTACATGGCGTAACAGTATCGCTCTCACTTTTTAGCGTGTCTTCTGCGCATCTACATTGACACAGGATTTGAGGGTGTAAAAAACGCAGCATGTAAACGACCCTTTTACAGTGGATGAGCTGGTAAAGTAGAGTGTTAGCCTTGGAGTGGGCATCAACATTCTGACCATGTTTTGGAAACTGAAGCAGAAACAGTTGTTGCACATGTTTCTTACAGTACTGAGATAAACAAGATTCATATTTATTTTTCAATAACGAAAATAATAATGCAGATAAGAAAGAAGAGAGAGGAAGATAAGGACATTTTAAAAAATTTAAGTTGTAATTGAAATATTGGTCTAAATCTGATTTTCAATTTATTCTGATTATTTTCCGATATGATTCAGCCCTGATTTCTCCAATTGATTTCTTTTCATTCTCTCTTACTCTTGCTCTTTCCACTGTCTCTTTCTGTCCATCTGCACTTCATTATTCATAAGGCGAAAGCATAGCTGTTATTAGAGAGACATGCTGGATTATGGAGCTGTTTCTCCCTGGGGAGAAATCCTGTAGAGTCAGCACAGCGTCCAAGTAACAAGACAAAGTAAGACAAAAAATGACTTCACAGTTTAAAAAGATTATTCTACAACATTTAGTGTTCTTTACTAACTCTGTGTGTGCGTACATTTGTGTTCGCAGGTAGCCAGTGGAGCTATTAATGGTCACCACGGATTATGTTTCCAATAATAGATTCCCTATTACAATGGTTGGTGAGGTAAGCACAGGAGTGAAAGCCTTATGTAACAGTCAATTAGTGTTTGTGTGTGTGTGCGCATGTGAATGATGATGATGTGTTTGTGCATGAAACGGGGGTCGAACACTTCAGACACGCTTATCAAATTATACTAAACAAAAAGAGCTCACAAAGCAAACAGTGACCTCTCCAGTCATCATAAACTTCAAAACCATCTGAATGTTTCCTGTGCTTCACACATAATGGCTGACATTTGTGTCTGTCTCACATAAAAACAGGGTGGTGTATCATTGCTGTCATAGATAATTATGGTATTGTCTATTAATATACCATTGTTGTGTTTAAAAATTACCTGCCGGGGTGATTAATGCTAGTTTCTCACAGAATTGAGTCACCCTACCGGTTTTCAAGTAGAAGCTTTTGTTTATGGCGCTGGGCGTTGCATGACTGCTACAGCATATTTCACCACACGGAGTTATATTGACTTTAATTTGAATTCAAGTGGCAGGAAAAATTTGCAGTCAGCGAATACATGCTGATTTGATTTGACTCAACTTGACTGGCTTACAGTCAGAATAAGAGTACTGTGGTCAGCAGGAAACATTTGAGGGCAGAAAAAGGCCACACAAAAAAAAACCCTGACAACTGACATTTGGTGGGTGTATATCCTGTGTCATACTGTGTGTGTGTCTGTGTGCATTTGTGTCTCCTACCTGTTAGCCTTGAGGTTTTTGAGGCGAACCTCCAGGTCATTTAGGAGGTTGACCTTTTTGCTGCACTGGGAACAGTAGACATCCATCAGTTCACCGGTGTAATGCTGACGCACCTTATGAGGAGTCTGGCCCGCACTTTTAACACACAGAGAAACATATACAGCTTTTCAATACACTGAGAAGATGCATTATGTGTAAACGTAGGACTGTTTGAGACACCACGTGAGTGCAATAAAAAACTGAAACTGAAACAGACGGAGAAAGAGATGTCAAAGACTAAGGAGAAAAAACATGCTCTGACCATCCGTGAGATGATCATGTCTTCATACTGTGTTACAGTATGTTGAGAGTAGCAGACAGTTAAAGCAAGACAAAAAAACAAAGACTCTATTACTAGTCCTTCTGCCAAAATAAGAAAAAGCCATAATGCAAGACATGTCTGTGAAGATACACACAATGATTTTTGTTTAAGTGTCAAATAACTACCATTATTTTCTTCCAGCTCACTGAACTCAACCTAAAACTCATTCTTGGTTTAGGGGACACTGTGCTAAAAATAGAGTGCACCTTTAAACTTCTTCACACTGTAGTTATTCAAACTTTTTTCCCATGCTGAGCTGTCTAAGACTTCTTGTAAATGCGGGCCTCATTTTGAATTTAAATCTCCACGCCAACTCCATTTGGCGAGTTTTGTCTGCTTGGTATGCGTGGAAGGAGCATAGAGCAGTATTGCCACTCTATCAGCCGGGAGACTTAATCCCATTAAACACAAGCCTTTGATGAATATTAATGTGGCCTTAAGGGCAAGAACTCCTAAGCTACACTGCTACAGTCAAAACTCAGAATAATAAGAGTCAGGTAATGATTCTGCAGAGTGGAGCCTCAGCTCCATATTATTCAACACAGCTGAAGCTACAGAAACGGGTCAACATTTTTATCATAACTTGACCTTTACCAAACCGAAAAGAAGCCTACACACAACTGAAATGTATAATTTTCTGAACCGAGGACCACAGTGGGTGCTGGGCCACAAAACATGTTCTACTGGGCCTGGAAGAAGTGCTATGATTCACCCAGAAAGCTGGAAAACAATTATTTCAGTTTATCGGCTGATTAAAACTATTTTTGCAGTAACCATCTTCTCCTTGTGATTTGTGTGGAGGTTCTCTACATCACGCCCTGTTACACCCAAAACAACATGATATTAAATTCAAACTAAAGTAGGTCATCAGTAAAACAATCTTAAACAAGTAAATAATCATCTGTCATTATCCACTTAGCTGCACAATTAGCATGTGTGGAGTTCCTCTTACTGTTGCAACAAGCTTACTTGGGTAAAAAGTACAACTATTCAGAGTTTGAGAGAATTTGACAAAACACAACATTTCTTTGGAGGAGGCAGGGGAGAGACCTAATCACTGTTTTAACATTTAAATGTTGGACATTTATTGTGGTCGCCGTGACATCAAAATTTGACACTGCCACCAAGTTGACCACTCCAAAACACTGTCAATAAGAACAGTCAGTTGTCAGCATGGAAATTATTGGCAGAGATGGCAAACCACCTGATAATCCATAAGTCTTGTCTCATAAGCAGCAGATGACAGTCTCCACACCCATTTAATACATAGAAGTTACAGTGTTAAATAACAACTCTGCCCTTGTTTGCAGAACATTAAAGTGGACCTATTATGCTTTTCCTTTTTTTCTGTCATACATATAACATTACAGTGTTGGATGTTCATCTGAAACACGGCCAAAGTTTCAAATAATGGGCTACAAGCATGTAAAAGCAATCCCTGTGAACAATGCTTCTCTGTCTAAGTTTCTCTTACCTGGAAGGAACAGATGAGCCGAGGTCCGAGTACCCGTTGGTCCGAGTCTCGTCGTCTGGGCAGGGGCTGCTGGGAGTGTAGTCTGGTTCCTCCCCTTCTCCGTAGTCCTCAAACTGCTCCTCGTTCAGAGAAGCTGAGGAACGTGTTGATAAGTCAGAGGTCACTGAGACGCTGGTCTGACCACACCTGAGGAAAAAGAGGAGGAGACATTGTACTTAGTTACACTCTGTATTCAGTTCATTCATTTTAGGTGGTAAATTAAAACATAGGCACTCTATAAGTAATGTTAGGAGCATGGGTGCAGATCCCAGGGGGGATGGGGGGACATGTCCCCCCAAATTCTGAAAAACACAAATTGCCCCCCCCCCCAATTCTAAATAGCCTAAATGATTGAAATTGAACAAATGTATACAGTAGTCCTATATACTGGGAGAAAGGGAAGATGATGAGGAGAAATGGGAATCTGTGAAAGGCGAGAGATGAGAACGTGAGTGGACATAACATGCCTGAGACCCTGAAACTAGAAGTAGCATTAACTAACAGCGAAGCAGTGAAAAGGAGGGTGATGGCTGGTTCCATGTACTACTGGCTGTTTAAGAGAAATAAACAGTAAAGGTAAGCATATGATTCTCTTTGTAGTGCTTTTTGAATGACTTGGTGATGAGCCTCTGTGAAATCGTGAAATATGCTGGGAATCTCAAGCGCTCTGTGGGCATGATTTGCACGCGTGCAATTAAAAAAAATCACAACTGATTGTGTCCTCCCCAAACTTGTCATCAGATCTGCACCCATGGTTATGAGTACAAAATGTTTCAGGTTCTGACCTAAAATGAATGATGACACATGATCACAAAAGCAGCCCCTTGTATACTGAGTTTAGAGGATACATTTCCCCAAAATATCACTTGCAGACAGATTCATTATACAAAAAGAGTGGTGGGGAGAGGAAAAATGGTTCTGTGGCCGTGGGACTTGGGCCTTCATTTGAAAATAATGTTTTTAGTCTGACAGAGAATTTTAGAGAGTCTGATTGAGAAAACAGCAGTGAGGAGCATTCAGCTAAGCAGAAACAGACATTTGTCCCCATGAATTTTCATTTCCATGAATACTCTTCTGTATGCAGCATTGGAACAAGGAGAATAGAAAGCGTAAACAGGAGAACAATACTTACTTCTCCCCGGGGAAAAAGAGATCTCCCAGTGAGTCTTCCTTGTCTCCAGGTCTGATCAGTCCGTCAGAGGTGTCTGACCCTTGGGTACTTTCCACTGCACTGTCTCTGTCTGATTCCCTCTCCCTGCTCTCGTCTGCCACCTCCTCCTCAGGGTCCTCCACCTCTCCCGGGAACAGCTGGCACTCAGGGACGGGGTCAGGATAGGCCCGCGTGCACATGATGACCGGACACAGCCGCTCCTCCTCACCACCCTGGAGAATGATGAGAGGAAAGGCAGAGAGAGAGTAAGGAGGGGAGAGTAAGTTTACACACACATTTACACTGACCTGTAAAAAAACAAACATTTAGAGCTTGAGAGTGGCTCTTACTGTGATTATGAGGTGATGCTGCCAAAATCCTTCTCAGTGAAAACCTTTAAAGTGGCAAGTTTTTTCTTTAATTAATCATTACGAAGTAAATCATGATTGCACAATGTAACGGCTATAGAATAATGTCACCATCAGTGTTTGAATTGGTTCCCTATAAGCCTGGCTTTCACTGTGCAATTCTGTCTGCCACCAGGTACAATCTCCCAGGAAAATGATGGCTCTTATTAAAACTGGGCAACCAAAACATTAAGAGAATAGTGCTTTGTTTTCACTGGCAGCTATTCATAGCTATCCCCTGTCACCAAAGAGTATCAATGTAAGTTCTTTGCAGTCCATCCCCAGTGGCTAAAATGGCAGACAGATGAAACCTTAGACTGTATAATGCAGATTGATGACAGTTCCCCAAAGGGAAGCCAAAACATCTCAATCGCCTCCTGGGGGCTGGCTACAGTATAGGTCATAAAGCCTGCTACCTCCATGTTAGCAGACGGGGCATGGGCCAAGCTAAAAACTCAAAGTACAAGTCAAATACATTTTCCCCAATGATTGTTTCTTTCATTGTAGGTAGTTTTCATCACGCTATTGTATGATCAAGTGTTCAATTTTCTGATCATTTTGGTTTAAACTATTATTTGATGCTATAAAAAGTGGGTTTAACCTCATTCCCATGCTAACAACTGTGCCCGTCAATCGAGTGAACTAGAGTGACTGGTGCAAGAGCAGCAAGGCGCATCAAGATGGCTAATGTTAGCATTAAAGGAAACATCGGTGGGATTAAGCCATAGATGTTTGAGTCTCAGTCAGACCCTGACTCAGATGAGCAGTCTGCTGCACACCAAAATCAGTGACTAGCATAACGGCAAGTTTAGTCAACATCTTTTATTTATGTTGTTTGCTCGCTTGTTAGCTTGCAGGCTAGCTGGCAGTGGCTAATACCCTGTTAGAGTTTCTGAAACATAATGTTTTTGGTAGACAGTGGAAGGAAGCTCCAGGGTCTAGTTTATGTACAAAAACTGCACATTCTACCATGTTTGCTGTCAATATGTTCACTATGCAAACTCATGCTTTCTGTAATGACAAATCCGCTCTACGCAGGGGGCTCCAGGTTTCTTTGCCAGTGTTTTATCGAAGTCTGTTCCCCCATTGATATGCATCTCCCATATTGGACAGCGATTGGCTTTCATATTAGTGACGTTCCTAATCTAACTTGGCCGTTTGAATCTCAGATTTTAGGATAGTGCACAGACATTGCCCTCTTCAGTAGAGGAATGTGAAAACATCTTGCACAGATACAAGTCAGTATACTGTAGTCAAGGTGAGATATTCTAGGGGACATGATCATAAGAAAAACACATTTTTTTGAATGGAGGGGGACTAGAAACTATGTTAAAAAACAATTAAAGCAAAAAAAGGTCTAGAACTTGTATTACACCACTGAAATGCCAAATGGTGGACAAATGTTTGTATTCCTCCAAAATACATTCAAAGACATGGAAGTCCTTTGGAATTCAGCAAAATGACATTAACCTGTTATTAGTTTCAGCAGAGCTGTTTACAAATCATCCCATTTAGTAAATTCTTTCACTGTGGGAATGGTCTTAAGTGCACACAGGAGGTCTGGAGGGCTAGGAAAGGTTAGAGGGCAACATGTCAAAGGTCACAGGTCCATCTAGTTTCACTCTTCAACGGCTCAAATCCCGTCTAATTTAACAGAGAACAAGGAATTATCTCAGCATGACTGAACAGCTGAAACACTGCAGCATGAAGCAGGAGGGTAAGCAAATAGGTTATCAGGAGAGAGAGCAGGGTGACATGTTGGGTAGCAACAGAAACGGGGAGAGGGAGTCAAACAGGCATGGATGGTGGTATGGATGGAGGTGGGGAGGAATAATAAGTATAGCAGAGAAGAATACAGCTAACATGAGAGGAGAAGAAAAAGAGGGCATAAAGAACAAAGCCAAGAAGGAATGAAAAGGAATTAGAGGTACAGTGTGCGGGCGAGATTAGACGAGAATGTGAGTACGCTGAAGGAAGATATGAGAGGCAGAGAGATAACAAATTAGCTTGAGGACAGTCAGGTGGGTATTAGACAACATTACAGACTAATAAAAGGTGTCAGCAACTAAGATTCAGACAGCTCTCTGTCTCTCTCACACACACAACCCTGACTTTTCATCTTTTAAGTTCCACTGATGTAGAAATCATGGCTGAACAGTGAATTTCCAATCCCATATGAGGGGTATGTATGTCATAAAAATATATGTCGGATTTATACCAGAAGTGAGCAGGGCCCACATCAAAAACTTGTTAGAAAACATCTAGATTGTATGTAAAATTATACAATTGTTACTTCTGACAAAGTAGAGTGTTGATATAGAGTGCAACGCCACTTTGACTTTTAACTATGCAAGTGTCACGTCACTCTACAGGTGTTCTAAACCATTAATTACTTTAACTGACAATTAGGCTACATTAATGGTCATCGCAACAAACTTTTCACCACAGAGAGGAACTTAATTCCACAAATAACACTCGAGTTAAATTATGAATGGATGTAAGAAGAGGACAAAGGGAAGGAAAGAAGCCTGGATACCTCACTGCAAACCTCCAGGTGTGCTCATGTCAACCGATGTCGCAATGCCCTGTCTGATTCAGCTGTTAACCCACATGCCACCAAAGCGACTGTCAACAGACTCTTATTTCACTGGTTGCAAAATAAATGGAAACATACAGATAACTGTACCTTATACAAAGTAGCTGGCCTGTGGTAACATGTAAACCTACATAGAACATTAAGTTTTTGTGCAGGAAATGTTTATGTGTTGCTTGGCAACAGCCCAGTCCCAATCTAACTGTGATGCTATTTCTGTTGGCTTAGCTAAATAAAGTATAAATAAACAAATAAATCATAATCCATTGTCACGTTTTTCTATTAACTAATAAAAGGCACTTTTAAAACCGTTATATTAAAACAATATCAGATAGGTTGTCATCATAGGTTGTGCTGTTTTACTGAATATTGGCACTCCATCTCGTGTGATATATTAAGTATGTGGTATGTATGTATAACAAAGTATACAAAATACCAATACTTGAGCAATGTACCTAAATAATCAAATAATACAACATGATTTGAATTTGATCATTATCTTAAAAAAAGTAAGTCCTAAATGACTTGTGTAACTTGTAAGGGAGTGGTGAGAAATTAATACAAATAGCTAGATTTTTAGAGAAAGAAATGGAACGTTTAAGAGTCTGTAACAGTGAGAAAACACAAATCAAAATTACATATTGCTTGATTTTTCCCTAAAGACTGGAAGTTGTTTACATGATGGGAGGAGGTCCAGAGAAATGCAAAGATGGCCTTACGTATAAAAAATGAGAATGCTAATGAAAATGACTAAATCAATAAAAACACAAATAATCAGAGAAAGGGGCCATAATACCTTTATTGGGCCATATCACTTAATCATAAAAAGAGGTTGTGTAAGCAGTTCCGATGAAAATAAAGTTGGTTTTAAGTGTCTATGAAAAAAGGCAATTGACCAAAAGTTTTCTTGGCCATTTTACTCTAGAGATGGTCTGTAAATCACAAATATTATTATTATAAAATACTGCAATATCCAAACGGGATTATCTGTTCATGTCTGAATAATGTATTCATATTTGCTTACATCCCTATCCCATACCCAACCCAACAGGAACCTTCATGCTTGTGCACAACTAAATTAAAAAGTGCCCACTGAACTCATAAACTGAGGCTCTGTGCTGTTACAAAAGAGCCACCATGGGGTCTGAAGCTGAGTCACAGAGAATAAAACCAGGGATAAAGGTCTCTTTAGCATTCCTTAGACCAGACTCCTTATTTCCCTGCAGCAGAAAAAAGAAACAGTGTGAGGTGAGGAAACCGGCAGCCCTCCTCTGTACGTCACCACAACAATTTGAAAAAACTGAACAAGCAGACACAGCAGGGAGGCTCGACACCTGTTGCGCTTGTTTTGAGGAAGAGAGCAGAGGAGGTTTTTTTCCATATGTAATGCTAGCTCATGTAATATAAACTAAAAATAATGTTAGAAGAACGAGTCAGTAAAAAAAAGAACCGAGCCCTCAATATGGGCTGAAGAGGAGAGATATTCTGCTTATGCAATAAATTTACATTAACAGGAAATTTCTACCTAATAGAGTGATAAAAAATCAGTAATAATTATATCTATATAGTTATTCATACCATATAGTGTACCTACATTACACTAATACAATCAGCCTAGTAGAGATTGTATTTAATTGTCATTTCAAAAATATTTAAAGACCTTCATTTTCCTCTGTTGAGGTGAATACTCAGGTGTTCAGAGACGATAGACGTTGAGCAGTCAGTCACGTATCATGTTTGGGAGCAAAGTGTGCCATCATTTAGGCTGCCAATTAAATCTGGTCTGACAGCTGTTGTTTCAGGCAAAGATACTGATGGACAGTAACATCCCATTTTGCACTCTACCAGTCACTCTGATGAGAATAGTAAAAAGGGATGATTGACAGAGGAGCTGTGTGTGTGTGTTTACAGGAAGCATTGCTCTGTACCTGCCTGCTCCAGAAAAGCCTCGGGGCTGTAACTGCCAAAACACAAGCCTACAGACTGTTCTGAGTTCCTTGATTCCCCGGAGCACAAACACAGCTGGCCTGCCAAACAGTGTCCGACCTGCCAGTGGCGTTGAACCCCGGATGCAAAGATATACTGTGCTTTTAATCGCAGTGGCTCAGCCTGAAGCCTGACATGCATGTGTCTAAAACCTTTCAGTGTTTGGTAGTACACCTGATGTACTACACCAAAATCTATTTTTAACTATGTTTTGCAAGTGAATATTTTCACATATCACTAGCATTTTTAAAGATATGTGATATGATGCCCTGTAGTCAACATGTATACCAAATATAAGGATGAATAATTCTATTTGGTCCAAATGCACAACAAAACTTTACTGAATTAGGAGAACTTACACTGTGTTGTACTTTGAACAACATTCATGTCTATGATAGACCAGATGTAAGAACTCTGCGGCTTCATAGCATTGCTCTGCACAGCATGCATGCTGCTGTACATGGGTTTTCCCCCCACATTCTTAAATAAAATAGGAAAAAGATTTCTGATCTCTCCAAGTCTGTTGCTGCAGGGTCTGACCTAGTTAAAATACAGACATCGAATCTTTTCTACTTTTCTTCCCGTTCTCCCAGGTGAGGCTAATGTCAGAGAAGAAAAAGATGAAGAAGACAAAAGAAAAATCCTGTCTCCTTTCCTGAGATAAGAAATTCAGGCTGACTGAACAGACTGTTGCTGTGTGTTTGTGGTCTATCTAAGTCTGGTAATGTGTCTTTATATACATATATATATATATATATATATATATATATATATACATATATACATATATTTAAAGACAACGTGTATGTGTAGACAGCATGTTAGTGTATGCTCTTTCTGTCCAGCTACCCTCTTAGCAGAGCCCTGTCCAGGTGCTAGGTTTGAAGATGAGCTTTTACACATCCTCATTCAGCACTGAATTACCCACATGTGACAGATTTATTAGATGTCAGGTGTGGCTGAATAAGCATGTGCCCTCCACAAACTCTCTCTGGGAAAATACAGGTCACCTGTACACCTTCAGTGCCAACACAAAGACGGTTAGCCCAGATTTTCCAGCTACAGATTTTGTGCAACAGTTGTGCAGCATGAACAGTTATGTACGACACAGAGTAAGCTCTAACACAGCCAGGCTCTCGGAGAAAAATGTATTATTTACATCCACTGCAGCTGCAATAGAAACATAAGTGAGGAGAGAAGAGATAGAGGGATAGAAAATAAAGAGCAGGGACACGTGTTACTCCTCTACGGGAAGCTCAAGAGATTCAGAGAGACACTACTACGTGTCAAGTGCAGAGAAATAAAAGAGACAGATGGAAGAGCAGAGAAAAGGCCGGAGACACTGGAACCAACTTAAAAAGACAACTTAAAGCACTACTATTAAATCTGTGCAACACATGCCTCAAATTTAGAAATCTTTTTTAAGTAATGGAAAATAATTTGATCTCCTAATTAAGCTTCGGTTGAGCTTGGCAGTGACATTAGTTTTTCAGCAGTGCATAGATGAATGTTTATGTAACATGAATGATGAATACCAATCTCACCATGTTGACACAGTCCTGAAACTCAAAACGTTGAGTAATGTATTTGTCATGTTACCGTTGTTGAGCAACACTGTGAAAGATTACAGTATTGAAAATTGTTATTGTATTTTAATTACTGCTACAGTGCTAGTTGCTAGGGAGGCAAACATACAGTATTTTCTTGTGTGTGTTTATGCAAGAGACAGATTTGGAACAAACAGGTGAGTGGGAGGTGAATGCTGCATTCAGAGATGCACTGGAAAGTTTATTTCAAAGTCTTCCCATATTCACTTGCAATCTCATTTCCTCTGACGTGACCTTTAGTCAAATCATTTAGTTACCCAAATTCAGGATGCAAATTCCTCATGGAGATATGTTTCACTGGTGCGCAAACAGTAAAGGTTATTCTTAGGAAGTTCAGTGACACTGAATCGTCGTTCTTCGGAAACTGAATGTATCATGTACTATGTGTACATGAGAGCAAGGGTGTCAAACATAAGGCCCGCAGGCCAGAACTTGTCTGCCAAAGGGTGCAGCAACTCAAACAGTGATGTAAAATGCTGCTTCAGAGGCTTTTCCACCCTGACCAGAGTACCGTTCTCTGTAAAAACAATGAATACTTAGTGTAGCAATGTTTCCACTTATTGATTTAGCAGCAGCGCTCAACTGCTGCCAAATATTATCACCAGCTTTCTAAAAATCTCCTCATACACATTAATTAACCTGCTATCCAGCAGCATACTGGCTGGATTATGGAGGTAACTGCAGTGTTCCTTAAGCTTGTCTAGTCATCCCAGGAGGCATAACCTGTATTTTTTGTCTCAAGGTACTTTATACTCATATATACTTTTTAGGTGTTAACCTTTTTTTCATATTCTACATCCAATGTCTGAATATTATTAAGAAGTAAAAGTTCACTGCTCTTTAAAAGGTTACAATAACATTATTATACTATTATATTATCATTATATCAATGAAGGGAGGGGAACAATTTGGAGGTGTTATTCAAAGGTTATTATACAATGGTGTTACTGGTCCAGCCCATTTGAGATCAAATTGGGCTGTATGTGGCCCATGAACTATGAGTCTGACACCCCTGTTCTAGAGGGAATGGGTAAATCTTCTTGTTCAATTTGGAGGAAAAAAATAAAAGAAATCATCTTCTAAAAATTTTGAGAAAATGTACAAGTTTATTCTGTTTCTTTTATTGTAATTGTCTTCATTGTCTTCACTCTGACATCTTGTCTTTTCACAGTTAAAACCAGGTTCAACTTTACTGGCCAAGTATTTTTGACAAGACTAACTCCTGTTTTCAGTAGCTAATCGATGTTCTATCATGTAGTAACAGTGTATCATTGTAATCAACGTTCACGCACGCACACGTACAAAAACTCCCATAGAGAGTGACAGGCAGAGTAATTACTTACTGAAATGCCAATTAATTTGAGGTTACTGTTCAATCTCAAAGTCATCAAAGACTCTAGCTCTTTATCATGTTGGACAACAACAACAGCAGCAGTGTTGTTGTTGTCATTAAAAAGACAGACTCTCGATCCACCTCTCCTCACACCCCTTTAGTCTATGCTGAGTGCTGAGAGTCAATACCAGTTTAGTGCTGAACAAATCATTAATCTGCCCTCCTGGCACAGTGAAGAATTATGTGGATGATGATGCATTTCACAGCCTTATTGATCTACATGTAAAAAGAGGGAGAAGATGGCTTTAAACTTAGCAGACCATGAGTGGGCACGACTGGTACAACCTGAATATCTTATTTTCTCAGCTAAAGATGCTGCCAGCACAGGGAGATTCCCACGAGTCGTTTACCATGAACTTTTAAGTTGTTTTTGTCTTTACCCTGGCAACATCTAAATGACCAGACGGAGGAGACAGCAGCTAATACCGTACATATCAATAAAAGAAATAGGAACCGAGAGAATTCTTGATGCAAGTTGATCTGTTTGGTGGTTTATCAGTTACAGGAGTAGCCGGAAAGATGGTCTTTTCATAACACTGGGCTGTCTATGCAGAAAACAGATGCATATACTTCTGAAATTGGTGCCAAATGACCAGGGAAAACAGAGAAAAAGGGCTGTTGGATTGCTTTTCTCAAGAGGTTGAAAACCTACAACTACTAGAATACACCATGCTGCACCGGACCAATAAATGCTCCTGCCTGTTGAGCACGAAATGCCAGCTTGTCTGTTTTGACACAGGAAACAATATGGCAGCCGGTTGGTAACAAATGATCTACAGTTACAGTTAAAGCTAAACAGTTAAGCTAAAATATGCTTCTGAAAACATTGGAGGCAAGACATAGGTGACGCAGTAACAGAATCTTGGTTTACATTTGATCGGCAATGCTTAGTTTTACTGTTTAAGTTTTTTCAGCCTCCATTTTTACAATACTGGAAACAGTATGGCACCCACTTCCTGTTCATCTTCTTGTATAACGGCTAAACAGTGCACTAAAAATATGTTTCTGGAGACATTTTTGGTGAGAAATAGGCAATACAGTAACGGAATATTGGTTTATATTAGTTCAGCACTGCTTAGTTATACAGTTTGATCAGTTTGGTCTCAGAGAGAGAGAAAGAGGGGTGGTTCTCTCTTTCGATCTGCTTCTACTCCGTGGTGGCTGGCACATGAAAATGCCTAAGTATAATTTGTGGCAATAGCCCTAGAGCCAGAAGAAAATCCACCGGATGATGCAATGAGCAGGGAGATGTGGGAGAACCACCCACATTGTTGTATCCCTTTAAAATGTTCTGCATTTTAAAGGTTTAAGCTTCTTGCCTTATCAGAGACACATCAGTCTTATAAGTCTTCAAGTGAGCTGTGATCTCTATTGGGGAGGACCACCCTCTGAAAATATCTAAGGAACACTTTTGTGGTTTGTCATTTGAGCAAAAGTAGATTAAAGGAATAATGCAGCTTATAGGGCTTTAAAATGTGTTGTTCCTGTTGCCCATTTGTTGTATAACTAGTAGGGTGGTAACCATCTTGTTGCTGCACAATCACACAAAACAAGTGTTGTGCAAAAGAAAAGACAAAACAGAGATGGAGTGCTACACCAGTGTGGGGAGGGACTGGATGAGCAGATGCATGAACTGACATTGACTGGATCGATCCACACTGATGAAGCTTTGATTTAGTGCGAGTCAGCGACTAGAGGATGAGCAGGAGAGTGAGGGACAGATTGAGAAAGGGGGTATATAGACGATGGATCAGAAGGAGAGAAAAGAGTGAAGCCGAGAGAAGGGCAGAAGGGAAAGAACAGCAGTCTCTCCATTTGTGTTTGTCAGTGCGAGCTCAGAGATGAGAGGCGTTTCTCTGCAGAGGCTTTACGTCTCTCTCTTTCTTTGTTCATTTCATCCTCTCTTACTCTTTTTCTCCCCATTCTTCGAAGCCCTGAGCTCCTCAAGTGCTGCCACCACAGAAACATTCACCTATAAAGTGAATCGTTTAATGCCTTTGCTTTGATATCCAGCGTTTTGACTGTGTTGGTGGTGGGTGCTTCTGTCATTCTGAGCCTCAGATCCCACCAGTGGGTAACAAGAGGCTCTGAGACAGGAGGGACATAAGAGGCTTTACAGAACCTTAAAATGATATTCTAATTCACAAACATGTACAAAGGAGGCAGAAATGATTTGTCAATTATTTGATTAGTCAGTAACTTGAGCAATCTGTCAAGGGTAAGTGCCAAACATTTGCTGGTTCCTGCTTCTCAAATGTGGGGAATTGCTGCTATTCTTTATCACTGATATTAAACTGAATATTCTGGGGTTATTTTTTGACATTTCTTAAACAAATACGCAATTACTTGAAAAAACTATCAATAGACAAATCTATAATGAAAATAACAGTCAGTTGTAAACCCTAATGGAAAGGTATTACCTTTAAATAGTCTTTAGTTATTAAGTGATGATCAAATCCAAACCTATTTTGATTGCTCCCGTACCACTTTTACAAAATTCTGTGATAGTGTGTGTGTGCATGTCGGCCTGCATGTCTGTGTTATTCAGCTCATAAGGTATAAGCAATACTCTTCCTACACATCCACACCCTCACACAGTACTAAAAGGGGAAGTAATGATGACTCATATTTCATGACCATTTTGTTAAGTCAACACTGTGTGAAACTTTCAGTAAATGAGACACACACACACACACACACACACACACACACACACACACACACACAAAACACCTGAGACTCCAAATTGTGAGGACTTTTAAATAAAGCCTGTCTATCTTCCTGGTCATTCATCTTTCAGTCATAACTGTAAGTAACATAACACTGGGGCTTTAACACGAACAACTACACATGAATGAACACATTACCACTCCACACAGGTTTCAATCACAAACTCACACACATTTGTTTCCACCTAGTTCTAACCGGCAGCTGGTTGGATTACCAGGAATGTTGCGTGGACAAAGGACAATGTAGGGAGGGACTGGAGCCGTACACTGGAGACTGTGTGGAGGTATACTCAATGAAACCCAGTTAGATACACGCAAGAAACCCCATCAGGTGAGACAGTGTGTGCCTGTGTTTTCTGTTGTATGTCTGCATCTACTGAATGAAAAGAAAATGCCCTTTAAAAGTAGAAAGCCAAGGGTTTATTTTGGCTTCTCCTGACTTCATCAGGGGGAAATTTAAGGTAAAAATTTGGGTTTAGAGTTAAGATTTAGAGTAAAGGGTTAAAACCATGTAGTGGTGACAGTTGAGGCTAGTGATGACTAAAAGAGTGCTGTCAGCCAAGATCGTTAGTTTGTTTCCAAACGTTTGTGTGTGTGTGTGTGTGTGTGTGTGTACAGTAGGCCCGTTAAACAAGGAGAACTTGAAATACATCCCTTTAGTACAAGTGATTCAACGGTTCTATTATGCTGTTTGTGTGTGTGAATCAGTGGGTGAAGCTCGTCTTTGATTACAAAGAAAAATCCCTGAGAACATGACAACACAATTTAGTTCAATTACTTGTGAATTACAAAGCTGCACGCAAAGCACAACATTCAGTCAATGCAGTTCATGTGCAAGTGTGGGCGGCACTATTTACACCATGTGTGTTACATGGCATCTTGCACGATCACATAAAAAGTGGACAGCTCTGAATACAGGTGTGAATGCACCCCATGCGTCCTCAATGCGTCTTACGATCAGATTGTTCAGACCATATTCAGGGATGGTCTGGGACACATATGGCCACATTTTTCAGCAGTGAGTACGCAAAAGTGTTCTGGGCCACATTGAAGGAACACCAACTCAAGTGTGCAAAACTTCTTGCATGTTTTGGCTTGCAGAAATAGAACCCTTCTGTACTGTTTTGATTTTGCCCGCCAGGTTTTTGCAAACTTCTTCTTTCCATTTCCAGCAGACTAGGCATGGGAAGTGCATTGCTGCCTCTGTGTTTAAAAACAACAACCCAATTGGTCTTAGCAAACAGAAATTATGCACATGTTTATATGCATGTAGAGCAGGGAAGTGAGATCCAATCACAAATCATCACTCGAGGCTAGGGCTTTCCTAAATACCATTTTTGGGCTCTGGAGTTTCAGTAATCATGAAAAGCAAATATTTAAAGCTTTCGGGGCCAGGGACAGCTGAACATGACTTTTCTATTTATCTATTACCTTAGCTCAGCCCCTTCTTGCCTCATTCTCACTCTCTCTGTTTATCATGAGAATACTGCTGCAGGAGACAACTGGCGAGAGTCCCCTTGCATACACACAGTGACAGGGCTAACTGTTAGCATTGCACGACTAACATTATCCAACAGTTATTAACAGGTTTGACAACAGAATCAAGCTCAAGCTCATACAAACAGAGCAGATTTTAGACTGACCATTTGTCAGCAGGAGAGCAGTTCCGCAGACTCAGCGCTGCATCGAACTACAGCAACAGCTGAATGTCGGGCGGGGATCAGCTGTTGCTGCCTCCCCACCATCACAAACAGACTGTAATTCTGTGGGAAACACTGAATGCTCATAATAATAATATGTACAGAATTCAGTGATTACCCCATGACAAATCCCTGTGAAAAAGAAGCACAAAAATGGCATAGCGCCAACAAAGATTTGAAAAAGAAAAAAAGATAAAAAATCCAGACATTCGAATCCCTAAATTGAAAATCGAACACCTACCCAACGAACGAATATTCAAATGTCCAATATCCCCAGTTGGGATGCATGTGAAGATGCATTCTGTTGTCAGGTGTGAACAGACAGACTGGATATGTGATACTGGAATAAAACCTCTCCAGAAGTTAAACCAAAGAAGAGATATGTTGTACTTTCTCACCCCTGTGCACATCAGTTACCAATCCTTGAGAGAGACTTAACTAGAAAGTAAAAAGGAAACTAAATGCTTTTGTGGGCACATGTTCCAAAAATCCAAATGTAGGCCAAACAGCTTCACTGACATATTGAAGAGTAATTAAGGGAAGCTGTCACACCAAGTTGGCAGGTGTGTGGGGGTTTATTAATCCATTTGCTCTCTATGTGCCAACCACCTGTTCTCAACTCCTAAGTGTTTGACAACTACTTACAGTATGTTTGAACAAAACACGCTGCAGCTTCACATCAAAACAAGGAAGTCGGCATTCACCCACAGAAGTCAAACCAAAGTCATGTGAGTGTTTTGCTTTTAGCCCTACAACAGCATTGTTGTTCACCAGGGGCTGCATCTAATGATTGTTGTAATTCAAAAACAGTGACAAATGTCCCTCACTATCTCCCAGAGCATCAAGTAATATCATCAGATTTCTTGTTTGTCCAACCAGCAGTCTAAAAATCAATTTATATCATTAATTTAAAAGGATATAAAACCGAGAAAGCAGCAAAACGAGACATTTTAGAAGCTTAGAGTTTTGCCATATAATTGCCCTAAAAAAATGAATCAGTTATAATTTTTTGGCTGATTCATTTGTTTTATTGCGTTAGGTCCTCTGATTCAGCATTTAGGATGGTTCAATCATGTCTCCCTTGAATTACAATCATCACTAGTATCATTAGGGATTACAAGAAGAGAAGTTTGATTCATTTTCAAGGAAAGGCACAACACTGACTCATATGTAGCAAACACTTGTCAAGTCTCAGTCTCATTTATTGTTCAAGTGCCACGTCTCAAAGTGTGTTGAGTCTAGCGTGTTGATTGTCCTTTCTGTGTCATCGAACTCATGCCCAGTGAAAAAGAAAAGAAAGTCTTTCTTTAACAAAGTGCTTTGTCTTTCTCCTAAAGGACTGCTTGTCAGCCCTCTAGTTGAACAGAGCATGTCAGTGTGCTGCAAGTGGCAGACCCTCAGCAGGTGGTCAGGAGCCTGCTTCTCTTCAGCTGTTGCATGTCATTTTAGAGTTCACATTTCGTGTTTTGTGCTAGAAATAACTAATTTAAGCATTTTCTCAAAGGAAAACGGCAAGCACAAGAAGCTCAGAGGCAATATATGGCTTTAAAACTGCAGAGCATTAACTCTAAGAAAACACAAATGCATTTGTGTTGATAAAATTCTTTGCTTTGTCTAGAGATTATTCTTTCTTCTCTCTCAGTATCGATGTGTAACAAAGTATGACAGAAATCATTAAGGGCTGTGACTGTTCTAACTCCTGCAGATTAGCCTCCATTCATGCAGTACAGCTCAGTGCTGCATGTTAATCTAGTTATTCTAGTCCTGGTGTACTCACTGTGCACTGTCAAAGACATTTGGCTGAAGTCTGTCAATCTTGTTTAAGGAAACAAAATCAAATTACTGTAAACAGCACCAATGTTTAACTATATAACGATAAGGACAATTATTTTAGTGGAAAATAAAACTCCCCTGTCTCTAGACAATCAACAGAGAATTTCCTGCTTGGCTGAAGAAGAGTAAATCTCATTATGTAATGTCCAGTCACAGACCAGGAGCATTCGAAACGACTACAGAGTCTGACGTCATGTGTTGCTATTGAAATCCCCACAATAAAAATAAATCTCACCTTGTCTTTCTATTTTTGGAGGAACAAAAGGATCTGGGAAAGTACAAAAAAATACAGCAAGTAGGCCTACAAGTTGTACTGTCAACAGAGCATTGTGTACTTTTTTTTTTCTAGATGACCTAAATCTAACATGTTTTAAATGAAGACGCTGTCAACTGACTGTCAGTACTTTAATTTTTTACTTCTAAATTATTTGCATCATGACATCCTAGTAGTAAATTAAACTTATTTCAATAAAACACTAATTCCTAAGCCCTGTTATGGGTGAAATGTCTGCACAGACATTCAGTGTATTCGGTTCAAAACACAACGTGATTGTTATGGTGTAAACTTCCCCTTTTCCACTGAACTGCATCCTAAATAAACAGACTGGAATAACTTGAATTACACTTTAGAGCACAATTATTCCAGACATTTTCCAGACTGCTCACTATTAGTATTAAAGATGTTAAATACACAAGACAGAACCTGAGCCCTGAATCATATCAGACTAGACTGTCTTACATTTATGTGCCAAATATCATTCCCGTTAGACCTGTTAACAACAAACCTGTTGTTCTCACATTTACCTCCATCTTCTCTGATCTATCTGTATCCGGCCATGCTATATCTGTCCTGTTCCCTGCACACTTCTTTTGATCTCGTTCACTCTCTGTCATTTCCTATCCTTGCAGCCACCCGCTTTCCAATTAATCCCATTACCATCAGAGAGATGTTGAACCGCATCAGAGCCACCAGTGATTGAGGCAGGAACAGAAAATGTTAGGCAGGGATAGTGCAGAGCAGACAGTGATGGGAAGAGAGCGAACAGAAGAGACAGGACTGTGTAGCATGATGACACAGACACCGACAGCTGAGCAACAGAGACAGGGAAGCTGTGAGGCAGGGTCAACTGCATGCAACACACACATTCAAACACAAACTGGGGGACAATGGACTCTGCACTGGCCCCCCCTTTAACAGGCCAGCCCCCCCCCCCCTTAACATAAACTATCTGTGCTGCCTTCATGTTTCTGCCTTTCTTTCACCAAACCCTCTCATCTCTCTGTTGAATCCTTTCTCTGTTTTGTTCTCATTCTGTCAAGTGATCTTTCATCACCCCCATTTTCCAGCTGGTTGGGTGCAGTCTGGTTGCTTACCCCGTTTACTAGTGAGGGGAGTCCATGGTCAGCAGTCCCCGTCTTTCCACCAGCAAAAACCTCATCAACTGAAGTCATCCACTGTTCCCTGATCACCGGGGCTAAGTCCGTTGTCTTGGCTCACACACAAACACAAACACGGCACACACAGGTGTTCCCTTCAAAGGCAAGAGGAGGAGGAAGCGTCGGGATAGTCCAAAGGGTGAGTCCCTGTTAGTGGTATAGTCCAAAGAGAGGCAGAGGAGCGGAGCAGGATGTATCGTTCACTTTAAAACACTGCACCGGCTGCCTGGCTTCTCTTACACCGACAGACTGCCTCTCTCTCTCTCTCTGTAACACACACACACTCACACACACACACACACACACAAACACACACAGACACAAGCACAGACTCTGCACCTCACACACTCACACACTTTCCCTCTCTCGCTGACTGGTTCGCCGGCTGACTTGCATTCACACCGTGAGAGCTCAGATCAGGCAACAGTTGTTGAATTCATGGCCCCTCCTCCCCCCTCCCTCCCCCTTGCGGGTGGTTGCTTAGCAACTGGCTTCTGTGGGCGGGGCCTGTGAGAGTCCTCACATTGCTGCACACTCTGCTCTCGGCTGCCGCCTACTCAGGCTATATTTGCATATCAAGCCCTGCCTGCCTCTGTGTCTGTCTGCTGGGGAAGAGGCCAGTGCCTGTGTGGGCTGTGGAGGGGGGAGGGAGGTGATTGTTGTCACTTAAACTGAAACAGTTTGTCTTCAGTGATGCAGCAGATTCCTCAAGATGGGTCAAAAAGAAAAGACGTACTGGTTAGTCACAATGAAGATGGAGAAAAGGGGCGTGGAAGTATTAGAGAAAGGGAGGGAGGTGATGGCAAAGCAGCAGCTAGAGGCACTTGTTTGTCCATTTCTCACAGCCAAAACTGTCTATGAGTTCAAAAACTACCTGTATCTGCAATTTGTCCATTAATCAATTAGAGGATGAATCGGAAACTATTTCAATGGATCATATGTTAAAATAAAATTTAAAGCAATAATGCCAAAAATACTCTGGTTCCAGGTTCTCCAGTGTACATATTTGTTGGTTGGGTTATCAAACGGAATATCTTTGGGTTTGGGACTGCTGGTCAGACAAAACAAGAACTGAATTTATTATACTAGAATTTGGGGGACAGAGTAATCTTGCCTTTAAGCCAGCAGCAGAGGTAGTAACAGTGCAGAGTCAACTTCTGTGTAAAAGGGACAGCTGTCAGGACAGGACTATGGACGGGACAAGTATAAAGTTTTCACCCAGCACCAGGACTTTTAAAAAGCAGCTCGCAGCAGTTAGCAGCTAACTCAAGGCAGAAGAAAATGGCATCCAAAAATGTCCACAAATTGGGGAGACAATGAGGTCCAGGAGCTCCTTAAACTCTAAGCAGAGGGGGTGATCAGGAGATCATACAGTAACAGGGACAGTAAATAGCTGTTGTTGGTATGTTGTTGCTATTGTTTTGATAGAAAGCACTGTCAACATGTTATTTATTACACTAGATGTAGACACTGTTGTGTTAGATGTCACACCCATCACACCTCTTTTGCTTGCAGGAAGCTGGCCTGCTATCTAAAAATCCCACACTAGGGCGGCATGATGCTGCTGTTGTTTGGATCTGTGCAAACATGCAAAGGCGGCAGCCTTGTAGCAGCACTTCAGTATGATCTCTGTGTAAAAAGGGCTATAGGTATTGATGGGTAAAATTTCTGGTTAATCCAATCTAAGAGACCTACATGTTTGTGTTTTATTTGTTGGAACATATCATTTTAAGTGGAGAAAATCTTCATATCTTTCGTGAAATCCTTTCAAAATATAATAATATAATATGTTGTACTGATGTGACAGAGATATGTGCCAAAAATCCAAGTCTTCGTTTAAAAAAGGTAATTACTATTACTTAGTCATCAGTGAAGCTAACAAATAAACAACATTGATACTTTTTTAAATTGACATGCTGATGAATGGAAACTCTAAATTCCCTTTGCACCAACCCCCGTTTAAAGCAAAACTATTTTGCTATGGTATTTTTTTTTTTAAAGTAACAATTTTCAGCTTTGCTATTTCTACTACATTTCTAAATAATTTCACTGAACCCTCAAAGAGACACCAGAGATTTTAAATAAAAGTAAGGAAATACTCTCCGTAATGTTTACCTTTTTTGTTGTTGTTCTTATCTCAGCTCTGCAGGGCATTTCAATCATTCTTTCAGCTGCCACTCTTTACTTTACCCCTCACTGTATTTTCAAAATTGCTCCTATTCTAGTTAAACAGTGACCAGACTCTATCAGAGTAACAAAAAACAACTTGGGAGTCACAACTGAAGAGACCAAACTTCTAATTAGAGCTCCAAAAATGTGATTATCATGTGTGTTACTATTGTTTGATGGTGTCTGCCCCTAGTGGAGCTATTTTGCATTCAAAATTCATCTTGCCTTAAAGACTGTCTACATCTTGTTAGCCAAGTGAAAAGGTGAATGTGGCTAGAGTTTACTATAGACAGGCTCTAACACTACATGATCATAATTTCAAGTAACTTTACACCCCTAATGGGACACAACTGAAATGAGGTCCATATGGACATCACCATGATACAACAGCAGTCAGAGTGCTGGTAGATAGAACCATTTTTTAACAACCAGTGTATCTGCGTCGGTGTGAAGCCATACATTTTTCATAAAGACAATGGGATGACCTGGTTTCATCTGGGGTGCACAAAGCAATACAGGCGGAGGATATGGTCTCATTTCTATAAAGATTTCCAGTAGCAATCTACATCTCACATGCAATACTTGTGCTTCTTATGTGTATGTATATGCAGTAAATACAAGTAGAGGGGTTGCTAACTACATTAGGTATGGGAAAGTGTAAGATAGGTGAGCTTTTTGGGTGGGGATGCCATGTGCCATCTTATCGGACTGAATCTCTTTGTTTGTTCACTTTGTTCTGTTTGTTTATATACATATGATAAAGAACTGATCACAAACAAGATTATATTTCACTGTGAATCATTTCTAAGATATATTTGCTATATTGCTGCATTACTGCTTGACTAATCAAGCTACTATTATTATCCGCTCTCTCATATTGTCATCTGAGGACATCCCTGCCTCCCATATTTCTGTTGTCCTACTTAGTTGAAGGACCTGCTCCCCATGCTGTGGAAACATAAATCACACACTCTACTGCCAACAAAACAAACCCCCCTCCGCTCTCTGTGCTATTTGAAATAAAAAGAGAAGGATGATAGTTTGTGTATTTTTCTCTTCTTTTTCATCCGTATGCTATTTTTGTGCAGTTCTTGTATTATTATTTCCCCTCATTGCTGTTTATATATAGATTCATATCTTCATCTTTAAATTTTATCATTGTAATGATTATAAAATCTCATATTTTCGGGTATATGAATGTCTGTTTTAAGACTTTTGTTGGTATGGTGTTAGCTCAGGTTTCACCACTTCATGTCTTGTTCCAGTAACTAGACTCCGTCAGTAGCCCCTGGCAGGACCTGATGGAAGCTGGGCCAAAACTTAATCCTTCTAAAATTACGAGGAAATGTCAGTGAACTTCTTACCTTCTTGCTATTTGTCCCTCTCTTCCGCCTGTTGACATATTTCAGTATTAATTTTATGACTAATTCTCTTAAAGGTGGCTAATCTCCATGTCTCATACAGTATGTGTCAGAGAGCCATAGATGCTTGAGTCCTGTTGCTACATGTGAGTACTCTTACACTGATGAAGTAATGAGAAGAGGAGGGAAAGGTGGTGAGAAAGATGAAGAGGAGGAAAGAGATATGATCCAATTGGAGGGAGCCAAATGAAACCTTAAATTACATGGAAAGGAATTCGCCCTTCCTACGGTTTCCTTTCTCTCTCTCTCTCTCTCCCTCCAGTTCTTTCTTCTTCACTTTTAAAAGATGTTGGCAGTGGCTCAGCCAATGGCCTGTGGCTATTTGTTTATGTGCAATTTGTTAGAGGGTTGGCCCCTTTCCCCCTTTTCAAAGAAGCCATTTACAATTCTATTCATGTCTACCTGCCTCATTCAGACAGCAACACACACAGTTATGGACCAAGGGCCTGGTTTTCACTACATGCTTTCACAAAGTGTGAACACAGTTATGTTAATGCTATTCAGAGAGGAGAAGACATTATTGCGTTACTTTCTATAATGGTGTATAAAGGAGTGAAGAGAGGCGTAGTGTTAAAGTGATGAGGGTAGGTGTCAGAGAGAGAGATGGTGGTTGAGAAATCTGTACTATACTCCTCATAGATGAATGGACACAGGGCTAAAGCAAACACACGGACACCCTTAAGAGCATTCACACACACAGTAGTAATAAAAAAAAAAACTAACAAATGTGCGTGTAGCAGAGTTCAGCTGAAACAGCTCTGTGGGGATTCTCAACCAGCTGCTGAGGTTCGCAATGCAGCAAGACGAATGACAGAGAGAAAGAGGGTGGGGGCAGAGACTGATACAGGGAGAGGAGAGCTGAGGAAGCTTACAAGAAATAAACGAGGCAGGGACTCTACCAACCCACTGCTTATTTAGGCCGAGTGCTGTGGATGCCAAAAACTCTGCTGCTACTTCTTGTGGACAAAAAAAGTCCAAATGGATGCCCAGATTCACGTGCGGTACAAACATGCATTTATGCATTGCCGTGATGCATAAATGTCGTGACATGTGACAGGTAAATTTCATTTCAGACCATTTGGCCAGCTGTTCTGCCATGTGTCCTTTGTTTCGCTGACCTCGGGTGTTCAGTATTGTTACAGTTGATTCTCCAGCCTACTGAATTCCTTTACAGCTCCTGCCCCCTGACCAATCAGACTACTGGACAGTGCCACAGTCACAGATTTTATCTTTTAAATGACTTATAATTTCTGGCATAATTGATAACCAAACACAATTTAAATTTTATATGCAATAATTATCTATGATTATACAGGGTTGGAGGTTAGAAACTAACATCTGTTACTGAGCCTAAGATCTGACATAATGTAAGCACTTACTTCGCAACTTTGCGAAATTCACTATCATGATAATGTAGGTGTGAGAGGCGGGGGTCAGATAGAGTGTGAGTGAGCAAGTCAGTGAGCGAGAAAGCGAGAGAGAGCGATTGAAAAGTCTGAAATCTGCACTATTATTTCTGCTGCTATCTTGAGTTCAGTGGGCTTGACAGAAAAAGCGACACCATGAATAACTGAGTCTCAGTGCGTGTGATTGAAAAATGTAGACAATGAATTTTTTACAAGAGGGGAGGACACATGAACAGAGGGGGGAAATATAAAAGTCAAATGAAAAGAATGATGGCAGACAAATACATCTATGCAATATGAATTTTCAGTCTAGTTTCACTCCAACAGGAGGCAATGCACACAGACTGTACACAAACCCGGTACAGACAGAGATAAAAATATCAATTCACACAAAGGTACATATATAAAAGGATATAAATGAATGCTGTCAAAAAGTATGAACAGTGATTTAGTATCAGCTTCCAAAAGCATATTCTTGAACTTAATTCATGCAACAATATATACCATTGTACGTAGCAACCAAATCGCAAGAATAATCAGCTGCATTGTACATTTCTGCAAACCATGGATATGTAACATTTGTATGTTATTTTGTTGTGGTCATGTTGAAACTCTACGTTTCTTTATATTTCAACAATGCAGTGGTTAATGTGTGGTCGTATTTAGGCAAAAATTCTATGGTTATGGTTGGGGAAAAAAGATTGAATGCCTGATCTTGGTGGCACAGTCACCACTGGAAATGCAGCAACTGCTCACTAAAAACACTCATGTTTGGTGGACCAAGTGCCGCTGGACGTACCGCCGCAGCTTGCTAAAAAGCACCGGCTTTTGGTGGCACAGTCACTGCTGGAAACGTTACAATATCTTTCTAAAAACAACTGCTGCTTAGTTTATTGGTCTTAAACAGTGCCTTGCTGTGGTCCGCAGCTTAGCAGCTGTCAAGCTGGGGTGTCAAGCCATCCACTTAGCTAGGCTGTGTGTCGACAGTTTGACGCATGCAGAAGTCACAAGCAAGAACAGTACAGTACTGCATGGATTGCATGATTGCAACATTATCTCTAGATCTATTAAGAACAACGTATATTGTCTTTGAAATATGAACCACAGCCATTACAAGGTTCATCAGCTTTCAGAGAGATGTTGGTAATTAAAATGCAAGTATCCAATAACACAGAATATTCTGAAGGAATCCTGCAGGTCAGATAAAGGAGCCACTTCCCACAGCAGGACACATCTATCTCTTGGTTACTATATGGCTGTAATATGAGTGAAAGCAGGCTACTGGGTTAGTTTTGCCTACAGGGAAAACTCACACACAGCTGTGGAGGTATTGATTACATTTCACATGGTGAGAATGCATCTGTTTATGGAAGCACACAATGTACTCTGACACAGTTATGAATGACAGCATCCAGCATACAATACGCTTTAGACAGAGAAGACGGTATGCACTTTAGGATGGTATGCAAACACACAAACATGTACTGTGGGTACATGTATAAAGCAACGATGCAAATGACGGTTTCACAGAGCTCTCCACAGCAGGGGAGGGGAAGGGGAAAAGTTTGTTAAACAGATAACGTATTTTTCCTCTTCTTTCTTTTTATGCAAACTGTGTGTAGAGTTTTGAATTACAAATTCATATTGACACCAGCTGTTGGCTAAGAAACGACCTTAAGATAAGATCTTTGGCAGCATATCATAACTACAGTATATTTAGTGTTATTTCTAATTGAGTGTGCCAGTAAACCCGGAACTCCGTTAGCGCTTTTAGCACTTCCGGTTCTCTTGTCTAAAAGTCAATACGTTTTTTGAATGGGATTTTGGTAAAATGCCTCAAATAAGGTCTGTGGTTAACAAAAGCTTAAGCGAGTTTCAGGTTTTGTTCTACGACATAAAACACATCAGTAAATACCCTACTTGTGAATTTTGAAGCTTTTACATGTCGTAAAAAAGGCGGTTGCTAACAAGTTGCTCAATACGACTATAAACCCTGTCGGGGGCAGTGAACGTCATCACCCCTGAACAGGCGAGAGTGCTGGCAGTCCACCATTACAGCTTCTTATTTAGCTTAAACAGCCCGATTTCCCCATTATACAATGTTTTTAAAATAAAGCGGCCGAAATCAGTTGAAAGCTTAGTGGCGGTGACGTCAAGAGTCATGCGACCGTGGAGTAGTCATGTAGTCCGTTAAAGCCTAACGGAGAAGAGGAGGAACTTTAGCGTTAGCTCCCTGTGTTAGCACTAGCCAAGTTGGCTGCCACCGGCTACTGGAGTAACTTAACAGCTATGGAGCACTTCTACCAGCTCCTCTAGTCACTGAGCCTCGCCTCCATCTCAGCAAATATATTACATTTATTACAGGTACCATCATCATTGAAGTAGGCAGGGGAATAGCTTAACAAAGCAGAGACCAAGACATTGCTAACTGCTAGACGAGGCGAGTCGGGGGTGGGGGGTGGGGGGTGGAGAGCAGAGGTAGAGGGAGGAGTGGCACATGACACACTTTGTTTTGGTCTACAGGCATGCACAACAACAAACCTAGAGGTGAAACGATTTCGCTTGTTGGTCCTTTAACAAGAGTCAAAAATAGATTGTTGGAGAAAAGACACGTAACCAACACACAGAATCTTCTCTGTCAGTATGCTGAGCAGGCCTGGCTAACATCTGACTGACAACAGATGAAAGCCTGATGATCAATATACGCCCAGACCATCCATCTATCAAATCACTACCAGACCACTGGGACAGCAAGGGACAGAGGGATCAATGAGGTAGTGAGAAAGATAAAGACAAGTCTGATTAGAGAGAGAGACAGAGACAGAGACAGAGAGACAGAGAGAACCAGAAAAAGAACGACGCTGAAAATGAACTTTTTAAAGATTTGTGTTTGTAAGTTACGCTAACACTCAAAATTCTCTCACCATTATATCACAACCCTGGTGTATCTGCAGCTCAGAGCTGAAGAAGAAGTGCTACAGAGCTTCTGCAGGATGTTCAGGTTTTAATGGAGGTTTTTACTTCCTCTATTAAAAGGTTAGAGTGGGCACAAAGGGTTGGTGTGAGCTGAACCGAAACAATGCATCCAGACAATGGCTGCTAATTAGCCTGACAGACAGGAGGAAAAACGCTGAACCGTGAAAGAAGTTATTGACCAAGGTCATGGAATATAAATGCGAAGAGATGTACGAACCCAGAGGATGCACACAAATCACACACACTGTGGGCGAGGTAGCTGAATGTAACAAGTTGAAGCAATAGGCAGATTAACTGTGTTTTCAAAGTTTCAACTGTTCAAACAAGTTTTAGTCTTCTATTCTGAATGGACACATGAATTATCTTATCTTATCATGCATGAAGACTGCTGCTATTTTCACAGCTTCGTAGTACTTTACAGCTGTCGCAAAGTGCAAACAACAAACACTGCATTAAAGCACAAACATGAACTGTAGTAATTTAACAGAATACCTGACATGTAGCACTGTCACTACTACTAGGCTTATCTGCCTTTAGATCACAACACCAATGAGAACCATCAATTGTGTGTAATTTTTGTTTAAACCACTGTGTTTAAATTTGTAGTATTATTTCAGTTGCTCAAAGGAAGCTGTGCGTCAGTGTTGTGGTTCAGAGACACCTGGGTGCCAAAGCAGGAATTTGGCTGTGGTAAACATTCACACTAAGGTGACTCCTTTCTTTCAGTCGCAGGTCTTGTTTGCGTGGAAATAGGGAAAAAGGATTTGAGCCTGCTGAGAGGATATTGTGCATTTTTGTGTGTCACCCTCTTATGACACTGTGGAGGATACAATATTTGGTCAAACACCTGTTGAAACAGTTTGTGCAAGCACTAAACTTCCTTAATGGCTGCACTGTGACGCTGAGGCAGAGGGAACATTCATGTGTGAAATTGCCTTGTTAACTTGCTACATGTGCTGCTCAATCTATCTGCTCACAGCGGGAACAAGTTGTTGCTAGAATGTTAAGTCACTTTAGTGTTGATAGGGGTGTGACACGATGCACCTATTTGCAAAATAAAAACACAGTGACACTGGAACTAAACTAAAAACTGATATTTAACCGCCATTTTCTCTAAATTCAAAACAAAGCAGTCCGTTAAAAGTTTGTGGCCCTTGAGGTAACTTCCAGTCAGTTTGGTGAATCAACCACCAACCACTTAGTGTGATGCAATGCCATAACTCCCACTATGAGTGGGAGTGTGCGTGTTTATATCTGTGTTGTTTATGAAAGAGGGGAGAAAGAGAGAGAGAAAGGGAGCGAAGGAGGAGGCAGTGATCCAGAACTGAGCTCTTGTGACAGCTTTTCTATTCAGTCCACACATCACAGGAAAATCAGCGACCTAATTAAACAAACAGAAAGAGAGTGAGGGAGAAAAAAAAGAGAGAGACAGAGAGGAAAAGATGAGGGGAAGAAGGAGAAAGTGATGCTGGAGGAAAAAATGTTTGGACTGATCGTAAGCTTGTGAGAAAAACAAAGGAGAGAATGGGGAGCAAAGTTAACAAAAATTGCACAGAGAGGAAGGGAATCAGAGGAAATAAAGATCTAGTGGAGAAAATCAATGATTAAATCAGGCAAGGCCCAAATAAAACATGAGCAGCAGAATAGGAAAAAGTGGAGTAAGACAATGGAAAGAGGGGCGGTAACAGAGGTAGTGAAGAGGGGTGCAGTGTTTTACACACTGGCCTTGACTAACAAGAAATGCTGGCTCAGATTTGTAGGACAGAGAGAAAGAGAGGTTGGGGGCAACAGTGCTGTTGCAAGCAATTCAGTTTATCCACTTTGAAATGAGAGAGAAAGGGTCTGGACACTCATTATAGATAACAAGACAGGCAGACGGGCAGCAGAGATCTGTCCAGACCTCCAGCACTGGTCATGGGAGATAACAATGGAGAGACACGAAAGGCAAAAGACAATAAATTACGGAGGAGAGTGAGACTGACAGTAAGAAAGAGAGTAAAGTAACTAATTCAGTAAGACTCAGGGCACAAGGCTGGCACAGGGGTAATGTTTGAAAAAACTGACTCTGCTGGACACAATGCCAGACTGAACTACAAAATGTATCCTGTAGGTCACACTGATTCAGCTATCTGACACTTTAATGACATTCAGATTCAGTCTGACAAAGTAACAGTGCAGTCTGTGCAACTGTTGTTGACTGAAAGGGTCATTTTCTAGTGGAAATGCTTCTATATTGATGTTGGACATACTGCTAGCTTGTTAACTGCAGTACAATTTCTCATTTCAGCCTTGATGATGATAAATATGTGTGCTTTTTGAGAGTACATCCACTGATAAGTATTGACATGTGTGATTTGGTGATTTATGCTGGCAAGAAGTGTCTGCAGATCCGTGTTGACATTTGCAACAATGTAGAAGATCTTCATGCACAGCCACTTTACTGTGTTCTGCTGAGCACTTCCTTCTTCATTCTTTGCAGAAACCACACTTAACAGCTGTGCCAGATTGCATGTTGTCTCCTCTGCACTCTGCTCTGTCGTGCACAGAATGATGAAAGAGACACCCAAACAGAAAGAGAAGTTGTTTGGAAATTAATAGCTAAAAGTGATGGCAAAGCAAAGTGTTAAATGGGGTGTCATTAAAAAAGGAAGGGCCGGCGGAGATCAACTATGCACATACTGAGATGGACAGTGAGGACAGACCAGCTGCATAAGCACATACAGTACTTTATAGACTGTCTGCATCCCAACAAGTCCTCCAAATTAAATGGGGAAATATGTTGTTAGTCCATGCCCTTTAGAACAGCACATTTTCTGATCAGACACTCAGAGCTAAGGGTGTTAGCCTGGGGGGAACTGGAGGGTGGGTAGACTCACAAGTCAGTCTTTAGACACTTTGCTTAACTAAAGACTGATGACTTTCTCCCTGATTTTGTGTTTAGATGGGCGGATACAATTTCAGAGTTTAAAAAAACTCCCTACGTTGCAGAACCAATAGTAAATCCGCAGGGCGGTCCTTCGGTGGCTCGCTGAACTCTGTGCTCGTAAACATAGTCCGACTAGAAACACGTGCAGCGGTACAAAATGGCTCAAGTCGCTGTAAGTCCTTCATTTCCACAATCTTGTGGACTGAGCACATGTTTGATAAAACGGAGTTTAATCTCTTGGCATCAATTTTCAAGCTCTCTGTGTGTTTGTGTCCTTGCAGACAAGAAAAGGGGGAGCGCACATTTCCGGGAGGGTGTGTCCTTTTCAAAAATGCAAGAGGCATTGCTTTGTTGCCGGCCGTTTTCGCCGGTGTGTTAAACACATTTTAGAAAGGAGTGCCCCCAGACTATCAGAAGGCGGAGATCTCTGATTGTCTGGTGGCAAGACTAGAGGGTGGGTGCAACACTTCTGTGATGGTGCGGCTCTGATATAAGCAGGAATCACTGTATAAGCACAGTGCAGAGCAGCAGGGGGATACACACACAGGAACTCACATGCATTAAGATGCACATGCAGCTGGACCTTCGACCACAGAAAGGACAGGACACCATTACTCCACTATATCATTACATAACAAATGGAGGTTTGCTGTTATATTAATGCTTTGAATGTCGTATACAGGACCTTTAAGGTTTGATTAGATTTAGGTATAAACACAACTTGGTTAGGTTTAGAGAAGAATCATGGTAAGAGTTAAAATAAGTATTCAAGGTTAGGAAAACATTGTGGTAAAATTACTACATATACAGTACAGGCCAAAAGTTTGGACACACCTTCTCATTCAATGCGTGTTTTATATTCTAGTTTCTTCAAAATAGCCACCCTTTGCTCTGATTACTGCTTTGCACACTCTTGGCATTCTCTCCATGAGCTTCAAGAGGTAGTCACCTGAAATGGTTTCCACTTCACAGGTGTGCCTTATCAGGGTTAATTAGTGGAATTTCTTGCTTTATCAATGGGGTTGGGACCATCAGTTGTGTTGTGCAGAAGTCAGGTTAATACACAGCCGACAGCCCTATTGGACAACTGTTAAAATTCATATTATGGCAAGAACCAATCAGCTAACTAAAGAAAAACGAGTGGCCATCATTACTTTAAGAAATGAAGGTCAGTCAGTCCGGAAAATTGCAAAAACTTTAAATGTGTCCCCAAGTGGAGTCGCAAAAACCATCAAGCGCTACAACGAAACTGTCACACATGAGGACCGACCCAGGAAAGGAAGACCAAGAGTCACCTCTGCTTCTGAGGATAAGTTCATCCGAGTCACCAGCCTCAGAAATCGCAAGTTAACAGCAGCTCAGATCAGAGACCAGATGAATGCCACACAGAGTTCTAGCAGCAGACCCATCTCTAGAACAACTGTTAAGAGGAGACTGCGCCAATCAGGCCTTCATGGTCAAATAGCTGCTAGGAAACCACTGCTAAGGAGAGGCAACAAGCAGAAGAGATTTGTTTGGGCCAAGAAACACAAGGAATGGACATTAGACCAGTGGAAATCTGTGCTTTGGTCTGATGAGTCCAAATTTGAGATCTTTGGTTCCAACCGCCGTGTCTTTGTGAGACGCAGAAAAGGTGAACGGATGGATTCCACATGCCTGGTTCCCACTGTGAAGCATGGAGGAGGAGGTGTGATGGTGTGGGGGTGTTTTGCTGGTGACACTGTTGTGGATTTATTCAAAATTGAAGGCACACTGAACCAGCATGGCTGCCACAGCATCCTGCAGCGACATGCCATCCCATCCGGTTTGCGTTTAGTTGGACGATCATTTATTTTTCAACAGGACAATGACCCCAAACACACCTCCAGGCTGTGTAAGGGCTATTTGACCAAGAAGGAGAGTGATGGAGTGCTGCGGCAGATGACCTGGCCTCCACAGTCACCGGACCTGAACCCAATCCAGATGGTTTGGGGTGAGCTGGACCGCAGAGTGAAGGCAAAGGGGCCAACAAGTGCTAAACACCTCTGGGAACTCCTTCAAGACTGTTGGAAAACCATTTCAGGTGACTACCTCTTGAAGCTCATGGAGAGAATGCCAAGAGTGTGCAAAGCAGTAATCAGAGCAAAGGGTGGCTATTTTGAAGAAACTAGAATATAAAACATGTTTTCAGTTATTTCACCTTTTTTTGTTAAGTACATAACTCCACATGTGTTCATTCATAGTTTTGATGCCTTTAGTGAGAATCTACAATGTAAATAGTCATGAAAACCATTGCATAATTCATTGTGGTGAAGGTACAATTATGCTCTACTTTCCTCTGAGACAGTACAATACAACTTCATTCTCTCCATCTGGTGATTCATGATAGAGTGCTGAGAAACTTCCTGGAACTCAGTCTGAAATTGCACACTTGCATTACAGAATTAATTTGCTTCTCTGCAGCTAAGCACAGAGAAATAAATGCATGCAGCACGTGTGTGTGTGTGTGTGTGTGTGTGTGTGTGTGTGTGTGTGTGTGTATGTGTGTGTGAGAGAGAGAGAGAGTGTGTAAAAGCTCATGCTTCATGATCTCCACCCAGATGCTCCTGGCAGGAGGTGACCTCTGTCCACTGACAGACGGTCTGGACCTGTGGCAACACACACACTCACAGGGATAGAGAGGCTCAAAGCCTGCTCAAAGTCAGAATAAAGTCGCATAAACTTACAGAGTAACTAGTTAAAGAGGAACGGCAGAAATAACCACGAAACCACTTTCTTCCGCTTCCACTCCGACTCCAGCCTCGCTAGTCTCATTCATTGCAGCTCTTTTCCAAATGCTAATTCACCTCACGACACTGCCTTGAGCTTGTAATGTAACGTAATGTAATATTCTCATATCAGCAATATGACTGTTGCTATAAAAAGATTTTTAACACCTTTAGTGGAGTTTGTAAGTTGTTAAATATTGCAACTCTGTTTTGCATAACACAAGAGAAACAGCCCTGGGACACACACACACACACATCAACATGGTGGGATTGGCTGAGGTTATCAAACCCCAATGAGAAGCATAATTTATCAGAAAGTTGAGTTGCGTTTTACTTGTGTCTGAGTGTACTGATGCTCTGCAGTCTGGCTTTCCAAGATGCTGACAGTGAAGAGGGAGAAAGAGACAAATGGAAGGTGGCGTGGTCCACAACACAAAGTATGAGACTATTGATGCAAAAAATAATGTAAGAAGGTTGAGAGGGAATATGTAGAAGTTTATGTACAGCACATACATGCATAAACATTACACTGGGGAATCGGACAGCACAACAGAAGCAAGAGCCAGTATATATGATATAGCCATTGCTAGTCTGCGAGATTGTGGGAGAAAGGCGATTCGTATGTGTGATGGAGAGAGAGAAAGAAGGAGGAAGAGAAACAGGGAGGGTCTCAGGGTGAACGAGTGATGTTTCTGTTCATTAGCAGTCCTCCCTTATAGCCGCACAGTAACAGGATAATCATGTCTGCTTGGTGGCGGTGTGTCCTTGACTGTCATTGGTGGGACACTGCTGGGCCTTGTCTCTATTCCAGACTGTGTGTATGTGTGTGTGTGTGTGTGTGTGTGTGTGTCTGTATGTGTATGGAAGTCTTTCAAAACTTTAATTAGACAACTAAGCCACACACACTGGTGCCAAAAACTGGAAGGCTGCAATGCTTGTGCTCTTCCAAATCAACATGTAATTCCCTTCTCTCCCAATCAGCCTATTGTGTGCGCATTTCCTATCCTCCGAGAATATGATGTATAACTGAGTCTGAATAAATGAGTGCCATATTCTGCATTAAACATTTTTTTCTGGTTATTAATTGGTAACTGACAGTGTGAAGCCGCATGAAGCAAATGGGAGGAATAATTAACAATGGTTGCAGCTACATGCACCGTGTCCCATTTTCACTAGGATGCCTTGCTGTGTTTTCCTTATTGATACGATCCATTGATCGCTCTCTGCTTGAACGGAGTTAGAATTCTTCTTGCAACTCCACAGTATTGGCCTGACTGGCTGCTTTTCTCAAGGGCATTTTGCAGACTTCCGCAGCATTGTGATCGATGGGTGAGAAATTGAGCATATTTTCCACACAGCTGCATTACACTTACTGTTTTTTCATGTGATCACGTTTTTCCCCCTAAATTCTGTCAATGCAGATGGACTCTGTTTCAGTGGTCAATTCAGCACAGAGAGGCACCTATTTCACATAGTTCTAAAGGGACAGTTCACCCCAAATCAAAAGTACATATTTTTCCTCTTACCTGTAGTGCTATTTATCAATCTATCTATTAATCTGAGTGTTGGAGATATCGGCTGTGGATGTCTATTATCTCTTCAATATAATGAAACTAGATGGCACTCAACTTGTGGTGCTCAAAGCATCAAAATGCATTTTAAAAGCTCAACAGCAACGTCTCTTCCAAAAATCATGACTGGGTTGCTCAAGATAATCCACAGACCTTGTTGTGAGCAGTTTCATGTAGGAACTATTTTCCTGCTACCGATCTACACCTGTTAACCATTTCGCTGTGCAGTAGGAAGCGTGCATTTATTCATGGACCAGATTCTCATGACAGTGTGAGATGGAACCATTAATGACATCCTCCTCGGCTGAGCTGCAACATTAACTAGCTCAGTGGTGCTATGTGAGCTAGCAGTAGATGCATACTTCCTTCTGCGTAGTGATTCAGTTGGTGAGTGTAGTTTGGTGGAAAAAAATAGTTCCTACTGTACATGGAGCAGCTCACAACAAGGTCTGTGGATTATCTTGAGTAACTGGGTCATGATTTCTGGAAAGAGACATTGCTGTTGAATTTTTCAAATGTATTGTTTTGGCACTTTGATCATCACAAGCTAAGTGCCTGTGTATTTTCTTATTTTGGGTTAAACGGTTCTTTAAAATAATACACAGACCATTCAAATTTCAGATAGAATGCGATAACAGCAAGTTTAGCAATTTAAATAACTGTAAAAAATAATGTTAAATCAACAATGATGAAACTAACAAGTCCGAAGAAGCCCAAATATAAAAAAGATCTTGATGAATAACTTGAATAACATTTAAAAAGCAATATTTAAATGCACTGTAGACTTTTAAAATCTTTGGTTAAGATCATTTAAAGCTTTTTTTCAGGATCTGTGTAATCCATGTTTCCTTTAAAGAAAGGCAGCCCCAGTGCAGACCCCACACACTAGTTTCTGGCTCATCCAGACCATATCATTCGTTCCTGTTACCATCTGAAACAGAGAACTGATTTAGAAGTGAGGCCTGACAAGTGTCACCTGCACTAATGGGCCCTGTCACTCACAATCGCAGGCCAAATGGCTCGCCCATTAACAAATTAGATAAAGGTGCTGCTTATTTTATCTGTCTCTGTTCTTCATCTCTTCTTTCTTTGTCCACCTCTTATCTTTTCTTTATATTCTCTTGCCTGTTTTCCTTTCATCTCTCCTCAGACTCTTTGTCTGCATTCCTTCCGCAGCTCTTATCTCTTTCCAAACTCTCGTTCCTTCACATCCATCAATCTATTAATGCTTTCCTTGTGTCATTCTTTATACTGTCATCACTACCCCATCATTTTCTCTTCACTTGCTCAGACAGAGGTAAACAAAGCTGACATAGTCTGTATTCTCATGCACGCTGGCTTCCCATAACCTTCTTTAGATGTACTCAAAGTCAATATACTATCAAAATAACAAACAAACGCAATGAATACCAATTGATTTTTGCTTGAGGCTCTATGTTCTACAGCTAGTTAACCCACATGCTCTACTTCTCCCATAGACCGAGGCAGAAATGCTATAGTCCTGTAGTCATTTCACTGTCATATGTGTACATTATATGTATAGCAACTGTGTAGCAAGATACCTGCAATATTTTATGTACCAGTATGTTATATATGTCATACTGGTCTCAATGTGTCTTGCTCTATGCCACTATACTTAGACTACAGTCTCCCATTGTATACTTTGCTGTACTGAACCTTGTTGGGATGCAAAAAAAAGGAGGGGTAGGGTTATGCACAAAAAAAAACATAGTTTGCAGACGTGTTTGTGTCACAAATCGTTGTGGTTATTTGTTAGTTGAGTAACAAATAAAAAAAAATGAGAGCCAGAGAGAGAAGTTCAAACCTAGCATACCTTCTCACCTGTCTGTCTGGCCAACAATGGTGAGAAGTGGCTGTGAATGTCAGATTATCAGTTTCAGAGAGTTATAGAAATGTATAATGTATATAGAAACAGCCCCTGCTAATCAGAGGTTCCCAAAGGTATTTGCCCCTCTGTGAAGAAGTTCCAACAGCCTGTTTTCGATCCCCACACATCAAATACAGATGCTTGGCCTGTGGCGTCAGATACTGATGCACCAAGGCACCCCTTAGCGTCTGTAAGAGATGCGTGGGGCCACTTCATTATTTGATACAACCAAAAGTCAACGTTGAGTTATTTCAAGAATGTAGCATACAGTACCTTACATTAGTAAGTAAAGTTACAAATGCTTTTGTTGCCCTAACCTTAGGAAGTAAACCTAAAAATGAAGTAAACCTATGTCAGAAGCACAGACTATTAAAAAAAAATGGATATAGCTACCACAACATCGCACACTGGTTTGTGGAGTGCCGTTTTGAAGCCTGGAGTTTGGCATTTTGGCTGTCCCCATCTTGTTTTTTGTTTTTTTTAAAGACAGAAGTGACCATATTTGGACAAGGGGGTAGAACTGCTGAGTAGCAAGATGTGCTCCTGACTCACAAACTGAAGCAACCTTGGCAGACATTCTGTCACTCAAGCACTCCAGCCCTTCAATATATACAGTTATCATGAATGTTGAAATTAGCTATAGAGACATAATCCTTTTTTGTATAAGACTGTAAACATGTTTATTTCTGCTGTTAAGTTGGGCATTTTATTATGGGTGTCTGTGGGGATTAACTCCTCTGGAACCGTTGTCAAGGGGCCATTCAAGGACCTGCAGGTTTTGACACTTCTTTGTAAGCCTCATTTTTCACCCCCAGATGTGGCAGATTGGTTAGAAGTGTAGTTTGTAACTCGACTGTATGCATTTCCTGTGGAGACAGAAGTTAGTTCTGAAAAGACCCTATGCATTTAATAAGTGGATATTGACACGCCGTCCCTGAGCATCCAAAAGCGACCCTAGAGGGGTACCTAGAGCATCGTAGCTTCATGGCTAAGCCACTAACAAAACATCAGTAAGACAAGTTAGAAGTGAGAATGTGTTGGTTCTGACAGAGCATCCTGTCCCCTTCAGACTAGTGGAGGTGTAAGAAAAAAACTCCACTTTTAAATACTGAACAACGCACTACTGTACTGAGACCGTGTCATGCATGTGTCTTCTTAAGGATTTGTATGATTAACAAAGACTTACAGATCGCACTAAGAACATGTGGCTGACTAGTCTGTACAAAAAGATTAACTTCAGGGTTCCAAATGGGATTTATTACAGATTAACTACAGATTACAACTATATATGAATAATACTACAATAGTGTTTATAATTAAAGTGGATTTCTCACTAATAGCCACATCTGGTTTACCTGTGTCACTGAGGCCATCAGCTACGCAGGTTCAACTACCCACTGGCACCACATATCATGACCATGATCCAACTAATGCATAGATAAATGATAATACCTACAGTTTTTATTACAATACTCAAAAGTATGTGTACAGTTTGACACCAAATCACAGTTTTGGCAGTAAAACAGCAAAAGACCGATCCACAGTGAAACCAACAAAAACTGCATTTACAATCTTGGATACATGGTAATAGATTTACAGCTGATACGATGAGTTTTGTACCTGAAAGCAACGTTTTTTTAATGATGTAATATCAGCTTGTCTTATGAGTTGCTATCAAAAAGGAGAGATTGAATCATCACAATATGTGAAATTAGGCTGTGACGTTCATTTATAACCCCAAATATTTGTAATTCTGAGAGTATAAACATTTCCGCAAATCCTCAAATATTTTGAAGCTGTAATTGCACATTGCATTACTGATGTGTAATTGTTACTGTAGGAAAGTCCACAAAAATACACCAACGTCAGCTCTCAATTCTTCTGTATGGCATATGACAGCTGTCTCAAATTAAATTTCAAAAAGACGTTAACCGCAGCAGCTGAGAAAAGGTCTGGGTCATTAGCAGACATCACAGAAAAAACACACACTGCCAGCATTGTCCTCTGATCACAAGAAAAATGGCAAATCTAAAAGACAGCTTGTCATAATGTGCCATCACATCACATCATACCAGATGGTTCACAATGTGGCATCGCGTATCGGAGGGTTTCCATGGCTGTCAGCAGGCTATCAGTCAGCACTGTTGGCTTTTTAATGTGGCCAGAAAGTTTACCGTGTTGGTTTGGGATTGTCCAAACATCACAAACTTGCAGGGATTCACACATCCTGCTCCACATGTGTGCCAAAAAACACAAAACATATGGAAATCAAAGATACACAGAAGAGAAATTATCTGTCAACCTCTAACAATTGGGTCGCCCAATCTGCAACAAAGACATGACAGAAGTAGATTTCATATCGTGCTGTTATCCTGATCAGGGTCACCGTGGAAACAAGAGTGAGCAGTGCAGCTTAAACACCTCAGCAACATTCTCCAGTTACTCATGGGGGCTCCCAACAGGAGATAGTCGATCCAGCATGTTCTACACCTGCCACAGTTCAGCCTGGAAACCCTGGAAACTAAAACCTACATGCCCTCTAATTATCTAATAAGTATTACTACTAAAGGGACAGATCTGTCTCTGCCTTCAGTCATGTTTTTTACCACAAATTCAGCCAAAGACATGATCCAATTAAAGTAAGTAAACTAAGTCCTTCGTACTTGACATTATAATATGTGGTTTTATTGCTGCCTGCCAAGAGGACACAAATTATAGCATTTTCAGATCTGGTGCCCCGACAACCAGACAACATAATTCATCAGTGCCTTCCAAAACACATCTACGATTACTACTAAAATTATTCATGTTCTTTATGATCTTCCACTGCCATGGTTAAGGATTAGTCAGGCTTAGGTGCCAAAACTTTTTGGTCAAGGTTACAGAAAAAGTGTGGTCATGGTTAAAAGAAACCAACTCTGATTGTTGGTAGGAAACAGGTCGTGGCCTCTCATGTCAAACTCACACACTTTGTATGCCTAACCACCAACCATGACCTCCCTCAGTGGTTTTCAGGTGCCAAAATAACACCGTACTTTTGCTTCTGAGAAACAACAATCTGCAAGGGTACAAGACGTCCTTGTTCGGTAAACATTAGTAATAGAAGCCATCTGAACAAATGACTGATGCTGTTGTTCTTCTGGTGAGGACGGTCTTTAGGAAAGGCACAGTTAAAGTAGGAAACACAAACAGTTCTGTTGTGGCATCCAGTGATACCGCAGACAGAGTAACAACATTTAGTCCTGGGTGGATGCAGTGGTTAGCTATTCATTGTGGTTTATGGCATACTGTTGACCATTCAGCATGAAATGACACTGTGATACGAACCATGAGCCATTTGCATCATTGCATTGCTGAGTGAGAGGAGCAAGACTATTGTGCCTAATGCATACTGCATGAACAATAACATGAATACATTATCCATAAACTGATGTTGACCTTTAGACAAACTTCCGCTAACTCAGAGAGTTAAACTGTAAAAAGAGCCACACAGCTCTGAGGAAGGTTTGTTGACAGTTATGAGGAAGTATTCATGTTGTAGACAGCGATGGGGATGTTACCTCTGCCTCTTAGGTGGTAAATGGTTAACCTGTAAACCTGCCCTTTGTATTCTCTTTGTTTCTTTTTGGTTGCCTTTTTAAAATCCCTTTTATGTTTTTCGCTGTTCGTTGTTTCAACTTTCACTGATATTGCTCTCTGCTGTCTCAATTTCCCCTCTCACCCTCACTTCCCTCCCATCACAGAGCTTTAATCAGACCATGAAATGACTGCAGAGACTGGCGGAGCAATCTCCTCCTCACTGATCATCTGAAGTGCTAATGTGGAAGGAGGGAGAAGAGGAGGATGGAAGTGGGAAGAGATGGAGAAATCAAAGGAAGGGAGAGGAAGATGTAGACAAGCAAGGGGAGAAGAGAGAGGGAATAAGGCAATGAATAAAAAAGATTTCTAGAAAAAGATGAAAGGAGAACAAAGCTCAAGTTAAGGGAGGCAGCAAAGTGCTGGAGAGTGATGGATAATGAATAAAGGCAGGAGATGTGCTACAAACAAGAGTACATATTAAACTGAGGATGAGAGGTAAAACTACAGCAGACCATTAAAACAAAGAGACAAGAGTGACAAGATGACAGCATTTTGTGGTGCACACCTCTGACCTGCAAACCAAACTTCTGCATCCGTGAAACACACACGAACAAAATCATCTCCATGATATCCCAGGGAGGACATGCATTCAAGACAGCACAGAGATCAAAGGAAACAAGCAGGAGATGTAGAAAACACACACACAGAGAAAGCGCAGACAAGCTTCGACAGGAAAGCAGATTAGAGACAGAGAGCTCAGATGGTTCCTCTGACCTCTTCGAAACCCCAAGGAGAAGAAATTAACATCTCTCCATGTGAGGACAAATGAGGGGTAAATTATTGATTATTTTTCTGCAGCGGCTCAGCAAATCTGGGCCACCACACAGTTTTCCACATCTTTTCAGGATCTGTTTTTTGAGGATCCCTGCTGGTTAAGGACTGGTGTAGAGTACTTAGGGTTTGCACTTAGGCTTATAATTGCCTCTCACCAAAGGTTTGTGAATGTTATGCTAAAATGTTGAAGATATTGTCCGAAAATAGTGGATTTTGTTATGCATTGATCAATATTTGAAAAGCAGACATTAGTATAATCTGAAATGTGCATATTTATATAATTTCTTTGTGGGAGTTTGCTTGTCAGCTGTCTCCAAAGAGATTAATGCAGTTTAATTGACCTGATTATGTAAATGCAATTAATATCAGCAGGTCACTATTGATTAGATGTGTAATTACTTTTTATTCATTTGCAAACACAGCTTTTTCTATGTGTTCTGGCATTTTGTCCACACACAAACTGTGTTTTAGGTCACGGAAAATTAACCATTAACTAAAATTGCGTCCAAGGTGAAGACTTTCAGAAACTCCATTTTTAGTGTTGCCTTGTAGACGGAAAACAAAGTTTGCCTTGTAATGGCGGAGTGTTTGCTGTTACCCCCTTTGTCAGGCATCACAAATGAGCTGGCTTTTCGTACAATGGCAGACATGACTAAAATAGTGCTGGCTCTAACATTGCTAACAGGACTTTTTACTTGGTAACACAAATGTACAGCTACTGTTACACTATATTAAGGAAAAGAGGCGTCAGAATGTGCTAAGGAGGTCACTGCTCCAGGTAGCCTACCAGTAACAGTTTTTCTCTAGGCTTCTGATTCGCCAGCATTTTCTCCATGTAGCTTTAGGGTTACTGTGCTTCAATATTGTTTTTGCATTTTCATTTGGAAGGAGATTTTTTTCATAACAGTGTGTGTGGAAGGGATTTTTTTTGGAGGAAGAATGAAAGGGAAAAATCCTGTTTCCAAAACCATCCATGTCTGTGCGGAGCAGGCCTTAGTGGTAACAAATCACTGACAAGTGTTTGTTTCCAGACAACATCATTTCCAACAACATCACATTAAGCAGGTTTGATTACTTAAAGCTGTGCTGATCAATAATTTTTAAATTAACTGAGTCAAATGACTGCATGTAATGTGAGAGGATTTGTAGTGACAAACCCACAGACAATTATCATCCAATTGCGCAGTTCGATCATCTCAATGGAGCATTTTATGGTCTTTAGCTCACTTTTGTTTTTACAGCCTGCAACCTAATTACGGTTTTGATTCACTGCTGGCAGCTGTTTACAGCAAAAAAGCTCAGATAAACCCACTGTTCACTACCTGCCCTGCACCAAACAGCAGACAAAGTTAGAGATGTGTTCTTGAGTTTCCCATCTCAAGCATGTCTGACAAAACAAATAAGCTCCTATGCCTCATGTACAGATACAGTGTCAGCAACTAGTTTAAGCTTAAGAGCGAGATATTTCCCTCAGGAGCTGCTGTAGAGCAGAAACAGAGCTAAAGAGATTGAAAATTGGACTTACATTTGTCAGGTAGTCAGAGACATGACTTAAATGAACCCTAATGTTGCTCTCTATCTGCTGGATGTGTAAACTGCTTACTAAGATATTTGCCTTTGCAACTTTATAAAGTGATCATATGTTGTAGGTGTGTTGTCGCAAAGTCCCCACATGGCCAAAAATCAATTGATGCTATCAATATCAATCAACTGATGTAAAACGTGTTACATGTGAGCCCCATAGTGTTCTGATGGGTTCACATGGAGGAGCATTTGTCTGTGCAGAGTGCAGGGAGGACAATATGTCCACAGACAGCTGCCCAGGGCTTAAAATATTTTCTCTGTGTATATGCCTGTGGATATTCTCATTCATCCAGGTCATAGTTATCTCAAGGCAATTGAATCGAACGCAACAAAACCAAGTCCAGTTGCGTTCGATTCAATTGCCTTGAGATCTCTGTGTATATGTTTTGAAATTACATGCACCCATTTTTTTTTACTTTACTATGTGGTGTGAGGACACACTCAATGTGACACAATATAGTTTGAGCTGACTTTCCATTTACAATAATTTGCAGTAAAATTAATTTAAAATGAATGGTCGTAGGAACATTTTGAGCAGCTTAGAAAACCTAATATGGGAACATTTTGTTTTTAAAAATCTTGTTATAGGACTTATATAGTGATGTCACCTATTCAGCAAGAAATAAATTAAATTATTGCTGTAATGTTAATCTCAGACCTTTTTATTTGCTCCAAGTATGGCCACAGTAACAGCACGAATACATGTACATCAAAATCCAATTGGCAGCTAGCTTGACCACAGTGTTTACACGATGCTACTGTGTTGTGCTACTTTGTCTTGTATTTACATGCGCTGTCAGCTTACAGTTGTTTTAATTGTGAATCTGATTGTGGTGCATAAACGTGAGTGAAACAAATAAAAAAAAAATTCAATAAATCAGGATCAATGTGTGAGAGCTGGCAGCCCTTCACTCACATGTTCTGCACCAAGTTATCTGCAGCGGTGAGTGAATAGTAATAATGAGAATTACATGCACAGCTCTGCTTTTACCTGCACTACCAGCATAGGCACATTGCACTGTATTTCGAGCCCTGTTTTAATGTCAACAATGATGTTTGACTGATTTAAGTTCATGTTATATAGATTTTATACACAGTTACACATACACATTTATGATCCAGTCCATAAATTTGATCAGTTACAGCCTTCTTCCACCCTCTCTCCTATCTTGCTATTCCTGTTATGCTGGGGCTATGCATGTAGGCCACTACTACATCCCCACACATACACGATATATGTATTCTCCCAGGTGCTTAGTGCACCAGTTCAATCTGTCTTTGCTTCATGCCAAAATTCATTCCCACACCTGCCTTGGCCATGCTGAGTCTTTCCCTTGCGCTTACTCATATTTGTGTATGTGTGTGTGTGCATGTGTATGCATCAAAGTGTGTGAACCCAAGCAGCAGGAGAGAGCAAGCTAATAAATCCTCTAATAAGACACTTCTCACCTTTCTTCCCGCTCCTCTTTCACTCCCTCTCCCTTGCCTCTCTCTCACACACACACACACACACACACACACCCCTCTGCAGAGCTACCCTCGGGAGCTCTGGGATTCCTCCCTCTCCTTGCTATGGCAACACAACTTTACTCCTTTTTCCCACAGCTGGACACCCCAGCACTCACATAACTGGGCTTCTATGGATCATAAATCTAATTACAAAAAAATATGCAACATATGTTCATCCAACAAAAAAAGAGAAGCCTCTCTAATGTGAGAATGAGATAAGGAGACGTGTACAAAAGACCTCCAGTAGACAGAGGAGATGTTAATAAAGTGGGTGCCATCAGTGAGGAGGTTAAATACTGTAGCAGTCATTACTTTCTCGTTATCTCTATCCAACACAGGAGGAAAACTCCTTCCTACAGGAAAGTGAGATAAGCTCTGCATAGACCAAGACCGATAGATGAAACAGAGGAAGAACCTTCGGGTTGCATACTGCTTTTCTGTGGAAACCAATACTGAAGCATCGACTGGCTGCAACGTCCAATGAGTTGAAATGCAGCGGCTGCTTTTTCATGCAGCAGTTTAGAGCTGGTAGAGTATTTCACCCAAGGGAATCATTCGATAAAACATAAGTTGAAAAGAAGAAGTGCTTTACATAGAACACGATATATCTAACCTAACAGCAGAGCTCTTTACACACTCCCTGCAAAATACTATCTATGCTGCTCAGCACGATCAGTGATTTATATTGGCTGGCCAAGCTGCTGACATACCAACAGCTGCAGGTAGATTTACCATAACTTCAAACAGCAGTAATAACAAGGTGATGTGTAGCAAAAGTGTCTACGTGCTGTATGTAAAAGATGTAGCTATCTTATCTTTTTTTCTTAGCCTTCTGAAAAGATGTCCTGAACACTATCCACACATCAGCATTGTCATTAGCTTCATTGTAATCAGAAGCAGCAGCAGCATCATCCTGGTCATCTCCATTAACATCAGTCTAACAATCCTCTATAAATGTCCCTAAGTCTCTACATTGCAAAAAGTACAGCAACATGCATCCCATTCCATTCTGTCTAATTTCTTCTTCCCCAGTCATCTCAAAGACATTTTCAAGGTTGAAACACAAGGCATTTTTACTCAGACAACTAAACCCATAACTGCAACACCTACCTGTCACTGTGTGGAGAAAATGATGAGCAGTGAAACGCAATCTCAGATAAAGGCACACACCTGTTCGTGGAACACAAGATGGTTTGAATGCTACCAGATCTTTTATAAGCCCTGACTCAAAGGGAAGTGTGCAAATGAGACAGCACTTCCAAAAAAAGAGAAGTGTTTTGTATTGCCTGTGAAAGATGCAGTAGCTAGCGACTGTATTGCATTTCACCCAGTGTGAATATTTTAAGAGCACTTCTCCATTGGTATAATGAAATGTTACACTGTACCATTGGCAATGAAAAGGCTCTTAACTTCTCTAAACCTGTGGAGTCATGTTAAAAGACACTCTACAGCTAGAATACTGACGCAAACTGCAGCATGATCAGTTCTAACAGTTATTTCTCAACTATGAAGTGGAGCTGACGTTTATTTGACTTTGTTGCTATGCAAAGTACCCATGTTATTACTGCCAGGGGGAGTGGTATTGTACAAAGTATTAAATTTCCCAAGAGATAGTCTCAGGAATTTATGAAATATGTGTCACATGTAACGCCTAGGGATCTCAGTTAGACTGTGATGTAACAAACTAATTATCGCAGCTTACCAAGAGGTCACATGAGTCAGACAAAAGACTGTGGCCATAAGAACAACTACTACATCTGTAAAAACTTTCCATCTGGAAAACCCTTAAGATGATTTGGAAAATCTGTTTATAATTTGTGAAATCTTGAAAGTAAACAGCTAACATACAAGTGAATAAGTGTGTAAGTGATCTTGACATACTATTTGTCCCTCCACTGCGCATCTTCAATTGAACACTACCACCAAGTGGACAAACGGGTGAAGTACAAGTTGCACTCAAAAATTATTGCACAACAGTTTTGTTAAATGAATTAAACTCCCCACAAGACAATCTTATATTGAGGGTTGTTGAGGGTGAACATTTAGCACATTTTCTTCTACTTATTTGCACATTGATAACTGAAAGTTTTAGTCATTTTTTGTATGTAAACCTATGGTATAACCCACACACTGTAAAAAGGGGACTCTCCTCAAACAACTGCTCACATGTGCACAACAGGACTGTAAAACTAAAACAGTGGGAGTCACAGGGAAGCTGCAAAGTCCTTTTTGTAGTTTCTTGCTGTACTACAATTAACCACTTGCTGATATTCATCTATATATACACACACACAGTATATCCAGCTAGGTCTGGGCAATAAAGAGAAAATCAAATCTCACTATATTTTTTACCAAATACCTCGATATCCATATTACAGTGATGTTGCGGGGTTGACTATTAGTGTTTACCAAAACATTTGTGCTATGAGATTTGATAAATAGTCATCAGTAGTGTATATATAATGACTAAGTGGGGAAAGGCAAATAATAGAACAACTACAACAGTCTGGTAAGTTCAGAAAATGAACCAGCAAAAGACCACACTTACCCAAACATGATACCCAAAATCTAAGACGATTTCTAGTCTCACATTATGATATCAATATCATATCAATATAATGCCCAGCTTATATCCAGCATTCAGAGATATGTACAATGATTTAACATTATCGTTTTAATGTAGGATAGTGGGAGAGTGTCAGAGACTGGCAGTTGAGAAAAAAAGTTGTTGGGGTTGATAAATTTCAGTTCAACTCAGTTGGACACTTATTATACATGCACACACACAGACTCAGGCACTTTAAAAACTTACCCAATAGCAACTCTTAGCCATCTCATATGGCCTTGTGGTGAACCGTGCCCCACTTTTCTTTTTAAGGATCCCAACATAACCTGCAAAGAAAAAAAGCATGCATGACTCATCTCAGTCCGTCTGAGATTCTGCAGAGCAATCATTTCCTATCCAGTCTGCTAAAAGTAAAGGTGCTGCTAAATACACAGCTTATGTTAAGAAAAAAAAAACACTGGTGTATTGTGTGTTGTATTTTCACTAAGGATATTTAACTGCCGTTCTTGTCTTTGTGGTGTTAAGTGATGTAATCTTTGCAGTTTTCATCTAATGTTATTCACCTGAACACCATAATTTTTATTTACTTTCAAAAGAGAAATTTTAAAAAGGGAAGAAAGTGGAAACTGTCACATTAGTTTTGATTTTCAACACAACAATGTTCTGCAAACCTATCAAAAGCCACAACAACCAGACTCTCCTGTGTGGTTTAGAGAAGTAGAGAAGAAGCTTCTCTGATGCTCCCAAACCATTTCAAAAGCAGCGGGTCAATATCAGCACAAAACCGCAAACACTCCCTGTGATAAAACTTTTAGGAGAGAGCAGATAAGTGGTGTAATTTATGAAGCCGATCTATTATTTAAGAACCCAAATCCGTTGAGAGAAACAGGAAAACAGTTGTGAAGTTGCACCAAGGGGAGGGCTTACAGTTGAAGTGAGGTAAAGGATGCAAGACTTTTTCCCACAAAAAGCACAATAAACTGATGTATGGGATAAAAACTTTTGCTTAAATCTGCAATAACTGTTTTCTTTTGGCTACATGAGGGCAGAGGGAACAAGTGAACACAATATTCACATGTTCTTCACCTTTTAAGTTGATATCTTAGGTGCTTATTCACACATCCAGCAGTTAAGGAGCAACATTACCATACATTTGGAGTCGTGTTTTTGTCCACCTGATGAATCTAAGTCCAATATTCACTCTCTTTTACTGCTCTTTTTGGTCTCTACCAACCCCTGAGGGAAATATCTGTCTCTTTAGCAGCTAAATGCTCCATTATGTTTCGCAGCTAGTCACTAACTGTGTGTGTCTGCTGTTTGGAGCTGAGCATGTAGGTACAAAGGGTTTTAAGAGCCTTTTTTAACTAAAAACAGCTGCCTGCTGCAGCTGGAAATTGTGCTGCCAGGATGGTGAGAGTGAACCAGAACAGTAAAGTTGTTAAACATTAGCTAAAACTTGCAATAAAGCTCAGTAAAAATGACGGGAGCTGCCAATTCAGTTAATAATTCTCCTCAGGTTGAGCACTACAATAAACTGTCATTCCAACTGCACTCTATTAGTGTACTTGATACCATTATAACAGAGAGACTTCATGGTGTTTCATAATGATATGCAGTACTGTGGTGAAATGGAAGTCTAATGGATGTCACCTTCTGTGTTGCTCACACATTTGGAAATAGATCATAAAGGTGCAGTCAGTGATTCTAATCTAATACACGCCATGGTGTGTCACATTTAGCAAATATCTCCTCACCTGTTCTGTTTGTGCACTGAATAGGGTGTGCCATATCATCACGTTCACGATAATACTGGTATATTCTTTAACAAGATATGAAAAATTCATATTGAGATACTTGAGATATTTCTGCTTGTTGACACACTGACGTCATATTGCTACCCATGGGAACAACAAATATGACTAAAAGCAAAATTACCGACTCTGCAGTGATTCCAAAAAGAGGAGCAGCGTCAGTATTGTGGAGTAAAATGTAGCGTCATCAGGCCTGGACTGAATGTTTTATAAACAGCCCCGGATTTCTCAGACTTTTGTAGCGAGTTAGCATGAATTACTCTCCCTGCAGAGGGAACTCATTCAGCAGCTCCTCTGGCAGCTGAACAGCATCTCTCCCTCTACTCTCTCACCGTGCACACACAGGAGTCGGTGTCGTCACATGATTAAACCTTTGGTAATGTAAACCTATGTGCCACTCACAACTCGACAAAAAACTACATATATGTGAATGTGCAATAGTTATCAAAGCATTAAAGCCTGTCACAGGTTACAGCGCGATGATTAGAGGAGAAATGGCAGAACATAAAGGTCCAGGTGGAAAAAAACCCCCAACCCCAATTTTGCTAAAAGAGAAGGAAATCGCCTGTTGATTTATTTATTTAGATCACAGGGTACTTTTTTTTTTTGCATTTGAGAGCTGTTTAAATGTGTAATTTGTGGTAGATTTTATTTTGTTGAACTATTAATATTATATACAGAATCTGAATCTCACTCTGAGTTACTGTTGTTGTTTACAAACTGAAGAAATGAGAGATCCTTTCTGTTTAGTTTTTATTGAATATTTGAAGGCAAACTGTTCATTTGTTTTGTTGCAATTCTGTTTTCTTAAATTAATAACACATTTTTTTTCTAATTTGTCATAATGTCAAGAATATTGTTATTGCAAATATATCCTGAAATATTGTGATATTATTTTAGGGCCATATTGCCTACCTCTAGCGCTGAAAAAAAAATTTGATTGTCATACAAAAAGTGGCTCAAACTGAGCCACACAACACCATTCCAGTCTTTCAGCAACAGGGGGTGTTAATGCTCATGCATAAGTCAGGGGAAAGGCCATGGATGTATAGAGAGGCAGTGAGAGTGAGAGGGACAGTAAATCTGGCACATGCCAACATGCTGAACTCCACACGGCATTGTCAACAATCTTTCTCCAGAAACGCCAACTCTACCTTTAACTGACAGTCGAGTGTTAAATGAACATCGTATCATTAATGCCAGGTCAATGCAATATAACTCAACAATGCAGAGCTAGGAACCCAAATGAGTTCCACTGTAGCTCAGTGGTAGCACCCCTGCTCTGTCCCTCTGTCCTCATTGGCCTGGGTCCACTGTAGTGGATAAGCTGACCTGGTTTTACAGAGACTCTCTGTCTGGGCAGAACACAAAGAGAACTGAACCCAGAGAGAGGAAATATGATGAGTGGGCATAATGATAACTTTATTCCACTTGGTGAAGCAGGGTAGCATTATTAGGGCTTCACTAGAGTCATACATATAAAACATAGTTACTCATCATTTATTTCCTTGAACTGTCTTCTCTTTTCTTATTCTTACTTTTTCTTACACTGTCTTGGTTTTATACACAAAATTTTTAATACCTGATTATTTTATGACTTGTTTTATTTTCCTGCCCCATGAAGCGCTTTGTAATGTGGATTTTGAAAAGTACTCTATAAATAATAATGATTATAGTAATGTAAAAGGGAGCAATACACTTACAGACTCAGCTGCTCCCTAAAATACAACCTGTGCAACCCTTAAATCTATTAAGTCAACACTGCAACTACATTCTCTACTACATTTCTTAATATGTTTCTGATATGACCTGCTAACGGTGATATTTACAGGCACACATGACCACCTAATGCCAGAGACAGTCATGCAAACGCCTACATTTCCTCAGGTGCCTCACTCTGACCTTTCATGGTGAGGACACCACGGCAGAAGTCTTTGAAGTTGATCCTCCCATGAGAATCGGGGTCCAGACATTTGGCCAACTTCTTCACCTGTGAAAAAGTACGGAGAAAACAGCATGGCTATCAGAGCACACTAACCACATTTCTGTTAATGCACAGTGAAATTAATCAAGGATGAGGTTTATTTGCTTCCTGTGTCAGTTAAAAAATAACACTTCTGTCTGTCTGTTTGAGGTCCTGTGGAGCAATCATCAGGGATCCATGATACTAAACCTGCATATGTTCAAAAATGACCAGTTACTTACAGCCCAGACAATACAAAATGTGCCCATGCATTGGTTAAGTTTATACCTTATACGTACATTTGAGATATTATTTTGTTGCATGAAAAGGGGGTTTTCTTTAAAAAAAAAAAAAAAACTTCATATTGCAAGAAAAGCCCAATTTTTGTTATAACATAAACAACCACTGCATTTCTTGGGTGTACCACTGGCTTAATAGAACCAAGCATTCATTGGTGTTCTTAGTAAGGCCTGTGCTTTTTTTGCTAAACCAACTCAAAATGTGTGCTGTGAAAAAATACTATAACCAGTATTAACACACAGTTATAGTATCATACTGGTGTCAGGATATTGAAAAAGTAACGTTTATCATCATCTTCATCCACCTCAACATGTATTTCCATGTGTGTGTATATAATTGTGTTGATGCAGGTCTGTGTCTCCCACTGCCACGGTAAACCAGTAGGTTTCCGAGCAAGAGGTGGCTGATAAGCACAAAGCAGTTAAATTTACATGACTCATCCTGTCTTTTCAACATTCTCGTTGCAGAGATGCAGTGCTGTAAAAGGGTTCATATCACCAGCCATATTAAGAATAACAGTGATAATTTGATACTCATAATATTCTATGATGCTGTATCCGTTCTCTCTTTTCATTATCAATGCAAGCAAAACCATGGCTTTTCAATTGCAGACTTCCCAGGCTGTAAAATAACTAATATCCATCAAAAAACAGACTGCCAGAAACTTTGTTTTCAAAATGTTGAAAAAAAACAACCAATATTCAAATTTTACCTCAAAGCTTCTACTATTCTAAGTCATGCAAACAAAAGGTCACACACGATGTTAAAAGATTATGCGCTTGCGGGATTATAACCAACAATAAATGTCTAAATGAAAACTGTTTACTGCTTTTATCATATTGAAAACAAAACAATGTTTACAGCCTCACTGTAATTTGCAATGTTTATAACACAGCACTTGAGCACTATAATGTAGGTATTTGGCCAAACAGCTATTACTGATGGTTTTGATATTCTTAGAGCCTTAGGAGTTCTAAATGTTAAGTTTATCTGGACAATGACAACAGAAAGAAGGTAACACAGTCATTAAAATCAACAATGTTTATCATCTTGGCAAATTCAAGGCAATCTGTCTATTAGATTAGGAGATACTGGATGTGCAAAACTGATATTATGGCCTGATGGTGGTGCACATATGTACAAAATGGACAGGAATCAGCCTCTGGGCACCCACTAAACTAATATTTTCTTGAGTAAGTAGAGTTTGTCCTCTTGTAATGGCCTCACCTGCTGCTTCCCACATAACTGATTTAAATGTCAGTAACTCTCCTGCACACACTTTCATTTTCTACAGTTACATACTTGATAATTCATTACTCCTCTGTTAAGATCTGACCACTGACATTGAACACCCGTCAGTTTATGGCTGTACATTAGTTTGGAGTTGTAGTGTACACATTTAGTTAACCTCTGTACAATCACACTTTAATTTGTCTTTAGACAGTGTTGGGGGTAGTAAACTACATGTAAGTAAACTAGTACCTAGTTTATCTACATTTTGCAGTAGCTTGCTGGTACTTCAAATACATACATACTACTTTTTAATCAATTTTGTGTAGTGAACTACTGAAACTAAAAACAAGCCATAAAAGAAAAGGAATAATTTTTCATATTTATTCTACCATTCCTTTAACCCCTTTTGACCAGCCCTGTTGCCTTTTTTTCTCCCTCCTGACCGCTGTGAAGACATGCCCAGGCAGTGCGTTCATCAGAAAGAATATGTTAAACTAAACTTCAATATAGGCAGGCGTCTCACTGATGGACATTGTAGACAGATGTAAAGCTGTCATTCCTTGCACTTTCCCATGAATAATGTTTTTTTCCCCTTATTTTAATGTGTAACAATAGGCACTTTTTGTTTTTGCAATAAACTCATTTGAGTGGCATTTGATTTCTTTGTATTATATGTTGTTACAATTTTGTGTCTATGGACACTGTCAATTTGATCTTTTTTGAGATCAAAGTAGTTTGAACTATTTATTCTCAGTAGCTCCAGTTAGCCAACCTGGATTTCACCCTAGAGTACCTTTGCTGCAGTTCAACTTCTTCCAGTGTGAAGTAAATGGTAGCTTGAAAAGCTATGCCTTCAAAGTAGCTTTCCCAACACTGTCTTTAGACAAGTTTGCCTTCAATCATTCATCATTTCTATTTCTTTGAGTTACCAGTGCTGAAAGTGCGGCTGTTGGTGGATGGATATCTTGTTAGACCTGAAGCAAAACATGCACCCTTCAAAGCAGAGCTGTTAAATACAGGAAGTGGCCAATTGGAATGTACCACGTGTCCACCACATCATGGGGGTGTCGGGTTTTATAGTTCACAGACTGTTTATTTCTTTAGAGTTGGTGTTGTGTTGGTTAATTACTGAATTAAATATATTAATGGATCATCTGTACTGTTTTTTAGTTTAGTGGGTAGTGTTTGTCTTTGTTACCCCATTCTTTCACAAATGGTCTGATCACTCATTACATATACTGTATGTTTCCCTGTTGTTTTTAGTTAGTTTAGTCAGATTTTGTCATGTTAGGTCACTTTAGTGTGTTCAGTTTATGTTGAGTAAGCATTGCTTGAGTTACCTTCTGTTTAGTTGACCCCCTTTATGAGCCCAGAACTTTGTTGCTCATTTTCTTTAATGTTTCTTTAATGTTTTGTTTAATGTAATAAAAGCCTTTTTTTTTTTTTGAAAACCCACCTGTGACTGCTCATGCCTGCCAGCTCATTCCCCTGCGCCTAATAATGACCAGCCTTGTCTCACAGAAAAGGACTTTCAGCCAGGAGACTGATGTTTGTGTCCCATGTGAAAACAAAAGTCAACGTAGCTACGTGACTACAGACTTTATGTAAGTACGCGAAGTTCTTTACAAAGGTAATTTATGTAAGTACATAACATTGTAACTTCCAAAAGTGCAGCCGTTGGTAGACGTACTTTCATTGCGTTGTTTTCGTGTTGCTGGCACATAATTTTAAGAAGTTTCGTGCCCACCACCACATAATGCGTAAAAGGTCGTGTCCATTTCATGTATTTCTGTCAGACTATGTTGTAATGACAGTCCATGAACGTGCAAGAGGTCACCAAAATCCTTAGGAAAAATTCCCCTGGGAACCATGATAATGTTGTGGAGTAATTTACATAGAAATTTGACTAGTAGCTGTATTCTTCAAAACAGACCTGCTGTCAAACAAATGGACAAAATGATATCGCCATCCTCAGGCCCTCACTGAGGCAGACATGATTACCATAAAAACAACTATAAATAACTTTTGACCTAAACCAAGACTGAAGGCAGTGGGCTGTTTATTTAAATGAACCAACAAACCTCATGTACAATATCACACATTTGTATAATTCAAGTGACCAAAACATGTCCAAGTACATGCACATCCTCCACCCACATCACATCACTGAAGAGGGCTGCTGCCTTTAAGCACTCTGCACCACGGCTGAATAATGCATTATTCTCTTTGCAAGCTACCCACAGCCATTTCTAATTTTAGCAAAGGTTTGTGACTAGATGGAAACAACTTCAGAGTTTTCCCAGGTTAAAAAAAAACTTGAGTGGGACCTTGATGCTCAAACTCTGAGAGGTAGAGACAGCACCATGACAAGAGTCAAAATAAGAAAAAAAACAGTGTGTCACTACATTTTTTTTTTTTTAAACATTTCCAGTTTTGCTAGTCTGGTCCAGTTTATGGGCTTAAACCAGCTTGATTTCATGTCAACCAGCTGTACTGGCATTTGTCATTATTACACTTTCTGCCAAATGAAAAAGTAGCCCACAGCAGCAACCTGTGCCGACAGCGTCACAGAAGCAGACAGAAAGCAGGAATAAAACACAAGGAGAAAATGATGATTCACTCTGTTCCAACCATCACAGTGCCTGCAGCGCAGTTTGAGCAAAGCGCTCTTGTTGCTGAATGACTTGCCGACATCTTGCCTCTGGCTGCCATAGTAGCCAGACCAGCTGTCTGTAGTGCTATGAGGCAGGTGAGGGTCATGTGTAGTTCCTCTAGATTCACAAAAATTCCCATGAGATTTCCTGTTCCATGTTTCAAGTGATCATTTTAACCCAAGCCATTACCTTTCATTTGCGCTAACCAAGAGTTTTTTGTGCCTAAACCAAACCAGACCTTGACCACAGCGTTGTCACACCATAAAATAGCAAGACATTGCTGTTGAAGCGGCTCACGCAAGTTTCACAAAACTTGATAAATATATTATGTTTGCTAATAAATGGAATAATGGAGCTACTAGTGTCTGACAGCCTATTAGGAAATGTACTGCCAAACAAAGGCCGGTGTTACACCAAATTCTGTGACCCATCAGATTCTGTGACCCAGCTCCTTATCCTTAACTTCCTAAACCTTAACCCCCACCACTAATGTGTCCATTAAATATACCTGTTTTTTGGGGCGACGTGACAAGATGGAGCACCTTATATACAGCCTGTTTAAGGAGGGAATATTGCATCATTAATCCGCCTCACTGTTCTGTAGGCTATAAAACATGTGAACACATAATGGGAGGGGCATTCTTGTTCTGCCATTTACCTGACAGTGGAGGTAGTAACAAAGCTGAGTGTCATTACGTTCAACCTGGGAGCGGCTGCTGAGTCAAGCCAAACACCCAGTGTTGAAATTTGGTACACCAGTTTGGTCTGGTGTTTGGCTTAATATCAAACCAGTTTTAAAATGTTTAGACCCACCCAATCCTATTGCCTGTTACTAGAACATATGGCACACACTCTGAGATAGGTCATGTCGAAACCTCATTACGATTACCCTGGCAACTGGGTCACTCAAAGTGCTGCTCATTAGAGCATTTTGAGGTGTTTTTAAATTGAGGTCAATAGAGGACTAAGATCAAGGTAACCTGTCTGTTTGGATGACACCCAGTTTTAAGAGATCTGTATAAGTCAGCTGTTCCTGTTCAAGAGTGCTGCCAGCCTAGTTTATTGTTTCTGACTTGTGCTTAAATTTTTTTATTTTTTTTGGGGCATTTTTTGCCTTTAATGGACAGGACAGTTAAGTGTGAAAGGGGGAGAGAGAAAGGGGATGACATGCAGCAAAAGGCCACAGGCTGGACTCGAACCCAGGCCCCTGCCGCAACAGCCTTGTACATGGGGCGCCTGCTCTACCACTAAGCCACCGATGCCCCACTTGTACTTAAATTTTAAGGACAAAGTGAAAGGGAAAGAAAAGAGGTCAGAGAAAAAAACGTAGGATTACGCTAGTGTGTGCACATTTGCATGTGTCTGTACGACTGGGAGAGTGTCACCTACTGTGTACAATACTAGGTCAGGTTGTCACGGAGCAGCCGGTGGGATTTGCCCATATAGGACAATGACATGAGAGGGTGATGTATGCAGGACGCTGCTTAATGCAGTGCATCAATTAAATAGCACAAACCAAACAGTAGGTGTAATTAGCATGTGTGTTTGTTTTTCTGTATACACAGTCTTATTTTAGTCACATTATAAAAGAACAGATTTTCTTTTTTGTGCAAATGCTGCATTATTTCCAATACAAACGTCAGATAATTGGATCATAAGAATGGGATTATCCTTTTTAAACAATGATTAACAATAATAAAAGGTCATACTAAGTATAAAATGTTTTGCATGATGCTGTATAGTATCAACTAATGTGTAGGTCCTTAGTTATGCATCCACTTATATAACCCATTTCCCAGGTCAGTGGAAGCTTCCCCGAGGAGCTAATCAGTGCCTCCACAATGTTCCTGCAGATGAACAACACAACACAGAGGAGCTAACCAGCTACAGAGTTCTGTTCAATTACCCTGACATGCAGCAAGACACAAGGGATGTCCACAGTGACACCTGCTCTGATAAAAAACATCTAACATATAACTCATAATATTGCTTATTCATTAAAAACTAAGCTCTTTGAGGTCAAATGAGTTACAAAAGATGACAGTATTTTCTACTTTGTTATGAAGGTAGATCTTTCATAATGATATGCTAAAAAAATATATCCACAGTCAGGCAAAGCAGCATCCTGAATCGCGGCTTATTGGACGTCAGAGTTTTTAAGTTTACATTTCCCAATAATAACAGATATAGACTGCAGTCTTTGTTTCTAAGCTTCATAGTAATTCAGTTTTAACAATAACATGGCAATACAACCACTCAGGGCTGAGGTAATATGGCGTTGCTTGACAGAGCAGCCTGTCCAACAGCCTATGAGCAGCAGTTTCTGAGAAAGAGCTCTCCTCTGCTGCTGTCCTGGTCCCTTTTCCAACAACAATCTTAATAAACCCTCATTGGCTTTCCTTCTACTCCAAAATACACTCATATACTGAAGTGCCAGTCCTGTTCAGTGCTGCCAGAAGCTGAAGCTGTTTCACAGATTGGGTGAGAGGCAGGGTGCACCCACACTCAACAGTCTAGATTTAAATACACGTCATGTACAAAATGCTAGGGACACATATCTTACTTACACCGGCTTACACTGAGGATTGCAGGGGCAAGTGGTGTAAGAGAAAAACTAAATAAATTATATATATATATAAATATATACAGTAGACCTACATCTTTGTATTTCATTCATTTCTTTGATGAATGCTAAATTCAAATTTTTGAAGTTAAGACTATTTTTAGCGATATAAACTTAAAAGTAACGGTGAAGACTTTAACACAAGCGATATTCACAGAGCCGTCACTTTCTGCTAAAAAGCCTGCATTAAAAAAGTAAAATAAAAACCCTACAGTATAAGGTAATGCAACAACGGCTAAGAGTCAGGGAGAATAAAACACTGAATTTGTCCAAAAAATGCCTAATAAGTAATAATAAAAACAAAACCAAAAAAAAACATCAGAAAAATCCTAAAAATATCAAGAAAACTCTGATGAAATATTCATGGGAAATAACTGGCTCAAAATTCATCCAAATCCCTTGTTTAACACAAACTTCCTGCAGTGTGTTCACTATTTGGGTTAATTATATAGTTTATTTTGAACTGCTATTGGTATGTACTGAATATAATATAAAATAGACCTATCCATAAAATATGTCACTTAGTAAGGGGGCGTCAGTTTACTGAATAACAAAAAAGGGTCCTTTAAGAAAAAATGTTGTGAACCACTGTTTTAGAGCTTAAAAATAGTATTATGATATATCAGCTGATAGCCTTTTTCTCTTAAAAAATATAACAAAATACAAACAAACATTTTCAACATAGATCCTGTAAATGTGGTTATTAAAAAACTGTTTCCAAGACACCAGGTTTTACCCTTGAATAAAAACTTGAGTGCTCTCTGCTTAACAGACTACAGTGACTGCAGACATATCTTTGGCATTTCTGTAGTTATTACTTATCACTTATCAGTCATATACACTAATTCCAATATTTCAGCAATAAGATATTATAAACAAATATATGGCCTATACTGTAGCTACTTATCTTCACACTGAGTTTCAGTCCTCTGCTGGGCCAGTTTGAACTATTCACATCTCAGTTTTCTCAGTAGTCACCTTGTTCTTATTCCTCTGGTTTATATGTCGGTTTCATCTCCTTTTTTTAATATTAGATTTTGTCAAATCAAACAGATTTTTTTCTACATGACTTCCCACTTCAGATCAGAAATGTGATGCCTCTACTATTCTGCACATGCAATTAAAATGTTGGAAAAATGTTAAAAGTGAATAGCATATTTCCACCAGACAGAGCGCCCAGCGAGCATTCAGAGTAACTCTCCTGCTCCAGTAAAACTTAACAACCATCATAAGTATTACACAGAAAACTTTCAGGTCAGCGAGGTAAAGGGTCATCAGGTTGTTTGGCTGGAGTGTCATATCTATTCCCACTGTTCCCTGAGAAACTAAAAATTTATTTTTGCTTTAGCTTCAACCTGCAGAACTTTCATTGTGTACCTCCTCTGCATCAGTCCGGTCCAGCTGAGCTCTTCACAATTAGCCTCTCATGTCAAAAAGTGAAACTTCACGTTACTTTCTTCATCATATATTACGTGTAAAATATTTTCGAGAGGTCAGATACAGTAGCCTGTACATTACAGATAATAATGAGGGCGCGGGCAAAGGCTAGCGTTATTATACTGTAACACCTGACCTCACTATAATGGCGGAGGGAGCCAATAGTTTGAGGGAAAAGAAAGGCTAGGCAAAAAATGTAAGCTACTAAATGTCCAAGATAGATGTTCTCACCTGTTCTGTTTGTCCAAACTGAGAACCCAACTGCACAAAGTGTTCAGGACGGATAAACCCGTCTGAGTCCTCGTCACACACGTCAAACACCTCTTTAAGTTTTCTCACAAATGTCAGCAGACGCTCCGGCTCAGGGATAAAGTCTTCACCCATGACTTTATTGTTTTATTCGTCTTTCTTTTTCCGGGTGCGTTACCCCGACTCTACAAAACACCATGCTGTTGGGAAACCGCTCGAGCTGCGAGCTCGTGGATGCTGCTGCTGCGCGCGAGAGGAGGAGTGATGCTCGACAGAGGACAAATCCCAACCCGGAAGTAGAGGGACGCACAGCAGTGGTTTCTCCATAACCACCAGACCGAGGCAGACAGTGTACAAGTTCACTTATTCCTCACCTCCCACTCAGTTTGTTATCACTTTTTCAGTTTCACTGAAGTGATTGTAAGGCATTCAATTGCTATAGCAACCAGTGTTGCTAATAATTTGTCATAATAAGACAGTAAAACAGAGGCTATTTATAAACTATATTAAACTTTGCCATGCTGTTACAAGACACCATAGCACAAGAAACATAATTTTACCTACAGGCCAAGATAGCTGCCCTTTGAGCTGTTGTTTGGCTCTGAGCCTTATGTCAGTAGAGGGGCAGACTGATTCCTCTCACTGTATCAGTTCCTCCAAGTTTATAAATGTAAATGTATCAAATCTTTCCAGTGTTGATACCTTTTTTTTCTGCAAAATATGATGACCTTGTTATAGTAGCCTACATGCACATTCAACAGCTAGTAGGCTACCTCCTGCCCCACACAACTCCTCTTCAATGCATTACCAGTCATCATGTATATGTTTACATTTATAAAGATTAAATATTTATTTTAATGCATTGATTTAGCATCCCACCTGTATGTAGGTAGGCTATGTGAGCTCTGTGAGCTCAACACGATGTTACAAAGATGTCGCTGACCAAGGATATGTTGTTCTTTGAAGGGGCAGGTAGCAGTAGCAGACATCAGACATCCCAGTTATTTCTGCAGCCTTGTGCTGCATTTATTGATGCTATCGAGCACAATTCTTCCTTCCTCTCGCTTCCTCTCCTCTACGTAGGGTCATGAGAGGGTTCGTCGTGCCCGGGTGCTACAGCGGATCCCCAGTCGAAGGTTACCTGCTACGCATTCAGCAAAGCAAATAAGCTATGAGTAGTGCAAGCCTCCAAAAAATGAGTTCCCGATCATATTTCATGGCTCACCTGATCAGTTTCTTTTGCTCTTTATTATAAATGTGTCGTTTAATGCTTTGAGTTATAAAATACAAGACACATCTTCTTTTTGTTGTTTTCATATTACAACTTACAGCTCATCAACACACCGAAGTTGGAAGGACAATCGAGGAGGATGCAAATGCACCATAGGCTTTAGCTGGCAGAAGTCTTGAGTCTGATCAGTCTTTGCTCATTCGTTCAGCCTTATTGCTGCACTACCTTACAGCATGTTAGGGATTAATGAGCGCTCAGACACAAGTCAGGCTGACCCTGACATACTGGACACTGAAAAGAGCTGTTCAAAAAGATTTGATCGTTTATTTCTGCCCATCACTAAATTTCAGCATGTTAACATGAAGAATGATACCGCTAATATGCTGTTGTAAGTACAATGTTTACCATGTTCACAATCATTCTTTAGCATGTAAGCGTGCTCACATTAGATGAGAAGCAATAGATACAAAGTACTGAAACTAATGATGTCTTTCTTTTTCCAGGTTTGCATGAGCCGAAGATTTTGACAAACCCTTTTGACCTGTCGATGGTGCTAGAAGAAAAGTTAGTGTATCACTATATAATTAATCCTGAGAGGGACATCAGTGTACCAGATTTCATGGCCATTCTTCCAACTGTTGTAAAGACATTTCCTGCAAAACCACAAATTTGAACCTCATGGTGCCTGGAGGAAAAGTCAAACCAAGTCTACCAAAGTCACTGGGATTTATTGTCTGCTGGCCATGAGCATTTGCGCAAAACTAAAATTTGGTGCCTATTCATCAAGTAGGCAAGATGTTGAGTTTTCACATGACAAATAAAAACTTTGACCTGCTGGTGGCAGTAGAGGAAAGGTCAGGGAATCATTTAAGTCATCAGGAGTCATCATCAGGACGCCACAGATATCTGTACCACATCAGCTGCATGTGACTGGGTATCATGTGTGATCACCAGTTAACATTTGTCTGGTTTATAGTAAGCGAGGCATGTGTTTTACAGAACAATGGTTAACATGTTCTTAAATGTTTCTGGTGGCATCCTTTTGCTATTTGTGCATACAAGGCTGTATCTATAACTATTATTTAACTCGGTACACTTTAATTTCAGCATCTAATCAGAGACGATTTACACCCAGGATGGGAGGTGAGTGCTGTTAATAAGTCAGAAGAACAGAAAGCAGCAGATTCTGGATCACATACGAGGACCAGATGTAAGATCACAGATTTATGAGGAGATGCACATGTGCTACTGTCTGGAGAGAAAACAAAGCTCCCTGTTTTATATTCTACTGTCTGCTGTAGTAGGAATTATGATGCTGAAATATAACCCACCATTTGTTTTATAAACAAACAGTGTAGTATTTCCAGTGTTGGAATGGGGGAATTTGTTTTTTTATTTCTAATGAAAATCATTCAGAAATGGATTTTTTAAAAGAACAATGGTATCATGATAAAATAGAACATAACTCATCTTCTTCCTTAAAAATACACCACCAGCTCACCATAGCCACTGGTTTTTCTCTTCTGTATTTGACATGCGTCATTGTGTTTACTTCCCTGTACATGTTTCTGTGTAACGTGTGGGAATGACACACAGAAGATGAATTCTTAGAAGAGAATCTTGAAAGAAAAAGTAGCAAATGTGTTGTAAAGTCATCCTGTTAATCTCAGTTTCCTTAAAAGGACAGTTAACCAATCTGTGTACCCTTTGTTTTTTCGTTTTTCCATTTCAAAACCAAATCTGAAAAACAATCTAGTTGTTCTGTTTTTTCTGTTTTAAAACCAGAAAACAGAACAACAGAAATCACATGAGAGACATTGCTGTTGAGTTTTTCAAATGTATTGTGGTCATTTGCTGAGCATCATAAGCTCTGAGTCATCTAGTTATATTATATAGAGAGAAGACAGACATCTGTAACACTCAGCAACTCACACTTGAATCTGGTGATCTGTCCCTTTAATAAGCACGGACTCTGAGATGCAGATGTTGTGTTTTTAAGAGTTTTAAAATGTTGTTGCACCTGATCACTCTTTGTAAGAGGAGGCTCCTGAAGAAAAAGTGATAGGCAGAGCGCCCTCAAGGATCTGCACTTAGATTAGATTTACTACTCCTCTATGGCTTGACTGTCAATAAAATTCGAGCAGCAGCGATCCTCCTTTTGATGAATTTATTATGAAATATGAGTCTTCATTTTGCAGGGTTCTAGGGGAAGTTCCCAAAATAATATTCCCGGACTAATGTGATTTAAATCTGTACCCTGACCCTCTTTAGGGATATTTACCACCTTGAGATAAATTAAATGTATAATGTGCACTTTAATACTCCTCTAGACTGGAGTTATATTCCCTCTGTTATGCAAACTAAACTACTTCTGCTTCACAGCTATTCAAGTTTGGAGTTGTTGACAGAGTTTATAAACATCTTGTTCTATCTATCAGTGACCTAATTCTTGGTCTCTGTTATCCAGTTCCGCTTTTCTTCTTCTATCATCTGCAGCTGTGGCTGTCTCTAACTTTTCCCACACTTTTAAGTCTAATTCTTTCTGCATAAGAAAGAATAGGCTTGTGTGTAAACTCCAATAAAGCAGTCACTGAAAAAGGCCTGAAAACAAAAGTTGAAAATGTTGTAGGCCTACTTTGCATTTAATTTATGGTAGTATTTAGTCTTTATTTCCACAAGTAGAAATAAAGAAAGAACAATAGATTTGATCATTGGAGGAACAAAAAGCTATATGTACTTCATTATCAGGGTAATATTTCAGGACATTATTTCTTTAATAATGTTAAAGACGGTACAACCTCCATTTCTTTTAATGAAATCCTACGTTTGCAAAACATAGACTTGCTTTTATATAGCACCTTCCTAGTCTTCCACACTCAAAGCACTTTTACGCTACATTCATCCATTCACACACACATTTGTACGCTGGTGGCTGAGGCTACCTTACAAGGTGCCACCTGCTACTCAGTTAAACACTCACATACATTCACACACTGATGGCATGGTAAGCAATTTTGGGGTTCATTTGGGGTCTTGCCAAAAGGACACTTCAACATGTGAACTGCAGGAGCCAAGGACTGAACCACTGATCTGCTCATTAGTGGAGGACCTGCATATATATACAAGAAATAAATATACTTATGTGATAGGGTAACATCTTTCTCAATAATGTTGCAGCTTATAAAGGTGGGACTAATTTAATCTACTTTATATACTGTTGGATCTTGCTATTAATGATTATACATAGTCATTTATTTGTTGATTTATATTTTGTATTATTTATATGAAACTTTACAGTAACTGATGCCTGATGATTGATTATTTGCCTCGAAAATGTAGTGGAGTAGAAGTATAAAGTACATAAAATGTAAATATTCGAGTCAAATACCTCAAAATTGTACTTAAGTAGAGTACTTGAGTAAATGTGCCTAGTTACCTACATTCCACCACTGATTATCAAGCATATCTATCACATCCTAATGGCATGTTGGGCAACTCTGTGTTTGCTGTGTCTTCATTAATGTGCTGACACAGGAACATTTTATACATCTGGGTTACTAAGACACAAGGCTGCTATTTATTCTCATCATAACACACATCCGATCAGTGGACTCCAAAAAAGGAAGTGTGTTTACTGTTTCAACTTCCCCCAATCGTTGTGCCTTCAAGAGGATGTGATGCGTGTTGAAAAAACAGAGAGAGGGAGAAAGAGAGCAGCCGTTGGTTGTAGGTGCTGTCTTGCTTGTACTCAGTCTTCTTCTTGAGTCAAAGATGCAGGTTGGTGGTGGACAGTCGCTCTGGATATACACTCTGCTAATCACTTCTCTACAACTTTGGGGTAAGTATCATGCTACAGGTGTTTCTATTCTCATCGTTATTTCTTTTTTTTTTGTCTAAAAACTGAAAGATATATAATATCAGAAATGTGTATTTAATTATTTCTTTGGGTTTAAGAAGTTGTAAACAATGGGGAAACTGCCAGTAAATATTTTGTCATGAACACAAACATTTCTATCTGTTGTAAATTTACCAGATATTTAAGATAAAGGCAATTCCTCTATTTCTTGTTTTATGTTCAGTTGTAATTTTCACATCAGCTGCAATCACAGATTTGGTACAAAGTGAACGTCACCACATGTCGCAAACACAGCAGCGTTTTTATATGTCTGCTGTACTGTTGCTCCACTTCAAAAGGAATTTGTGAAATTCAACTGATATACCTTTCTCTGTCCTGCTTAGGAAGACTTTCAGCTTCCACTTCCTCTCCCGCTCTTCCGGCTCCTAAACTTGACATCTATTCGAGGTCAAAGGGCTCAGTGGTTCTGGTCTGTCGGGCCCCAGAGGGCCAACAAGGGTTTCATTTCATGTTGTACCGAGATAGAGACAAGGTGAATCTTTTTATGTAATGTTTTCTGTTGTGTCTTCCACTGGGCTCCTGTGGTTTTATTCTTTTCTGTGTTTCTCTTAATCATTGAGGTGGACTCTCAGGAGCTGCAGTCTGGTACTCAGGAGGCTCAGTTCACTGTGACGGTAAAGGAAGAGGATTCAGTCCGCTTCTTCTGCTGTCTGTACAAGGACCAGGGTGGTCGTTACAGTTTATTCAGTCCCTATTTGCAGGTGGAGCAGCTAAAAGGTGTGTAAATTGAAAAAACAACAACAATTTGACCCTCAGTTTATTGATGGAAGCTTTCACTCTGGCAAAATGGTAAAACATTTTGAATTTCAACCTTAACTCTGGTCTAATATAGAGGACAACGCAGGGAGAACATGTGGTCTGGGCTGTACCTTTATATCTTATCAGCAATAGAGTTTGCAGAGTCAGTCTGTTCAGTCTGCACCCAGTAGTGATTCTACATGTGGTATAAAACAACAAACACTCCCATCCGCCCCTCTCCAACCCTTAACACACACTGCTGCATGCAGGTGCTCTCTGTGGTCTCTTATTGTCCTCTGCTCTGTGGGTGTGTGTTGTGGTAGTTACATCCTGCACTTCATATAGAAACCACACACCCTGACACACACAAAAACATCAAACACAGTGTGTACTGGCTTACTGGGTTAACGGTTTGAGAGGAAAGTTTGGCTAGCAACTGTGGCAAATCAAGGTTGTTAGCATTATTGTAGGTTTTACTGACTTTTGTGCCAAGAAATGAAATATGTAAAAGTTATGAAGCCACAAAAATATAAAGATAGCTGTTTCTTTTTCATTTCCCTTTTCCAGATGCTACCCCCACACGCTCTGTGCCCTCTTTTCCTCCTCCAGTCTTGTCTGTGGAGCCCTCAACCGGTGTGGTGAAACGTGGGGAGGTGCTAACCTTCAGCTGCTTGGTCCCAAATCTGCCCCAGTCTCAGTCAACCTATAACAAGAAACCAGTTACCTTCCTTTTGCTGAGAGCCTCTGAGCACACAGCGGCGACATCTATCATACTCCAGCCTCAGGCCAGTCAGGTGTCAAACCCCGAACCCCAGCCAGGAGTCTTCACCGTGGGGCCAGTGAGGGGAGGTGAGGGGGGTGCATACACCTGCCTCTACCAGATCACCAAAAAACGGGGATTGGTAAATTCAACTGTCAGCAACATGGTTCAAGTTACTATTACAGGTGAGGTCCACATGAATTTTTACCCTGGAACAGCATCTGTGTTGTTTAACTTGTTACTATTGACTTCCTTTAAATCATTACTAAAATGTTTATAAAACTGATTTACACTGAGTGGATTTTTCTTCTGGTGAATTTGGTATATCTCAGTCAATTCAACTAGTTTTATTTGCATTTTTCCCAAAATATTATAATCTTTTATTGTTCTGGGATGTTTTGTTTTATATATCTTTTGACATTGTTTTGTGTTTTGGAATTAGATACTTGAACTATGATTATGCTGGCTGAAAATATTCCAGTTAGTTTAATTAATTACTGTATGCATGAATAAAATCAATAAAGGAAGTGAATGATAATGAGCATTTGTCAACAGATTTTAATGGAAACTATTTCATTGCTCACAAATGTTGTAACCATGGCTCCAACTAACAATTATTTCGTTATTTCTCAAAGCTCAACTTGAAATATTTTAATTACTTGTTTTGTCTGAACAGCAGTCCAAAACTCCCAAACTACTGTGTTTACTATCATATCTCTGTATCCTCATACATCCTCAGACATCTTACAAGAAAGCGTATACATCTAACAAATTAGAGCCTTACGAATTAGCGCCTTACCGATAAGGTTAGGGAAAGAATCACAGTTGGGCGTCACTGTGTTATGCACTTCACTTAACATAAAGCTACATAGGTTAGGTTTTAGGAAAAGAATCATGGTTAGACATTGTAACATTATGCACTTAACGTTAAGTTATGAAGGGTAGGCTTCGGAAAAGAACCGTGGTTAGACACTGTAACGTTATGCACTTAACGTTAAGTTACAAAAGGTAGGTTTCGGAAAAGAATCGTGGTTAGGTGTTGTAACGTTATGCACATAACGTTAGATTACGAAGGGTACGTTTAGGAAAAGAATCATGGTTAGGTGTTGTAACATTATGCACTTAACATTAAGTTACAAAGGGTAGGTTTAGGAAAAGAATCATGGTTAGACGTCACGTCATGCACTTAATGTTAAGTTACGAAGGGTAGGTTTAGGAAAAGAATCATGGTTAGACGTAACATTATGCACTTAATGTTAAGTTACGCAGGGTAGGTTTAGGAAAAGAATCATGGTTAGACGTAACTTTATGCACTTAACACAAAGTTACGAAGGGTAGGTTGTCTTTGTTTGTCCCAACCTGCCTTCCTTACGGGGACTTTCCCTCTCTATACTACTTCCATCTTTCCTCCTGTCAGCACATTGGTTACGTGCACGCAGACTTCACGATTACATGGGTTATATATACGAATTCTAGTGCATTACTTTTCATTGTACAAACAATGTAGGACAACAGCCTGATCATATAAGACAAGCAACAGATATTCACTAGTTTTTGATAAGCTAAAACAAGTTTTTTTGCTGAAAGATTAAATGATTAATTGATTATCAAAATTGTTGGAAGAGTTATTTTCTGCCCAACAATAAATCAATTAATAATTACATTTCCAGTTCCGATACCTTGTTTATCCAATCTAGACACATGATTTATCAACACCTTTCACTAATGTTTCCTTTGATTTTGTTGGTTACCAGATGCGTTGCCAGTCCCGACCCTTGTCCTCCAGCAGGACACAGACATGTGGCATTTGCTCTGCACTGGGTCTCCTGCTTACCCCAGCGCTGTGTTCTCCCTCTACCTGGCTGATAATAAACTTGCTGTTGCCACTCACCATGCCACCTTGATCCAGCATCAGGCCGCCTTCCCAGTGCCTGTCCAGGAAGCTCCAGTGGCTTTGTATGAGTGCCAGTATGATGTCCTCCTAGGAGGGAAATGGAGCAACTCTGAGCGCAGCCTCCCTTTGGCTGTAACCAAAGGTGCAGATTTACAGTTGTTCTGTATGTGTTTAGTTCATGCGAGTGCTACATGACACAATATATAACTGTGTGCTTCTTTTATCATCTTCTAGGAAATCCCCCTCCTCCATCAACAGGTAGACCTTAAATAACATTATTTTATATATAGTTTTATCTATTATGAATTTTGAGCTGCAGAAAGTTAAAGAATGAGTGACCATGAATGAAAATATTTCATATATCTCACAATAATGCTGGTGTGATGTCTGCAGATTGGTCCGGTGTTGACTGGCCTCTCATATTGGGCTCTTTCTCTGCTGTGGTATTGTTCCTCTGCTCAGTGGCACTCGTGGCTGTGGTGGCACACCGGAAAGGTACTTCACACATGAATCTCCGCATTCTTGCATGATATACTGTCACAAATAGTCTTCCGTTGTGAAACTTACTATTTCCTCTCTTTCCTCTAATTTTAAGTTAAAGCAGCGGCTGAGGAGAAGAAGAAAAGGTATTGTGTTTTTAGTGCTCATGAGTCTTAAAGACCAGTAAATGATCACTGTGTTTGTATGTCCAGAATATTTTTGTCTTTCTAAATTTCATAAATTCATCATAAATGATTAAGACAGCGTGACACATGAGCAACATTTAGAGGCAGTGTTAACCACAAATATTTTCCATGAAGTATTCTGAACATGCAGTTTAAAATAGCTCAGAATTAGCTTGAATATGATATGTAGTTTAAAAATGTATAATGGTAAGCAGAGAAAAGTAGGTGCACTTTATTAATAACTCTCCAAAATACATTTGACATTATAAGCTTGCATTTACACAGCATTGCTTTGAGGTTATGTAATTGATTTTCATATGACTTGGTACATAAAACTCCTTATTGCATTGCATATAAATTGGTATTTTGGTATAAAGTGTTGTTGTGTTGAACTGTTTCAGACAGGAAGCACAGTTCTGGACTCAAGTTCACGCGAAGGATCATGTTGTCGGTGAGTTCATGATCATATTTATAACTTGTTAAAGGTCCAGTGTGTAGGATTTGATGACATCTATTGGCAGAAGTGGTAGATGATATTCATGAGAATGTTTTTGCTAGTTTATAGTCACCTGAAAATTAGAATCATTGTGTTTTTGTTACCTTAGAATCAACCGTTACACACGGTGCAAGTCTTCTTTGTTGTTTCTACAGTAGCAAAGATCCAAAAAATCAAACACCGGCTCTAGATAGGGCCATTCGCATTTTTGCATTTTGTGTCTGCCACTGTAGTTCTCCTACAAGCTTGGTACACGGAAGAAGGTTTTAAGTCTGCAACCCCACCGCTAAATGCCACTAAATCCTACATACTAGACATCTAACGCATTTAACGGCCTATCAATTCAATTCTCTTTGATTCCTCTGAGGTGATTTTAATATTTCTGCAGTATATTGCATGGAAATAAAGAGAAATACTGACACAAACCACTGCTTGATAATGTGCTTGTTTGTCGTCTTCTTTGTTTTGCAGATCTTACACTCCCACATGCAGGCTTCACATCTCAGGTAGTTATTAAATCAATACCCCATTTACCAATTGCCAGTAAAAATTATTGGATTTTCAGCTATGATTAAGCAAAAGTTTCCTTTTTGCCTTTGCACTTTCTTATTACAACACTTTGAGGTAAAGGATACGGTTGGCTGGCTTTTTATTATTGTCAGAAAATTCCTTGAATAGATCAAAACCAACAATGTGTTAGTCTATCACACACTCTTTCTGATTGTCTCAGACTGTCTGTGGCTAAAACAGCTGGACACAGCAGTCCTTGGCAAATGGTACTCAAATAGGAGCAAATAGTACATTTTATGGAGACAAAAAAAAAAAGCAGTGGATTCATATAAATGTGATGGTTTGAGTATTTACAGCAGCAGGATGTTTAGATACACAGTATTTGTTCAATTCACAGCTGGTTTTGATCTTTAAAAGAGATCTGTTGACAATAACAAAACCATAGAATAAGACCAGACTTATCCTTTAAGAATGTTAAACATTGCACTGACAACAGTATCCATTTTGACACAGGTCATGTGCAGTTTCCTGACATTAACCTTCCTCTTTCTTGTGGTATTTCTGTGGCCTCTACAGTATGTTTCTCCTGTAGGTTCACTTGGACAAACACTGTAAACTTCCCTGATCCCTTTGCTGTAAACAAACACACGCACATACATGCACACACAGACACACATGTACACGCACACACTGCCATTCACCAAGCATACTGTCAACCCACACATATTCCTCGTTAGTGCTAGCACAAGGTTTGGGTCTTCCTCTCATTAGCTGCAATCACTTTCATTAATTAGCTCAATGAAGGGCTCTCATTAAACTAAAGGCTCTCTCCAGGCGCTCTCTTTTTCTCTGTGCACTGTTACTGAACAGCCATCTTAGATAACAGACAGACACTGTCATCTCCAGCTGATGGAAAAACTAACCAGCTGTCATGAACTGAATATTTAATCTCAGATGTGTCTTGGCAGATCTGGAGTGTCCTTGTCTTACCTTCTACCTAAAGAGCAGCAGTTTCACCAAGGATAGCAACTATTTGGGGTATATTTTTGTCAGTTATCTCTTGTTTTACTACACACAGTCACTGCACAGCAAAGAGACATGCAGTTTTTCAGTTTTTTTTTTATCATTACTCTATCAAACAATGGCACTTCCAGAAAATCTACCGAAAATCTTGGTGTGGCACATCAAAACCAAAATACATAACGTAATTTCAAGAACTCTGTTATGCTGTTCTGGTATATAGGCTTGTTGAAACCTATGCCCATGTGAGAGTTAAGGAATCACATACTGATATACTTTGTTTTATTATTTTACAGTTAATGTAAAATAATAAAACAATAAAACACCCCTCAGGGACGCTACTGCCATTAAAGAGAGATCAGCTGGAAGTGTATAACAACATTCATCAGCAGAGAAAGACTTGATTAGACTGATGATGTGAAGCATCTTCATTAAGTGTAGGCCCATAAGAAGAAAGGAGATAGGACAGCATCTCTCTGGAGTCTGAATGCTGGTGGTGATGAAGTGAAGCCTTTGTGCAATTGATCAAAAATTTTCGCTGACTCTCCGTGGACATACTGGAGGGAATGGTGGTGACTGGGAGGTGTGAAAGAAATAATTGTGGCTATATTTAAAAAGAAGCATCCAGCTTTAAAGACTGATTTGCTCTAGGAACGGGGGCAGAAACATCTTTAGTCTGTCAGAAATTGCAGATATAGTACCTAACTTAACTGATAGTGTGAGAAAGAAGAAGTGACAGATTAGTTTAGAACAGGAGGAAAAGCATAATGTAAGAGACAAGATATTCCTTATTTAGTTTTTGCTAAAGCGTGATTTAAATAATCGTTAAACGATTATGCTGGAGATGAAGAATGCAGGCCTCATCATGTTCTGGGAGTATCAGAAATGGGAAATGTTTGATGTGATGTCTCAGCATTGATGACAGTGATACTACGTTATGAAATACCCAATCTAGTGTGTTGAACTGTATTTTTTTTTTTTATCACTTATTTTTTATTGATAATTTCTACATCCACACACATACAAGACATACATGAACAACCCACAATCAAAACAATACAAAATAAGAATAATATTTGTTTGGGAGTTACATCTTCAGCTGTTCATCCTTTGTCATAGTGTCTTCATCTAGATCAATTGGTTCTGTCTGTCGTCTTTGTCGCTGTTTTTGGTTTTGAATAATGTCCATTTCTCCCACTTTTCTTCCAGCTGTGTTTGTTGTAGTCTCAGGCGATGTGTCAGTTTTTCCATTGTGTAAATTTCTTCTACTATCCCAATCCACTGATCCTGACAAGGAGGATCCACTTTACCCCATTTCCTCGTAATAGCTTTCTGACTGGCTATCAACAGTATTTTGATCAAATATCTATCCCTTACTCTTATTGTCTCTCTTATAGAATTAAAATTACAGAGATATAGTACCATGTAGCTCATAGGAATATTATACCCCAGTATCTTTTGTATAGTTACGTGTACAATTCTCCAAAACTTCAGTACTTTATGGCATTTCCAAAATATGTGTGAGTGGTCTGCATCCACTACTCCATATTTCCTCCAACATTGGAAGTCTGTGCCCTTATACTTATTCTTGACCTTGGGTGTAATGAAGAAACGAATCAAATTTTTCCAGGAAAATTCCCCCCATATCCACGAATTGGTGGATGTCTGATGAGTTTTCCACATATCTTTCCAATCCTCATCCGATATTTTCGTGTTAAATTCTGATTCCCATTTTTCTTTTATATACTTAGTTGAGTGTTTATTCGTCATCAATTTTTGGTATAAGGCAGATATAATTTTAATTTTTTTTTCCATTGTTGGAATTTATTATAATTTGAATCACACCATTCATTTCCATGGAGGGATCCATCCTGATTTCTTTTTTGTAATAGTATCTTAATTGTAGGTACCTGTAGAACTCATGCTTATCTAAATCATATCTGTCTTTCATGTTCTGGAAACTCTCCAGCTCCCCATCCTTCTGTAAAGTGTACCACGCTGTGACTCCCTTGTTTACCCACCGTTTGAATCCTTTATCATACACTGCTGGTTTAAAATTACTGTCAAATGCTACCCATCTAAGCACATTTGTTTCTTTCTTTATCCTGTACTTTTTTAGTAATCTGAACCATAATTCCAGTGTTGGGTATTCTCCAAACTTTTTCTCCATGTCTTTCCACTTAGCTGTATAATCTGGTGTGCACCAGCATATAATATGCCTTAACTGGGCAGCATAAAAGTATTCTCTCAGTTTTGGGAGACCCATACCCCCTTTATCTTTTGGTAGCTGGAGCATTTCATACCTAACACTAGGTTTTTTGCCTCCCCAAATAAACCTTGATATTATCTTGTCCCAGGTCACAAATTGCGTTTGGGGGACCTCTATTGGCAAGGACTGGAATAAATAAAGAAGTCTTGGTTGTACATTCATTTTGATAGTCTCGATTCTTGAGTTAAGATGATCTTGGGGTAAAGTAGACAATCTTTCAATGTCTTTTTGTATCTCTTGACTTATCTTATTATAATTTGCTTTGTAAAGTTTGGAGTCTTTTAGTGATGGTAACCCCCAGATATTTAATTTTCTTAATATTCCAACTGAAGTGATACGATTCCTTAATCTCTTTTGATGGGGTGTAATTAAGTGTTAAAATTTGTGTTTTTGAGCCATTAATTTTATATCCCGAGTGATAACCGTACTTTTCTAGAAGATTCATCAATACAGGTAGTGATTTATATGTTGAACTGTTTTATTTTTTGATCCCCAGACACAGGGAAACTTGTTAGAGAATAAAAGCAGTGGTATGATATGAAGTATGCCGCAGGAAAGACATTTTTCTGAGATCTTCAACAGCTTGTGTGTTTGTTTTGTGTGCAGGAATGGGCCAATGTGGACACAACTACAGGGACAGGGTCCAGAACCCCTTTATGGAACTCGCTTTCCACATTCACAACTCCGATCCATCCGATCCATTAGAAATGTTTGTTTTTTCTCTCTCTCTGTCTTTCTCTCTCTCCATGTGTGTGTTTATACTTTATCTGAGTTTATCAATGTAGCATCAGTTGGAGTTACACAGCAGGACAGGAAGGGCTATTTCCTCAGTTCCTATTTCATGTGTAGCAGTAAAATTGTACAATTTGACAGGATATGATGTTTGTTTGATCTTACATGTTACTGAGCCAGGGAATCTAAATACATATTGTATTGCTATTATTAAGTTTGTATCTGTTTTGTGAAAACCTAACCTTGTCTCTTACCTATAAGTTTACTTTAAGTTTATTCTTGACCTTACGGTTACAACAAAACAATCTCACAATGAGGTCTTTTTCCAGAACAATCACCAGAAAAACAAGTGTTGGCATTGTAAACCACAGACGCATTACATTTGCATGTTATATGTCGTAATTATGCAGAAATGTTGCGTTCCAACAACACTGTGGTTAATGTGTGGTAAGGTTTATTGCACAAAACCACATGGTACAAAACAGCCACATTTCCTGCCACAATACTGGAAAGAAACAGCAATGGGTAGCTGCGAAGCATCCATGTTTGGTGCCTAAAAATCAACTGGAAAAATGACAAAGGTTGCTACAAAACAGCCATGTTTGGTGTCTTAAAAGCCACTGGAAAAATCAGCGACCGGTCACAACAAAAAAGCCATGTTTGATGCCTAAATAGCTGCTGGAAAAACGACAGGTTGCTACGAAACATCCACGTTTGGTGTCTAAAAAGCCGCTGGAAAAACAGCGACCAGTTGCTATGAAACACCCATGTTTGGTGCCTAAAAAGCTACTGGAAAAACAATGACAGGTTGCTACAAAACACCCATGTTTGTTGCCTAAAAAGCCGCAGGAAAATGACAGGTTGCTACGAAACATCCATGTTTGGTGTCTAAAAAGCTGCTGGAAAAACAGCAGCCAGTTGCTATGAAACACCCATGTTTGGTCTCCTTAAAAAGTTGCTGGGAAAAAAATGACCGGTTGCTACAAAACACCCATGTTTGGTGCCTAAAAAGCCGCAGGAAAAACGACGTCAGGTTGCTACAAAACTCCCATGTTTGCTGCTGAATAACAAACACCTCGATATCATACATATGAAACATGCAAATGTAATGTATTTGGGGTTTGCAAAAATGTGAAACCAACATTTCTTCTAGCTACTGGGCTGCCTTGAAGTAGCTGCTCAGGAACTCTCCATTACATTACAGGATGTTCATCAGCATGATGCAGTTTGAACGGACATCATAGTAGTAGATTGTTTTGTATAAATCTATATAATCTACCTGTCTGACTGTTAGGCTACACCAAGATTACAACTTATTTTGAAGTGCTATTTGCAGATTGGCAGTGTACTCCTGCTTTATCAATTTTATGTCAAATCAAAGTCTGAACACTTTCAAACTATATATTGAACATTGAGCATTGTTTATGCAGTTACAGTGTAATAATAAAGTTTATTTATATAGCACTTACTGTATCAAATCCAAATATTTCATAGTGCTTTAAAAGGAAAAAAATGTATACAAAGTCACATGCACATAATATGTAGATATTAGAATATGTATACATGTAACAGATGTATCACATGCATTCTGTTATGATTTGTCAAAAAAAGACCCAGAAGCAGACTCAGGTAAGGAACAGCATTAAAGGAATATATATTAGGTTTAAGGGGGTGGAGGTGGAGATGAGAAAGGAGATGGTTGGCTGAAGCAGAGGGCAGGGAGTGTTGGGTAATGGCTGGAGAGGGTGAGGACTGGAGGGAGTGGCGTGGTTATTTGGAAGGGCTGAGGGAATTGTAGAGGGAGAGCAGGCAGGCCAATGAGGAGGCTGACCAGTGAAGATGATCCTGGAGCAGAACAGAACAAGATTAGGCAGGGCAAAAACACTCAATGACTGTGGTAGATATACTGGAGCTTGATGAGGTTGATGGGAGGCAGGTGTGGATAATCAGCAGTAATCAGGAGCCATGAGAGAGCAGAGGAGTGTCATGCATACAGACACACGAAGACAGACAGAAGCCCCCAGGGGAGGGGAAAAACTGAGACTGGGACTGTGACACATACAGAGCATATACATACACACATAAATACACACATGCAAACAAGGCGATATATAAACAAACAGGCCCTTTTTTAAGTGATTAAAAAGAACACACTGATTCTGCAAATCAGGCAGGAGTTAAGGTTCCTTGACTGCAAAAGCTTGGTCCTTTTTGGTCTTACATGTTCAGATGGAAAGAGCAAACAGGTTCCTGCCTAAGGACCTCAGGGCAGAGTAATTCAAAATATAGTGTTGTATTTGTGAAGGAGAAATACAACTAACAACACGTACTGAAATTGTCTGGCTGTAGTTTTGCTAAATATTCTGCAGAGGGCACCGTTTAGATATAATTTGGATGTCAAAAACACACCTACAGTCCAGCACCACACAAAGAGATTTCATCCCTCATAATGACAAAACAGGTTGTGTGTTCAGTAGAACAATGAGTCATCCAGGTGTGTCCACAGTAATGCAACAGATGCTGATATGTGCTGCAGCTTATTTATTTACTTTACAATGTAATGATGGGACAAGCACGACCCCTAAAGACATAATGATTGAGCCCTACATCTACAGTATATTCGTTGTTTTGTTTTCTACATTGTAGGCAAATGTGCTGAGGCTTCAATACTGCGCGAAAGTAAGAAAGTAAAAGGACTCAGGAGAGAGAGACACCTCCCACCTGTTTGTGTAGTTTTTATGGTGGACAATAATTCAGCAGAGAAAGGCTGTCATTGTACTTCAGGAAGCAGCAGAGAGCCAACTCTGTATAAGTAGTGAGTTTTATTACATTTTACTGGTTTCTATAGCAGCACAAAACTTTCTGTCAGTCGCAGAAATACACAGAGGGGGATGTGTTTATTCATGTCTTTTTCAAACACACAGAAAAAACACCCCATGAAAACGTAGATGGATTCAAAGATCACATAGTCTGCTTGATCTGTCATGTCTGAGTCACCGTTTACTCTTCCTGTGCGGTCACACGCAAGCACACGCGCACACAGTGGAGATATTCAGCTCCAGATAATGGCATTCGGCTGATTTGTTTGAATAAGAGGCAGAATAAATGATAAGAGGCTTGAGGGATGTGATGAATTTAAGTGGCACCTTAATTTGCACCCACTGCTCTCTGGCTTCTGGCAGCCTCACCCTGTGTGTGCGTATGTGACACATTGAACTATGAGTCAGGTCGATATTAAGTGACACCAGCAATCTTGAAACTCATGATAATTACCCTTTTAATGCCACCCCATGCTGTGTATTAGCTAAAGGAGCGTATATGCAGAGGCTGAACATTAAGGTGTGTGCAGACTGTGAGAGTTTTGGCAGCCAGTTTGGGTTTATACTTCAATATCCTCTGATGCAATGCACTTCATTAATTTAGTATGACTGAAGGGAGGATTTAGGTTGGGTGGCAAATTGTCTCTTATGATTATCTTTGATAGATTACGACAAAGAAAAACGTTTTTGCTTTTTCCATTTTTCTGACCACTTTAGACACATTAGCTTAAGGCCTTTTGATGGCTGACAGTTCACTGCTCTCTGTCAGTAGCTTTACAGTAACACTCTGTAATATTAGGCAGACAGCCTTATGAAATAATTCGCATTTCAAGGGCAAAAGCAAATGTGAGCTGATGAGTGGAATAATTTTGAAAGGCATGAAATTGAAGCACAATCCTTACAGCTACTTTTAACCTTTTCACACTTTTCACTAAGTGCTAAGCAAATTGCATATTGTGAAAAAAACTGCAGCTACCTCCGTCTTAAATAATAATTTACCCACAAAATTATCATCAGATATTCGCTCCATGTTACCTTAAATTTGTGAAGAAAACAGTTTTTCTTGCAGAGTCTAAAAACAGAGAACATTTTGATGATTTAATCTAAAAAAGGACTCACATTTTGAAGCCTCAAGTTTTCAAGCATTTTGGCCGATGTGTGTAAACATGTCCATTTGTACTGTAAAGTTGGGCATTTTAACATGGGGGTCTACTGACTCGCTTTTGGAGCCAACCTCAAGTGGCCATTAGAGGAACTGCAGTTTTTGGCACTTAAAGCAATGGCTAAATTTTTCAGCCCCAGAGGTTGTTGTTTATTTAAAACACTACCTAATGAATAGTCTAATGTAAGAAGGGGGAAGTGCGTGCATTTGAACTCTGCTCAAGTGCACCATTCATCCGTGCCTGAGACTGTTGAGACTGATAACAGCCTGTATTGAGGATATGACTGGATAAACGAGTCTTGGCTTATTCTGCACGAGTTGTTTGAGAGTTTGTAAACAGATGTTTTCATATTGTTCTGCTATTGTTACAGGGGGACCAACTTTTACTGTAGTTCATCAAAAAATCTTCTCTGCTTTTGCATTCTTCTTTCATGGTGCAGTGTGCAAAAGAGTTTTCTTCACAAATTCACACAACATGGGGTGAGTAATTTATATGCAAATGATCATTTTGTGGGTGAAGTATTTTGTTTGTTATCAAGTCCATTTCTTTTATTTTCTGAGTTTTAGGAAATGACTGATTTAGGAGAGATATTGTCATCAACCATGTATTTGTCACTTGTTTAAAGAAGATATGTTTTTTAAGACACAGTAACTGACAAAATAACACATTGATTGACCCATTCTTACATAAGGTAGAGATGTGTGTTTGCAGTGAATAAGCATTAAAAAGGTCCTCTCTCCTCTCTATACAGTAAAACACAGACTGCATGAAATTCGCTGTTATGTTGATTCTCTGTGACTCAGTTCTGCCATTTTATTCCCCCTTCTCTCGAACATCAAAGCAACACAACACACACCCACGTGAAGCATTATGATATGCAAAAGGCCCATATGTGAGGAAATCAAAAGAACAATCTCTGAATCTCCTTAACTGACTGTTGACCGTGCACTCACATATAACACATTGTGACTGGAGGCCTGTGGGTATAGCATCAAACACATACAACAGTGACTGAATGTCTTGTGATTGCACAGACAGATGTGAAATTGGCCGTTTAGCACATACATAAAGGGATGTTTTTCATGACTATAGCCACACTGTTCTCGCTACAGTGTAGAGTGTCATCTTCTGTAACATGGAGGCAGTGGTGAAAATATTCAGATCCTCTGTGTAAAAATAGCAATACTGCAATAAAATCAACCAGCAGAGCTAATTAACACTTCTTTATATACTGTTGGGTAGTATAATTGAAAACAACATAACATATTTTATATGGTATTTACATATATTGCAAGGTTTATACTAACTATACAGTAGCTGTCAAATATTGGGGAATAAAACAGAGCAGTACAAAATAAAAAGTTAAATAGTTTTTCCTTGCACAGCACTGAAATTTTTTTTCCTGCAAAGATGGAATTTGATACCAATTATATGGTAAATAGAAAAAAAAGTGTTAATTGGTTTCACCTGCAAATAATCAGTTTAACTTCATTCCTAGGGTAACCTTGAGGGTTTTAGTCAGTGCACAGAAAGTCAGCTGAGGATACTGAACCAATGTATCCTCAAACAATGGTTTGTGTATCTAACCAATAAGCGCCCCACAAATGGAGTAGTCACATTATGTACTTAACATAAAATTATGTGCTCAATGTGAAGTTACAGAGGTTAGGTTGAAGGGAGGGTAGGGTTGCTTATAAGCCCTTTGGGCTTTATGATCTTTGTTGCACATTTTAACTGTTTTTTACTGCTCTTTCTTCCTGAATGTATGTTTGTAAGTGCAAACAACAATAAACAAACAAATAAACAAAAGGAAACACGAGTCATCATCATGTTTTGTATTTAATACAAAGTTATGTACTGTTGGGAATAGAATGATTTCATGTGTTTTACTATAAGTTGTGTTTCACTATATAAGTTTTAGATGTGTGAACAATGAGAATTCTGAGATGATTAGATAATTAGTTTCATATATGGTAAAAAGAATAGAAAGTGATGTACAGATAGTAAGGTACAGCACATGTAGGGAGTTGTGTTGTTCTCTTGTCTTTCAAAACAGGAACCACGCCCCCACCATCAGCGGGAAGGAGTCAGATTAACAGGAGGCAGGGGCGTGGTGTGGTGAAGGAGGAAGTGGAACCGCCAATGAGAAGAGGACAACGCCTCGCGTGCACAATGACACTCTGTTACGCTCAAATATACTGGGTCAGGGGAAGGACAGGAGGTCAGACTTCGTGAACTGACACACCTTTGTTGCTTGTCAGGGAAATAAGTTGAGACCCAGAGCTCTGTAATTTTATTCCTTTACTGCTTAATAAACTACATTAACTGAGACCGAATATCTTCTCCTATTGCTTCATTAAAGAACACGCAGGACTGAGCTCACACATAGCACACTGGAGAGTAGGGCGAGCCTTGAGTCCATCAGTACTTAACATAAAATTACATACTTAATGTAAAGTTAGGTAGGTTAGGTTTAGGAAAAGAAACACTGTTGGGCATCAGCACGTATGTAAAGTTACGTAGGTAAGGTTTAAAAAAGTAAAGTTACGTAGGTTAGGTTTAGGGAAAGACACATGGTTGGGCATTTTCACGTGAAGCACTATGTTATGTACTTAATGTAAAATTACGTACTTAATGTAAAGTTACATAGGATAGGTTTATGAAAGGAAAGTTATTGGTAAAGGGAAGTAAAATTATATAAATTAGGTTTAGGAAAAGAATCATGGTGATGACTTACCTTCAAATAACTCAACGTTTACTTGGTTGCACACAGGACACAAACACTGGTCTCCTGGGGAAGTCCTGTGCTGTTTGACCCATTCACGACCCCAGACTGCTCACTCTTTTTACCACTTCTGTCTTCACTCTTGTTAGCTTGTTAGGCTGTCTGATTACGTGGGCTATAAATGAAATACTGGTTCATGGTTACGTAGGTCATATACGAATTCTGGTGCATTACTTTTTGTAGGTTTATGTAAGAACAGTGCATGACAGCAGCTGACTGAACATACAATGTAACATACATAAGGTAAAGTTTGATAAATGAATGATGAATGAATAAATAATTATGTGGCTTTATTTGAGCTTTAATTTCAAGGAATACAATAAAGTGTTGCAAATATTTCCCTACAAAATGTAGCGAAGTAAAAATAACAGAAAATGGCGGCACTCAAGCATGTACAAGTACCTTAAAATTATCCCTAATTACAGTGCTTGAGTAAATGCACTTAGTAACATTTCACCACTGCGAAGGAGAGCTAATCTTTACACACACGCACACGACAAACACACACTCATTTGAGCACACAAAGGCACTCACATATCATACACATATTACAATAAATCCAAAATGACACACACACACACACACACACACACACACACATCCTCTTCACTTCCTCTCATACTTTTGTCCCCTTGACAAAGAGGCTTCATAAGAGCACCGGCTAATCCTCCAAACGCCAACTGTCTCACACAATGCTGCTTCGATGACTTTGTGCCAGCAGGACTTTGGAGGACGGTGATAATGAAATATCATGGAAATGAGTCTGCAGCTGAGCAGGTGATAGACAGGTGTGCAGGTTTATTTTTGGGTCACCACATTTGACAAGCAGCCAGATTAGATATCAGAGAGGGATCACTTAGAAAGTACAATGTGGCCACCCTGCATGTGCTGCCATATTTGATTATCTGAGCATAAAAAAATAATCTTTGACTCTGACATTATTTCTAGGTAGCAAAACAGAAACCATACTGTGTGTTACATCACTTGCTGATACCAAGACTGCTGGTGATGTATCATTATACCTGACAGTGTGGCAATGTGAGGGAAACTGCCTCGTGAGGAATGAAGCTTATTAATAATTTTGAGCACTTAAGTTGCTTCAGCTCCACCATAATAATGTACTGGCAATGTCACTGGGCTGCGTCCAGTCAGAATGAGGTGATGAATTATTCACAGGAGATTGGAAGGTCACTAAAGCGTGGTCTGCTGATCTCACCTACACACACATGCAAACACCACACATGCACACACACACACACACACACACACACACACATGCACGCACACACAAAGGTCCACTGTGGCAATTATGCTGCTTAATTTTGGCAAAGCCTCCACCTTCTTCCAAAGCTGTATCCATGGTGACACATTTTCTTTTTGACCACCACCAGTGTGAGGCAGACCATCATGGACATACAGTGTCTGTATAAGCAAAACGTGTATAGTGTATAAAGCTTATTACAAGCTGCAACAACATTGTGCCAGCTGGTATTGTTTTCACCTTGTGAGTTTGTGTGTGTTTGGGTGTGTGTGTGTGTGTGTGTATGTGTGTGTTTGTGTGTGTGTGTGTGTGTGTGTGTGTGAGTGTGTGTGTGTGTGTGTGTGTGTCACCATGGCAAAACGTGGTCCTAGTGACGCAATTCCCTCTAACTCCAGGTTGTCAAATACCGAAACTCTGTCACGTCCCTCTGCGTCTCATAGTGTAGTATGGTGCACCCTTTAGCACCTTTATGTGACACACTTTCTGTGTAACACACACTGTAACACATGGTTAATGCTGTGAAATTGTCACAGTGGGTCTTGGGCAAAAAATCTAGTTGGTTAGGTTTAAAAAAAAAAAGATCATATGATGAGTTAAAATGTGAACATTGGTTCTGTAACAATAATGTAACATGATGATAATATGTCACGTGAGTGATGTCAGTGTGCCACGACTGTATGCAAACTACATAAAGTTACATTAAAACAACACTGACTTTATTTTCACACTGGACACCAACTGCAGTCTCTTGGGTGAAAGTCCTGTTTTGTTTGACCCAACCCATCTCCCCTCTGTTCCACCCTACACAGACTTTTGCGCTCTTTATACTGCGTCAGTTCAAGTATTGCTGTAGATGGGTTTATAGTGGAATTAGTTGAAAACCTGGTGTGGCTCATGAAGACGCTAAAGGGTGCCTTTGGTATCGATATCACATGCTGAGGGTTCACAGAAGCTGTTTTGAGCATTTTATATGTCTGCCTGTCTGTCTGGGGACAGATTTTGTCACCATGATCACGTTACAACTGTGCAAGATGCAGTCACAAAAATTTACAGGTGTCTTCAGATCAAAATGAAGTTTGATATGAAATATGGATGTGGGCCAACCAAGGGGGCCAGAAGTAGGGGGGTAGGAAGTAGGAAAAGGGGACATTGCAGCTGGAGTGATCCCATCACAAGATGGTCTCTAGTATTATATCTATACATTTTAATTTTAGCTTATTTTTAAATTTTGTTGTTTTCTTCAAAATCTTGTTTCTTGTCACTTGTCCCCCTTTTCCTTTGCTTTTAAGTCTTGTAACGACTGAATTTCCATCATGTGGGATTACTGTAATTAAGTTTATCTTAAAGAAAATAAGTATTAGTTGTGTGTATGTGCTAACCACTCAAGCCCTGAAAGAAAAACTGCACATGTGTGGCTCTATTAAGGACTTCAACCAACCTTAATTAGTTTAATTTTAGGCTGCTGCTGTCGTGCGTTAGTAGACTAAAACTGAATATTTTGCAGTCACATAATTGTTCAGTTCGATATACAAAAAAGAAAAATAAAGGAGAGACCCTTAATTGTGTCAATTTTCATTCCAAAATATTACAAGTCTAAACAACATATAGCATAATATTTAAGCATTAGGTTTGTATGATTTTCTATCATTCAGCTCTGAAACCCAGATCAATGTTGTGCTTTTTGAAGAAGGTGCCTTATTGCACTATGATCTGGCTCTCAGAATGATGCATGAAACATAACAAAAGAAGGAGTCATTCATGGATTACAACTGGTACAATCTTTCCGATTACTGGCCTATATACACTGAGTTACCAGTTTATTAGGAACACTTCAACAATATGATCAAAAACAGAAATGCTGAAATGAATTCTCTTTGTGGAGAAGGTCATGTTTTAGTGAGTGTTGGTGTTGCACTGGACTCCATTATGCTGAGAGGTGTTTCCAACTTTTGTCCCTTCACATGTGTGTAAGTGGAGATTCATTATAATGCAGTCAAATACAATCCTAACACTGACTACTGCCTCTAAAATGACCACAAAGTTGAATCAGCAACTCCCTGAAACTGTCAATAAAAACTGAACAGACTGAGCTACACAAAGGCAGGGTTTATTGCATGGCTATTGTATGGGATTGCATTAGATTGTACAAGTGTAATAAACTAGTAACTCAGTGTAAGACATCATTAAAGGCATAAAACAGGTGATGACACATTGTTCTCCTAGCTGCTTATGGTACCACTCAATCTATTTTTGTCAACAAATAACGACTTATTATAATTTAAAAAAAAAATCAAATTGTAAAGAACTTCATTAAAGTTTGAAAATCCCATTCTTACTGAATTTACATTTTTCTTTTCTCCAGTGCAGTGTCATTATTTTTTTTTTGTGTGCCATTTTTACATTCATTAGTCTCACAGTTTTCCAGCACCAGAAACAGGCCAAGTACTTATTCACTAATAGGTGGGCCCTCTTCCTTCTTTTTCTCTCCTCCTGGCTGAATTGACTCTTCGGGGTTTTCAGTCCACCATCAATCCTTTTCCTTGCTCCCAATCCTCCTGACCCCCTTTCAAGCCTCAATCCCTGACCTTTTTCTCGCTTCACATTCTCTCTTTCTTCCTCTGTCTGCTCCCACTTTCCTTAGGCTGCTTTCCTTTTCATCTCACAGTCTTTCAGTCCTCCACTTTAAAAAAAACCCCAAAAACTACAGGTCTCGGTTAACCTTCATCCCTCCTTCAGTGCACTCTGTCTCCTCAGTCATCTTCATTGCTGTGTCCGTTGACTAGGCCTGACTCCCAGCGTTGCACCAGAGGGGTCTTCTGTCTGGGGGTTCGGGGACTCTGTGTGAGAATATGGGACCGCAGGAGTAAGTGGTGATTGCAAGGTAAGAGAGAAGGCAGACAGAGTGTTGCATGTGAAAGCAGGAGGGGAAAAAAGAAAGAGAATTAAAGAGTAGAAACATCAGATGTGTGGGAGCAGGAGATAAGATCAATAAGCCAACACAGGGCAAAAAAAGGACCATAAAGATAAAGAGAGGGATGAAATTATTTCCTCTAGAGGACATCCCTTTGGATGAGCATCATTAGCTCTGTAAGTCAGAGGGAGGTTAATGCGACTGTGATCCAAGGCTGTGTTCTGTGTGACTCAGTCAACAACTGAGGCCAATTTCTCCTGCAATCCTCCATTTGCTCCTGAACCCTAATCAGGACCCAGGTTGGTGCAGAGAGCTGATAACCAACCAGCAGGGAGACAGAAAGAGAGAGAGGGCTAGACGCACAAGGCAGGGAGAGGAAAGAGAGCAAAACGTTGCTAATGCCAACGTCAAACTAAAGCGTGCAGCTAAAACCCGGCATATCAATGCCAAACTGAATTAAAGCGCTAAAGCCACGGAGCAGCACTCAACTCTAATCAGAGATACCGCAGTTTCAAAGAGATGCAAGACCCACAAGGCAGGTAACGGAAATCAGTGAGATTGTCAATTGACTTTCCTCTTTCTCCACCATTGACTGTACACACACACACACACACACACACACAATCCTGCCCCCCCACCACACACACACACACACACTCTACAAACTCAGCCTTTCTCTCCCTCTCTGTCTCAGGGCTGTTTGCCTTCTTCCCTTATCTATAAAGATAAGCTCCTTACTGTGTGTTCAGTATGTTATCAGATGTCTGTGGCCCATATTTGGTGCAAACGAGATGCTGACATCCTCCCAAGAGCCTTTCTTCATTGGACCCTTTACAATCCAGTGCAGTTATAAACATGCGTTCATATTCATGCTGCTGAGAGAAACTGCACCCCCAAAACGACATTGCAATTTATATGTGTCTCAGTTGAAGAAGCTTTGTAATTGTGGAACCTGATATCCTTTTAGCTTCACTCGAGGACGACACAGAAGGGTGATTTGCCTACATTTACATGTCCTATACCAAGTGTGCCTGATAGGTAGGGTGAGTGTGTTAATCTTATAAAGCAAAAAATACTTAATTAATATCACTCTGAGGCCTGGTGTTTTTCCACATGGTCAGATTTCCAGAAAATCACAGCAAGGAGTCGTATTAAAGAAATTTTAATGTCTAAACTTCACTGCAATAGGATGACTGACAATGCTGACTCACCTCCGGTCGGTTAATCTTCTCCTCTTCAGCCTGGGCCGGGGGCCACATGCCGAACTTGCCAACTGACTGGCGTGCTGCAATAGAGACAAAGAATAAAAAGTGGGGGTGCAGGCAGGATGAGAGAGAGCGGGGTAGCAATGAGGCAAAGGTGTTCCTGGGTTTTGTTTGTGCTCTACAGTGTAAGCAATAAAGCCTCAAATTAAAAGTGAACATGAAGCAGCGGAGAGGAACGCAGTGGGAATTAAGCAAATGAAATGTGTGTGATACGACATGAACTTGGTGAAAGAGAAACAAAAAGTAGGCTCCAGGAATAAAGGAGGAATATGAAAAAGGTTGCATAACGCTTTGTCTATAAAACAATACACCAATGTTTGTTTCCCAGCACTGAGTCATGGTCATTCATGTCCCGTAGATGCAAACCCTGATTGGTTTGTCACACAGTTGTTAAACCTACAATGACTGGTGACACTGTCATTCACATACAGCCACCACAACAATACACTGGCAACCCTTCCTGCCAACGCAATGCACACAAACATACTGTACAGCAGTCTGTTGTCTGATACACCCACACCCCTTCATTTACTCCACCCATCACTTTACAAATGTGTTCATTTGAATTTACTATAAACTGGACATCATCAGTGGCATCAAAGGAAATTTTTCATGTGGGTGGCCAGATGGGGCCACGGGACATCTTTAAGGTGGCACACCAAAACCAAAAGCCATAACTAGATTTCAAGAATTCGATTATGCTACTTCAGTGTAATACCTGTACAGCTAACATTTTGAGTTCCAGAACAATCCTGTTTTAATCTGTCATGTATCTAAGCATGTTAGGCAATTCATTGTTTTTCAATAGGCTGGTTTCACTTTTCCTTAAAAAGACAAACATACAGCTTTAATTTGAGGAAGTACATTGATTGAGAGGAACAAACACTTACTGGGAACAAGCTTTCAAAAGTTTAGAGGAGACTTGTGGGTACCCATAGAACTGTATCAGGGTGGCCATGGCCCCTTCTTGCCCCCTCTTGGGAGTGCCACTGCCTATAATGACTGACACTGACACTGTCATTCATATACACCAAAAAAACACAACCTATCTTGCCAATATAATGCACACAAACATATTGTACAGTAGTCTGTTATCTGATGGACCCCTCAGACCTGCCAGATGAACTCGAGCACCCCTTCATCGACACCACCCTTCATGTTCCAAATGTGTTTATTTGAATTTACTTTGAACAAGACGTTAATTAACACTTAGTTATAGAAAAGTTGCTTTAATACAATTTAACTCCAGTGGTTAATGTTTAGGCCATGTTTGCACACATCTCAATTTGTGCTACACTTAAGCTATTTATTCATCACTTTTAACTACCGTATCTGTTTCAGCTGATTTTATCTAACTGTTCTGCTGACTGTCCTTCTCTGCTCGCTGGCTACTTTTCTTTCAAATACTCAATTGCAACATGTTCAGGTGTTACATTTGACTCAACATGTGGATGTATATGTTAATCAAATTGTAATTCATATACATATCTATATAGAGAGATATTAATTAGTTGAGCAAATACGCAGTCTTCCTATCCCTGGTTGTGAATCGCTGCTACATGATATGCACACAATGCCAGCAAAGTTAAAAAATACCAGAGATGCATATTAATAACTTGTCCTCTCCGTAGGCTTATTGGCAACACTGTACTTCACATTTGCTCTTGTTGTCATAAGTCTCTAACTCTTTATCACTCTGAGAACTAAAAAAAACCCAAGTTGTTTGCACTTTTTGAATGCTTCATCCCGAAATTGGACTCTCCCAACGCACTCCCTTCTTGCTGACACAATAAAGTGTCGAGATATGACTCGGGACTTTTTTCACCTCAGCTCTTGCAATTAATCTGACAGACTAGATGCTTTATTTATTGTGGAGTTACAGACTTTTATTTTCTTGTCGGCCAGCTTATGGTCTCCAGTGCAAAATTATTGCTCATAACAGCTAACACTGATTTCGGAAGCTGTTTTGAGGTTTTCCACTGACCATGAGAAAAATGAAATAATGTGCTCGCTGGGCTGTTTCAGGGGGTTTTCATCATCTCACCACAGATATAAAAAATTGCACACAAACCCCTACACAAGCATCTGTACACACAAACACATTGTCTGTGTGGGCGAAAGCAGAATCAATCAAACCCTGCAACACACACACTTTTAGCTCTAGTCTAAACTTAGCGCTACACTAACCTGCTGTGGGTCTAGTACCCCCTCTGGATGATGAGCCAGGTGAGTCAGGAACAGCCAGTCCATTCAGTGAAGAAAAGGACAACGTGGGACTCTTTCCTTCTGTGCTGACGGGCCTCTCTCCCCCTCCTCTTCCTCCTCCTACCCCCCCTCCTTTTGCACCCTCTGTGCCCCCATACAGACTGATCCTCTGCTTGTGAAGCTCCTTCTCCCTCTCTTGGGCCTCCCGGATGTCCTGCTCCACTTTAACTCCATTTGTTGAGGAGCGCAGTTTAAAAAAGGGGTTCTCCTTGGGTGACACCTCCTCCTCTTCCCTCTCCTCCTTTTCCTGCTCTCTCACTTCAATCCCACCATGTCCTCCTGTCCTGGATGATGAGATATTAAGGCTTCCAGAGTCGACGACAGTCTCTGGTTTGGTGTGGTAGAGCTTCTGTGCTGGGACACTCAGATTGTTCTCTAGGATGATAACCTGACAGGCTGCCCCCTCAGAGAACCCTGGTCCTTGGGGAGTTAAAGAAGTAGAACCCCCTCCTTTGGCTAAGTTTGGGCTCTGCGTGGGGCTCCTCTCCACATATGAGCCTTCTATGGTGGATGCCTGCGATGAGTTGTCCTCCAAGGTTGAAATGTCACTGGCAGAGGACCAGGATGTGGTCTTACTCCTGGCTGGCACAGTCAAAGTTGAGTCATTGGGTTTCTGAAAGGCCTCAAAAAGCTGTTTCCTCTCTTTGAGTTGGCGTACAGTGCCTTTGTCGTAGACACCTGGAACTTTCCCAAGCTTGACCAGATCCTGCTCCCTCTGGACCTCCGCATGGATGTCATGCTGCATCTTTTTGCCTGCAAACTGCCTGTCTTTGCCTTGACACCTCTCAGACTTAGCAGTTATTGACTGGCAGAGAACAGTTTTCCTTAAAGGGATCTCTACATACTCTGGGGAGGTGGGTGGGTTTGGAAGCCCCCTGGACCTTCTCAGGCTGTGCTCACGCTCTATAGCCCGTCGGATCTCCCTCTCAATGGGAGTCTCTTTAAGTGCAGGTGCTGGGGTACCTGTAGTGATGGTGGTGTTGCCCTCCAAAGTGCTGCATGGGGAGAAGTCTGCTGAAACTCCACTGTCACTCTGGCTATCATCGCATGAGTCACTCTCCATCCTGGTGTGTTTAGAAGACACAAAGCTGTGTTTTTCTGTCTTCAGCTCTTGTGTATGGACTGTTTTTGAAAATTTTAAAAGTCCTCTGCCGTGCTGCTGCTCAACCGCCTTGTTCCTCTCAAGTCCACACTCCTTCTGCCCTCCCTCGCCACCTGTTTGCTTGCTTTCTCCCTCTGTCCTCCCCCCCGCCCTGCTGTGCCTTTCTCTCACAGCTATAACACAACCAGAGCCTTGAGAAATTGCCCCGCCCTGATTGGACAGCTCCATGGCAACAGCCGACAAAGGTGAAGAGCTCTGGCCAAGCACCTGTTGTGCAGCTTCCTGGTTTGCTCCCCTGGGGGCAATTTGACTTTGTCTCTGGGTTAACAGCTCCTCCTGCTGTTTGGCTGAAGGAACTTCAGGAAAAGTTGATGTTGGATCTAGTGCAATGGAAACTGAAATATTGCTAGAATATGAGGGTTGGAAAGTCTTGCCTCTGATATTCAGTGTAGTCCATTGCTGCTGACAAGACATTATATCACTGCTCACTTCCTCCTCTGCCTCACTTTCATCAGCAAAAGGAGGAGAGCACACAGTATATAGATCATCTGAGCTGTTTCTGTCAGAGGGAGAATGATGAGCAGTTTTATTTATTCCAGCAGCTGCAGCCCAAGGCACATTATTTTCAAGCTCACTGTTGTCAAAACCATCTGGTGAGATGTGCAGCTGATTGTCCTCTGTTGTCATATTATCTCCCATCATCTCCTCAGATGATGACTCTACCTCAGTATTTACTGGCTCAGCGAGGAGCGGCGTGTGAGGCCATTCTTGACTATTTTCATTGGAAGGCGTAAGGTCTTCTGTTGGGTCTGATATAATCTCAGTGTCGCTGATCCACTCCTCCCCCTCTAGGCTGGAAAAACTCTCTTTCTCAAAACATTCATTTGTTGATGAAGCACTAAGGGGATGAGGAGGAGGAGGAGGTGGGAAAGCATCCTCATATGGATCAACAGACTTTTTAGATTCCTCTTGAGCCTGTGATAGTTGGGCAACTTGTTCCGATTCTGTCACCATCTCTTGCGTCTCCCTGGAGGAGGACAGACTAATTCTTGTTGATTCCCGATTTTCCCATTCAGTAGTATCAGCTGTTTTGGTTCTTGAGAGTGTTTGGTCCCCTTCCAGCGTTTCCTCTTCAGCTCCAGGCTCCAGGACGTCCATATCCTCTTCAGGTTCTGCCCTAGGAGCCTTTCTGTCTCGCCAAGGGGAGTTGTGGCTCATGGTTGCACCCACTTCACCTTGTGCCCAGAACTCATTGACCCACTCATCTTGTGAGTTGACATGACCCTGTTCCTGGCAGGCCACGGGCTTTGTTGCCATGGTGACAAGTCTGCTGATGTAAAAGCGTTTAGAGCAGTCAGGATGTTCGGCCTCCAGCCAGTCAGTCTGAGTGAAAGCAGAGGAACACAGAGGGGAAAGGGGGAACAACCGAGTGATTAACACAGTTCTCAATAAACATCGCCACCCGTTTATACCCCGTTATTTTGACGCAGATGAAATGACTTGCTGTAGTATTTCCAAGATGATTAACCATCAAACTGTATTTACTGTGACATTTAGAGTGGAATAGTTTTGAAATGCTAAGTGCTTTGTTTCCGTTTTTGTTTTCAAACCTCAATCAACCTGCATTGCAACGCTGCAACTAGTAGAATAGGAACTGACATTTAAAAAGAAATGTTGAAAATACAAAATGAATAAAGAATAGTACAAACAGTTGCTTTTCATCTTGTCTGGAGCTTGTGGTAGCAAAACACCATATGACACTTTATGATTTTCTTTTAACTTGTCACCCATTTGTGTATTTTTTGCAAAGAACTGTGGTAGCTGGTGCAAGATTAGAGCAATCCAGTGGATGTGTGTTGTGTTTGTGCCCTGTCTTTTTAATAGCAGAAGCTGAGTGCTCTTGTTCCTGCATGACAGGCAGCCAGTTTATAACTTTGTGCTGGGCTTTGGCTGTAAGGTAGTAGCTACTGTACTCCGCTGTGCAACGTATAAAGTTTTCTGCTGAACACACCTTTCTGTAATCTGCTTACAGGCTGGGGAATGGCTCAGCACCGCACACACATAGAGCACACACACAATCTGAAATAACAATAGGATTGACTGCAGGGTGACTAAAGCAGAGTCCAGCTCCTCTTTTCTTCTTCAATACACACACTGTCTCTCTGGTCATTAGTTCAAACTTGCCCTGTATCAATATTATTGCCCACCCCACATCCCTTATACACACACACATGCACACAAAACTCCTCTGTTGTTGTTCTTCTTCACAAACGCTCATGCCCATCTATGTTGATTCCTGCCAAGCCACTCTGGCTGGACTCCAACTGTGACTGATCATTAAGGGGGACATAGATCACAGCACTGGGAGACGACTAGTCTCTGATGATGATTTAGGATGGATGGACAGATACAATAGATAGTCACGGTACAGCTCCCCCTTCATGTAGAGATAATAGGGACTGACAGCATGACATGGCAGGACGGATGGGGAACACTGATGAAACAATGATGGCAGAACATGTAGGCACCACAGCAGAACAACATGGCCTAAGTTGGGTAAATTAGGATGAGGCAGTGAGTCATGGGAGCTAAGACAGACACAATGAACAGTTGTTGGTTTAGTGAGTGACTGGTGACTGTCTCACTGTCATTGGTGAAACTGTATTGCTGTCATTTCATTTCAACAATATCTTCTGTTGTAAAAACAGTGGTGCCCCAGAAATTTTCCACAGGGATGGCCAGATGGGGACACTGAAAATCTTAAGGTGGCACACCAAAACAAAAAGCCGTAACTGAATTTCAGGAATTCTATGGTGCTGTTGAAGTGCATAGGCTAGTTGAAAACTATGTCAATATGAGAGTTAAGGAATCACATCATTTTGTTTCTTGATTTACAATTAATATCACTAATTATCTGATGGGCATAGAGTAATACTGGTTGTTAACATTTCAAACTCTTTTAAAGGAACAGAATGTAAGATTAAGGGGGACTGTGCCACTGTGTAAAAACATGAATATAGTGTCCTGTCTCTGCATGATGAACAAACAGCTTATTGACTCTGAACGTACCCTGGCTGCTGTCAGACTGGCCGTTTTCTCATGAGATGTGAGTGGGAGTGAGAATGAGACCGATGGCATTCCCACACAGTTATCACTGTGTCTAAATGAGACTGAACCTTAACCATTGCTTAGGTTTTATTGATAGACACTCCAGATACAGAAAATAACTGGACTTTATATATTCAGGTATTACTTGGGTAAACTACCACTGGCACTGTTAAACAATAGACCACATGTTGACAGACTCACTCTCATGCAATTCATAAAGGTAGCATTATATGTCACTCACTGATTCAGAGTTCTCAATGTGAAGTGTCCTTGTGAAACAGAGCGTCAAAATGAGCATTTTGCCACAGTGAGAAGGCGATTGTTCTGATGGTTTAAGTGAAATCTATTGCAAATCTCTGCTTAAACGGTTTCACTCACCCACATCTGCTGATTCTGTTGAAAATCCTGCTGAAAACAAACAAGTTCAGATCCATTAATACAATGATCCCGCAATGCTACAGTAGGGAAACAAGCCCCTCATTGATATTGTGGTATGGTAATGTAATCTGACCACTCTGGGTGTAAACTCTAGCATGCCCTAATGAGATATTTCACTTATGTATATTTGCTTCAACAAACTAATGGTGTTATATATCTAATAAGACATGCTGTTCTGTTGTATTTTCTGAGATGCTCGGAGAAAGTTGGCAGAATTTAACCAAAGGTTCTCCAGCACTCTCATTGGGTAAGTGAGGTTGCAAGAGATTGCGGCTTAAAACTCCCATTACATAACAGACTTATGTTTTCTTCATTATCTACAGAGGGGCTCACTTTATCAAAAGAACAGCAAAATCATGATCATCATTAAAAATACATCTGCGACAGGCCTTACAAATAAACTTGCCCTCCTTTTTTGGGGTCAGCAGTGTCCTAAGGTTGTTAAAGATCTGAGGGCATTTGACAAAAATGCAAATTAATTTAAATAAATGCAGCCAACTTCATCCCTAATTAGAATTAGCTCTGCTGCTATCTAATGGTTGCTGACATAGTTCTTTGCACATTTTACAGTCACTTACTTTGATATGCTTTAGTCATTGTGGCAGAAAGTAACACCAGAAAAAGCTGGTCTGCACGGACTTGGCTGTTCACAGTAAGTTCTGTCACACAGTCGATTTCTATTGTGGTAAACATTTACCTGATTGGAATATAATGGATGTATGTGTAGGAGAATTTCAAGTTCAATAAAAGCAAAGTAAATAACAGAATACTAGAATTGCACATACCTGTTAACAAAATGCTTTGAGGATGCCCTCCAAATAACAGACACTCATTTCTGAGAATGCACACTTGTCTTGTTTCAGGTCACTGATGTTTACTCAACACAAAGGGAATCTCTTTGCTCACAGCTCTACAGCTCCGCCGCCTGTATCTCCTCCCTCGTGCACACTAAAACCCTCAGTACACCAATTGTGCACGCCCACATATGCATACCATGATCACACCAGCAAACATTCACTAATACAAGAATGTGCACGTGTGCATCTATCAACACATGTGCTGGAGGCTTACCTCATTGTTGTGGATTTGAAAATGTATAGTACTAATCCAATTAGTGAGCAACACACATTCATAACTACACCATGCAAGTGAATGAGGAATGTAGCAGAGGGATAAGAGGGTGATTATAAGACTACGCGCTCTCATTTCGTCCTTTTATATCTGCAGGAAAAAAAAAACCTGAATGGTGTGATTTTATGAAGCATTACATGCCTTAATATTTTCTTTACATCATATTTTGGTGCAAATAACAGAAATGTGAGTTCAGCAAATTGTTTCAAGATGTTATTAACAGCACTCTGACGAATGCATCTATTTATTTTAAAAGTAGTCAAATCAAGTCAAGAGGATCACAAGTTTCCCTCAGAGGGCATACAACACCCTTTATAAATGACAACACAGGATGAAAACTGAAACAGACATTCCAACAAAATGAATCCCATCACGTCATGTTGTATCAGCAGTGTTCAAGGGTTGATTAAGGGTGACATCTCTCCAAGATGAACCATATTCAGATCCCACCCCACCCTCACCCCTTATAAATTTGACTGCTCATATTAGTATTACTATTACTGATAAGCAAGTACAGCTTTACAGTGCAGCTATGAATATAGAATAAATGAAAGCTGCTACTGTCTAGACAAATCACACATGCAGTGCAATATAAATGACAGTTTGCTCAGACTTAAAATAGCTGAGATGGTTAATGGCTGCTTGATTAGCACCAGGCTGCCAGAAAGTGTGCTGAGCTTTGAAGCCAATTTTCATAGTGGCCAAACAGAGGAATTACAACTGCTGAATCTGTCACTTGATGCCCTGCAGCCTGAAAAGACTTTTCTTTGTAAATCAGTGGATACAATTTTCTGAGCATCATAACCCCCCAAAATGACTTCTTTCACTGTTGGGATTTTTTCCATTCAGCCCGTTAACATTTGAGAATGATTGTATCCCCATTCAGGTTAGTGGAGCCTGAAACCAGTTGTAGGCGACTCAACGTGCAGAAGTCTCTAGTGTGCCTGCTCTATGGATCACACAGTGTGGGCACAGTGCTGATCATCTGGGTAATTTTATACACGGCATTTGTGCCACTGAGAAACTTTCATCAGAATGAATGTGGCCCTGCCACCAATGTTGTATCCAGGTCTCTTTACACATTCATGGATCTTAACTTGTTCTACATTGTCACAATACATTTAAAGAACCTAATGACTCAAAACAACCAACTGAATGCACTGACTTGCTTGTAGAACCCGTATAATGAGGAGAAGTGCATGCACAAGGAAGAGGTACGGCAACACCACTTTGACAAACAAACCACACGCAGAACTGCATGATCACAGTTTATTTAATTTTGCACTTAAAAAAACCCCAACCGTCTGCTGACTTCAAAACAAATGTAAAGAGTAACAAAAGCCTTCACAGAAATGTCAAAAGTACAATATTTGTCTTAGTCATAGTCAAAGTCATACTGTAGTTAGAATTGCTGCTTTGAGATGAATAAAAATAATGTAAAAAAAAAAAAAATCAGTCTGCACAAAGCACCCAGTTATACCATCATATTTGTTTCCATACTGTGCAGCTGAATATCATGTACAAATGTGCCAAAGTCCCTCATGCATTTTGCTCCTCTGTTTTCTCTTCATTCTGAGCTACTGCTGCTGTTGGTCGGCTCACAGGCTGTTCTGGACAAAGCTCCTTGGTAGGATCCATCACAACAGGTGTAGGCAGCTGATAACACTCCAGCTGAGCCTTGAACTCCTTCAACTCCTTCTCCCCCACAGATCTCCTCCTGCTCAGCAGGTACAAGTCTACAGATTTCCTCCTCTTTGACTTCACAATCCAATGCATCACGACACAGTCTGGACAGGACGTATAGAGGAAAGTCCCGTTGAGGTTGAAGCGATTCCCCACATCGAAGGTGAAGCTGCTGCCCTCTACAGAGATGTTGTAGAATTGGTACTGACATTGATCACCAAAGCGGTTGATTTGGGTGTAAGAGAAATAGGAAGTCTCACTGCCATTGGAGAAGTACATAGTGATGCTGTCTCTTAGTTTTAGGGCCTCCATGGATGACGAGTGGTTGAGACTGCCTGCAACTAAAGCCCATCTGCCCTCAAGATGATGAGGATCCAGCTGATCCAAAGGGTGGACCAATTCTTCACAGGCCAGAGGAGCTGAACGGCTCACAGACATCAAGCAGAGGAGGAAGGTGGCAAACACAGCAAACATGTTGAGATTACACAGATTCTGTGTTGATAAAGTATTCACCTTTTAATGTGTGGTCTCAGTTGTGACTTCTAACCAAGAGTGGAGCTGTGTTAGGACGCTTGTCTGATTTTATACTACAAACTGCATCATGAATGTCCAGTCTTGCAACACAGTACAAGTTCATCGTCCTTTATCCAACTGTGGACTCCATCATTGTGCAATAGAGGATTCGTTTCATAAGGCTACTAGTTGTACTGTTTTGTGGTTCTCTCCCACTTGAGATTTCATTGTGGGTTGTTTATTTATTTATTTAGATATTTTCTCAGAATAAAACAATGTTTGTGTTGGAATAAGATCACCAGTCTCCAAACTGGCAATCTCCAACCTTGTCTTTGCTGACAGTAATTATACAGAGACAGCGTAGAACAATGCATATACTTGTTATGTCTAAGTTCATAACTAAGATAAGAGTCTAATGATATATATGTACAGTACAGGCCAAAAGTTTGGACACACCTTCTCATTCAATGCGTTTTCTTTATTTTCATGACTATTTACATTGTAGATTCTCACTGAAGGCATCAAAACTATGAATGAACACGTGTGGAGTTATGTACTTAACAAAAAAAGGTGAAATAACTGAAAACATGTTTTATATTCTAGTTTCTTCAAAATAGCCACCCTTTGCTCTGATTACTGCTTTGCACACTCTTGGCATTCTCTCCATGAGCTTCAAGAGGTAGTCACCTGAAATGGTTTCCACTTCACAGGTGTGCCTTATCAGGGTTAATTAGTGGAATTTCTTGCTTTATCAATGGGGTTGGGACCATCAGTTGTGTTGTGCAGAAGTCAGGTTAATACACAGCCGACAGCCCTATTGGACAACTGTTAAAATTCATATTATGGCAAGAACCAATCAGCTAACTAAAGAAAAACGAGTGGCCATCATTACTTTAAGAAATGAAGGTCAGTCAGTCCGGAAAATTGCAAAAACTTTAAATGTGTCCCCAAGTGGAGTCGCAAAAACCATCAAGCGCTACAACGAAACTGGCACACATGAGGACCGACCCAGGAAAGGAAGACCAAGAGTCACCTCTGCTTCTGAGGATAAGTTCATCCGAGTCACCAGCCTCAGAAATCGCAAGTTAACAGCAGCTCAGATCAGAGACCAGATGAATGCCACACAGAGTTCTAGCAGCAGACCCATCTCTAGAACAACTGTTAAGAGGAGACTGCGCCAATCAGGCCTTCATGGTCAAATAGCTGCTAGGAAACCACTGCTAAGGAGAGGCAACAAGCAGAAGAGATTTGTGTGGGCCAAGAAACACAAGGAATGGACATTAGACCAGTGGAAATCTGTGCTTTGGTCTGATGAGTCCAAATTTGAGATCTTTGGTTCCAACCGCCGTGTCTTTGTGAGACGCAGAAAAGGTGAACGGATGGATTCCACATGCCTGGTTCCCACTGTGAAGCATGGAGGAGGAGGTGTGATGGTGTGGGGGTGTTTTGCTGGTGACACTGTTGGGGATTTATTCAAAATTGAAGGCACACTGAACCAGCATGGCTACCACAGCATCCTGCAGCGACATGCCATCCCATCCGGTTTGCGTTTAGTTGGACGATCATTTATTTTTCAACAGGACAATGACCCCAAACACACCTCCAGGCTGTGTAAGGGCTATTTGACCAAGAAGGAGAGTGATGGAGTGCTGCGGCAGATGACCTGGCCTCCACAGTCACCGGACCTGAACCCAATCCAGATGGTTTGGGGTGAGCTGGACTGCAGAGTGAAGGCAAAGGGGCCAACAAGTGCTAAACACCTCTGGGAACTCCTTCAAGACTGTTGGAAAACCATTTCAGGTGACTACCTCTTGAAGCTCATGGAGAGAATGCCAAGAGTGTGCAAAGCAGTAATCAGAGCAAAGGGTGGCTATTTTGAAGAAACTAGAATATAAAACATGTTTTCAGTTATTTCACCTTTTTTTGTTAAGTACATAACTCCACATGTGTTCATTCATAGTTTTGATGCCTTCAGTGAGAATCTACAATGTAAATAGTCATGAAAATAAAGAAAACGCATTGAATGAGAAGGTGTGTCCAAACTTTTGGCCTGTACTGTATATATATATATATATATATATATATATATATATATTTAAACAAGATTTTGCTTGCTGAACAATGTGGCCATCCTTGAAGTTAGCCTTTGTTCAATGGTGAGCCATGAGAGGCTGAAAGTTTTGTCTCAGATGCAAATGACCGTGCTTGTAAACAGTCCAGGTGGCACAAATTAATGCTTTAGAAGATTTAAAAACTTGACCCAATGTGTGTGAGTGTACATAGGAAAAACATGTTTTTGTGACTGCAACACCTCGGCCCATTTGATCAACTATTGTATTAATGTGATGGGTAACTGTCAAGGATAAGGCCCAGCAATTTCACTTTGTCCACCTGTTGTATGGGTTCACCAGAAATGGATAGCTCCGGTTAAGGCTTAGAAACCATTCTGTGACATGATCTGAAGGAAATATTTTAAGCTGTGGTTACTGAGGCTCATTTATTTGTTATAATCCAATCATGTACTTAACTCAACTCACAAAAAAAAACTTGATATAATTCACAGCATGTGGTTGCTGCATGATATATACCAGAATCATCAGCGTACATTGTCATACCTGCATTTTGCACAGCGGAGGGCAAGTCATTAATTAAAATGAGTGGTCTGAAACAACTTCCTTGAGACTCCCTGTGTAGAAGAAATTATGGAATGAGCTGAGATAAAGACTTTGGAGAGCAGTTTGTTTAAGATATGTGCCTATTATTCCTAAAAGACTTTGTTAAAAACTGGCACATGAAAGAAAAATATTGATTAGTGTGGATGTGTAGTGAATGACACGACCAAAAACGACTCCAGTTTCCAACTCCAACTTCCAACAATTACACACAATTTTTACATTAAAATATAAATGTACTATGTTGGTGTATTTCTACATTCATTTCCAAATAACTCAAAGGAAGGATGCAAGGTTTCTGGTGCTAAAGGCTATTTTACTCGACGTCCTATGCTGTAAACATGAGCTCACAAGTTCCATTTGAACACAGCATAATAACATTATCAGTAGCAAAGTGAAAAGATGCATTTTGTAGCACTGATCAATTGAACAAGCTATAATGCCAGGCTAGTCGTTTGCTCCTGTTACTAGTCTTTGTGCTAAGCTAAGGTAACCAGCTGCCGCTGCTGCTGCTGCTGATACACACATCTATGAGTGGTGAGAATCTTTTCATCAAACTTTAAGTAAAAAATATATTTCCCAAAATGTCTAATTCAAAAATTCCAACATACCAACAAGTTTGTCAAAAATCATTTTATTACCACACAAAGTTAATGGCCAACAAGTAGAACCTGATAATGTTTACTGATAATACTTGGGAGAATTAAAAGGAAAATATATTTTTTTATCTCTAAAACAACCTACTGCCATTGACATAAGGTACTGTAGTGCAAATATATGCACAATATGTGACCAAATATAAATGAATGAATCAAAGTCTCTTAGGCATTTTGTCCCTCTGTTTTTGCATCACTTTGAGCTGCTGTACCACCAGCTGTCTCTTCTGGACAAAGCTCTGAGGTAGGATCCATCTCAATGGGTGGAGGCATGTTCAGACACTTCATCTGAGCCATGAACTCTTCCATCTCCTTTTGCTCCAGCTGTCTCCTCCTCTTGCTGAACAGATAGAAATCTGCTCTCCCCCTCCCCTCTTTCTCCACAGCAAAGCGTATCAGCAAGCAGTCTGGACAGGACGTATAGAGGAAAGACCCTGTGAGACTGATCCCCTTATCCGGTTTGTGAGTGAAAGTGCTGCTTTCTATTGTGGATCATGTAGATTGAGGGGTATCTGGTTCTGTGCAACTAAAACCCATCTGCCCTCCAAATGGTGAGGATCCAGTTGATCCAAAGGCCGGACCAAGTCTTCACAGGACAGAGGAGCTGAATGGCACCCAGACATCTGGCATAGGAGAAAGATGGCAACCACAGCAAACATATCTCTGTATGTTGAAGTCATAATTACTCTGTCTTCTTTGCTCCTTTTCTTATGATCTCAGTTTTTGTGTCCCATCAAGAGTAGAACTGGTTTTATAGTACAACTTGCATCAGGAAACTACAGTATTGCAGTAAAACTTTATTAATCATTATCCAGCCGTAAACTCCATTTTTGCACAAAGAAAGAAAGTTTGACTTTGGGAGTGATCAATGTTTGCACTGGAATGACTCCATTAGTCTGTCAACATGCAACCTTTACTTGCCTGGGTTAGAGAGTTAGAGAGTATTCATATATCATTGGGTTTAAGGCTATAACTAAAACTAATAATAATAATTTATTTTCATTTTCTTTTTTCTCTGTTTATTGTCATAGAAAAATGCAAAACCAAGCAAATGCTCACATTTAGGTAACTGGAATCAGTGAATAGTAGGACATGTTTCTTAAAACCAACAATGATTACTCACAATTGCTGCTACTTTTTTCTGTTTGAGTAATCAAGAAATTAAAATGATCACTTTGTGCAAGCTTTATTCAGGGATATAATCAAGATGTTTTATCCTTTATTTTGTTCATTTTTGACAAAAAAAGGTTTGTGCATTTCACATCTGTCAATAACATTCAAGAACTTTCCTCCCCTAACAAGAAGAAATGTTGGGAAGGTGAGTGTTAATATAACACTTCATTAATAATTGATGTATCTCATACAAAGCTTTAACTAGTGTGAATAACAATGTAGACATTCATTATAAAAGGAATCCAGAGAGTGAAAGAAAAAACTTCACTTGTGACATCAGAAGTAATTTCGTCTAGGTTTGGGGTTTGGAGACTAATAATTTGTTTTAATTAATTAAGACAAATTGTTTAATACATTTTTTTTTTAAGTAGGCCTACTGGAACAACCCGGTCTCACTCCAAAGTCGTCAAATACCAGTACTCAGGCAGTGACTTCCGGTGTCAGACAATGCGGATAATAGTCGTCCTTTCATGTCGGCATGATGCGTAGCTGGCCACCGTTATTGTGTAATGACACCCAGTGGCGTAAGGGGGAATTGGGGCTGGACAACAATGTAAGTTAAGGTCCAAGTCCGAGAAGGTTAAGCGGGAGGGGTGGTGGATGTGTCCAACAACCTTTCACCAGCGAGGCGGACGTTCGCTTCCTGTATGATTGTAAAGCCAAACCGTGTTCTTTTGTCCTAAACCCAACCTCATGCATGTGCATGTGTCCAGGAAAAAAACGTAACAAATTCACAGTGCTGCACCGACGTAGTGCATTGATTTTGAAAGAGACTGTAAGCAAACCACACATTTCCTGTGAAAAGGGAAGTGCATTTTGAAAACAGACAATGCATGTAACAGGCTAAAGTTAATACGCCGTCCCAGAACGTCAACAACCAACACACTCAGGGTACCTTGCATGCCATATCTTGATGTGGAAAGTCAATGATTGAACATCGATTTGTGATGAGGTTGGAGTGTGTTGTTGAGCAAAGTGCACCGGTCTGTATGCCTGTACGCACGTGGATGAAGGTGTGGCTTGTTTGGAATGTTATGTAACCACTGTTTCTATGGTGGCAAGTTTACATGCACCCCCACTTACAGATATAGTTTGTTATGGAACCAGGCCGGCGTTAGATTATAAATGCTAGTTTGCTAGCTAGCATAGTAGAAACCAACCTATTAGCTAGCCTGAGGTGGGCGTGGATCTGGTTTTAGTGTTGTTTAAACGAAGTTATATCATTGTAAACTTTCACTTTTTTAGCTGTTCCAGTAAGTGAAATAATGTTTTGCTGCTAGCTATAGACTGAGATCAAATAATTCACTGTGGAAAGGTGGAAAGTTTTCTTGCCTGCTACAAAAGTTGATATCGATATCATGAATCAATCCACATACTTTAAATGTCATTATAACAACTTTGACCGACTTTTGACTTGTTTTTACTGTCTCTCATGCACAACATACACTTTAGCGCGTAACAATTGTATACAAATTTGAACCAGATGGGATTATGTGAACCGAAAAAAAAAAAGTGGTGGAGCATAGTTTCAGTATGCTCCAGCAGCACCTCACCCCTGGATGCACCATTTTTTGGCCGAACCTTGGTGTCACACAAAATTTGCCTCGTTGATTGAATTAGCCTATCTGAAAATATGATGACACTCACTGATGACAGTGGCCAATATTTATTTGTTATGTCGCATAATTTTTGCATATGCTAAATGTTCTGTGATTATTTGTTGTCAGGCTCTGACAACAGGAGCTAGCATAGCATACTCAGCTTCTGATCCAGAGAAGAAGCCACTGTCTGGACTCGACTCTGGCAAGACGTAAGAGGGATACTGGTGCTGTGTGGTGGGCATATGTGGTTTGTTTTCATGTTTGGGCAACTGTTAAGCTCTGCATCTAGAGAGAGGGAAACAGACTGAATTGCAACAAGTCACAGATGCTTATCTCTTATCTGTTTTTTTTTCTTTAATATCTAAGGAAAAACATGCATCTTTCTGAGAAGTAGGCTATGAAGTAATGATTTTTCTTTTCATTTTGTCATCAATATTCAGAAGAGCAGGTGTACTGTATGGGAAGAACTTTCCTAAGAGGCCAATTTTTGTTTTGTAAAGAGGCTCATGTTCCAGCCCACTGTAAATCTGTGCTTAATGGAAACACAAGAACATTATATTCTATATGAAAAACACAAGAGATGAAAGATAGCCCTATTTATGTTTGTATGTATTAATAATTTCCTCCCATATTTTATCTTTTTTTTTTTTTAATGCATTTGCATTTACATTAACATATAATTACATTTATTTTGTTGGGCTATGTAAGCACTAAAAATTCTTTGTCTTTGTCTCATTGAAAAGGTAGTTGTATAGCAGGATAGAAAGGCTTTTGAAGCAGTTATTTAAAAGAAACAAATCTCTTTTTTGTGAAAGAAGATTTTAAAAAGGGTTGTTTAATAAAGCTGTATGATTGAATTTGTGCTTATTCAAAGCTAGTGCAATGAAGGGCTAAATGACTTTGAGCCAGTTCAGATATTTAACATCTTTATTGGCCAAGAATTTCACAATCAGAGTTTCTCTGATGGGAAGACTTGTTTTTTTCAAATTAGAATCACATCAGGAACTAATAGCCAGGAAGTCAAGTCCTAGAACTTTATGGAAATCCAATGATAGATTGCTGAAATGCCCCTTTAATGACTTGGTTTCAAACCATATCTACAAGTATGGAAAGAAGCATCAAGCTCTATCTCGTTTGAACAGCATATATGAAATAATTTCTGAAATTAAAACATTGAAATGTTACAGCTGGAATTTGATTGAATTTCTTAGAATATACAAACCATCCAAGGCTGATAAGAGACATATAGTCCTAATCTTGTCATGGCAGGTTTGTGCAACTGAGCCTGATTATCTCATTTGGAAATGAACTTAAAAATGTTGTCATTGTGGGGTGGACAAAAAGACAATTTCTCACTGACAAGGACATACTGCACTTTTTTTTAATTCACACAATATGACAAAAATATCATCATGAATCAAAGTATCTCAAGGCTGTTGTTTCTCTTAAGTCTGAGCAGCTGCTGAATCACTAACACTCTGCTCTGGACAAAGTTCTTTGTTAGGATCCATTATGGCAGGTGGAGGCATGCTCAGACACTCCATCTGAGCATTCACCTCTTCCATCTCCTTCTGCTCCAGCTCCCTCCTCCTGCTGAACAGCAAAAGACGCTCCACTTTCTTCGACTCGTTGTCGTAGCGCATCACCAGACAGTCTGGGCAGGATGTACGGAGGAAGGTCACAGTGAGGTTCACCTGCTCCCGCACGTCAAATGTGAAGACGCTGCCTTCCACTGAGACGTTGTGAGTATGATAGTGGCACTTTCCACCGGCATCAACACTGGGTGTGTAGGAAACGCTGGAGGTCGCATTAGAGAAGCTGGAGAAGTCAATGCTGGTGCTGTTCCTACGTTTGAAGCGTTCCAGATATGCTGGATCGCTCAAACTGCCTGCAACTAAAGCCCATCTTCCCTTCAAATGATGAGGGTTCAGTTGATCCAAAGGCCGGAGCAAGTCTTCACAGGACAGAGGAGCTGAATGGCTCACTGACACCAAGCAGAGGAGAGCCACGGCACACACAAACATGTCTGTGTATATTGAAATCAAATGACTGCACTGCAATGTGCATCTATCTCAGTGTATTTATAGGTAGGCTCTAGTTTCACAACACTGAAAACTCCAGAGGGCAGAGTCCCTCATCCACCTGTGGGGGATTCTGTGATTGTGAAATGATAGTTTTTTTTTACTGTGATTCTCATATTTGTACTGGAACTCTACTTATTTTTCTGTGTCATTTTGTTGTTAGCTCACCAGTAGTAACATGGTATAAAGACAATGCAGTACACTACAATTTTGGCACTTTATCCTTTGTTGTGATTGTAAAACCTCAAACAAAAAATGCAGTGTTTGTGCTGGAATAAATGGAGACTTTAACAATAGCTAATGTCAACTGATTTTCAAGATCACTATTCACTTATGTAGCTTTTGTAATGCTCCCTGTGTCTCTACAAGGAGTTCTGTAGAACTGAAACCACAACATGATAATACATAACAACCGGTTAAGAAGCATAAACCGTGCTATGTATTTAATTCATTTACTGTTTACTAGCAGAGAGTGGAGTAAATGAGATATATTTATTGAAAAGAAATAGTGTTTGTTTAGTCACAATAGCAGGAATGTGGTACTACCTCGACTCTAAATAAGTAGTAACTATCTGTATAATCATCCCACCATGAATTCAGAAGTATATACCAGATTTGTAACATGCATGCAGGAGGGTGTGCGCACAAGCTGCTAGCTAAAGACTGCTGATCAAGACCAACAAAAAACTTCCTCTTTTTTTTTTTTGTTGCAAAACATCAGTGGCATTTCTAGCCATGGTTGTGCCACCAAAAGTGGGTATTTTAAGTCAAAACATGATCTATTCCTAACCATAATCCACACGTTAACCACAGCATCGTTGAAATGTAAAGTTTGCTACATCAAAAGGTACAAATGTTATCAGTGGTTGGCAGAAACCTACAATTCGAACATTTACTCAGGCAGTTGGTTGAGGAGCTACTGCTCTGGAAAACTGACCAGACGTTCTTACATTGGTGGCTCTGTTAGTCCAATGGATGTGCCCTCCCTTGGCCCAGACAAATTTTCTCTCTGGCTGCATGTGCCAAAAAATCTAATAGTTCCTTTTGAATGGTGTTGGACATCTAGTTGTCTGTTTGCTAAAGCCACTCACATCCACTGAGCAACTCAGCTTGTCTGCCACTCCATCATTAGCTTCTATAAAACTCCATCTTGATGGATATACCCCAGCAGTGGAAGTCCCTTGTGCCCAACACATTTTATCGGTCTAAAAAGCAGCTCCAAAACTGTCCTGACAATATTCAGATTTTTTTTCTCAGCCTGTCCACGCTATTAATCAGCCCCTACTACCACAAATCGCTTCTCAAGTTTAGCTGACCCCGACCTTTGCACTGACGTTGTCATGTCAGATTGCGGGAATTAATTGAATTTGCATGTTGCAAACATCTTTTTTCATAGAATGTCTTACAGTCCTCTTTTCACATGCTGTTTAATAATTAAAACTAATGTTTAGATAGTCCATGAGTTATGGTAAAGACTGTTTTCTTCCACCCTTTGTCAATAGGGGGTGCTGCAGGACCCACAGAACCCACCTTCTCACACCCTTGCAGAGGTGCCTGTGTTTATTCTAAAGTGCCTGGGTTGGTAACAAAGAAATACAGGAACTGGACCCAAATGCACGACACAGACACAAAAACTAGATGAAAACTGCAGGGCCTCTCCAAAACTGGACCCTATCCACTGCCACCCCATTAAAGATTTTTTTTGGGGGGAGTTTTTCCTTATCCGCTGTGAGGGTCCAAAGGACAGAGGGATGTCATATGCTGTAAAGCCCTGTGAGGCAAATTGTGATTTGTGATATTGAGCTTTATAAATAAAATTGATTGATTGATTGACTTCATCGCTGAGCATAACTCTGTTTGTTGTCACCCTCCCAGCTGAATAAAGCTCCCCTCATTGTGTAGGGTTTAAATACAGCATCAAGCTTTGGGACAAACTTCACAGGAAACACATGCATACAAACTTGACAAAATTATAATCGGAACTCAAAAGTCCAAGTACCCTTGTTGGCTTGATACTATCTTCTAATTCTATGAGATTCCTACTGACAACTATCCAAAAGTCACACACACACACACACACATACACACACACACATACCATCTAAAACATTGTCACTGGAACAACCACATTGCGCCCTCGAGGCCAAATGGAGCAGATAGCTTTCTTTGGGGTCACCAGCAGTGCTGCTTGGTAGTGTAGTATTGCCATGGATGTGTAATGAGAAGGGTAAAGGAACAGTGCCGGGCTTTGATACCAGTTTCCACTAAACCCACTAATAGCCAAATGCGAAGTTATTTTCCCTCTCATTCACTATAGCTGGCTCGAGACAGAGTGGCTGAGGGGTGAGGTTAAAGGAAACGCTAGTGCGCTTGCTCTGTGGACCCCACAATACAGAGGATCCAGGTAAGTTCATACCCTGAAGTAGAACTCTTTCTGCTTAATGTCCGGTGCTGTATCCAGTTCTCTTTATGCATCTATTGTGCAGCCCAAAATTTGTGACCACGCAGACTGTACACAAATCAAGTCATAAAATAACTTCTCTTCATCAATGCCTCTGATCTCTTGCATAAAGTACTGTATTCCCCATCCTAGTCCTATTCTTGTTAAGCTGTTGCCCATTGTCTTTTTACATTTCTCTTGTCCAGCCAAAAACAACAAATACAGTAGCTCCCCTTGCTGTCATGAGCTGGTTATTTTCTTTTCTAATGCACATGCTTCTTCTTCTTCTTCTTGATTTCAATGGCAGTTGGCAAACAGTCTTATCGTGCATTAGCTACTGCCACCAACTGGAATAGAGTGTGGATTGGGAAATGTGCATGTGCAGAATGGCAAACTGATGCAGACCTTCCACTGTAGTAGTAATGGACATCTATGTGACTGGTACAAGTCTGCAGCTGTCCCAGGATTAGGAATGTAGAAAGTAGCCTTTGATCAGACCCATATTGAAGTTCCTTAATGCCTAAACTGTGATCATATCAGTAGAATTTATTTTTTGTATTGTTAAATCACTGATTACTTGTTTTAATTAAATACATTTTCTCACACCAGTATTTTGTCTTTTATTTTGATACATTTGATGAGCAAGTGGACTCAAGTCACATGACTTAAACTCGAGTCGGACTCAGGTCACAAATTTGATGACTTTATACTCAACCTGACAAATTTTTTTAAAAAGTCGTGCAACTCGACTTTACCATCAGTGACTCGTGACCTCACTTGGACTTGAACTTTTTGAGTTGAAAATACTTGATACCTTCCCCAAAGCCCAAATATTTAAAAGTATGTCATATTAAAAGTGTGCCAACTAAAATTAACATTATTCATTGCCAGTTTGTTTGTTTGAACCAGTCCGACAGCATCCAGTCGGACTAAGCTTTAATGTAACATGTATACGTAACGTCAGAGAGGAAATATGATGGGGACAAACACGACCATGCAAGAATAAGTGAATGAAAAGGCCCACCTACAAATCATTTACCAAAGATCGTATTGATTAATTAGTAAATGACAAGCACATATTTGAAGCAATAGCATTTAATTTCAAACTAAAATTTACAAAATACATTTTTGGATCAATTTACAGAATGTTGAGCATCTATGGTTTCAAATACAATGATGGTATTAATCTTTTAACCACATATTGTATGATTTAGCAAGGGTCCATTCCACTTTTACTCTACTGGAAACTACAAAAGTAAAGCTAAATGAAATATGAATAAAACCAAAAAGAGTGACTGGTAGTATTTTAAAGGTTGCTCCAAATTAGCTTGTTGTTTTCTAATAAAAATGTGTTTAAATAACAAATGCATTTCTGGGAAACACTGCATTACAAGGTAACAATACAAATATGCTGCCCTGCTGTATCATGCGTCATATCAAGGACACTGTATGTCTGCTTAAATGACAATAAAACACTCTCCCTAAAGTAATGCAGGCAATGTTATGTTGACAGTGTCTAAAGACTGATTTAAGGATAGCATTCTTTATTATTCACTTCATTTCCTTCAATAACTGAATTCTTTGCAAATATACTAAGGAACAGTACAATTTGCACAAAGCACCCACTGATAATTCATGTGAGTCTCTTAGGCTGTTTTCTCTTTAGCTTGAGCAGCTGGATCGGTGGAGATCTGATCTGGACAAGGTTTTTTAGTAGGGTCTGTCAAAACAGGTGGAGGCATGTCCAGACACACAGCCTGAGCCCTGAATACCTCCATCTCCTCCGGCTCCACCTCCCTCCTCCTGCTGAACAGGTACAAACGCAGGAGTCTCTTTGGCTCGTCAAAGCGCATCACCACACAGTCTGGACAGGACATATGGAGAACAGTCACAGTGAGGTTAAATCCACCAAAGGTGAAGCTGCTGCCTTCTAGTTTGATGTTAGCGTGCATATATTGACAGCTGTCATTAAAGCCGAAGACGCGTGTGAAGGACATTTTTGAGGTTTCATTGGCATTGGTAAAGATGATCCTGGCACTGTCTCTTTTCTTAAATTTTTCCAGATGTGCTGGATCACTCAGACTGCCTGCAACTAAAACCCATCTTCCCTCCAAATGATGAAGATCCAGTTGATTCAAAGGCCGGACCAAGTCCTCACAGGCCAGAGGAGCTGAGTGGCTCACAGACACCAAGCAGAGGAGAGTGATGACGTAAACAGCAAACATGTCTTTGCGTTTTGAAATGCTGTCTACAGATTTGTATGCAAGCAACACTGTCTAACTGAAATTAGGCTGGTTAAAGGGTTTTATAGTTGTTTTAGAGACCTCCTGTTTCACAATGCTGCCAAAGAGCAGAGTCCCCTTTTCCAAGTGTTGATTCTCCGGTTGTGAAATGAGAGAATGTTTTGAGTACTGCGACTATTAAATATTAACCCTGGTTGGCTTTCTCTTACTGTACCTATGGTGTATAGTATGATATAAACTTTATTTATATAGCACTTTTCTTAACAATGTTACAAAGTGCTTAACAAGAAGAGATAAAACCAAATAAGGTAAAAACAGACATGGCAAGTGACTAAAAGACTGATACACAAGAAGCAAAAAACAGTTAAAATTAATAAATACAAAAAAACCAAACAAATTAAAACAGTATAAAATAAAAGCAGTCAAACATTCCCAAGAGCTTTTACAAAGAGAAAGGTTTTAAGACGAGATTTAAAAGAGGCAAGGGACTTAGTGTGCCTTAGTTCAATAGGCAGAGCATTCCAGAGTGTGGGGACTTAAACAGCAAAAGCACGATCTCCCTTTGTCACAAATTGCGACCTGGGAGTAACCAGCAGGGCTCCAACTGTGGATCTCAGTGGTCGAGAGGGCACATACTGTGTCAATAAGTCTGTAATAAATTTCGGAGCTAGACCATTTAAAGCCTTAAAAGTGAGTAATAGAATTTTAAAATCAATTCGAGAACTAACGGGGAGCCAGTGTAGGGAGGCAAGCACAGGGGTGATGTGCTCATGCCTCTTTGTCCCAGTAATGAGTCGGGCAGCAGCATTTTGGACAAACTGGAGACGATGGAGGGAGCTCTGATTATACCTGAGAGAAGTGCATTGCAGTAATCGAGTCGCGAATAAATAAAAGCATGAACAACTTTCTTTTAGGTCCATGAGTGATAAAAATTACCTAATTTTCGCAATCATCTTGAGCTGAATGAAACAAGACTGAACAACACTCTTGACTTGATTATCAAAACAGAGTTTGGCAGCAAAAATCACACCTAGATTCCTAGCAGCCTGCTTAATATTCTTTGACAGATTCCCAGATTAGCACCAGCAGTGCTGATGAAATTTGGGGGGCCGAACAGAATGACTTCCGATTTCTCATCATTGAATATGAAGAAGTTTTGGGACATCCAGGATTTAATGTTGGAGAGGCAAGATGAGAGATTAGGTAGGCTGCTAGAATCTGTGGTTTTTAACAGCATGTACAACTGAGTATCATCTGCATAAAAACGGTAAAGCACATCATGAGTCTGGATAACCTGGCCGAGAGGTAGCATGCATATGGAAAACAGAAGAGGGCCAAGGACAGAGCCTTGAGGGACACAACACCTCAACTTGGTTTACTGTGTGGCACAAATTGTTAATTAAATGCAATTGCGTTTATACTTCTGCATTCAATGTTTTGGTGGAATAATTATTTTACAGACAATGTTTTTACTTAGTTATTATTATTATTAATTAAGAGTTGTATACACTCATTTTCTCATGATATTTTAGGTAGTTAGTGAAAACATCTAAGCAGGAGAATTTCAATCCCAACTCTGCATATTGAGTATCTGGCTGTCAGCTTACAATGGTGTGAAATTATTATGCAAAATTTGTGCTAACATACAAAAAGACACGAATAACACTTTTGAATATTGAAGCTAAAAATTATGTGTATACACATCAGTTTAATTATTAGAATGATTAAGTGGCTCCATACTAAATAACTTAGACATACATTTAATTTACAGATTTACAACAACAGATTTAATTTTAAACTCTTCCTTGCAAGTTTTGTTTATCGTTGTGAAATTCAATTTGGAGGGAGCTCTCTGAGTGCAGGACTGTAAATTCCTGAATGCTCTCAGAAACCATCCATATTTGCCAACTATTGCCAGACTGATCCTCATTAAGACAACAAGAGATGTAGTACTTTCTCCTCCAAGCATTTACTGACTGGGCAAGCTATACAAAGCCCTAGTGTAGCCCTGGTGAAAGTCCACTAACAAGGCCGTGTGGTCATATACTTTCTACAAGTTATCATTAAAAATCACATTTCAGTCAGGAGAATTTACGTCAAAGAAACTTTATTTCCATTTGCAGTTTGATGTTTGGTGGTATGGCTCTGTTCTGGGGCCTGTCTGCCCTTCCACGCACCTACGTGGAAAGCTGAAGGCAGAGAGAGCAAACTTCTCCGCCCTCTGTGCATTCAAGGAAACCCTGAGGAAGAGAGAGCAAACCTCTGTGCCCTTCCATGCGCCTACATGAAAGCCTAACGTAGGGAGAGCAGCAGCAGACCCCCTCCTGAAGACCCCCTCAGGATAATAAGGTTCAAAACAGAGTGACACGTGGCTAAACGAAGACTGTGGTACTACTATAAACAGCCTTGGAGATTATGGTCCCTTTGTATGCAAAGCACTTTGAAAATGACAGTGTATCAGTTGTGCTATATGAATAAACTGCCTTTTCCTTTTTGCCTGCTGATGGTATTTTAAATGAATAAAACTGGATTTCAAATCTTCCCTGAAAACTTGTTTTTATATCTTAAACCTGCAATTCATTATGAATATAAGCAGGAGACCCTCATCCATTTAAAATGCTTATTAGAGGTTATTCTGGTGAAAGTAACGCAAAAGTAGTGTAATAACTAACTTATTACTCTCTATAGAGAGTAATATAGTAAAGTAAGTAATTACTTTTAAATGAAGGTAACCAGTAATATGTAATGTATTACATTTTGAGAGGAACTTGCCCAACACTGCTTATAATACATCCTATTGACTCTGTCCAAAGAATATTAATCTCAGGTGGTTTTCAACATACTGTTTTCTGTATATATATAGAAGTGATGACACATACAGTACAAAATATGTGTGTAATGTGTTTAAAACCCTCACTTAATTAGTTGTTATGAGTTAACTATTCATGAAAGATAAATAATATCATGTTTTTTTGTTGAAAAAAAAGGTCATTTTAACCATTAGGTGGTTTCTGCCTTAAGATTCTTTGTCCATTCAAATGGACAGAAAAAAATAACACATAATAAAGTATTATGCACTTTTTCAGATGGTAGTATTGGACGCCTCCATTTTTTACAGTCTGAAAACTTGCATTATATTAAAAATGAAGTCAATCAATAAAAATCAAGAGAAACTGCAGGCCAAGGATCACGTGAAAATATCAATATAACATTGTGTGATGGCTGTGCCCACAGCCACACAAAAGGTTAATGACCCTTTAACTCAAATCCTGTTGTCTTTAGCCATATGCTTTGTAAAATTAATTTTATGGTAGAATAAACCCACCTTTTTTGAACTTTAAAGCTGTGTTTTTTGTGCTTTTACTGCTTGTTCCACAACACATTGTATATATACAGTACATTGTCAGGTTAGCTTGCAATAGAAAATGATATGTGTTTAAGCAATAAGTTATGACAGCCCGTGGTTTACAGTGATTTTAGAACAGCTAAGGGACAATGCAGACACACACACACACACACACACAGTCTCCAGAGCATTTTTATTTTGCACTTTTTTACCTATAGGGTGAGTCAATGTGTTGATCAGTTTCATCACTTTTTGCTGTGTTTTGTTGTATAAAATACTTTTGTTACAACCATCATTTTATGAAGGGCCTATATCAAAATTATGAATTTTGTTCTATCTTGAGTAGGGGTATCTAAAAAAAACTGAGGCCCTTTCGAGGATTTGTGCCTGTACTAACTGTGACACGGCCACCATCACCACCCCACCCTTGACCTTTGAAATCAAAATTCTGCCCCTGTATAGCCTGTATATTTTTAGTGGTATGTCAAGGAAATTATGTTTGTTTCTCTAATCAGGGGTACAAATTATGCAGCACTATCCCTTTGTGTCACAAAAGTTCAACAAATTGAAAAACAAACACTTCTAAAAAGGTTGCCTCTTGAAAATAATTTAATTTGTGTTACAGATTAGAAAAAAGGTAAAACAGGTGTGATGTTTTCCATCACATGACCTTTATAATCTGATTTTGGCATACAACTTATCAAATCTGTGTAACAAATTATTTTCGAAATGTCTTTCAGTCCTTCTTATCCTCTGTTTTCTCTTCAAGTTTAAACTGCTGGATTGCCGGCTGTCTCTTCTGGACAAAGCTCCTTGGTAGGATCCATCACATGAGGAGGAGGCATGATCAGACACTTCACCTGAGCTCTGAACTCCTCCATCTCCGTCTGCTCCAGCTCCCTCCTCCTGCTGAACAGGTAAAAATGCTGCCGCTTCCCAGACTCTACATCAAAGCTCATCAGTATGCAGTCATGACAGGATGTATAGATAAAGGTTGTGGTTAGATTGCCATCCTTATAGGTGAAGCTACTGCCCTCCAGGGAGATGTTATAGGACACATAGTGGCACTCGTTATGGGAACTCAGGCTGCGACTCATGGAGATGTTGGTTTCACTGGTGTTGTTGACGAAGTTTACGGTGGCACTGTCTCTGTCTTTGAATCGCTCCATGTACGGGAGATGGCTCAGGCTGCCTGCAACTAAAGCCCGTCTGCCCTCCAAATGACGAGGATCAAGTTGCTCCAAAGGCCGGACCAAGTCTTCACAGGACAGAGGAGCTGAATGGCTCAGAGACACCAAGCAGAGGAGAGCGATGGCACACCCATCAAACATGCCTCTGTATGCTGAAATCATTATTGTCTATTTTAATGTGTGCACGCTGCTGGGATGATTAAATCAGGTCTCAGTTGGTCTGTAGTGTCTAAATGGTACAGTTGGTTTTCTGGTTTTATAGTTGCTTCAGAAAGCTTCAGTTTCACAACACTAAAAAATACCAGAGAGCAGAGTCCCGCTCTGACCTGTGGATTCTGTGATTGTGAAATGAGTAAATGTTTGAGAACTGTGACTTCTGAGTGATTGCACTGGATGTTTACTTATTGACTCTCTCTTACCTCTGGCAATGTTGTTGGTTCACTGTGTCAAACATGTTGTTGGTGTTTGTTCTGTTCTTGTATTACAATTCTGAAAAAAAAGTGTTTGTACAGGAATAGTGCTAAAAACTGCAGTTTTGAATGATAAATGCAGTTGATTGATCTTGAGGATCAGGATTTGTGCAGATAATGGGCCTTTTTCACTGCAGACATTTTGTGTCACAATAGGAAAAAACATCTGTAGATGCTAAAATGAATGATGGCTGAATTCCATTCAGCTGCTTTGATTTTTATGGTACTGGTATTGTGCATGCTGGCTCACTGTTTTCCTCCATTTAATAGCCACTGTTAGTGTTATCAGTCACACCTGTGCTTTTCCTAGTTAAAATTTCAGCTGTGAAAAAGGTCTATTCTCTCCTTAAAGATCTATAATTAATAATCAGTGTATCAAAAGAAAACAATCACAGTCTGTAAATGAAAATCACATGTACTTTTGTCAGCAATTGTTGGCTAGAAATGACAATTGATAAGTCTGCTTTTGAGAGAGAGGATGACATTCAGCAAAGGGCCAAGGGTTGATGTCGAACTCAGGCCACTGCAAAGGACTCCGCCTATTATCATATATCAGGTGCACACCCTACCAGGTGAGCCAAAGGCCCCCGCTACAAATTAGAAAGAATTTCAATTGGGAAATCAGCACCTATTGTCATTGTATACTGTATATGTGCTGTACAAGAATTTAAAGGTTGACAGGAGTAGCACAGTCAGTCACCAGAAGATAATGCTGGCATGTGATGTTTCTGCAAACCACAAATGTGTTAGGCCTACATTTACATGTTTTATACCTATCATAGCAATGTTAAAAAAGTGATGTAGGGGGCGCCCACTAGCTCACCTGGTAGAGCAGGCATCCCACACACAGCAGCCACAAGCTCGATTCCAACCCATTACCCTTTGCTGCATGTCATTACCCTCTCTCTAGCTTTCCTATCAAATAAAAGCAAAAAGCCCCCCAAAATATCTACAAAAAAGTGATGTAGTACATGAGCTAGCTTTGTCATCAAAGGGTAGAGGTGAATCGTGTGAAACCTCGTCGAGATGCCTGCCAAGCTGCAGACCATTGTTTGAGTCCATTAAACTGGTTGTTTTTAAGTGAGCTGTTGCTGTGTTTCAAATTTCGCAACCTGTTATTCCATCATGAATAGTGACTCAAAAAACTTTTTTTGTTGTTTACCAAGACACCAACGGCCTCTCCAGCCCTGATTATGCTACCAAAACTGTTTTTTGTAAGTCAAAATGTTTTCTAACCATAACCAAGAGGTTTTTGAATTTAAACACAGCGTCGTTCAGACATAAAGAAACACAAAGTTTTACCGTATCCGACATATAATAATGTAAAATTGCATCTGTGGTTTGCAGAAACGTACAATGCCAACATTTTTCCTGGTGATTGTATTGACTGTAACCAATGGCGGCAGGGCTTGGAATTCAGAGAGAATAAAATTCCCATTAGTTCACACTCAGGTAACAAAGATCCTGCTTGGACTGATGCCAGAACTCTCTTTGCATGACTAAAATGGAATTACAAATAAAGTTGAGGTTTTTAATGAGTTGTCCCCACAGTTTCCAGCTATTTTGTCCAACCAGCCCTCAATATACCCGTCAACCAGCGCTTCCCTTAACCAGATAGTGTGCTCCATAGTCATGGTATCCAGCCTAGCTTTGAACTCATTTGTTAGCTAACTGATTACCTGTTTCTAAACTTTTTTTTCTGAAGCAAGATGTCTTCTGTCCCCTCATACTGCTTTTGATTTCAAACATTTACCAGATTTGTTACAGATTCGATGCAAGCGTATCATTTTCAAGCAGCTGCAATATCAAATTCAAAACTGATCAAAGAAAAAAGTAAGACTTTGCAAAAAACTATTCAGTTATGTATCCTGTAAATGATCTCTCTTTTACTAATGAATGCAATCCCTGCGGCACTATACCTTCATGCCACTGATGTTACTGCATGCCTGTAGGATGGTTAAGAATGAATAATTACAATAATGTATAGAGTGAAAGTCAGAATTTGCAAAGTAACTTCAAATGATCTGAAAAAAGTCTTTCCAAAAAGTTACATCTTAAAAAAAGGATTTTATTTCCAGTTTAAAAGTAAAACATACAGGAATGATATATAATAATAATTACATAAAAGAGAAAATCACCAAATCTTTGATGGCCATCTTGGTATGCTTTTGAAAACATATAAAAGAAAATGGCAAATTAACATCTCCACAAACATCCACTGATGGTGACATACACTTGATCAACACAATGGGACCACGTGTCTGTTTACTGTTTTTTAGTTGTGTTGTTCCTCTGTTTTCTCTTCAGTTTGAGTTGCTGGATTGCTCGCCCTCTCTTCTGGACAAAGCTCCTTGGTAGGATCCATCACATGAGGAGGAGGCATGTTCAGACACTTCAGCTGAGCTCTGAACTCCTCCATCTCCTTCTGCTCCAGCTGCCTCCTCCTGCTGAGCAGGTAAAAATGCTGCCGCTTTCCAGACTCTTTGTTCATGCGCATCAATATGCAGTCTTGACAGGATGTATGGATGAAATTTGCACTGAGGTTGCTTTTATCTGTCCCATCAAAGGTAAAGCTGCTGCCCTCCAGGGAGATGTTGTAGGTATCATACAGACAATCGTTATTAAAATGGATGCTGCGAGAGTAGGAAATATGAGTGTCACTGGTGTTGCTGGAGAAGTTTACGGTGGCACTGTCACTCTGTTTAAATCGCTCTAGGTACAGGGGATGGCTCATGCTGCCTGCAACTAAAACCCATCTTCCTTCCAAATGGTGAGGATCCAGTTGATCCAAAGGCCGGACCAAGTCTTCACAGGACAGAGGAGCTGAATGGCTCAGAGACACCAAGCAGAGGAGAGCGATGGCACACGCAGCAACAAACATATTGTATTGTTTGAGCTCAGTCACTGTCAGTCTCACAGATGTGTTTAATGGACAATGTGGCCGGTGAAGAGGTCTGGCTGGTTTTATAGTTTTCTCAGAAACCTCCAGTTTCTCAACACGGAAAATACCAGAGAACAGAGCGCCCCCTTCACCTGTGGACTCTGTGATTGTGAAATAGATAAATGTTTTTAGTGCTAGCTGTGACTGTTTTTTGTTTACAGTGATATTTTCCTAGTTGGCTCTCTCTTACCTGTGGTAACATTGTGGATACACTGTTATGTAAGTTCTGTGAAATTAATATTTGTGATAGAATACCAGTAGAAGCAGATATCAACAGTACGTAGTCTGTAAATGCAAGCTGCACACATTCATTTTTTATAGCATTTAATTTATTGTGATCAATACACTTCTGAGTCACTGGAGGACTTAAAAACAAACAAACAAAAAAGGGTTGGCATATTGCAACTAACTTGTTTAAGCAAGGAGCAATGCTTTAAACTGAATAGAATTATAATAGATTTTCACTTTGTCAGGTCAAATCCTCTTTTCTGATTTAAGATTCATTTTTTCTCATTCACACTGATCTGTCTGAGACACTGCTCTGGAAATGAAGGACTTCCCTGAATGACAGCTTTGGCATATACACAAGCAAACATATGTCTGTGGATTAAAACATAGAAACTATTATATTGCACATGCATGAAGGTAGTGTTAAAGATGTTTACTCTCTGTTGTGCCATGTGTTCAAATACTTAGTTGGCTCAGAAACCTCCAGTTTAGCTGCGCAGTGGATGCCAGAGCGCAGAGTCCCTTCTCCACCTGTCGATTCTGTGATTGTGAAATAATGGAATTATTTCAGAAACGTTAAGTTTAAATAGTGAGTCAACATACGTGTGTATGTGAATAATGAAAAATATTCATGAACAAGCAAAACAAGACATACGACAAACACATCAAATACACATAAAGACACAGAATACAAGATCTTTTCCTGTTCCCTTCCTACTGGATAAGGGAAGCTCTATTTTTGCTAAGTGTATATGCATTAACAAATACACATGAAAACAGATATAAGTATGAACATACATACAAGCTTATACATAAATATCCACAACTTAAATAAAAGTTTGATTAGGAAATTTAAATTTTTTACCATTTCCTGCTAGTAAGAAATGGTGGAAAAGTGCAATAATTTGACTGCAGTGAAAGTAGTAAAAACTTTAATACTCACTCTGCAGAGAAATAGTTCTGTGCAGGTCAAAGTGAAGCTAGTTTTAACTTGTTTATATACAGGTAACTATTTTTTTAATCCACGTTATAGGGGTTGGGATCCCAAAGAAGAGAAATCGAAGGGGTCTTGATGATTAATGGGGCGGGAAATGAATTTAAGCAGGTTTTATTATAGTTCACGAATAGTTTTTTGACCTTTGTCTCATCTCTGAAATAATGGATAATTTGACCTTTTTGTGCACTGAACAGCCATTTAAACAAAAGAAAGCAATTTCTGGAGAATCTGCATTGTGAATGCTGGATGATGAAAAGCTGCCGCTACACTGAAATACAGGTTTTAAAAGTTGAATAATGACCATAATGTTAAAAAGATTGGAATATTTTAAGGATTGTTGAAAAGCTGACACTAAATACTGGCTTATATGGGTAATCTTGGTAAAATGGTAGGAATAGCTGTAAAAGAGGAAATGGGTTTAATTGGTGAAAATGGAAGTCTTTGAAAAGCTGAATAATATCCATAATGTATGAAAGATGGGAAAATATTTTCAGATGTTTTGAAAACCTGATGCCAACCAGGACGGCTGGCTTTAAAAGTTGAATAATGCCCATTATGTATGAAAGATATGGAACACGTGCTTTGTGGAATTTGTATGTGCGTGTAGTGTAAACGAGAGCGAACACTGTATGAAAGGGGACACATTTTTATTACATTGTTACCTAGAGTTGAAATTGTGTGTATGAGAAGAAGCTGAAGAAATTTTTTTCAGAATATCCTGAAGCTCTTCTCCACTCTAGCTGTGATGTCATTAATATAAAAATCTGAGGAGGACATTTTTAAAAAGCTCTAAAAAAGGCTGAATATTTTTAAAACGTTTTAATGGACTTAAAAGCTGAATTACACCTACAGTGTATAGAAGGTTTGGAATTATTCAACTTTTAAATATAGTTTCTAAGCAAAAGTATGAATGACAACATAAGAATTTAAAATACATCAAAATATTTCAATTTTCAACATTTCCTCCGCTCCTCTGAATGCAGATTTTGTCCTGGAATATGTGGAATATTTCTGAAAATACAAAATTAAATAGCCTGACTGTGCTAATTGAGCTAAACATTTTTATGTTTGAAAAAAGTTTCTATGTTGAAAAATGTGGAACGAGTTGAGAGCCAAAAAATACAGCAGAATAATAGTAAAGGATTTTTGCTGTACGGTGAAGTCTGGTAATTTCGGTCCAGTCCAGTCCAGTATAGTAATAACTAATATGGTATAGCTCTGCCCAATTTTGTAATCTCAGACCAGTCAAAATAATTGTTTTGTGGAAAGCGCATTTTATAGTGAAGAAAAGATCATGTATATCTGTCTTTATGTGTATTTGATGTGTTTATGTCTTGTTCTGCCTGTTCTTGAATATTTTTGTTATTATTCATTACAAGTATGTTGAGTCAGATATGTGGATAACCCTAAATAAAAAGACTGTTAATATACGGCTTTTATCCCTGACCAGTTCATGGGCTCATTTTCCTCAGTGTGTGGAATATCAGAATGTTTCAGATTAAGCACGTATTTCTAATCTATAATTAAATTAGACTTTGATAAAGCTTCTGAAATAATTCCATCATTTCACAATCACAGAATTGACAGGTGGAGAAGGGACTCTGCGCTCTGGCATCCACTGCGCAGCTAAACTGGAGGTTTCTGAGCCAACTAAGTATTTGAATACATGACACAACAGAGAGTAAACATCTTTAACACTACCTTCATGTATGTGCAATATAATAGTTTCTATGTTTTAATCCACAGACATATGTTTGCTTGTGTATATGCCAAAGCTGTCATTCAGGGAAGTCCTTCATTTCCAGAGCAGTGTCTCAGACAGATCAGTGTGAATGAGAAAAAATGAATCTTAAATCAGAAAAGAGGATTTGACCTGACAAAGTGAAAATCTATTATAATTCTATTCAGTTTAAAGCATTGCTCCTTGCTTAAACAAGTTAGTTGCAATATGCCAACCCTTTTTTGTTTGTTTGTTTTTAAGTCCTCCAGTGACTCAGAAGTGTATTGATCACAATAAATTAAATGCTATAAAAAATGAATGTGTGCAGCTTGCATTTACAGACTACGTACTGTTGATATCTGCTTCTACTGGTATTCTATCACAAATATTAATTTCACAGAACTTACATAACAGTGTATCCACAATGTTACCACAGGTAAGAGAGAGCCAACTAGGAAAATATCACTGTAAACAAAAAACAGTCACAGCTAGCACTAAAAACATTTATCTATTTCACAATCACAGAGTCCACAGGTGAAGGGGGCGCTCTGTTCTCTGGTATTTTCCGTGTTGAGAAACTGGAGGTTTCTGAGAAAACTATAAAACCAGCCAGACCTCTTCACCGGCCACATTGTCCATTAAACACATCTGTGAGACTGACAGTGACTGAGCTCAAACAATACAATAACAACAATGTTTGTTGTTGCGTGTGCCATTGCTCTCCTCTGCTTGGTGTCTCTGAGCCATTCAGCTCCTCTGTCCTGTGAAGGCTTGGTCCAGCCTTTGGATCAACTGGATCCTCATTATTTTGAGGGAAGATGGGTTTTAGTTGCAGGCAGCCTGAATGACAGTGCAGCTGTGGGCATCCTTAAAGACAGAGACAGCATAACTATTGAGCTCCACAACACCTCATACGCCCAAGCCTACCGCGTCGGTGACAGATGCAATTCTTATTCCCACAACATCTCATTAGAGGGCCACATCCTGAGGATCAAAGTGAAGACCTTTAACTTTACTGGGACCTTCCACCATACGTCCTGTAAAGACTGCATTGTGATGTCCTTGGCCATGGTGTCACCAGATTACAAGAGAGTGGACTTCCTTCTGTTCAGCAGGAGAAGGGAGGTGGAGCAGGAGGTGATGGAGGAGTTCAGAGCTCAGGTGCAGTGTCTGAACATGCCTCCTCCTCATGTGATGGATCCAACCAAGGAGATTTGTCCAGAGCAGGCTGACAGCAAACCAGAGAAAACAGAGGAACAAAAGGCTTAAGAGACTTTGCTACATGATGTCTGTTCACACAGTGTGAATAAATGTTAATGCATTTCAATTTTATTCCATCAGAGAAAAAATAAATTATTTTGAAAAAATAAGATGCTCATTGAGTTTTATTAAAGGTTTTATTTGGTGTGAATGCTTTCTTATGTTCTTCTAGCTTGTACAAATACACATGCACATAATTATAAATATGAACATACAAACATATGCATAGATATCAGCACCTTAAATAACAGTTATCTGATTAACAAATTAGGACTTTCCTACAATAGCAGAGCAAATAATACCATTTTTGCCTTTGCTCAGCATTAACAGTATCCAGTCATGAAAGTAACCAATGCATTAGGGACACCATAAGGGGGCTCTTCCAGCAAACAGCAAGTCTCCCACCTGCAGGCAGTGATGGAAAAGTACTCAGATACTTGACTGCGGTAAAAATACAGACAAAATTATTTTTTGGGGAAAAAAAAAAAAATACCAATACATTACTATACAGTATATGGCATTATTAGATTGTTGATACTGATGCATTTATGTAAAAGAAGCATTTTGTTGCTGTAGCTGGTCAAGGTAAAGCTAGTCTGAACTGCCTCACATATGTGTAGGTAGTTTAGTGGTTCAGTTGGAGCCCCTGAAGAGTCACAAGATAAATCTGAGAGGTGTAAGCTCCAAATAAGTTTGAATATTCTAAAAAGTTCTGATGGTATTTAAAAGTTGAATTACATCTGAAATGTATGGAAGATGAGGAACAAAAGTTAAAAGTTTGGAGTTTATGTGTAACTGAAAGAATAATAAAATGATCTGGGAAGTTTAGAGGGGGAATGTCTCTTTAGTTCAACTGAGACAACTCAGACATCTGAAATGTGCCAAAGGGTCCCAACTATACAGTTTTTTTTTGTAAGGAGTCACTAGTCAAATAGGTTGGGAACCACTGATTTCATCTTAACCAATGTGTTATATTTTATGAGCTTATCACATAGACTGTGTACCTGGGGAGTGTATTGCTGCTACATCACGAAAAAAATAATGGATCAGTATTATGTTATAACATGAAAAGTTTATGGTTCTAACAAGACTCTTTTCATGTTATAACGATACAGTTTCATGTTATAACAATATAGTTTCATGTTATAACAATATAGTTTCATGTTATCCATGTTTTGGGCCATGTTGATGCCTCTTTATTGCAAATAGCCAAGTGTAAAATCACAACGGGAGTATATGGGTACACCTCCTCCCAAGACCAAATATTGCATCATAATGTGGAACTTTTAATGTCCTAACAATATAAATTATCATGTTATAACTTGAAACTTTTCACATTTTTACAATATAAGTTATCACGTTATAACGTGAAAATATGTTGTTATAAAATGAAAATATATTGTTATAATGTGAAAAAATTCTTGTTAGAACAATAAACTTTTCACGTCATAACATAATACTGACCCATTATTTTTTTTCCTGGTGTGGCAGCAGTACGCTTCCGTAGTATACAAAGATCTGTTTTTGTAAAATTTTCTTTTGAAATGTAGCTGGTAACTTTGATGTAGAGTACCGTGGTGTAAATGTAACATGTAAATGTAAAATGTACAAAATGTTTCTCTGAAATGTGGTGAAGAACAGTTGTCGAAGTTTTAAGTAGCATAAAATATACAGCATAGGTGTAGAATTCAGTGGGGAAAATGGTGCATGAAAATTATATATATATATCTTTCATTCATATACATACATATATGTATGTATGTATGTATGTATGTATGTATGTACATATATATATGTACACACACACATATATATACACACACACACACACACACACACATATATATATATATATATATATATATATATATATACGACCGTGCCAGCTGGAGGCAGGAGGTCCGGAAAGGAATCCAGAAGAGTGAAACTGTGCTGAGTCAAGCAGCAGTGGAAAGGAGAGCACGGCAAAAAGCACCCAAATCAGCCTCAGCAGGCAACAGTGTATTCAAGTGTAATCACTGCCAGAGAGTCTGCCATTCGAGAGTGGGACTTATTAGCCATACGAAGCACTGCTCCTAGCACCATCTGATCCAATTCAAGCATACATGTGCCATGGTCTCTTGAGACTGTAGGCCACTACTACTACTATGTATGTATAAACCTTTAATAAAACTCAAAGAGCATCTTATGTTTTTCAAAATAATTTATTTTTTCTCTGATGGAATAAAATTGAAATGCATCAACATTTATTCACACTGTGTGAACAGACATCATGTAGCAAAGTCTCTTAAGTCTTTTGTTCCTCTGTTTTCTCTGGTTTGCTGTCAGCCTGCTCTGGACAAAGCTCCTTGGTTGGATCCATTATGGTAGGAGGAGGCATGTTCAGACACTGCACCTGAGCACTGAACTCTTCCATCACCTCCTGCTCCACCTCCCTTCTCCTGCTGAACAGAAGGAAGTCCACTCTCTTGTAATTTGGTGACACTGCAGCCAACTTGAACGCCATACAGTCTTTACAGGACGTATGGTGGAAGGTCCCAGTGAAGTTAAAGGTCTTGAACTTCATCTTTAAGACGCCGCCTTCCATTGAGATATTGCGATAATTATATCTGCATGTGTCACCAGTGCGGCTGACATGGGTGCACGAAGAATTGTGCAGATAAATAGCCGTGCTGTCTCTTTTCTTCAGGACGTCTGCAGCTGCGCTATCATTCATAGTGCCTGCAACTAAAGTCCATCTTCCCGTCAAATGATGATGAGCCACATGATCTAAAGGCATGACCAAGTCATCGCAGGAGAGAGGAGCTGAATGGCTCAGAGACACCAAGCAGAAAGCAACTGCAAACACAGCAAACATGACCGTCTGTCTGTTGTCTTGTTGTTGAGATATTAACGTCACGTCTCAGTTGCACTGTGGTGTCTAACTGAGTATGTGTCTGTGAAAGAGGCTTTGTTGGTTTTATAGTCTCTTATCCACCTGCGGATTAAGTGGTTGTGCAATGAAAGAACATTGGAAACATTAGTCATTGTTTACCTTGGTTGTTAACTGGTCTGGATTCAGGGTGAGTCACATATCTGTAATCAAACAAAATGAAAAAAAAAAAGTATTTATTGTTTGTTCTTTCCTTGGATTGAAGTCCTGTACATATTCAGTGATATTACTGGGATACCATTAGTTTTACTGTGGGCTAAAATCATATAAACTGTTATACTGCACATGCATAAATGTGGTGGTGAGGATATTTACTCTCTGTTGTACTGTGTGTCCAAATACTTAGTTGAATCAAAAATCTCCAGTTTTGCAACACCGCCAGTGTGCAGTTCTCTCTCCACCTGTCGATTCTGTGACTGTGAAAATGACAAAACATTTTATGAAACCTTCACAAAGTCTAATTTATTTTGAGAGATCAGTGCTGAATAATAATGCACTGAGGAAAATAAGAACCTAAATTGGGCATGGCTTAAAGGTTTTTTGTCACTGCTGTTAAAGTGGTAGGCAGTGGTGACAGAAATACTCAGATCTTTTAGGTTCCAGTACAACAAAAGCACTGGTTACAAGTAAAAATCCTTCATTTACAATCCTATTTAGTACTCCTTCAGCAGAAAAAATGACATTGTGTCTGATATATTATTATATAGATTTTAAATTGTTAAAACGGATGCATTCATGTACAAGTATCTCAAAATTGTGCTTAACTAAGTGAATTTAGTTACCATCCAGCACAGTTATCACATAGGACACAAGATATACTGAAAATAAATAAACGCTTCCTACTTTGGAAAACAGAGAGATTTCTTTGCATTCACAAACTATGTGAAATATTTCCCTCATACACACATACATCCATAAATCATTCATCCATCCATCCATCCATCCATCCATCCATACACACATACATACATACATACATACATACATATATCCATCCATCCATACTGTTGTTCTCACTGGGGAGATGCGGATCATCCTATAGGTGACATAGGGAGCTAACAAAGTCCCAACCCCCTTCCAAAAAACTAAGCCAAAACAAAACAGAAAAAAACAAACAAAATACAAACACAACAATAATGATCTACAGCTCTAATGCTTGAACACTGATAGGTAGGGTGGAGTGTAGAGTATGTGGTGTAGAGCATTCGAGTAAGAGAAAATAAAAAGGCAAAAGCCATCCACCCCCAACTGTACAAAAAAAAGAAAAAGTTGAAATTTGCAAATCTATTTTTACTGTTTTACAACTAATTTGTTTATTTATGGTGATTACAGATTGGCTCCTGTTCTTGTTTGTAATAAACACAATACATATAAAAGATAGTACTTTTTATTTTGGGAGTTAATCCAATCCCCACAAAAAACTTTGCAAACCCCTGATCTAAGGGTTATGTTTCAAAGTGCTCTAAAATGGTCACCTGACGGTTGGGTCACAGAGGGTGAGGGCTAAAACCCAACCTCCACCTCCACCCCCAGCACCACTCCCCCACCCCCAACCCCCACCCGCCTGCCTGTCTGTTGTCTTGTTGTGTCATGATAGCCCCCTGACCACCTGTGGATTTAGTGATTGTGAAATGTAGCAAAATTCTAACTTTTAGTCATTGTTTACACTGCATGTTTACTCTTACCTGTTGTTATGGTGTGGGTTCATGGTCAGTCAAATATTGCTCATCAAATAAAATGAAAAATGTGTCCACCTTTATAGAAGTCTCATGGTATTTTAGATCATTTATTGTACTGTGTTAAATACACATCTGAGTGTGGAAAGGAATAAAAAAATTATTAAAAACTTACCTCTACTTTGTTTGGCACACCAAGTTAGTGTAGATTAGTACAGATTAGAAGAAGATTAGAAGGATTTGATTTTAAACCTGTCTGGCAAAATGTGCTTTTCCAATATTCATTAGTGCTTATTCCCACAGTGAGACTGAAAGTGTGCTGAATTTATAATACACATTTAATTTATTATTTACACCCATGCCTTGCCTAATGTGATATTTTATTCATTTATTTCCATTTATTAGTTAGTTATTGGTCCCAGTTTAGCCAAACTTGGCTAATTTTTAGTCATGAAATACATCAAAACAGGAACGGCAATACTGTACATATAACAACACATTACATAAGATATATAACATAAAATACTTTAAAAACAGGGACAACAATACATAAAATGTAAAAACAAAGCACACTTCAAATTCCGAATAAGTTACAGAGTGTAGTCACACACTTGATTGTCTTGTAGCCAGGATTTTAAATGAACAATATGTGTCACAGTTTCTGGTAAGTGTTGGCAGACTGTTCCATGTGAGCTGCTCTCACTGAGAGAGCTGACTGTCCGAAGGCAGTCCTCCTCATAGGTATTACACAATCCCCTCTTGCCACAGATCCAATGTATCTATCATCAGTTGTTTTCAGCTTTATTAAGCACTTAGGGGGGACTAGTGTCTGTAACTCAGATGAGATTGTCTCAGCTCAGTCAGTGATGATTTCTTATGCAGCACTAATGGTGATGGGCATAGGTGTAGAATTCAGGGGGGATGCAGAGGATATATCTCTCTCAATATTTAAAACGTGCATTTGTGCCCTCCAAATAAAAGCATGAAGGAACAGAGGACTTTGATTTAGATAAGATTAAAGACATTTACACTGTAAACTGAAGCAGAAAAGGCACAAATTGGTGCATAAAAATTCACCAGAATGCAGGAAATTAAGTCTTTGACACTCTAAATCTTGTGATAGAGTACAAAAAAATCTCTGTTTCATATGTTGAAACAAAACCTATGCCCTTGGTGATGGGTGTTTGGCTTCCTGTCAAGCACCTTAAGAGCCTGGTGGTATACTGACTGTATGGGTCTAAGTGTTGTACACGCAGCGTGTGCCCAGCTGTCAAACAATATGACAGATGTGACATGATTATGGCATCGAAATACTGTGCTGCTGCTTTAGTAGTTAGACAGTTTCTGATATGGTGGAAATTTGAGAAGTTGAACTTTATCACATTTGCTATCATCTTAATTTGTTTTTTCGATTTGAGATTAAAATCAGGTGTTACACCCAGGGCACCTGGTGGTTTAGTGGATGGGGGCAGAGCAGGGGCCCCATTGCCAAGGCAGTGTCCCTGCTGCAGCATCCATGCGTTCAGTTCATGGGTTCCTGTCCCCCCTTCAAACCCAGACTGTCCTATCTAATAAAGACCTGCTCAGCTGCTGCTTGGATTTTGACAGTTGTCTATTACTGTACAGGTGCTCAGAGTGGCCAAAAAGCACCAAGAAAGATCTGTATTTCAGCAATGCTTTTTATAATGTGCAATACAATGTTGTTTTTGCGCGTTATATAAAATCCAATTATAATAAAATTTGAAGTTAATCTACTGTACTGTGCTCCAAAGTTAAATTATCATCGAATAGCTTAATTATCTTTGAAGTGCCTTTATACCTTTCCTTCATATGTTCACTGAAAGGATGACCTTGACTATAACCATACAAAGGTTCATATAGTTTTACAGAACACTTTTATGAAGGTCAAATATTAAAGTCATATTAGAAATTTAATATAAAAAAAATCCACAATAGGCTATAATTTTAAAGGATTCCTGTTCACAATGACCCAACTATGAAAAGTCAGCACTGATGTTAAATTCATGATTTCCCCCTATTCATTTATCATAATCCACCTCCAATTTCATCAGACTGTGAATGTTTATGTTGTTGTCTTAATAGTACGATGATAAGGTTATGTTGTAAATGGGGATGGCATTTTAAAATGATGTTTCATGTGCCCCTTTTTAACTTTGAGCACCTGGCCCTTTGAAGATCTCTGCACAGGCCCATGTGACAGTATCTGTTGACGTCTTTTGAAAACTGAACCTTTGATTAAGCTAAACTAAACAAGAAGACTGGTATGCTTATTGCCTGCACTTTGTTGGGGACCCTCATAAGGAGTAGGTGCTGTAAAGATTTGTAACACACTGCACAGATTAAATTTGAAATATCTAAGTAAATGCAATTATTAGTGAGTGAAGATGAAGCCAGACCTCTGGGGAAGATTGTAACTGAATTTATTTTCATCCACTTTTTTCCATTTGTTTACATCTGAGATGGTTGCATCAAGTTTATTTTCACAATTAGTTTTATTATATCAAACATATCAATATGAGAGGAAACACACAGGAAGCAGATTGAAGATATGCAAATGCTCTTTTCTTGGTTACTGTAGCTCATAGATCAGCATGGAGGGGATGAACTGAGCATGGCTTAACAAGCATGAACATAATACTGTATGATAAAGAAATGTACTTCCAAGTAATATCTGAGCATCTCGTGATCACAGCAGGAAGGCTTTTCTGACTGTGCACTGTGAACAGATCTCACGTGTCAAAGTCTCCTAAGCCTTTGGATCCTCTGTTTTCCCCTCAGTTTATGCGGTGGAACGTTGTGCACAAAGCTCCTTGGAAGGATCCATCACCAAAGGTTTAGGCATCTTCAGACACTCCGCCTGAGCTTTGAACTCGTCCAACTCCTTGTCATCCACCTCCCTCCTTTTGCTGAACAGGCACAATTCCTCTGACCTATAATTTGGTCCCTCAAAAGCCAAGCTCAGTATCACACAGTCTTGACAGGTCGTTTTGATGATGGTCCCATTGAAGCGAAAATACTCAGTCTTAAAAGAAAAGGTAGGGCCCTCTATTGAGACGTTACGGGAATCATAGTGGCACACATCACCGTAACGATTGGCTTGAGTGTACGTTGAGTTGTGGAAGTCAATAGTTATGCTGTCAATTGGTCTAAAAGGCTGTGGAGCTTCAATGATTTTCAGACTGTCCGCAACCAAAACCCATCTGCCCTCCAAGCGTTGAAGATCAACATGACCCCAAGGTTCAACCACGTCTTTACAGTCCAGAGGAGCTGAATGGCTCACAGACGTCAAGCAGAGGAGAGCGATGGCGCACACAGCAAACATGACTCTGTATGTTGAAATCAAATGCCTGTGGATCTGGACTCACTGGCAATGCAGCTTCTGTCTGAAAGTGGAGCCGGTATAGTCTCTTGTTGGCCTTTATAGCTGACCCAAAAATCCAGTTTCACAATCCTGAGAGCAGACCTTTGCTCTCTTTGATAAGTCAAATAAAAATAATCTGAAGACTGTGATTCCTTATTATTTACCTTTTTCTAACTCGTCTTACATGTAATATTGTAATGAGATTACTCCAAGACAGATAATGTACATAGCAGGGAATAAAACTTATCTTATTGGCTTACATTGAGAACTACAACTTTACTACATACACTCTGTTTGTTGAAATCACCAGGGCTATCAATCAATTTATTTTCAAATCAAAATTAATCGCAGAATTTCAAGTTAATTGTGATTAATCATACTTTTAATTGCGTGTTTAAAATTCCATTATTTTGCATTTCAAAACATTTTGTAGTTCATATTAAAAAGGTGACGCAGTTCTTACCAGAGTGTTTTGTTTGGGAATCAAATGAATGCAATGAAAATTTTACTTTATGATATTCACTTTTACTTTAGTGTGGCCAAAGAGACAAAATAGCAGCAGGCAATTAACCCTCTAAGAGTCACATATGTAGACTCATTTTTTGTCTTTTTTGGGGGGGACAGGAGATCTTTTAAGGAAGATAGCAGGTCAGCCGTATATGCTACATAGAAGTGGTATATATCACCTGCAAGATGGAAACCAGAAGATTCATTTGAGATGTAGCTCAGCACAGTGTGCCAAGTTTTTCTAGTCATAAATCTGTAATAGGTATAAACATTGCATGCAAAAAAAGTACATAGTTTGTGCCCAAAACTGTATGGGACTAACATAAAGAGGACATGTCTGTAAAGGGGAGACTTGTGAGTACCCACAGAAACAGTTTTCACTCAGATATCTTAATAGCTTCCTGAAAACCTTCTTCGGTCTTCTAGTTTCATATGATACCAGTATCATCACTAGACTAGAAATAAAACCCAGTCATTTATAGCCTTTAAAAGATAGGTAGTGGTGAAAATCACAGCGTGCAATTAACCCAATTTTTTTTTTTTTTTTTTAAAAGCTTTCTGTTTGCACCTTAATCACATTGCGATAAGTTTCACAGTGAAAATCGTATCAGAAAGTTCCACTTACTCAACACCTGACACTGTTTTTGCAATGTTTGTTTACTGGCATCCCCATTAGTTGTCCTTTGCTGTTTCAACAGTGGAGGACAGTTTCTGGGAATGTTCAGTTTGTAGTGGAATGATTCAGCGATTCTGGGATCTGATTCTCCAGCCTTCACCAACTCAACAGCCCAAACACTCGTATTATCTTTGCAACAGTACACACAATCTGCCCCCTTGGATTCATGCTTAAAATTAAGACACAAATTGCTTGTACGAATGTGTCATCTGTGAATGCAGACCGCAAATCTGGTTTTTGTGTTCTCATAGTTTGTTAGAAATTGTATTATGAAGAACTCGGGAAAAAAAGTACTTTTACTGCACTCAAGGAAAGTATTGGTGATTTCAAAAGTCTGCTCAATAGAAGAAAATGTAATATATTTCTTGTTAATTTTTTAACGGTCCAGTGTGTAGGATTTAGAGGGATATACAAAGAAGATTTATTACAGTAGCCAAGAACGGACAAACTAAGCACTGGCTATAGTCAGGGCCATTCAAGTTTTTCCCAACAGCCCCTATAGTTAGCAGCCACTCCACTATGAGCAGCATTAGAGACATAAGTTTCAGCTGGTTGCACACTTCAATCCTCACCACTAGATGCCACTAAATCCCCCTATATCTCACACTCTCTCTCTCTCTCTCTCTTTTTTTTTAAAAAAAGATATTTTTTGGGGCATTTTTGCCTGTAATGCACAGGACAGGTAGGTATGAAGGGGGGAGAGAGAGGGGGGATGACCATAGACTGACATGCAGCAAAGGGCCACGAACTGGATTTGAACCCGGGCCGCTGTAGCAACAGCCTTGTACATGGGGCGCCTGCTCTACCACTAAGCCACCGACACCCCAATCTCACACACTCTCTTTGCATGCCAATACCCATACTACCATACTGTTTAGTAAGCTAGAAAAATGAGAAATGAGTATGTCCTGATTGTATGCATACTGCATGCAACAGTACATACTTTATGAGGGCAGCTGTAAAAGAAAAAGTTTGCAATTTGGAACGCACCCTGGATCTTTATTATATCAAAAGGTACTGGCTCCTCATATGGTGGTTCTCTGAAACCCCATGGCTGTTGGAGAGGATCAACTGGGAGCTCTCTGCTCAGCAGGACTTGTTTTCACAGTTATAGGGCACATTGCCGCATCCCTTTCCCCCCGGGACTCCGACTTTGGTTTGGTCCTTAAGATGGCTGTGCCGTTAGCCATGGAGCTACCACAGGGGCAGGTAGAGACACTGCTGGGACTCCAGGCAGCTTTGATAAGCTCCATGGACTTGCATAAGGGGAGGATTTTGAGACTTGTTGCAGGAAACACAAGGTACATCGTCTCATGAGTTCAGTCCCTGTAATCCTGCTCTTTCTGCAGCATGTCTTGTAGATAGATCTGGATAGTTCTCTTCTCATACCAGTTGCTTCCAACTCCTATTTTATCAAGTGTGTTATAAGAGTATGTGACAGACAGCTGTCCTAAACCAGTTGTCGCTGGTTTAGGAATAAGAAATACATAACATTATGAAACAACTGGTTAAATATTATCAAGTGCGTTTGTTTTTGCATGACACAATGATGTCGTCTTCGGGAAAATCTACAATTTCAGATATAGAGATTCTGGATGGACACCAAGTACATTAATCAATGTATCACAAATGTCAGTTTAATCATTTAACCATTCATCAATCATTTCAAAGCTGACATCTCAGACACTCTCAATTCAACATCTGTCTGTGTTCAGTTTATACATCCATGCACAGATCTATGTCAGGAGCTCTGGAGCCCCTCTTTCAAAAAGCACATCTGGTAAAAATACAAAGTTCATACTTTCAGGTATTTTAAAATAATTTCTCTTTTAAACTGACAATGGCCCACAAAATATTCAGCGGAACACGCTGTTGTTTATAAATTAGACCGTTTCATACTATTAGTCTCGGTACTGTCAAAACCTGTATTATACAGTGAATAAAAATGTTCAGGTTCTATACATAGATTAAAAGAATCTCTAATAAAAGACCAAAATCAATGAAATAAATCAGCTTTAAAGTATTTAAATTAGAAGAATGCCCTCTCTGAACCTCTCTAGATCTTTGGACGTTGGATGTTATATGTAGATTAAGAAAATTACCCAATGAATTATACATGTAGATACAACACTTTACAATAATACATCTTCAGTCTGTTTTGTTGCTTAACTAACTCTAATTGGTGGGTTTATTATCTTATGCAGATTGGCTGGCTCATCTGCTAACCAGGAAAATTAAATCAAATTCAAACAGTTAAAAAAAAACACACACACACACCTCCTGTTTTGGTCCACATTGTAGGAGAAGAGAATTTAAAAGTTTAGTTCTGCATAGAGAGCTCTTCAAGGCACTTAAACACTGTCAAGTTCAGTCCATACCTCCCCCCGTCTTCATGTTGGAGAGAGCTCACTTCCTCTCAGAGTATTAAAACTCAAGAGTGGAATGAGGAAGTTTCAAGATGAATACAAGGAATGAGAGCAGAGAGTCAGGGAGGAAAGGGAAGTAGCTTGAGGACTGATCTGAAAAACGATGGGTGCATAAAACAAAGAGACGAGGGAAGGAGTGTGTTATGAATTGAAAAGCAGAGAGACAGACTGAAGAGGGAGAGAGGAAAGGAATGTACAGAGAGGGCAATTACATGACAGAGCAGCACTGGCAGGTTTTGTGTTTGGGTGCCTCAGTCTCCTTTCCCTGGTTAGCCCTGGTTGAGCTGTGTGTCTCTGTGCTGGCTGCTGCTGCTGCTGCTGCTGGTTCTGCTTGGGTGTCGGGGGCTTTGGCCTGCGACAGAAGGGGTTCCTGCTCCCCCAGCCTTGCCTCTGTCCTCTGGTTCTCCTGGGGTTCGGCCAGGGGCACCTCCTGGAACTGGCCAGGCAGAATGGCAGGCTCTTGGGCTTTTAATGCTGCTTCAGCTCCCTCTGCTGCAGTTTCACCCTCAGCCTCTAGCTCAGGGGTGAGACTGGAGGGTTGTGCCTCAGAGTAGACTGGCACTGAAGCCACTGTAGTGCCCTCTAGAGCACTGGCTGGGGACTGCACCTGCAAAGAGGTTGGGTCTTCAGATTCTTTATCCTGTCCTTCAGCTTCTGTTTCTCCATCTCCGTTTATCTTGACGCCACCCTGCATGTCTTCATCTCCAGTTTCTGGTTGCGCCTCTGCAGTGGGTTCAGTAGCCTCAATCTCTTCTTCTGGCTGTGTGAAGGTTTCTGGAGCTGCTTCTGCTTTTACTACCCCCTCCACAGCCTCCAGAACCTCCACTCCCTCTTGGCCTGCTTCTGGAATCAGCAGAGGGGTTTCCTCCAGCTGCGCTGTCTCCTGCTCATTTTCCTGGGGTGTAAGATCCTCAGGTACATCATCCCCTTCATCTGTGATAATCACTCGTTCTGCTCTCATCACCAGAGTCCCTTCCTCTTCCTCCTCCTCCTCCTTATTAATGTTGACATATGGAACCTGACCAGGCTCTGCCTCAGAAACACCCAGGCACGACCCAGTCTCCAGTTTCATGTTAATAACATCTTCAGAGGCTACAACTGCTCCATTGGTGGTGGGCTGAGTGTCGTGATCGGTGTCCACTTCAATGTCTCCACCGCCATTGGTTAGAACAGCTATGGTTTCTTCCAGTAGTGCGCTTTGGCTAGTCTTCACTTCATCTTCAGCTGTTCCTGATGAAAACAGCAAAAAAATATCACTGTGAGCAAAAGAAGAGATATCTGTACAATTGCATGAATTAGAAAAGTTGGCACTGAATTTAAATGATGTTGAATAAATTTGTAATCAATATGCCACACTGTCTTTAGCACTGATTTAGCTTTCATTATAGGTAGTGTAAATGTGAGACTTGATTGACATTAGAGGTTGCTTTTGCAGTTGCTCTGTCAGTGCTCAAAACAGGTGGCTTTATGTATTGTAATGCAGCTAACAAAAGGCTGTACCATCAATGAATCTTAATGCATTTCATTCAGAAGCTAATAAAGGGTAGCACTGTTACAGCTACCTGCTATAAAGTGTATACTAATAAATGAGGGCTTCAATTTGTTACAATCACTGTAAGTGGATATTATACAGAAAAGAAAGAAATGTTAAGTATTTTAAGCATTTTAATGAATGCTTTACCTACAAAATGACTATTTGTAAATCAATTAATCAATCATGCCATGTTACCTTGAATTTGTGAAGAAAACTTTGTTTTTCTGATATTCCTCCATGGATGTATTGATTGATTAGGGAACACATTTATGGACAACAACACCATATCAAAAACATCCATTTACAAATGCATGCATTTTTGCCAAAAAAAAAAACAAACAAAAAAAACAAAAAAACAAAACAAAACAAAAAAAAAAACCTTTGTGTTGTACATGTGTTTGAGAAGTACTGAGCATATGACTGGATAAATCAGACTTGGATTATACTGCACGAGTTGTGAGAGTTTGTTAACGGATGTTTTGATGTGGTTTTCCTTTCATTAAACACGGTCCCAAATCAAATAATTAATCAATATTTTGCCATTTTCCGTGGCGGCATGTGAGTAAAACAAACTTTTGTGCACAAATTAAAGGTAACACACCATGACTATCTGACATACAAATGGTTGTTTTGTGGTTGAAGTATTCCTTTAGGGCTATGTCATGAGATATGAGAGACAGTATTTGATGAAAATGTTAGAAACAAGACGAAAGTGAGCAGGAGATAAACTGGCAACAGAATAAAGAACATACATTACATGCAAATATAGATTCTGCAGTATGAAGTTATAGACCCTGAATGATTTAATACAAATGGATGGGTCAATTTCCTTTTCAAAACTCTTTTGTCCCCTTAAGCAGCTTCAGTAGCTGTCCATGTCCCTGCTGCCCTCTAAAAATGCAAGTTAGGCATCTGAGTAGTATCTATTAGCATACATATATATGCAAGCCTTTTTCAACATGTGTAAATATTCATTGCAGCATGCATGAACTTTTTTGTGGAGTACAGGTATGTCCGTGCCACTTCTTCCTTTATAATGCAAATTTCTTAAGATGAGTACACACAATGCATACAGACAGGTATTTCTATAGGGGATTTCATAGTCTATAAGGGGTTGGGGTAGGATGGAGATTTCAGAAGAATAAACAAGAGGAAGAATGGAAAGGAAATTAGATGTTTTCAGGTTAAAAGTGAACAGAGCGATGTTGACATCAAAAAGAATATAGATGTGATTTAATGTGTGCAGGATTTGTTTCTGGATAATTGGGGTTTGCAATCTGTGCATGAGCTTTATGAGAATTATTGTGGTGTATGTATGTGTGCATTTTATGACACGTGAGTCGACTCTGTACCCACCCAATCCTAGTGTGTTTTTTTCTCCATTCTGCACAACAGCATCTAGGGCCATTTCTGAGGAAGAAAAAAAATGTATTCATTGCATGTAGCAGTGATTTTTTAGTTAGATGTGCAGTATAAAAATTATTAATCCCTATGGATTTAGTGCACCATGGGGTACTGATTTCTTAGAAAATTACACCATTTTACTGAAACTTTAAATCAAAATATTCAAAGATGAAACTGTTGCTGTACTACCAGGCCCACACTGAGGACAGAATTAAGCTAATCAACACACCTTTGCTTTTCTTGAATAACTTATCTTGTTATAACATCAACACACAGGTGCAACATTAGAAGATGGCAACAACCTAACTAAAAATGTGCTTTTTTTCATAATATAGTATCCAAGTTCTTTTCATTGCAAGCAAATAGATAAAAATGGGAAGGGGTCATTTAACAAATGATCAATATGTACTAATGTAATTAAGTAAGAGCAGCATTAGAGGCACAGTTGTGATTGCAGCCAGAAAAACAGTGTATCTGCACTCAGTGACATGATGAAGTGTTGCAGGGTTGACATGTATTGGACAAAATACAGTGTGGATGGATGACAGCAATGCTTCGCTGTGCACTCTGTTACAGACTGAGCTTGTCAAATTGCTTGAAAATAGTCACGTTAACTCCTACACTGTGTGAAATTTGCATTGATTTATTGCTTTCTCTGGCAGAAAAAAACGCTAATGGATATGTGATTTTCTAAAATGTCCACTGTATTTTTAACATTTCTCTGCACCAAAAGGTTTATCTGATCCCACTTACCTGCTCCGGCCTCTGCCACTTTCACTGCCTCCTGTTGGGTAAGAGGGACAGTGGAGGGATTAAATTTACTGTGACTCAAACTGTGAAACTGTCTGTGTTGTGCTGCTCAAACCTCTGGTGTATTTTAAAGGGAATATAAAAAGACAACAAATGAACTGCAAATACCAGAGCATCACACAAGCTTTGAGAAAACAGTCACAATCCAGAATATTTGTCCTAATGTCATCTAAGTAAGTTTCTATCCTACACTCTCAACAGCACAGACAAGCACAGACTGTCAGGGTTCCTACAGCTTAAAGCAAGTTAGATTTAAGACTTTCTGAGACTTTTTAATGTCACTCAAAATTAAATTTAAGACCGATTTTACAATAACCAATACTGAAGGAAAAAAAAACATGAACCGACATCAGTTACTCAGGGCTGGGGACAATTTTGCTTATTGTTAACATAAAACATGACTTTTTTTTTCGTGGACACGAAGGTAGAACAGAACTGGGAAATACCTGCCATTTGTTGGCAAGCTGTCATTTTTTTTATTTCACACTCTGCATGTGGGATTCCACTGCCTTGATTCCTGTCATGCCAAGTTTGAATTTTTTTTCTGTAGAATATAGTGAGGTTTGCATGCAGTGCCTTGTATTGGTTTCAGCCCTACTGAGAAATCTTGGTTAAATAGCCAATTTTGGTTGAATCTGCACTTCCCCATGCCATCTAGGGTGAGAATTTGTGTTTCTTAAGATGGCTATGGCATTATCCACCTAACTCTCCCTAGTACTCATTGCCTTCGTTGGTTGGATTGGTTAGGTTTAGGCAAGAGGAGTGGGATTGCTTCGGGTTAGGGTAAGAATGTCATGGTAAACCAAGTAGGGCGGGTCATGCCTTCGCCATGCTTGGAAACATAAATTCATGTCCAGGGTACAGTGACATCTAGCTAGCAGACAGTGGATCCTCTGCTGAGTATCCTGGCCAAAAAACTGTGTTGTTGGCTCACCTATGCTTATCTGCATGATCTGCATAATCTAATGGAGAGGTTGGAGATTGCAACCAACTAAAACTTGTCCCTTCTGCCAAGTATGTAGGAAAACTACTGTGGCTGACATGAAAACACAAATGGCCCTATCTAGAGCCTGTGTTTGGTTTGTCTGTTCTGAACTAATGTAGAAACAACATGGTGAGCTCTGTAGTAGAGGATCTGCCCCGTATGTGGATATAAACTGCTCACTCTAAGGTGTCAAAAACACAAGTCTTGTTTTCAAGAGATTATTAACTATAGAAAACATTTTTATTATATTATATTTAATTTCTGCCAATACATCTCCCTAACGATTTTACACTGGACATTTATTGCGTCCACTGTGGACTCTCAGTTGAATGACAATGATGATTTTAATTGTTAAATGACCATGACATTCTGCCTAGTCGTAATATTGCGAAAATTAGGCCTATCCTGACCCGAAAAGATGCAGAAAAATTGGTCCACGCTTTTGTTACCTCAAAGCTGGATTACTGTAACTCTCTATTATCTGGTAGCTCTAGTAAATCCTTAAAAACTCTCCAGCTAATTCAGAATGCAGCAGCACGTGTACTAACAGGAACTAAGAAACGAGGTCATATTTCTCCTGTTTTAGCTTCTCTGCACTGGCTCCCTGTAAAATCCAGAATTGAATTTAAAATCCTACTGTTAACTTATAAAGTTCTAAATGGTCAAGCTCCGTCATATCTTAGAGAGCTCATAGTGCCTTATTATCCCACCAGAACACTGCGCTCCGAGAACGCAGGGTTACTCGTGGTCCCTAAAGTCTCCAAAAGTAGATCAGGAGCCAGAGCCTTCAGCTATCAGGCTCCTCTCCTGTGGAATCATCTTCCTGTTACCGTCCGGGAGGCAGACACCGTCTCCACATTTAAGACTAGACTTAAGACTTTCCTCTTTGATAAAGCTTATAGTTAGGGCTGGCTCAGGCTTGCCTTGTACCAGCCCCTAGTTAGGCTGACTTAGGCCTAGTCTGCTGGAGGACCCCCTATAATACACCGGGCACCTTCTCTCCTTCTCTCTCTCTCTCTCTCTCTCTCTCTCTCTCTCTCTCTCTCTATTACTGCATCTTGCTAACTCGGCCATTCTGGACGTCACTAACTCGGCTTCTTCTACGGAGCCTTTGTGCTCCACTGTCTCTCAGGTTAACTCGTATCGCAGCAGTGCCTGGATAGTGTGACGTGTGTGGTTGTGCTGTTGCCGTGGTCCTGCCAGATGCCTCCTGCTGCTGCTGTTATCATTAGTCATACTTCTACTGTTATTATACACATATGATTATTGTCACACATGTATACTATCAGATATTAATATATTATTATTAATTATAATATTATTACTTTCATTAATGTTGTTGTAAGCTACTGTCATTACCGTCTGTCCTGCATCTCTCTCTGTCTCTGTCTCTCTCTCTGTCTCATTGTGTCATACAGTTTACTGTTAATTTATTATGCTGATCTGTTCTGTACAACATCTATTGCTCGTCTGTCTGTCCTGGAAGAGGGATCCCTCCTCAGTTGCTCTTCCTGAGGTTTCTACCGTTTTTTCCCCCCCGTTAAAGGGGTTTTTTGGGGGAGTTTTTCCTTATCCACTGTGAGGGTCCAAAGGACAGAGGGATGTCATATGCTGTAAAGCCCTGTGAGGCAAATTGTGATTTGTGATATTGGGCTTTATAAATAAAATTGATTGATTGATTGATTGATTGAGCTGAAAAGCCCTACCTGACCTTTGAAAAGTTGACCCCTTTCCAAAGTTTGGTGTAGCATGCACTTAACTAAATCAGAACCGCATAGATAAACTGTAATCATATATGTGTATAGCTTTAACAGTTAAAAAAACAGCTTTGGCATTGGCCTAAAAATATCATCACATTCCTAGTCTCATCAGAAAGCATTAGGCAAACAAAGTGATAAAAAAAAAAATCAGCTTCAGTTGCCAGATATTAGCTGTCACTCATTCTCAATCTGCCCACTAAACCAAGGCTTTGCTGGCAGGGCCCGTTAAAAATGATGTATTTTCACACAGAAGATAAGGTCATACATTCCATGTCTCCTCTATCACAGGCTGTAACAGCTATTAAAAATGAAATCATCCTCTGTTTATGTCTCCAGTCGATTTGAGCTGAACTCCAAAAGCCAAAATTAAGATGAATATATAACCATAAAAATACTTCACTAAAAGGACCCTGGAGCAGATGGCGGAAGAGGAGGGACAACGCTTTTGTTCTACTAAAAAGACCTTCAGGTAAACATAACTTGTGCTTGGCTTGAGGTGAAACAATAATTCCAGAGTGGATCAAGTGCTAAATTGTTTATGTAACAGGGCTGCTCACATTCATGAAGGTTCTGCTTTTGAACAAGAGGTGCTACATCAAAGGTACATTAAGAGAGGAAATGAATTATTCATGGCAAAGAGCCATAGACAGAAGTTGTGGGAAATTTTCTGCGTAATGGAGGATGATGGAGCGAGCTTATTCCGACACAAATTCCAAACCCCTTTGTGTCCAGAGTGTGAGTGGACGAGTGTGTGTGTGCAAGTTCCTCACTGTTTGGCCACCCTCCATCTGTTTCTTCAGCTTCTCCTCCTCCTCTGTCAACTGCTGATTCTCTGACTGCAACCTGAGACGGACACAAAGTTGTGCAGACAGACACAAAAACAAACACATAAAATTTATACCTTGAATGCACTCTTAGTTTATGTTTTAATTTAATGCTTATGATCCCAATCTAAGTAACACTACAGTAGGCACTTTCTTCTCGGAAGCAGTATGATTAAATTCCCCCAGCGGCCATATACAGTTTGAGGAGCCCTGGTGGTGAGTGGGGCAAAGCTGTGGACCTGTGCAATAATAAGATTGGGATCTTGGAGTGTAGTCTTCAGGGACTTGACAACATTGTCCACTGCAATAAGTCTAGTACTGTCTGGCAAGCGAGTAGGCTGGATCACCCTCTTGCCCTGCAAGTTCAGTACTGGCAGGAATTAAAACTTAACTTTGCCAAAGCATACATAATGTACAACAACAGCAAAAATGACAAGAAAACAAAAATAGAAAAGGGAATGCTGCAGCTATCAATTATACATGAAGTTTGAACTATACAACTACAACAAAAATGTGTCAGTTCTCTCCAGCTCTGTCAGCTCACAAACTGACTCACACACAAATAAACACACACACACAACCTCACACACTGTGGCTGTACTTGTCAATGCGCTTTTCGATCTCCTGGGCCTGGGATCCCCAAAGAGGAGAGCGAGGGCTTTGGGCGTCTGGAGAGGTTGGGGACAAAGGAGCTCCTTCCATCAACCACTGGTCTCTCAGAGACTTCCTCTGAGGTGAGAAAGAGAAGGCGAGGAAGAAAAAGAATGTATTGTGGTGATCTGATTATGTTATTCAAGCAACTGTAATCATAACATGACAAACACTATACTCTTGGATGATGATATTAGACCATTGTGGGCAACTCTGCAAATCAGTGGGCAGAGGTGCCTGTTGGCAATATCAGATTTTTGCATTGCTGTGATGGACTTCTGTGATATGGTGCTTAATTTGCTGGATAATCCAAAAACAGACAGACCTGGCTGGTTATTTAGTCATGAACAGTTTGGTCAGTTGATTTTCCAAAAAACTGACTAAACCACAAAACATACAGTAGATAAATATCAAGATATAAAACTACATGTACAATGATACAGGATTCATTTTTAAAGCCCATACCTTCAGTGGAACAAAGCTCTTTAAATGAAATATCAGTTTAATTATTTCACGTTATTTTATAAGCATTTGTTATATGACAATATGTAGCCAGTGAATTAGATATCAGAAAATATTCATATTAATATCTTAATAATTGCTTTAGTTTTATCACCCATCCAATTGTAGGTGGCCTTTAAGTCTTTACTGGGAGCAGCAATTTGATAAACACTGCAAAATCAATGACAGCTTCACCAGTATTTGAAATTAGAGGCAGATACTGATATGGATATTTGAGTGCTAAAATAATCTAATGGCAATATTCTGGCTGATTTTTCTTTAAAACCTAAACAAAAGTTTTTATTAAGGACCAAAAGAATTGGAACTAAGATAATACTCAGCAGGACAATTTAAGATATGTTGTCAATGTTCTCTGGCCCACAAACTGACATATGTGATGTTGACACCATCCGGTATTAACTTACTTGCAACACATCTCAAGTATTGTTTGTTGTCAATTGTTAATTTCTGGGTATCTGGCTGACATTTAAACAGATACAGACATATCTGTGATTAGCTCATATTGGTCGATAATATCAGTCTGCTGGGTCCTGAATCAAAGGTCAGGCTCTAGTTACAAATCAGGAGAAAAGCAATGCAATAAACAAGAGTTAGACCAAAGGACTGAATTAGGCTAACTACTAGGCTAACGTTAGCTAACAGGATTTAGGAAAGTAACTTATGGGCTAACTGTCAAATTATCTGTAAAGGAACATACCAGAAAAACAAAGTATTAATGTTACTTATCCATTTAACATCCACTAATGTCACAGAACAGTTAATTAACATTAACCAAACTACAATGCTAACTCAGAAACAGACAGCTAGCTTAGCACGTACATTATAGCTAACCTAGCACTTAGCAGCTAAGAGGAGTTTTCTGTTCAGCCAAGTCTTAGCTGAACAGAAAAACTCCTCTAACTCCTAAAATTACATAAACTTGAAACACCTGTCACAGAATAGCTATGATAAATGGAGTACCTACAGATAACGGTCCAACAAGGTATGTTGAGAGTAAATAAAATATGCCCGTCAGCGTTTCACAAAGTGGAAGATGAAGCTAACAATCAGTGTAACTCCAACTGCGGTAAAACTGTGCCAGTACTGGTTGCTCCTAGCAACAGAATGTTCAACTGAAACCAACTGCCACTGGCAGAATGGTGAGAAACAGAGAAAGACTGTGTCCATAATCACTCCTGATTTGCTATCTAGTGCACTATATTTAGCCTCCATCACTTTAAATGTGTGTCTAAAGTGTAAAATATATGCACTATATTGTGTCCTCGAAAATGCCAACAATAAAATGAAAAACAAGGTTCCCATACCCTGACAATACCACTGTGTCCAAAGTTTATACCTCATACCAACTATAGACTATATTGTGTGCTCATCTTTATAGTAAGGCAAGGCAAGTTTATTTATATTGCACACTTCAGCAACAAGGTAATTCAAAGTGCTCTACATAAAACACCAAAAGCATTAAGACAAAGTGGAAAAAAATACATCATAAAAGGACATTTAGTGCAATTAAACCCTTGATTAAAGAGCTAGACAACTGAAAAGAAAAAACAGCTAAAAACATATTAAGACAGGTATAAAATACAAGAATAAAAATTACAGTCAAGTGGCAACCTCCAGCTCTAAAAAATGAAGCCAACACATAAGTGCCTTATCTTATGTTATCGGTTTACAGCCTGGAACAAAAAAAATATTTTGGTCTCTATAGCTGATTTCAACATTCATGACAACTGCACAGGGGGTGATTTTGTTTTATAACTCACATGTTTACATTTTATTAAGGCTTAAAGTTATGCATATTTAAGGACTGGCTGCTTTGGGTCGCAGCCTGTCTGCTCATAGTGCCCCTGGCTTCTCAGCTAGATCCACCCCTCACTCCTCCACTGGCCAGCCTCTTGCCCAAATATGATCACTTCTCCAAAAAGTCAAAATGGCAACAGCTGAAATGCCAAACTCGAGGCTTTAAAACATAAGTCTGCAAACCAACAGGTACCGTCTCGGTAGTTATGTCCATTAATTTTACAGGCTATGGTTACAGTTCAGTGTAAGAAATTAATGACTACTTCCTTTATTAAAAGGCAGCAGCAAAGAGAAAAGCCCTCAGCCTGGACTTAAAAGAAGTGAGAGTTGACGGAGACCTGCAGCAGCAGGCTACTTCTTTTACAGTACAAGTCAACATACATTTCATGTCAATCACACAACTGCCACTGCCAATTAAACTAAAGCAGGAAAGAAAATGTTTTCATTTTTAAACAGGTCCTTCATTTTCTTTGAACACTGTATTGTGGGGAAATTATGTATTGTGTTTTTGTATGAATACTGAGTGTTTTGACTATACTTTAATTTGTCAGTTTTCTTGTGTGAACTCAATACATATTCAAAACAAAATTAGTAGCCTGCGTAGAATTGGGACACAGCTTACATTTTGCTAACAATCCCAAAATGTAATGCATTGCATAGATACAAAAATTACAGTCATGCTACATTACACATCAGTTACAATGCAAACTGACTTAAAAGATGGCTTAAAAGATGTAAATCTCAATGTACTACTAACTATAAAGTAAAACGTGGGCATTAGCAAGAGTCATCATGATATGTGATTTCAGACACAGAGAGAGAAGCAGAGGGAGGAGAAGTAAGATGTGCAGAGCAATGACATGGCCAGAGTGAGAAATTGAGATGGGGAGAGTAATCCAAAATGTGGTTATTTGAGGGTGTAAAGGTAGGAAAAAAGGGGGAGAGAGAGAGAGAGAGAAACACACCGGTGAACACGTCAGTGGTCTTCATCTCAGCTATCCAACAGAGAGGACGTTGGCCCGAATCTACAGCATGTGGGTGCAGTTTTTACTCTCATCTTATTCCTACACTGCTCCAGTAAATAGACATGACCCAGTGAACAAAACATGCCCCGGGCTACTTACCATTCCCTCCTAACAGAACACCAAAACAAGCACTTTCAAGTTTTACAAAAACAGGAGCGCAGTTCTCTGCAGTTTGTAGAGCTCAGTACTCTCTGAACGTCATCTTCTTAACATGTTGGTCTAATACACATCTAAATAACATCCAGTTTCTATTGTTTTTTTTTGTTTGTTTCGTTTTGATCTTTTAACTTTTTTTCCCCAGAGCCTCCACTCCACTCCTCAACACAGACTCCCTAAAAGCTTTCTGTGTGTGTTTGTATATTTGACAATGATTAACATAGCTCACAAAGGCATACACTGCATGAGTTTCCATTGTAAACCTGACAGTCCACCTCAAACTACAAAAGCTACTATAGGTTTCATATTGTTCTAAAACAGTACAACTTAATTTTACCTGAAGATATTAGTGTGAGCTGTATAAATGTCACTTTTTTTACTGATAAATGTGGAAAAACTTCCTTTTCAATAATATCTTATTTAGTTTTACTTTGATGCATTCAGATACAGTATGCAAAAAAATACATGAGCAGTGTAATGATATCAAAAAAACTCTTCACCTTTTTAAAAATCATTCACAGCTCTTTTTTTCCAGGACATTATAAGTCATGTATAATGCAGACTTTGGCAAACTTGTCATGTTTTGTCGCTAAACTAAAGCGAGTAAATCATGTACTATCAGGGAAAAAGTTTAAATGTTATTTGTCCTTCAACAGAAGTTGGACATATTTCATGCTACATCCAGAAACAAACAAACAAATGTGGTGATGTACAACTGCACCATCAGAAAGGGAACCCTGGTGATGAAAGCGACATCAAAATGATGTTGTGATGATAGTGTTTACACCGCCATTTGTCAGGCTTAAAAATCCAAGCCTGCCATTTTATACTCCATAAATGTATTTCCTTTGGTATTTGCAGTACCTCTTCACAGACAAATAAATTCCTCTTTATTTTTTAACTTTTAAAACGATTGCACATTGTAGATATTAAACACTTCTTTGAGATAGTTAAACCAGGAAATTGTCAAGGGGAAGATATTTTTCACTTAAACCATTTTAACCATTTGTGTTTCTCTGTATGTCAGGACTAATAACACGGGCTACGGTGTGACTTAGTAAGTATGACAGCCGTGTTGCAACCAGTTGACCTTGGTTCAAGGGCTTGTTTCGGCAGGCATCTGTGCCGCTAAAGTGCCCTTGAGCCAGACAGCAAGCTCTCGCCAGCTCTAGGAACGCTGGTCTGCAGCTGACCCTGATGAGCGGAAATAAACACAGTCTGTCTGCAGGGAAAATTTACTGTACTAAATCTAATCTATGAAACAGCCAGGATGATCATTTCAAACATTAAAAAGTGGCTATGTGCAATATAATCTAGTGCAAAGTACTCACAGCAGCTACAGTTTCTCTTACCGTCTGCAAGCTTCTCACTTACTACTGAGGTGAAAGCAGCTGAAAACCCATACATCCCTCCAGCCTATGGCCCTATGTTTGCAAAATCTGGCAACCGTTAGCCAGTAGCTACCTACTTAACTATAAGCATCACAAAAACATCTCTGTGTTTTCTCATGCAGTCCAGAACAAGCACTGCTCTGTTTCGCTCCCCGTGCCTTTGGCTGACTGGACACGGCCCTCTCTAAACTTTCCTGCAGGTCAAGAGCTGTGTATAAGTTGCTGCTCCCTCCTATCACATCCTTACATCTACCCTGGGGTTAGAGTCAATGTCAAAGCTAATGAATGCACTAAAAGCGATGATGATATCACCTCCTGTGAGAGAAGGTATCAGCATAATCATTTTTTAAATGAATCTCTTAAGTCTCTCGCAACTTAATTATACTGATGCGATTCATGTTTGAAGCACTGTGCACGAACACACATGCACACAAAAATATGGTTGGCGTAGCAAAATATTCTCTTGCATGACCACACCATCACACACATGCACACCCGCTTGCACACTGCACAAATTTCACACAATTTGAGGAATGTGCCCCAGGCCAGCGTAGCACAGTGGAGTAGGAAGTGGGAACGCCAGTCTGGAAATGATGTGAAAACAATAGAGCAGCTCTGTGACTTGCCGAGTGTGTAAACACTCACATAAAAACCGATTTCAGCAAAGGAAGGCTTGCCTCTAACCTTGCAGGAGACCAGGAAGTGTGGAAGGTTGTACAGTTCACATGTGTGAGAGAGTGTGTGTGGAAACAAAATCATTTTGGAGGCTATCCACTTGCTAACAAGCTGGAATGGGTCTGCAGAAGATTTTAGTGGGAGTGAAATTAAGGTTGCATGAGTGTGTGAACGGATGAGGCAGGTTAGATCATCTTGTGTATGTGTGTCAGACCTTGAGCTGCTGTAGTCTGAGCTTCTCATCCTCCAAGTCTCTCCTGGCTCTGTCCTGCTCCTCCTGCAGCCGACGCTTTTCCTGACGCAGGAAAAGAAGGGGGGTGGGAGAAAAATTTGCAAAACAGTGAATGAATGTAGACATATTGATATTTTAGGTAGGGGGGTGAGAGCAAGAGGAGTTCAATTTTATTCACATAAAGAGAAAGATGGAGAAACTCAGATCAGCAGTCAGACATAAAAAAGCTGATGTAAATTAATGAACAGAAACAAAGAAAGGGAAGAGATGGCAGTGAATAAAACATCACTGGGAAGGAGTAAAACGGGGACACCTGGTCAACCATCTGTCACAAGGACACTGTCACCATAGACATCAGGTATACTTTATATCCCATAATGCTCAGAGCAGCTGTCCCCATGGCAACCCAGTGTTGTTTACATGGGACCAGGGACACCCTGGCTCACCACATTGCACACTCAGTAAATTATTTAGAACTTATGGACAGCTCAGAGTGCTTAGTCTCTTTATCCTCTCTTTCTCTCTATACTGTGGATGAACCTGAAGTAGACAAGTACAAGATAACCCCACTTATAAACCAGCCTAACACATTGTAGTATATGGCATATGATTTACCTTTAACTGATTTTGCAAAAGGACTTAACAGGACGTCCTGTAGAAACGATTTAAAGATGAATATGTAGTAAATTACATGCCATTATAATCTACAAAACTTTAATTTTTCAAAGAAATTTTGTCCAGTTTTCACAGACAGCTAGATGTCTTTTCTGTGCTGTATTATCAGCGACTCCAATAATAACCATAAGGACAAAAAGGCAACATAAAAGACACAAGCTTATGCTCAATAAAATTAATTTTATTTTCATAAATCTCCATTAAATGCTCACATTTCCTTTGCATTCTGAGCAACTTGCCAATAGAAGACAGACCAAGGGTCTCATTTATAAAACAGTACGTAGGATCCATACTAAAAGTGTACGTGCAGACAGTAGCTCAAAAAGGCATGCGCCACAAAACATTCTAATTTATAATAACCTGCGTATGCCTGCCAGTGTGCCATTTCCTTTTATAAATCCCAAATCAACTTGGAACTGTCCACACATGGATCAGCCTCACAACCCACTCTCTACAAGCCCACATTTAACCACAAATGATCAATGCAAAGCACCTCATGCATGTTTATCACCTGCTGATCAATGGGTCTTTACGGTGACTCATGGCAATGACTGACTGTCACCCCAGTCTTTATATGTTTACAGCAGTCAGACAGTTGTAATCGGTGGTATCACCTACCCTGGGATCCCATTTGAAGATGGAAGTTTGATAAGTGAACACAACTTATTTATTTAAGTTTTGTTATGGTGGACTTGGTCTGCATTATGATTAGGACTCATAATGAGGATATGGAGTTTAATAATTGCATAATTTTTATAATTAAAAGGTGCTTGTGGAAAAGTCATTAGCACAGGCACAAATAAAACAGCTGAACTGAATGTTTATTATAAAGTGGCTTTATTAGTACTGTGTGATATGAGGCAAAGGCATGTGTGAGACATCATTAAATGTATTATAATTCCTCTCACATTTAATTTCTAGTATCTGGCTTCTATTCACCACTTCGCCATCTCATTTGCTAATTTCTCCTGTCTCCAAAATGTACACAGGGGTCAGTGTTTTCCTTCAGGCGCTTACCTTCTACCTTTAAGTTTCTTTCTATAAAACACAACTTTTGCCTTGGAAGTGGTGTACGCCTCTTTCAGGCCTCGTGTGTGCCCAACGGCCAACCCATTTCTTGGCTGAAATATGACTTCATAGCAAGAAATCATAAAATTTGTTGATTTCACTTATAAGCTAGCAAGTAATACCTTTCCTTTGTTTCCCCCAAACTCCGTGTCAGAACATTTTCAAAGTTGTCTCAGACTTCCACATTCACATCTGTCTGAGGAGACATTTGCTGACTGTGACTGACCCAAACATCTCTTTTCTTGATAGCAGCAGTGCTTTAGAGTGCAACTTCTACATCAGTCACTAGATACTTCTATACCAGGACCGCACAATATGTGGGAAATATGCAACAATGTTGAATATTGCAATGATGATATTACTTGTGATAAATAAACAGAATTTAAAGTGTACTCAGTTCTGCCACTCTGCTGCTTCCAGTGTACTGCTAAAATATAAACAAAACAAAAACAAATTGCTTGTTGAATTTAAAAAATGGAAGGAAATGATCTCCAAATTGAACACTGACCTACACATAAAAGGCACAAATAAAAAACAATGACAACTACATTTTAAAGGTCAGTTTCCTGCTGATATTCTCTTTAAACTAACTCAAAAAATCCCCTGAATGCAATATTGCAGTCTCTTGTACTGTGTTTATTGCACATACACAGATAAATACATGTGTGAGACTGTATGATTGTGTGTCTGCATGAACTCACAGCAATGGCCTCCAGTCGCTGTTTGTACTTCTCCGTCTCATCCATCCTGGCACCTGTGACACAATAGGACAGGGTTAAGGGTTTGAGGTCAGAGGTTAAACAAACACAAGTCAGCTGTATCCATTCATTCCCAGAGATTTATCCTCTGCAATTCTCTTAAAAGGATAGCTCAGATCTTAGGTTGCTTTTGGGGCTTTTTAGCCTTTATTTGATAGGACAGTGGTAGCATGAAGGGGGAGAGAGGGGGGATGACATGCAACAAAGAGCTGCAGGTTGGAATCGAAACCTGCTTGCCACTGTGGCAAGGACGTAGCCTTTGTACATGGGGTGCCTGCTCTACCAGGTGAGCTACTCAGCACCGCAGCCTGGATCTTTTGAAGTGGATTTGTATGAGGTACTTATCCATATTCTGTGTATTTTATACAGTTGATGGCAATTGACATGCCCCCAGTTTGGAGAAACAGGTTTGAGTCCAACATGGAAGCTAAAGAATGCACTGCTGTGAATGGGTCAGTAACAAATATATATATTTAGAAATATTTCCACTGCATCAAATTATTGTCAGACAGCCATCTCCGGCACAGAACTGAAGCTGTTGCCTGTATTCAAAGCCACTCCACTGGGAAAAAACATTGATTTTACATAACTAGACACAGGAACTACTGGTCTACCACTGCCTCGCTGGACTACCACTGCCTCAACCAGTTATTTTGTTTGTGTGACTGTGTGACTTTGGCGTTCAAAAGGATTAGGTCAGATTCATCAAAGTTACACAATAACACAAACTAACTAACTGTCTGGTCAGTCTGGTGGCTTTGACGAGATCATAGATGGGGGACTGATGCTGTTAACGGCTTCCCTGTTGGAACAGGCTGTCTGTCAGAGAGGTTAAGCAGTGAAAACACTCTCAATATAGCGTACACGTAAACTGTTGTAGATATTTTAGGTCTCCGAAGTGGAGGCATGCTGACAGACATCTACTGCAGGTAATGTGCTGATTATGGATGAGGATCCCATACAACCCCACTTCAAACAAATCCTAACTACTTCTTGGGCTGTGTGGCCAGTTTTTTGGGGGTGAGGGTCTCTGCAAATGTAGTTTTCTGTGGTCTAAAGAGCTTGTGAAGTAGATAATCAAACAGCATTTCTGCATTAGTCCCCAAACTCCTTGAGCCCCACCGTGCTACATCAGAGGATACAGAGGCAGCTGATATGTGGCAACACAAGATCAGAGACAGGACATCAGCCTTTGCTGTTTGTGAAGCATGTAAATGAGCAAGTGAAAAAAAAAACATAATCATAAAATTAATAGTTCCGAAAAAGAAAAAAAAAAATACAAAGAGAATATCAAGTATCCTGGTAGTACGTGTCTTTGTGAGTGATGACCCACAATTCTCCACACCATTCCCACCCTGACCAAAACCATCTCCCTCACACTCCCATTAAGCTTCTCGTTCCTGTCATGACAGCCTCTGGCATCTCGAAGAAAATGAGCATAGGCAATATTTGTTTTCCCCTGCAGCTGACACTAAATGGGACAATATTTGAGCTCCCCAAAACTCAGAGGCACATGAGAGAGCATAGACTAGAGTCATACATAGCAACCAGCTCTCAGCAACTCAGTCATTAGTGAGTTCCTGCCATCACAAGTCATAACTCTGCTTTTAGTCAACTTCTCAAGAGAGAAACAACACTTATTTTTGGCCCACATGGAATTCAGTGCTGGGTGGGTTTCATAAAAAAAGACTCTACATGATAAGAATAATTATAATGAAAACACTGTTATTGGAAAAAGGAGCTTTAAACGCCATGGCAGCAGTAATCTTCCAGTCACTGACAATCCCATGTGGTGTGTAAAGAGATCTGTCCTACACCAAAAAACACATTTAGCCATCACAGCAACTGAGATCTCATATTGAGGAGATCTGAGCAATACGGCACCCTATTTCTGGAACAAATACCACACTGTCACAGCCGTTGTCGCTAATCGCCATTACAGAGCTTTGAAGCACAAAATATGTGCTTACCAATGCACACACACACACACACACACACACACACAAACACTTTACACATGCAAAACCTCACAAACAAGCTAATGTCTATGGACACCAATGGGATGATAAAACTTAAATGGTGACCTTACCTTACCTACAACGGCACACTGACACGTCTAGTTCTAGAAAAAGAACCTCACATACAAACTGCCAAAATAAGCTTTCACGCATCATCCACATTACTCATTTCTCCTGAAACCCCCCTCCACACATCCAACACTCACATACTCTACAAATGAGGTTTCTCATTTCTCCCCAGAAGGCAACTCAGTAGAGCTGATGCTATTGTAGCTCTTGCAATATGGTATATCTTTCAGGGCTTTAAGGGGTGATAGTTAACATAGTGAGAAACTTCTCCTTACCAACACCTAAAGGATTCCTTCGGCATCCTCAGGGTGTGGGGTGGGTGGTGGGGTCACAGGGGAAAGGGGGCCCCACATAAAACAATATGAGAATGTAGGTGTACTGTGTATGGAGGGAAAACATGAAGATGAAAGACGAAGAGGGAAGGGGAATTTTTTGATGAGGAAACAACCTCTAGCATGCCTTTCATTACACTGGAGCTCTCACAAGACCTAAGGTGGCGAGACAGACAGGAAGGATCAGCAGAAAGACTAAATATATGCAATATATAGAGAGAGATTGAGAGACAAGAGATACCCTTCAAGAGCATCAGAGGTAGAAAGAGACAAAATCTCATTTTGGCAGTGTTTTTGAATGACTGGAGGTGCAGTGACAGCTTACAGTATAAGCCTCCGTAGGGAGTGGAGGCTTGTGTCTCATCAGGGCTTCAGGAGAGCGCCTAGAATAGCAGCCAGAGATAAACAAGCAAACACAAACAGAGGCTTTGATGAGGAGGTATTGAGGAGCTCCCCGTAGACACACACTGACTTCGATAATTAGACATGATACAGGAGGGTAGAGAAGGGGAGGCTGACAAAGTCAAAAAGTTAAGAGGCAGACAAAGTCAAGACGGTTAAAGAGAAGAGCAGCAGGGAAGGAGAAGACAAGGGGGGAATGAGGTGACGGGAAACTGGTTTGGGATTCAGATTCCCTTATGTCCACAAAATGGGACAACCTGTGACAAAAACAAATCAGGTACACGACAGACAGAAAACAAAAGATTGCTCAAGAACTGGAAGAATGGAGACATTTTAGATTAAATTTATTTCCCACGAGACCCTGATCATTATCAAGCAAAATTAGGTCAATCTTCTCACAGCTGAGACAAATTTTTCAATCTCGAATAATTCAATTTCAGTTGAGGTCATGATCATTATTTCTTTTTTAGGTTTTTATATCATTCTGTAGCTTCCCAGTAGTGTTCATTATATATTCAAATCCAAACTTTTTTTAGTTGTTGTTTTAGCGTCAACATGCTATTTTCCCAAGCCCTTCTAAAAATGTTTTCCCACCTGACCTGAAGAAGGTGTCTGCATGATGACATTGCTACATATAAACCTCATAGCCCATTTAATGTGCCTCTTTGTGACTGAGTCAAGCTTTCTTTGACAAATGTGACAAATGTGTAATGACCTATTATACTCTAACTGGCACGGGAGCCTAGCAATGTACTGCTGTGGATGTTAGTTCAGATCTGAAAGTCACACAATTACTCTAAACGATCAATCAAGGCAGTGGTAGACCACTAACTCCCCTGATCCACAGGGAAAAAATACTGTTTTTGTCAAAGGAGTCTGATGGCTTAAAAGGGAGTGACAAACAGCTCCAGATACCACTTGGAAAACATTTTTAATATAATTTTAATATAAATACAGTGCCAGAGTGCATAAAAAGTTTCAATGTAAGTGTCACCAATTCAGTATCTGAGCAATGGTGTTGAATAATGGAACTTTCATGAAATAAAAGTCTGTGTCACTGCGGTGTCAGGAGTGTGTGCAGATAAACAATGTTGAGGCACAGCCCATGCCGGCAGGGCTGGGAACTCCACAACTGTGCTGTGAGCAAAAATCAACTAGATGACCTGGAAAGTGTCATTTTGTGTCATTGGTGACACTTTTGCATCATCAGGTGCATTTTGGCTGGCAGACACTAGGTGGAGAGCTCCAGGAGCAGGCTGCATGGGCTTTACCTTAACACTGTTCATCTGTACACACTCCCCACACCACAGTGACACAGAGCTGGCTCAAAAACCAGCAAAGCATGCCTTTAGAATCATTCAGGATTTGCTATAATTCAAAGCTGTTCTTTATTGGGCAGTGTCCACATTATAAAAACCAATCAGAGGTGTTATTAATGTGAAATCTTTACTTTGACCATGAATCTTTGCACCTTAACTGTGAATTTTCACACATCTCCCACAGCCCTCTTGTGGTATTCAGAAAGCACAGCAACCTACAAATGTGATGTGGAACTTATTCACTGCACCCTTGCCTCTGTCAAAGCACACTACATTCAATACATCTCAAAACCAATTAGCAGCAGTAAAAACACCAATATGGCACATAGCCATGAGCACAGCTCAGCTGTTACTGTGTTTAATTACAGACACCTGTGACACCAGTTACATGCCAACCAAGATGACTAAAAAGAGCCTCTCTTCCATTAAAACTGACAGGTTTTTGGTTTTCAAGGCAATAATTTGTGTCCTACACAAACACTTGCCAGTTCAGCAAGTTGTAGGCTGTGTGACCTCAGTGGTATGACCTCCCACCCACAGAGTCTCTCCCAGTTTGCATCTCCCAGTCTCTCACTCCCCCTTTCCATACCCTACTTACACAATGGACTGAAGGTGCTATAGCCAGAGAAAAAAGATTAGAGTAGAGGCAGGGGGAAAGGTAGTCCAGAGGAAAGAGAAAAGTACATTTTATGCGTGCTGCAATGGTGTGTTAATCTATTGTTTAGTCAATAATCCTTTTTTGCGGCTGACATTTTTCACTAATCATATCAAGTGTTACTAAAACCATCAATAAGGTCTTATTCTATCAATGAGAAGAGCTGCAACGATAGGTCGATATACAAAATAATTTATTGGCATCCATTTTGATCACTGAATTATTGTTTTTCCATTTCTTTAAGTACCAAAGTCAAACATTTGCTGGTTTCCTGCTTCTTAAATGTGAGAATGTGATGCTTTCTTTGTCATGCATGATAATAAACTGAATAGTTTGGGATTTTTTGACTGCGGGTAACATTTGAAGGTGTTACCTTGGGCTCAGGGAACCTAAACAGGACATTTTTTAGTATTTTTTGACATAAGATTAACAATATGATTAATTGATTGATCAAGGATATAATGGGCAGATTAACAGATAATGAAAACAATCGCTTGTTGCATTTCTACTCAAGAATCCCGGCAGTCATTGCAGTAGATCCAGAGGTATTATCTCTTTTATGCCTTGCATTCTTCTTCCTTGTTAAAATATGGCACCTACATTATCCACAACGTAACTCTAACTGCCGACAGTTTATTTAGAAATTCAGGCAGTAGCAGCTAATGTAGTCACGAGGCGCTAGTCTCAAACGGGAATGAGGAGAGTTCTGATAAACTCAGTTCTTTCTAAATTAACACACAGATTATTTTCATTTTCAGACTTGTAGTCTTCAGCCCCAACTGACTCCGACTCAAGAGACATCACTTAAGAATATTTATCAGATTTATCAGTAGTGCACTCCAAAAACCCGCAATCAGACACTGATGCATTAAACTGGTGGAATGTCCCTTTAAGAAGTTGGAACTAGGGAATCATTGACATTTTTGCATACAAAAATAAAAAAAAAACAGTTGCCAATAATTTTCTGTCATTGATCACTTGATTAATCAAGCGTTGTTTTAGATCTATATTGGTTAATGAAAAAAAGACATATTTATGACCTGAAAACAATGAGATGCCACAGCCCTATTTTAAATGACGAGAGCTTAACAGTGTGCATATAGAAAGGTTAAAGAACCTTCTACTAAGTGCAGCTGCCTCTCAGTCATTCAGTCTTCCTGCAAACTGTCAGCACGATACATTCCTCCTGCCCTGGTGCAAAAGAATGTATATTTGCCTATGTGTGTGCATGTTTAAATAACAATGTATATTTACCTAGTGGGGTGCCATGAAGCCTGTATGCTGAGTGCTGGTGTAGTGACATTAGCTCTGTGGGAACAGATGGGAGAACAGTAGGGTGTCTGGAATGAAAAACTATAAGAATCATTTAGTATCACAGCTCACTGCTCTTGGATTTCTCTGACACACACTCACAGGCAGTGCACAACTGGCTGTATGTAAGCAATACCACTCCAACAAGGCAAGAGGCAGAGTTTTTTTTTTTTTTTTAATCAAAAGATCAACAGACGTCCACAAACTATTTTCAGCTAAATCCAAATCACAGTGCATGTAAAGAAAACCCTTCATAATTTTCAAACTAAACAGCACAAAAGCCAAGGTATTAGCATTCCATTTTCTAAGGGCTTACAAGAAAGGTGAAAAGACTGTGGGAGAGGCAATCAGTACAATCAGAGTGAGCTGACAGGTAGCACTTACAACCAATGCCTCCTGTTGCTCTGCATTAACCGACATGCAGAATATAAGATGAGCAGTGGCACAGAGGAGCTATGCCAGATGAAATGTAGATAAGTTGTCTATGAAAAGCACATGTTCACGGAATTTAAATCCCATGTGATGATATGTGATACCATGGAATCAGGAACTAGCTTATTCAAATACAATACTCCACTCAAACCAGAGTTTTTCCTCGCTGAGGTAGAGATGGTAGCATCGTGATCATGTGCGCACATGCCTGTGTACCATGCCTTCAATTCATTTTGATTATTTTACTTTCTATTTTAAATGATTTGCTTTTATCAGTATAAGATAAGATATACTTTATTGATCCCCCAGGGGTGAAATTCAAGTATCACAGCAGCAAAAAAAAAAAAAAAAATTAAAGATAATAATAGATAAATAAAAGATAAAATAAAATTGCTACATCAATGAAATATGTGTGGTAGTCATGGTCCCATGTGCTGTAATGAACTAATATCATGTTTTACAGATGAGTGCTTAAAAAAGATAATAAAAACTAGAAATACCGCCTCATGGTTGTATGCCTCCACGAACCAGTCAAGTTGCAGTTAGTTTATATCCATGCATGTTCACACCCATATGTAGCCATGACAGCTGGCAATGTTTCAAATATGGATGTTGCTGCGGAGAAGCTACACATTCTAAAACATTGATGTCTCACAAACATCTTCAACCTGGCAGCACAGGAGATCAACACAAACAGTAGTTTCAAGGGCACCCATGAATAGTGCCACCAATTCAATATGATATGATATCACAGTGAAACTGACCTTTGACCTAGATAAAAAATGTCATCACTTCACACATCATTTATTCTATTCAACATCTGTGAGAAATTTTGTCATAATAAACGGGTGGATTCTTCAGTTGAGGCCAAAAACATGTTCTGTGAGGTCACAGTGACCTTTGACCACCAAAATCTAATCAGTTCATCCTTGTGTCGAAGTGGACATTTGTGCCAAATTTAAGGAAATTCCCTCAAGGCCTTCTTGAGATATCACATTCATAAGAATGGGATGGAAGGACGGATGAACAGATGGACAACCTGAAAACATAATGCCTCTGGCCATGGCTATCACTGGTGCAGACATAAAAATTATTTAATCTCCTCTCCTTACATTTCGTCTCAGTACAAGATGGTGTTAAGACACACAAAGAGGTGCACTGAGTAGCACTCACAAACGCTGAGTCCACTGTCATTTTCAAAAGCATTTGTAAGCACCAACTGCCGATGTAAAACTACCATCACATGGAAGGGAAAAGGAGTTTTGTTTTCTTTAGTGATTTGTTTTGTAGTTGTGGCAACGACGTTACCGGCGGAAATACTCAGGCACACCTGGCTTAAAACAGACGACTCTTTTCTTCGGCTCTCTTCTTTTTTTGGCAGTGCCTTTCCCAGTGCACTATGCTGATTACAATGGCACCACCACATCAGCGTAATGCTGCAATTGCAGTTACAATATACAGAAATACACAAAGTGCAAGGCTTGTATGAAAACAGTGTTTTCCATTGTGACACCTGTCAGAGTTTTGTTGAGAGGTGGAGCGCTAACATGAGTATGGGTGCACATGTTAGAGAGGTTTAGAGTACAGGGCCATTGACTCTGACATCACAAGGATTGTCACAGGCTGCAGTGGAGCATGAAAGCTGTAAACTTAAGGTCATGAGACCGTGGCACAGCACAGATCACTTTTCTGTCCAAGCATCGCTAGATAAATCGCAAGATAAATCTGCAGATTATTTCCCCTGATTAATAAATTGATTGTTGATTGAACAGTGAAAACAGCTGTTATAATTTCCATCACCCCAAGGTGATGTATTCAAATTACTTGTTTGGTTCCGTCCAAAACCCAAGATACTGAGTTTCATTTATACTGACACACTTAATGTCAATAAGGTATGTAGAGAGATCAAAGAGCAACAGTCTCCTGAATTGGTTCGTTCTGTAAATACTGGCCACTGAACACACAGCGTACACAGAGTTTCTAAAATAGCTCCAGGTCTATAGGGGTTGGGGGAGGGGGCGGAGGGAGTCATTAAAAGGCCACCCAGTGACATTTTGTTTTTGTGAGATGATGCAATCACGTCGCTGTTAGACTGCTGGCCACCCTGCTTCTCTGCACTTTGAAGTTTCTGCTCCATTTCTTGAAGAGATGAGGGGATGAAGGTGGGGGATGATTATAGTGAAGACAGAGGCGCGAGAGAGAGAGAGAGAGAGACAGAGACAGAGACAAAGACAGAGGTAAGGTTGAGTGTTAGATTGTATGCCCTCAATCACAGACAGTGCTGTAAGCGCATTTGAATACTAACATTAATAGTTTTATTAATTTCTAATACCAGTATTAGGGATGCTACGCTGGAATCATCTGCTTTGAAGTGCAGCTCATCTGCTAGAGGCTCATTTAGCGCACAGCTTTTACATGTCCTATTATCCTTCTTCTATTCAACATTACTCTATTTTCAACTCTTTGGGATTAGAGTACAGCACTTGAGTGTGGAGTGTAAACTATAAAACTGAAAAGAGCAGAAGTGGACAAGATAGGAGCAAAAAAGTAGGTCTGAAAAATGAAGTGCCACTGAGACTGAACTGATTGAACGACAGTTTCTGGCCTGCCAGACAGAGAGACTAAGAGAGGGTATTCCAAGGCCACTGTAAATTGAAAATATCCTTTCACCCATGTGTTTGGGAACAGGAAGAGTACAAACATCGCTGTCCTCCAGACGATTAGAGACTGAACATGCAATCGCAATGACCCTGATCTCTGAACTCGCACATCCTCTGCTGTCGCCACCGGCCATCGCTCAGGAAGAGCCTGACTTGAACAGACAGCCAACTAACTGTAAAACAAATTCCTAGATAGAACTTCAATCAGAGACGGGGCAGTCAAAGAGGCAGTAACTCTCCAGCTTGAGGGACGGACAGAGTAGATTGTTGTAAAGTGCTTTTTCATCAGCTATTGATTTTCAGTTGCTTTACAGACTGCAGCAGAAATTGCATTATTGGAGATGGATATCCTGCTTATCTAGATGGAAATAAATCTGACACACAGTATGTGTGTGTGTGTGTGTGTGTGTGTGTGTGTGTGTGTGTACTGTACATGGTGTGTGCATGTTTGTGTGTGTGTGTGGGTGGGTGGCATGGGTGGAATTTGTGGAGCTTGGATGGTTCTGCTGCAACAGCACACAGCCAAGCTCCACTGATTGACAGTCCAGGTCAGGGGAATGAAAACACTGTGTTCCACTGCTGTGTGTTTGTGTGCACTTGTGTGTGCGTGTTTGTGTGTGTGCTCATCAGTTAAGGATGAAAGGTTAATGTGTGGCATGTGTGTGCCTGCTACGTCACAGAGCTAACAGTGTAGTAGACTTTGGAGCATGTTGGGGATTATCAAAGTCAACAACATACAACACAGATTTACTCCATGTCATTTATCACCGCTGCACTTCACAGGCATGACGGTCCTGCTTTGGTCTGAAGTAACACAGACGTTCAAATAATGCGCGCTTCAATGCGTATACTTCAAAGCATCAAAACACGTCATTCGCCTACGATCCCATACATCAGGGTAGTAACTGTGCGGATACAGTATGTACAGTAAGCTTGCACAAATGATCGCAACGGGACACGTGCTTCTAAGCATCAAAGGCATCCCTGCAAGGGAATATCAAAAGAAATCTTCTAACAGGTCAAGGCATTCAGCAGTTAGACTAAAGCAAGTTTAAAGGGCTGACAATTTGTCTAAATCGTGATGAGAGAGGAGATGAAACAATAGCATCTCAAAGGAGTTAATTCCTTTGCTCTCTTTTTGTCTCCATGTTATACAGCCATAAAAAGGATTGAGTGGGGGATCAGTGGTGTACTGTCAGGTACCACACACACACAGACACACAGACACACACAGACACGGACACACACAGACACACACACACACACACCACAATAGAGTCTCTGTTCAGCAGGACGGAGGCTGGTCTTAGCCTGGCTCTGCCTACAGTATCCTAGTGTGTAAAAGAACACTTACATACACAACACACACCCACAGCACTCCATCTGATCTCTGTTTGGGCTGATCCAGACAGTAATGTGACATGCATGTTTCTAAGTTTAACTTTCAACTTGGGCTCTTTTGTTGCTCTTACACCTGCAATTTGGTCAATTTTTTCCCTTATAGTTCTGGTCCATTGTATTTTGTGCTGTTGTGCTTCTGTGGTTGTGTAGCCTTTCCCCTCTCCAAGTTCCATACTGGAGAGCAGGTCATGTGGCTCAGGCTGTAGCTGTTTGGTAACAACATCCTCTCAGATTCATCTTCTCCTGTGATCTTCTTTGTTTGGGCTGCTCGATTATTGCAAAAATTATAATCACAATCATTTTGGTCAATTACTAGATCACAACTGATTAACAAGATTACACATTGACTTTGGAAACATCATGCATTTATTGAACTTTTTAACAGTGGCTTTCCTTAAACTCTAAATATCATTCAACTGTAGGTGGCTCATTGGCCTAATTCTGTCTATATCAGTTAAGACACTCGAATACAAGGATATTGTCAATAAGAAAAAAAATACATACCACAAATGTCAGTAATGTAACGTAACATATTGACATAACATAATATAATGTAAACTCCATCATAACACTCTGACCTGCAGCTTGTGCTCACATATATTGGGTGAGCATGACAGACTGACTGTAGGACTGACAATAAACAGTCACTAGAATTAGTTATTACTTTGGCATGGTCTGAATCTGCGTTACAATGAGTATCATTGCAGCGCAGCGTCTTTAGGCTTTAGGCCTTCAGGTCTTCAGGCTTCTGAAACTTTATTATATTGGTCATTCTGTACATGCAACATCTATCGCATGTCTGTCCATCCAGGGAGAGGGATCTCTCCTCTCTTACTGGGGTTTCTTCCATTTTTTCTAATGATCTGACTTGAAGATTTGAGGCAAATTTGTGGTTTGTCATATTGGGCAATACAAATAATAATTGACCTGGCTTGACTGACGGAGTGACTGATGAACAAATCAGGAGGTGTAAAAATGATGTTTTATGGACTGACAGTTAACTCACTCATTCAACAGTTGGCAATGTCATCATTACTGCTGCATGGTTTCATATGCGGAAATCTGATTGACAGCAAGTCATGCTGCCCTGTAGAGGGTCTTCAGATTGAAAACAGCTCTGCATGAAAACAACACGAGGGGCTGCTTGGGTGGGGTTCTAGTGAGACATGAAATATGAGCCATGAGGTCCAGTTTGAGTAAGAGATCACTGAGTTTGGAGGCAAATCAGATGCCAAAACACTACCGAGTTGTTACTTTGCGACAGGATTTTACAACTCATCATGGTGGCAACTATTTTCGCCCTGGTCGCCATGATTCCCTGATAAATAGTAGAAATACTCCATCCACATTGCCTAAATCAAAGTGTTGGATTGACAACTTTCAGACAGCCAAAATGAATCAAACTAAAAAAGCAGATGCACCAGAGCTAGTCTGAACCGAAGCAAACAGGTTAAATGTGACAGTACCCCGAGACAAAGACGTAGGCTGCATTTCCACTGAATAGCAGGGCGTGGCATTGCTCAACTTGACTTGCTCTATTTTGGCTTTAGCAAAAGTTGTGGGTAATACCTGGTACTTCTTGTGGTACCACTGTGGTTGAGGTCCAAGTGAGGCAAAGCCACTAAAAGGTGCAGTTAAAACCAGGGGTTAAAGTTCTCTGGCACAGCGCCGGATTTCCGGGGTGGTGAAGTTTCTGTCTGGCACGGGCAGAAGTGCTCTGCAATGCGAGCATTTCACTCGCATTTGCCGGGAAAATGATTTAGGAGCACAGTGTGCGAGTAAACACAACCTACTGTTTACCATAATCGGCATCAGATGTTCTTTCATCGATAACGGATCAAATAAATGTATTTTAAAACGCGCTCCTTTGGCTCTGATATAGCCGTCTCCCTCCCTGCCTGCAGTCCCCACTGCACTGGGCTTCGTAACAATGTCCCGCCTACAGCCCCTCTGATTGGTTACACGGCACAAGTGATAGCCAATCAACACTGATGCCTGTGCATGCTTTCACATCATGTCACATTGAGACACAGAGCACAGATGGAGTGGGAGAGGCTCCGGTAAGCCAGCAGTAATTATGAAGGTAAGGTAACAGAAACCAGACAGAAACGAAAGTTGCAATAAAAATCCTCTTTGCTGAAGTTTTAAAGTCACCACCACAACATTACATGATCCATTTCAATGATGACATGCTTGCCCAGAGGCGAAATTTCGACGTAACTGCCTGTTTAATTCACATCAAGCACGATACAATTTTGCAAACAGACTAAATGATTTAGCTTCCAAAAATAAATAGCACCAAGGCAAAAAAGAGATGTAGGAGCCATAAGTCAAAAAGTCTGGTAACCACTGAAAGTTTAATCTTTATTTCTAAACTCATTATGCTATAAAAGTTTAATATGAAAATTAACTACTAAAGCTATAATCTTTTTGTTCGTTTTGATAATAAACACGTTCCTTTGCAACACATACATTTCTATTTCTTCATTTTGTGACCACAACACCAAGCCCCCGGCTCCGGAAAAGATTTCAGATTTCAGGCACACAAATCTTCCGTGCTCCACATTTCAGGCACAAAATGTTTTCTTGCTTTAACCCCTGTAAAACACTCCGCACTTCTCAGAGAGAATCGTCACTAGAATCGTCAATGGTGCAGCATGGGATATTCTGTGCAAACCCACCATTTTTAAATAGCGAAGCCACCGTCAATCACAACCGCAATTGTGTTATTCACTCAACCCAGATTTTAAAAAGTAACTGCCTGCAAAACTACACCGTACACTACGCTGTACAATGAAATGATGAAGTGCAGATGTTTCCCTGTTTGCAGATAAAAGGATTCAGTGAGTGTTTCATTGATGATGTCGTGGCAGTTTCATGTGGCGTCACTATGCCGATCAGTTGTGAATCCTGTCCATAGTGAAGGGGCACTATCCACAGATATCCACAGATGAAAAAAAAAAAGAGAAAAGGACATGCTACCAAAAGACTTGTCTCGACATGGAGTCAAGAAAAGTCAGTCCATACCATGTATTGGAAATACGGCATTAGTAGGATTACCTTTATCGACCAGGTTTGTCTTACTGTGCCCACTGACAAATTCTATGGTGTCAGCCATTATCTCATCAGTCAAACAGATGGTTAACATAAAGCTAAATACTGTTTATGGCTGCATACTGCTTGATATTGCCCTCTGCTTGGTTCCCAATATGGGCAAGCTTCTGATCACTAGCCATGTCAAAATCACCATCTGCCGCACACATTTAAAATATTAAGTCTGGGAGGATTTTGGGTGAGAAAATCAGTTCCGCAGCCATTAAGCTGAGCAGCAGATCAAAAGTGACAGCATGGTGAAGCCTTTGTAAAAACCTTGTCATCCACCCATCAAATCAGCAGAGGGGCTGCAGAGATTAACACGGTCAACCGGAACATACATATGCATGGTGAAGCTGAAGAATAATGTGCTATGCAGCTTGGATGAGTCATCTTGGCTCACTGAGTATGATTAACATGCAGGATTATCTATTTAATCCGACTGAAGAAGTCACATTGTTGCATTGGTCTATGTGTATGCATTTCCTAGAATGGCTCAGTTTTGGAAGTGTCAATCACTTAAATTACAACAGCTCTGTGATCAGGGGAAGTTGCTCTACTCTTGTGGAGAGGTGTGTGTGCAGTCAGTTTAAAGAGCTAATATGGAATCATTAGACGGGATGTACAAATATTAGCTGTGTTAACACCGATAATGATTGTGCTTATGTTTTTCTAAATATGATGCAGTTAAATGGCACATTAACTAGATTTATGTCAAGTTACTTTACTCAAAACAGTTCAGACATCAGACATTAGAACTTTATATTTAAATTACATGGTGAATCTAACAATATGCTTGAGGTGTATATTTGTGACAGGGACACATTCATTTATTTGTGGTGCACCACCGCAACATCAGCATCCGCTGCCAAATATAAGCCCATTTTAAATAGGAATTATGCAAATTTGCAGGAAAGCCCAATCAGTCTTCATTCAGCATTGGCAGTAAAAAACAAAATCGGGGAGTGCAGCGAAATGCCGCCTGCCTACTTATGTTCATACAGAATGTGCCTTTTTCGGGGCAATGGGCACCTCGTTCTTTTTAAACTAAAAAGGGTCCGCCAATATGTTTACCCCTACATGGCGGAAAATTGGGCACCTCTGTGTGTCTAAATGCTCGCAGCTTGCCTGCAAAACGGCCCAACATTCACGGAAAATCTGGCAGTGTAAATGGGGCTATTGATTTTATAGTTTTGGAGCTGCGTCTTTCTTTCTCACTCTCTCTTGCGAGAGAGCATACTCTGGTCACAGATGGAGCAGCAGAGTGCCAAGCACAGTGAAACTGAATCTTAAATGTTCCTTAATTCATAGTTCTAGTGTTGTCTATCGTTTTTCCAACCTACTTTAGATGAAACGGACTGCATTCCCATGAAAACTGTGCTAACCACAGTCCGCGCTGGGTCTACCCTGTGTAACAGCAGCTGACCAGAGTTTGCTTTCAGATGTGTTGGTGGCAGGTGCTCCTCTAATCCATCAATCTAATCTGATCAGTTTGGATCAATTCAACCACAAACCAATCAAAAGGAAGTCCTGAATGCGATAGTCGAACAGTTTTGAAAAAGTCTGTAAAGTAAAAAGCCATGATAAGTTCCGCTTGTGCTGCAGACCACAAAAACCTCTGAATTCAGAGAAGGGACAAAGAATGATCACAAAAGGCCAAAGAAACCCTGTGAATTTTTACGATCCAATCCTGAATACCTGCCTTAATCCCTTTTGCATCAGGGATCTGATCCATAACTCTCTAACTCCCTACCAGATCAGCAAACTTTTCATGCTGCTGTCCCCGGAGCTGCTCTCCTGCCATGAACAGTCAGTTCAACGTCTGCCTGGTAAGCATGAACTAACACAGTAGCAATGCCAACATCCAACGCCAAGCTGTTAAACATTTTTGATGAACTCACACTGACACTGTAAAAGCTCAACTCTGTCATTACACCTATTAGTATGTGTCAGGTAAGGTGAGCTGTGTAATGCTAACAGATAGCCCTGTCACTGTTTGCACAGCTGGGGGACTCTGACAACTGTCTCTGGTGTGGAGCTCACTTTTTAAACAAAACCCATCCCTAATATATACCTTACAACATAATGGCCAGTCCTAGGGTAAAAAGCTTTTACAAGCACTTGGAAAAGGGTGAATTCAACAAATCAATGACCGTATTAGTGAAATGTTGGTTTACTGCCCAGCTCTACATGCATATATCTTTTGCACATACATTGCACACATATTTCAGTTAAGACTTGAAAGGGTGAGACAACTGGTTATCACCCTTATGCTACAAGACTGACTGAATCACTGTGCTTTCAATGTTTTGGCATTCACAAACTCCTGTATCTACAGCTTTATCTACTCAAACAGTGTACAGACAGTTGAGGTACGTGTTAGCGTTCGAGATAAGAGGGAAGACACTGGTTTTTAACCCTAAGGCAAAATGCAGAGTGTGTGCATCTGTGTGTGTGTGTGTGTTTTACACTTTGCAAAAGGAGTTAAGATTACAGGCCAGCTGAGGCTTCATGAAAAACATAGACACTGTGACTGAGGGCAAAGTTGCTCTGAGCCACTAACTGAATGTCATTATAGCCTTTTAGCAGTATATTTAAGTTTGGTAAATAGTGCCAGTGTTACGCATGACATCTGCTGCATATGTAATGCTTTAATCAGCGTACATGTATCTGTAATTTTAGGGAATCTCAGACAGTTTGAAATAAATCAAGTCTCTGCATGATGGCATTAAATGAGGATGAAATTGTAGGGAGAGAGAAAAAAGATAAACAGAAAAGGAAGTAAAAGGTCAACACTGTTGACTTTTTGTAAAGTCTCTGTTCAAACAAAATCCAGTGCAGGAACCTGAACTGACACAAGATTGAGGTCTCATGTCCTGCCTCACCTGCCTTACAGCTGACAAGTCATGAAAAGCAGGGAGAAAACGTGGGAAGAGAATGAAAAACATGAAGAAGAGACAGATAAGACAAAGACATCATACAAATGGAAAATCCTGCAAGGAACAAGAGGTTGAAACGAATGACAGAGGATGAACTCGTGGGAGCGGTTTGAAGGGGGGGGAATCACAGTTTGAGACACCTGTTCTGACAAGTCCTGACGAGACACTTAAGGCTGTGACACAACATAAACATTCTGCCTGCATCGCCACCAAAACCATGCTCAAAGACACATGTCAAGTTTACACTGGGATACCTTACAATATGCCCCAGTCTACATTTCTGTCAGCATCTCACAGGCAGACACATGCACAGACGTTTCAGAAGACTTGCAGTGACAGTAACTTTAACCACAATGGTGAACGTACATTTAGCAGATACCTTGTCAGTACCAATTTTAAAAGAAAAAGAAAAAACTTAGAGAACCAAGAGAATATGAACAGCACAACCACTTGGCTTTGGTGTACTACAGTGTTTTTGTGGCACTGAAAACTCCAACTGCTTAATCAATTATTCAAACAGAAAATTAATTAGTGCTGAAAGTCAGAGATTCAACTCATCAGTCAAAAAACCCCTCGACTGACCGAGGGGGGGTTGTCAGTCAGTGTGCAGTGTACTTCTGGGGGTGTATTGGTCCCCAGATTTACCTGCAAAGTGATCGCTCCTTGCTTTCATGCTGCTCTTTGGTACAGAGAGCTACAGACACGATGGCAGCTTCTCAGAAGGGGAGAGGCTTTGCCCGGTTAGGCTCTGAGATGTTATTAGGGATGTCCCGATCCAGCTTTTTCCACTTCTGATCCGATACCGATATTACAGCCTTGAGTTCTGGCCGATACGATACCAATCCGATCCAAGCGCGTACTATACATATTCACTTATTTTGTTGTCAGTCATGTTAGAAAAGGTTTGATCAAGCGATATTACTCTAACAAGAACAACTACTTAATCGGGTTAGTTAGAATGATCCACAACAGTTGGTATGAGAAACTGACCCATTTATTGTTAACAGGGTTAAATAAACAAACTTTAAACTTGAACATTAAACATTAACATTAACATTAACTAAAAAATATAGCTGGTTTGCTTTGGCTGCTTTTGTCCCTTAATAAATAGAAAATAAATCAACACAAGAAATCTTTAAAATGTCTAATATTGAAATTAAAATAGCAGCAAGACTCCACACACTTGTGCTTTGCCCCCCTAATAAATAAAAAATAGATTAACACCACAAGACATTGTTGACATTTAACAAACAATGCAGCCTTTCCTTTTCAGTTATTTTTGTAGTGTCAATGCAAGCCTGGTGCTGCTGTTTCCTGGGACCAACAGGGGACAAAAAACCACACACAATATTGTACAACTGTTTAAACAAGCAATAGTCCATCCATGGCTCCACTTTCACTAATTGTGCCCAAAACAATGCCATCAGTGCTCTTTACTTAAACAGTAAGAGTGTAAACCAAATAAAAATATCACTCTCAAAAAACCAGAGCAGAAAACAAATAGTCAGTTAACTAAATTGACCGCTACTCTTCCTACCCTCCGTGTGTATCTGCGTCTGCATGCTGGCCTGGTGGATTGATAGTAAGAGCTGGAGCGGATCACTGGAATGGACTGCTTGAATCGCGGAGCGCTGGGCTGGTCGGAAAACTTGGATCGGACTCCGTGAAAAACTGGATCGGAGTTCTTGGATCGGCATTTTTTCATGCAGTCTGATCCGATGCCGATGCACGTTTTTTGCTAATATCGGCGGCCAATACCGATTCGAATATCGGATCGGGACATCCCTAGATGTTATCCTCCGCTTTCTGCATGAAAGTGATGAATTTACAGCTCACAACATCACCAACAAAACAGTCTCTGGCTTTTGTTTGATATCTAGTGTCGGCAAAAAAAATACATTTCTGATCTGTCATTAGCCTGATTAGATTGTTTACTATATAACAAAAATGTCACTGTCAGACTCAACGTCCCACTGAACCCAACTCAAACTCTCAAATTCTATAAGGAAATACCAGCAACGAAGAGTTGAATATTCGTATTGAACAGCTAAATCTGATTCTATTGACATAATTCGGGCACAGCCCTAACATTGGCACAATTTTGCTGATCGGATAAGAGTCATTTATCAAGCAAAAATGCCAAAGGTTGTCTGTTCCAGCTTCTTAAATATGAGGATTTGTTGCTTTTCTCTGTTATTTAAAATTACTGTATACTGAACTATAATTACTGCCTTGCAGTTGTATGCCTCCACGCACAAGTCAAGTTGCACTTACAGTTTACATCCATGAATGTGAAAACATGTGCTTCACACACATCTTCCCTTCAGCAACACAGGAGATCTATATAATCAGCACAACTTCAAATGGGCACCCAAGATTATAGTCACCAAGTCAGTATCTGACCAAATGTCTCCTATTCTGTTCCTCAATTATGACATTAAGTAATGGCCAGAAAAGTGTTTGACCTTTTGGATATAAAATGTCATCACAACATCCTACTAGACATTTGTGTAAAATTTATTATTATAAGAATTTATGTGTTGTGGCCAAAAAAAATGATGTATGACATCACAGTGACTTTGACTTCTGACCACCAAAATCTACGTATCAGGATGGATGGACAACCTAAAAATATAATTAAGACAACTGCATATCTTTGAGCTTTGGACTGCTGGGCAAAACAAGCAATATGAAAATTTCCCATGAGCACTGAAATAATGTGATCCACTTTTGTCTGACATTTTATATTCTACGCAACTCATCATTTAAGCATAAGAATAATTCAAATATGAATGCATAAGTAAAGTAATTAAAGGGAAATTTTGGTTTATTTCAACCTGTCTCCTATCGTCCTAAATTTGTTTCAAGTGACTAGTGACATAAAAATAATAGTTAGCATGTTAGCCGTTAGCCTAGATACAGCCGGAGCGCATAGTAGCGTCAGACCTGTTAAAACGTAAGAGAACGGGCAACCTTCAAGTGCAAAGTTAGTCCACTAAACAAGCTTTTTTTCCACAAAGACCACCTCATATCGTTAGGATAAATGTCAGAGAACATATAGACGTGTAAACGTGTTGTCTTACCTTACTGGTGTGGTGCCATGTTTGTTTACCATTTAGCTCTGCTTTCCAAAGTGTGGCCGAAATACTGTGAGAACAAGCAGCGATCTCATACCATGCCTGAAATCTCGCGAGAACAAGCAGCAACAGCTGGAAGGCAGAACCGGACAGTAGCCTGAAAAGTTCATTCATTTATTTTATGAAAGATTTATAGAATAATGGCTGACTTTTTGCCAGACTTCGACTTTGTGAAGGAGGAATTTGATTTTGCAGAGTTTGATGGCCGCCCTTATTTATTTGAGCCAGAATACACTGATGAAGAGCTTTGTGAAACTGAAGAACGGAGGAGAGAGAGAGAGAGAGGCGCAACAGGTAGAGGATGAGAGAGGAGGAATGGCTGCTGCAAGGCTGCGTAGCTCTGGAGATTGGTGGTGTACCTGTGAATGCTGTGCCCCAATGCCCACAGAAGAGGAATGCCTCTGTTGCAAGGAATGGGACCGGTTGCAGCCTTATTTTCAAGGTCTGGATGTGACAGAGGACGAGACACCTCCACCTGGAGTAGTATCCAGCTGGGCTTTATCTAGAGCTCGCGAGATTTCAGGCACGGTATGACATCGCTGCTTGTTCTCGCGATATTTCGGCCGCGCTTTGGAAAGCAGAGCTAAATGGTAAACAAACATGGCACCACACCAGTAAGGTAAGACAACACGTTTACATGTCGTTTTCTATATGTTCTCTGACATTTATCCTAACGATATGAGGCGGTCTTTGTGGAAAAAAAGCTTGTTTAGTGGACTAACTTTGCACTTGAAGTATGCCCGTTCAATTACGTTTTAACCCTGACGCTACTATGTGCCCCGGCTGTATCTAGGCTAACAGCTAACATGCTAACTATTATTTTTATGTCACTAGTCACTTGAAACAAATTTAGGACGATAGGAGACAGGTTGAAATAAACCAAAATTTCCCTTTAAGCAGTTATGACTGGAAGGATTTTACAAAATTTGGCCGGACGTCTCTTTCATTAAAACCATATGGACGTTCAAATGTGGTTTCCATCCAACAGCAGCAATTTGGAGGCATAGTGCACCTGCAAAATGTCACTGAAATAAAGGCAAAGCGACCTTTTTTCAAACCCAAAGTGGCTCTGCCTCCTCTGCTCAGTGACGCACTCTGTCAATGTGGGGCTTTAGTGAAACTGCTGGCTGCATGTTATTTGTACATGCTGCTTTGTGGTTTAATCACTCATCACACTGTGAACTAGGAAGAGGTTCAAATGTGTTAATGGAAAGCAGGTTCTGACGGGTGGCATTCCCACAGCGCTACGGATTACAATAAACAAAGGACGTGAATTGGATCTAGCTTGAGGGCCAGTCAATTAAAAAATGCTTTGTATGATGATACTGTTATTGCCTATTAGCTCAGGATGTTTTTTACTCACAAGTTAGAGCACACAGTGCCATAGCACACCCATAAACCACAGGAAAACTCACTCACTGTGATACTTTTCATTGACTTGGCCTGTTTTTGATAGAACTATTCTAGGATTTTTCTACTAATGAGTTTTCTGATTCCCCATGTGCACACATGCAGTTGGTAAGTTTTCTATTTGCACTTGCAGAGAGTGTGTAAGACATGTATTGGCTTGCTTCAGTGATTTGTCTGTCTGTGTGCGCAGGATTAGTGTGTGTGTGTGTGTGTGTGTGTGTGTGTGTGTGTGTGTGTGTGTGTGTGTGTGTGTCAAACAGGTTTGGAGAGGAATGCAGGACTGGTGTAATCCGGTCTCGGTTCATTTTCGCTATTGTCACCGAGTCAAAAGCCTGAAGGCCTGTGTGCCTCGGGGCCTCGTAGCTCAGTCATGATTACACACATTTTATCTCCCAAAACACAGAGCAGCCTAAATCAGAATTAAACCACATCAGTACAACACAGTGCGACATTACAAACACATCTGTAGGTCATTCACTACCAGCTGATAAAATGTTGCAATGTTGAGTCACAGAGTTTATGTCAATCTCTAATGCAAGGGTGCCCAGTCACCTTGTAAATGTTTAGTTGGGCAACGTAATGTTTAACTTTTCTCCTTCCTCATCATCACTGTGGACAAATAAACTTAATTCCAGCCTATCATTTAAGAAATTACAGAGACAGTTCACTTGTTTTTCAACCTGCAGCTGTTCACCATCTCTGAGATTGTAGTTGTGAAGGCAATGAGGGATGAATTACTTCAAAATGATTCAAGATTGAGAAATGCAGGAAATGTTTATTTCAGCACTGATGGCGTTAAGGAGTATTGATTACAATCAAAATCCCATCTATAGCAGCAAAATGTAAATGGGCTCGGCTCAGACCCAATCTCAGCTATGCAGTGATTTGACTTACCTCTGTGATTAGCTCGGTGTCAGATATCTCTCCCTGAGGTAGCAATCAAAGAAAAATCCTCAGTTTTATATTTTATTTAACTTAAGTATTTTGACCACCAAGCTAAAAGATTTGGAAAAAAATCTCTTCTGCTGCCCTCTCTCTTTAATATCTTGCATGAAATTCAGTTAACTGGTGTCTTTTTGGAAATTTCAAACAGAGTTATTTGCCATTTGAACAGACCTGATGATCTGTTTATATTCACAAAGTTTTTTATTAAGATACTTGGTATGCAATTGGATTTACCTCATCATTCTTAGGTTTCACCTCTTCCCCTTCTCTCGACTGTCTTTCAATTCTCTCACTTAAATCAACTTCTCTGTCTCCCATTTTCTCTTTCAAGCAGCTACAAGGAACTTTCATTTCGTATTGATTATGGTGGCTGCCACAGTGCGTCCATCAGTTCCACCACCTTGTGCCGTAAAAATATTACTCTGACTAGCACGTGCATTTGTTTTTGAAATTAGTGAGAAAAAGATGCAACTTATTTTCAATACTACTTTGCTTTCTTAAACAGCTGTTGGGAGTATGCATAACAATGACGTAATGTATCTTTGTGTCAGATTAATAACGGTTATATGACGAGCCATCAAAGTAAGTTCATATATTGATGTAAAACCATGTCGGTAAAGTATTTTATAAATAAAATTGACATATTACATTGCAGTCTTAAGGGGTACTTATACTTGTAGCCTACGCGTGTTGCCTATGCCTTTGTGAGCATTTAAACTTACGCGGTGTGGTGTCTATGTCACTCTGCAGTTACACCTCCAAACACTAGTCGGCGGTGGGTTTCTGTGAAGTGCTGTCAAGTTTAGTTGATTCAAGTCATGCCCACAACACACATTAAACATGGCATAATAGAGACAATTTCAAACGTAAGTACACAAAGCAGCTTCACAATAACTCGCAGCATTCACAGACAAATCACTTGTCTTTTGCTGGACACATTTTCCCCACAAATACAACGTGCTAATATTTTTAGCACAAGCCTATGGTATTGTACATTGTATAAATGAGTCTAGCGGCTAGCAGACTTTTTTCTCTACTCATGAAGCCAGGGACAACAGCAACATGTAACAAAGGTAACGGTACAAAATTCGTCTCCATTACAACTCACAAGATTCACCAACAAAACAACTGTCTTATACTAAACATGTTTTCCAAACAAATGTAACATGCTAATGTTATTAGCACAAGCCGATGGCATTTCACATTGTATAAGTTAGCCTAGTGACGAGCGGAGATTTCCTCTGCTCATATGAAGCCAGGATAAATCCCAAAGTATAAATTCTTGAAGGATAAATCACACACAAGACTATTTTTGTAGAGGCTTATTTTGTCTTATTGTCTTGTGAAATAAAAGTAAATAAAAGCTTCCTTTCCACTGAAGAAAATGGTTTCAGCTTATAAAAATAGACAGGAGGTCTCTGTTGCTGCGATGTGTAGTTACATTTCTGGAGAGGTGCATGCTATGGCGTAGGCTCTACGTCAACGCAGAGCCTATGTTGCAAGTACAGCGTCAATTCCACACAGAAGTATAAATCCCGCATTAGACACGAAGAAGAGGGCCAATTCTGGACCGTTTTTTGAACTCTTTCAAATCCCACAATTCTCTACATCTGATGAAGGACCAACCAAGGTTTACTTGTGTTATTGCTGTCCCGTCTAGGTTTCCTTTTTGTTCTTTGGTCAGTTCTTTTCTTTTTCTCTTTGCTGGTCCTGCCCCAGTATCAGCCATAACCACAAAATATAATGTCAAAAATCATGGTAAATGGACTTGCACTTGTATAGTGCCTCTCTGGTCCTCTGACCACTTAAAGCGCTTTTACACTCCATGTCACATTCATCCATTCATTCACATTTATACACTGGTGGCCAAGACTTCCATAAAAGGTGCCACCTGCTACTCAGTTTAAACAATCACACACCCCCTCACACACCAATGGCACAGCCATCAGGAGCACTTTGGGGTTCAGTATTTAGCCCAAGAATATTTTGACATGCTGACTGGAGGAGGCAGGGATCGAAGACAACCCATCCTACCTCCTGAGCAACAGCCAAATAAGATTCTCTAAAGAAAAATCTCCTCCTGCTTCCTTTGAACTGGCTAACATAGTACTCACTGCCAGACTTTGTTGGTGAAATTATAGGCATACATAGGCATAGGTGAACATATAGGCTCTTATGATCTGTGCCATAAGTCATCCAATTTTGTGGGGATCACATCCAGCAATTGGCATTACAAATAACGTATGTAGAAATAGCCACTCTTCTTATTGAAGGTCCCATTTGCTTATGTAGGTCATATATTGGGATTAGAATTAAATTGAGACTGTTTAATAAAAACTTTTTGTAGTTGCTGTAGTGTAATTTTAAAGTTTATTATTTTCTATCAGCCCTCTCTGTAACTTTATGATTTTTTTTAATTAGCCTAATTTCAGATCCAGATCAGATTTCAGCTTCTTAAAAACTTGTTAAAATAATGTATGACAGTACTACAAGCCTTTCACAAATAATGTACAAAGTACTCAGCAAAACTTGTTTATAGTACAGCCCCCTCTTGTAATATGTTAAAAGAACAGCAGCAAAACTTAGATAAACAGTAACTAGTCTGTCAGATGGACAACTTAATATCTGATCTTACATGTGAGTCTTGAACATTGTCGAAGTATCTGGGCTGTTAAAATGAACTGACTCAAATATCTGAAATTCTTTGACTAAAATTAATTTTTCACCCACGTCTGGTTGCAAAGCCATTTGTACCAGGGTTAAAGGTATTGGCTGGTTCCCAGGACCGGACACTGGGGTTTCATTAACAACTCTGTCAACAGCACTTCACACCACTACCATGGCTGAACCTGGGTCAACAGGCTGGTTTAGAGGAATGCCTCTTCTTTTACATCATGAGTTCTTCAGGTTTTAGTTAAAACACGATCACAAGCCACATATAAAAATCTCAAAACACTTTCTTGACCTGGGTAAGCAAATAATGTGTGTCCACCATGGCTGGAGAATCTCGATTGAAATATGACAGATGGCTTTTGCAAATTACAGATACAGAATGAGGCTGACTTCAAGACTAATACTCTGATGTAGAGCTTGGTAAAAGTGTCCATCAAGCTGTGTGGCTGGTGTACAGCCAAAGCATTCACACTGGATTTTGGTAACAATACTGCAAAACACTGCTTAATGAAAATCAAACAAAATCAGAGTGGGCCTGGAAACAATATTCAAAGCACACTTTGAAATAACAGAAAAACCCCCAGAAAATAACAATATGTCATGGACACAATTATACTATTATGTTTCCATATTACACGCACCACGCTGTGCCTTAACTTGTGCAAAAGAGTGATCCCATGTATGACAGGGCCACATCTTAATATGGACTACTGTTCCTTCTGGATATTGCCTTTAATGTGTGATTGACAAATTCATTAATTAGACAGTCAGTCTTGAGAGAATGGCAACTTGTGCTGATAAAGCTGCAGTGTTAAGTGGTGCAACAAGAGTTGGAATATTTTGTTTAACTGAACGCCAGACAAAAAGCATGCCTGTAAGCAGAAAATTGTTAAGAAATTCCAAGCCTCCTATGATGATGAAAAAGGATGTTTATACTGTACATGAAGCGTAGAACAAGACCACAGCTACCAAAACCACACAAACAAAAGTGCCTTGGCAAATCAGTCCATTTCACCGTGGGCTGTGGATCTGTTCTTGGCATTTTGAGCAATTCAGCAACAGGTAAGCTTCTTCCAAATTAGTTGTGAACTGGCAGTGGTGAGACATTGTTTTTTACCATTTAACTGACTAGACAACAATATCACACATTAGCTGCAGCTTTGGAAGGATGTGTAACATTAGACAGCTTGCTGGCATCCCTAAATCGTGATAACACTTCCATGTCTTCCTCTCTCCCACCACAAAGATTTACACACTCACCATTAAAAATGTGGGCCTATTTTTGCAATTCATTAATGGCCTATTGTGTTGAATCAATTTAGTGCATGTAACCTAGAACAATACATGCACTTGTGCTTTCCAATATTTAAAATACATACCTGCATTCAGTAAACAAGCGTCATTCAGGTAGTTGTTGCTGACTGTGTGCGGCACCTCTGAACTGTGCTCTACGGCTAACCAGTCATTGTAACCTAGTAACCACAGCCATGGGTATTTGTTTTTGAGTGGCATCTTGAGGTTGAATTATTTATGTTGTCTTCTTTGTTTCATTTGCTTTCTAGAGTAGGCCTACATTAGATGTACACTCAGTTGCCAGTTTATTAGGTACACGTACACCTAGCTGAAACTATCCTACCTTCATCAACATCATAATGTTTCATTTTTGTTGTAACTGTTTTATAGTGGTCTTGATTTGACCTTATGGTCATTTTGGAGGATGTATTTTGTGATGCTGTCAAGTTGTAAAGAATTAAAATAAAAAATAAAATAATATATATATATATATATGTATGTATCCTCTTGCTGGCATGTTTAGTTACATTATATCTCACTGATCGCTATGTATATCCTTCTGACAGCCATTTGTTTTGTACCTACAGTATAAATGCGCTACTTTGTATCCTTTTGCATTTTGATAAGTTCTATTGATTAGTTGGTTGATATGCTCTAGTCCAACTAAGTCCTCATTGGTTGGACAATCGCACAATTACTTTAATAATGTCATGTGTTCATCAAAGCATTTCTTTTACAAGCTAAAAACAACAGTTGTTGTTGTTGTTGTTGTTGTTGTTTGGCATTTGTCCTCTGTCATGATGGTTATATTATATGTTTACAAGGCTTGTGGTTACAAGTTATAATATTCTACCATGACTGAGGGTTTTTACAGTGCAATAGCTAAGTGAGGGTATATGTTGACTGTATTAAATGTTATGTTGGTTATACTATAGAAATGATTTATTGCTTGTGTTAAGTGAATAATACAGAAGATTAGAAGTCTACGAAGCACAACAGTGATGTTGTTGGACCCTTGTCGGAGCTGGCCGATGCTACGCTATGATTGGCCAATCTGCGTTGGAGGGGCGGGACTTAGCAAAGAGCCAAATAAAATAATTTTCCTATGCTGTTCAACCCTACAATCCACTAAAGTGCAGGGAAGGGCTTCTGTAATGGAGACTGCAATCTTGGAAGAGACTTTAAAAAGGAATTCGTGAGAAAGGTAAATGCTTGGAAGCTAAGAAGCTAAAATATTATCCTGTCAGACACGGCTTAGGTCTTTCTTGAAGTTATCTCTTCAGACCATTACCTCCACAACCATAACACATTACTTAACTGTCTAATCCTTGTCTGCTTGATTAATACATTGTTGCCGGTGTCAAAAGAAGGGCATGTGTACTGTGTGCAACAGACATAAAGTAAACTGAAGGTGGTAAATGTTTTTCTATCCTCCTTCTCTCTCCAACTGTCAGCCAGGATTTCAGAGGCTTTGAGTCAACAGATTATTGCAAATGAAAGGAATACCACACGCAGGCACACACAAGCAGAACGATTTAAAGAGCAGCATCTGAAAACTGCCTCCTGTGCCGAAACAAGACACAAAGACAAAAAGTAATAGAGGACACACAAAAGGACAATTTTGTGAAATTCTGGCTGTAGTTCAGACTTGAATGTTGATGCTGGGCTGGTATGTCAGGTATGTTACTGTAGGACTAACATAGTGACATAATGCAGAAACACGCTGTGGGACAGATGAGTTCACTGGTGAGAAATTTAGCATTTGTCTAAGTTTTAATATTTCTCACCACTGAAAATTAACCCATCGCACATGTCACTTACACAGACTCCAGTTATCTCCACCCATTTTACATATGAATATCAGTTCACTCATCGTTGTTAGAACAACGCAGAGAGCTTACCAAAGTTGGGGAACATAACCCCAGTGGTGTCAGTGATGTCATCAATATACAGTCAGGTCCATAATTATTTGGACAATGATACAGTTGTCGTCATTTTGGCTCTGTACACCACCACAATGGGTTTTAAATGAAACAATGAATACCTGCTTAAAGTGCAGACTCTCAGCTTTCATTTAAGGCTTTTTTCAAAAATGTAGTATGAACCGTGTAGGAATTACAACCATTTCTTCACACAGTCCCCCAACTTTAAGGGCTCATAAGTATTTGGACAAACTAACATAATCATCAATTAAACAGTCAGTTTTAATACTTGGTTGCAAATCCTTTACAGTCAATGACTGCCTGAAGTGTTGGACACATAGGCATCATCAGATGCTGGGTTTCTTCCCTGGTGATGCTCTGCCAGCCCTTTACTGCAGCCGTCTGCACTTCCTGCTTGTGTTTTGGGTGTTTTGCCCTCAGTTTTGGCTTCAGCAAGAGAAACGCATGCTCAATTGGATTCAGGTCAGATGATATGACTTGGCCATTGCAGAACATTCCACTTCTTTGCCTTAAAAATGTCTTTGGTTGCTTTTGCAGTATGCTTCAGGTCATTGTCCATCTGCACTGTGAAGCATCGTCCAATGAGTTTTGAAGCATTTGGTTGAATCTGAGCAGATAATGTAGCCCCAAACACTTCAGCTTTCATCCTGCTGCTCTTCTCAGCAGTCACATCATCAATAAATACAAGAGAACCAGTTCCACTGGCAGCCATACATGGCCATGACATAACAGTACCTCCACCATGCTTCACTGATGAGGTGGTGTGCTTTGGATCATGAGCAGTTCCTTCCCTTCTTCCTTCTCTTGTCTTCCCATAATTCTGGTAGTTGATCTTTGTTTTATCTGTCCATAGTATGCTGTTCCACAACTGTACAGGCTTTTTAGATGGTTTTTGACAAACTCTAATCTGGCCTTCCATTTTTAAGGCTAACCAATGGTTTGCATCTTGTGATAAGCCCTCTGTATTTATTCTAGTGAAGTCTTGTCTTGCTTACAAGAGCAGCAGGATGAAAGCTGAAGTGTTTGGGGCACCATTATCTGTTCAGATTCAATTAAATGCTTCAAAACTCATTGGACGATGCTTCACAGTGCAGATGGACAATGACCTGAAGCATACTGCAAAAGCAACCAAAGACATTTTTAAGGCAAAGAAGTGGAATGTTCTGCAATGGCCAAGTCATATCATCTGACCTGAATCCAACTGAGCATGCGTTTCTCTTGCTGAAGCCAAAACTGAGGGCAAAACACCCAAAACACAAGCAGGAAGTGCAGACGGCTGCAGTAAAGGGCTGGCAGAGCATCACCAGGGAAGAAACCCAGCATCTGATGATGCCTATGTGTCCAACACTTTAGGCAGTCATTGACTGTAAAGGATTTGCAACCAAGTATTAAAACTGACTGTTTAATTGATGATTATGTTAGTTTGTCCAAATACTTATGAGCCCTTAAAGTTGGGGGACTGTGTGAAGAAATGGTTGTAATTCCTACACGGTTCATACTACATTTTTGAAAAAAGCCTTAAATGAAAGCTGAGTCTGCACTTTAAGCAGGTATTCATTGTTTCATTTAAAACCCATTGTGGTGGTGTACAGAGCCAAAATGACAACAACTGTATCATTGTCCAAATAATTATGGACCTGACTGTATCTGATATCTTTGCCTCTGGTGGATTCTGAACTTCCTTCTTTGAATCTCATTCTTTGCATGTCATCCAATTTTACAGAAGTGAAACTAGGGCCGAGTATCACGTCCAATTTCCTGAATCTATTTGAATCCAGTTCACAAGGTCTGAATGCCATTCAATTTCTAAGTCAATTCAGTATCGATTCAATGAGGGACATTTCAGTTACAATAATGCAAATGCCTTCTTCAGTGGTGTTTGTTTCAGATCAGATATCTTTGGAGATTGTGTATGTGGGTGATGTCTCGTTTAATAGTTTCAGAGATTTGTGGTATTTCCACAATATTTGACCACAATTTTGCACATCTTACAGGGCAGATAGATTTTCTAAAACCCACCCCTAACTGAAATACTAAATTTAGACAGAAGCCCTTTAAGATGGAAACTGCAGTTTAAATATGTTCTCAGAGTAACATTAACCAGAACAAAGTCATGGCTGGAAAAAGCACAACCATGTTGCATGTTGGTGAAGATTCTCAGTCATCCAGGTCATGGTAATCATAAGGCAACTTGCATGCGTTTCAAAAAACGCAAGCAAGTCCAGTTGCCTACGATATAGCACTTGTGAACGTGTTGCAGAATATTCCACTTTTAGCTACATTAACACAAAGCATGCTACATAATACAGTATATGTTTACACATTATATAATGACTACTGGGATTTCTCAGCAATTTGTGCCAGAGGTTTCCCCTGAGAACAAACTATTATTTCTCACATCCACTGTTCCATCTCAATGCCAATAAAAGGAAAAAAAACATTTCTGTGTGGCCAGTGTCTCACTAATCTGTTGTTGTCAGGTGAATCATCTTTGTTGTCTGAGTCTAATCTTCTGTATAGCCATAATAATAACAGCCTGAGAGTCACACCAATGGCAACATGAAATAAAAAGAGGGAGCGTTAGGTACAACCAGTTCCAACCTTCAGGGTTGGAAAAACTGAAGCCAACGTTTAACTGCCAAAAGCTACAGTTCCTCTTATGGCCACTTGAGGCTGGCTCCAAAAGCGAGTGAAAACCTATAGAACCCAGTGTTAAAATGCCCAACTTAACAGCAGAAATAAACATGTTTACATCCTGGTACAAAAAACAGTTTTGGTTTCTATAGCTAATTTACCCATTCAGGATCATTTTATCATTTTATCTAACTCACCCATTTAATGTTATTTGTTATTATTAAGGCTTAAATTTATGCATAATTCTGGCTGAGGCTTTCTGACAGGCCTTACCTTGGGCTCTCAGTTAGGTCCACCTCTCACTCATCCTTAGCTCCACCCTCTCATTCAAATGTGGTCCACTAGGGTCACTTCTGGCTCCAAAAATCCAAGATGGCAACAGCCAAAGAACCAAACTCAATGAGTAGGTACAGCTGTGGCTGGAGCAGCTATGTGACCCACCCACAAGCTACATGAGTCGCCCACCATACCTACATGTCAGTCTAAGATCAGCCTCCTTCACTTCTCTGGTGGACCTCATGGTGGCTATGTCCATTATTTTATACAGTCTATGGGCAGAACTGTGAAACATAATGTACTGTAGTGTACACGGGGCTCATGCTTCCCAACCCATGTAAACACCTTAGATGAAACACTAAAATATAGCAACAACCACAGTGGAGTTTGTTTCTGATGACAATGCTACATTACTGTATGCAAGAGGGATAGAGATGTGAAAATCCACTATCACTTCAACTAAGAATGGATGGTCAGACAGAGAGACAGACAGACAGATATGCTGGGGGCAATGTAGCAGTGAGGAATTTCCCTCCTGCTGGAAATCCATCCATCACCCAGTTTGCCAAGCAAAGAAGTGGTGAATTTCATTTCTCCCAGCTTCTCTTTTGTCTCCTCCCCTTTATCTTGCTGACTTTTAATCTCCCACCACCTTGTTTAAGACTAACTCCCTAACTCCCTCCTGCTCTCTTCAACACGATTTGAAAAGATAAAATCCTCTGCTGATTGGTGGTGCTGACGACCACACAGTTTCTCCTGCCCTTTTATCTGTCTTTAACAGCTATCTCGCCCACTCCACCCGTCTCTTTTCCTCTTTGTACATTCGAGTAGATTTCTGCAGATTCAAAACCAAACCACTTTGCAAGTGATGGGCACATCAACCCAGGCTCTACGCTATATTTTGCATGCATCAAAGGAGAAAGCATTTTAGCTGAACGGTGAGAAACAGGCCAGCAGATCAGACAGAAAAATCACTTTGAATTTGGCTTAATGCACAAAGCAACAGAAGTGTTACTAACACATGGAATATTTTATTTGCCTGTTGTGCAAGAGAGGTATGACCTCCACAAGCTCTGGGCTACACTTCATTCAAGATAGTGATTTTTAAGGCCAATACTGAAATTGATATTTGAGAGTTTAACAAATCTGATCGATATGTCAGCTGAAATCAATTTCCCTTACACAAAGCTTTGTTTTCCAAATGCAACCAATAAATGTCCCAGGCAAGACATTGTACAGTTAAAAAAAAAACATGTCAAATCTCTCTAGTGAACAAAACATATCAAACTGTATGTCTGGCATTTCTGTACTTTCTTGTACTTATTGGCATTTATTGCCTGATATGCTAAAATCAATTTTCTATAACAGTTTATCCTGTTGGGGGTCGCAAAGGGTCTGGAGCCTATCCCAGCTGACATTGGGCAAGAGGCAGGGTACCCCCTGGACAGGTCACCAGACTACCACAGAGCTGACACATATAGACAGACAACCATTCACACTCACAACTACTGCCAATTTAGAGTCACCAGTTAACCTAACCTGCATGTCTTTGGACCGTGGGAGGAAGCTGGAGTACCCGGAGAAAACCCACGCTGACACGGGGAGAACATGCAAACTCTGCATAGAGGGCCTCCCCCACCTCAGGGTTTGAAACCCCCACCCCGGGTTTGAAACAGTAACCCTCTTGCTGTGAAGCGACAATGCTAACCACTGTATCACCGTGCCGCCATTGATATGCTAAAATGATATCTGAATATTTGTTGTACTCTACTTTTTATGATAGCCAAAATGTCACAAATACTCCAAATCCAAAGCCAAAGAATGACTTTAAAAATAAATGTCATATACAGTACAGGCCAAAAGTTTGGACACACCTTCTCATTCAATGCGTTTTCTTTATTTTCATGACTATTTACATTGTAGATTCTCACTGAAGGCATCAAAACTATGGATGAACACATGTGGAGTTATGTACTTAACAAAAAAAGGTGAAATAACTGAAAACATGTTTTATATTCTAGTTTCTTCAAAATAGCCACCCTTTGCTCTGATTACTGCTTTGCACACTCTTGGCATTCTCTCCATGAGCTTCAAGAGGTAGTCACCTGAAATGGTTTTCCAACAGTCTTGAAGGAGTTCCCAGAGGTGTTTAGCACTTGTTGGCCCCTTTGCCTTCACTCTGCGGTCCAGCTCACCCCAAACCATCTGGATTGGGTTCAGGTCCGGTGACTGTGGAGGCCAGGTCATCTGCCGCAGCACTCCATCACTCTCCTTCTTGGTCAAATAGCCCTTACACAGCCTGGAGGTGTGTTTGGGGTCATTGTCCTGTTGAAAAATAAATGATCGTCCAACTAAACGCAAACCGGATGGGATGGCATGTCGCTGCAGGATGCTGTGGTAGCCATGCTGGTTCAGTGTGCCTTCAATTTTGAATAAATCCCCAACAGTGTCACCAGCAAAACACCCCCACACCATCACACCTCCTCCTCCATGCTTCACAGTGGGAACCAGGCATGTGGAATCCATCCGTTCACCTTTTCTGCGTCTCACAAAGACACGGCGGTTGGAACCAAAGATCTCAAATTTGGACTCATCAGACCAAAGCACAGATTTCCACTGGTCTAATGTCCATTCCTTGTGTTTCTTGGCCCAAACAAATCTCTTCTGCTTGTTGCCTCTCCTTAGCAGTGGTTTCCTAGCAGCTATTTGACCATGAAGGCCTGATTGGCGCAGTCTCCTCTTAACAGTTGTTCTAGAGATGGGTCTGCTGCTAGAACTCTGTGTGGCATTCATCTGGTCTCTGATCTGAGCTGCTGTTAACTTGCCATTTCTGAGGCTGGTGACTCGGATGAACTTATCCTCAGAAGCAGAGGTGACTCTTGGTCTTCCTTTCCTGGGTCGGTCCTCATGTGTGCCAGTTTCGTTGTAGCGCTTGATGGTTTTTGCGACTCCACTTGGGGACACATTTAAAGTTTTTGCAATTTTCCGGACTGACTGACCTTCATTTCTTAAAGTAATGATGGCCACTCGTTTTTCTTTAGTTAGCTGATTGGTTCTTGCCATAATATGAATTTTAACAGTTGTCCAATAGGGCTGTCGGCTGTGTATTAACCTGACTTCTGCACAACACAACTGATGGTCCCAACCCCATTGATAAAGCAAGAAATTCCACTAATTAACCCTGATAAGGCACACCTGTGAAGTGGAAACCATTTCAGGTGACTACCTCTTGAAGCTCATGGAGAGAATGCCAAGAGTGTGCAAAGCAGTAATCAGAGCAAAGGGTGGCTATTTTGAAGAAACTAGAATATAAAACATGTTTTCAGTTATTTCACCTTTTTTTGTTAAGTACATAACTCCACACGTGTTCATTCATAGTTTTGATGCCTTCAGTGAGAATCTACAATGTAAATAGTCATGAAAATAAAGAAAACGCATTGAATGAGAAGGTGTGTCCAAACTTTTGGCCTGTACTGTATGTTACAGATAATGTTGAATTTTTTTAAGATGAAAGACTGGAGCAGACTGCTGTGACTAATCAAAAAAGACAGCAGTGAGCTTTATGAGTAATACTTAAAAGTGTCACTGTACAAGAATACACGACATGAACAGTCAGCAGTATAACACTCAATGGAGTCAAACAGCTGAAATGTGACAGCAGCAGCATAACCGAGTTAAAACTTGTGGTTAGAATATCGTTCCACCACAGCTGAATGACAAAACCAGTGATGTGGATGTAAATAAGTCAGAAAGCTGACCATATCTCTTAACAGTAACACTAATAGCATCCAAGACATGGCTGTTGTGACTTTTAAGTTTAATGCATCCTTTATTTTAGACCAGGAGGCTTGTCTAAGGTTGACACAAGCTTATTTCATAATTATCCCAGGTCAGCGTCCTATTTATTGTGTCATTAAGCATCAGCGCTGATCTGCAATCACCTTTCCTCTTGCTGCTGTGACATTTCCATTTCCATGTATCCTGTGCAGCGGTCCTTTATGTTCAACTTTTCTTTGAAACATCCAACATAAGTATGCTTGTTAACAAACCCTCAAGAAAGTAACTGTTTCCTGAGAGCCAAATTAAGCCAGAAGTAAGTAACACCCCCCCCCCGGATATGGCCCCAAGGCCCTCACTTCTTCAGTCTGACAGAAGAAGAGCCGTGTCAGGAGCTCCTGCTGGGATCTCTGCTTGGAAATCAGTATGCTCAGCTGCATGCTAAGCAGGGTTTGTTTGATGGCTTGTAAGGCAGAATTGGGCTTTTTTTTTTATAAACGAAGCTATAGCACAGACCTAGCTGTGGTTATAAGTAATGATGAAACAGCTGTGTGTTTTGCCATAGAATAGGTGAGTCATCATACGTAGAAAAGTCAGACAACAAATGTGTGGTTGACCTGAGATACAGAACTTGAGATGTAGCTGATGCAGCTGCAACAGCAGAAAGGAAAGTGTCAAAAGATAGCTCCACTATCTTAACCACTGCATCATAAAACTGTTGTAAATGCCCTGCAGACTTGAGGATTTTGGATTTAATTACTCATAAAACTGCCTGAAAGAAACTTGCAGAGAAGAGCTACAGCTAGTGCTTAAAGAAATGTAAGACCCTGCGACTGTGCGCACGTCATAACATATCTTTTCAGATAAAAACTACAATGACCATGATAAGGTGGTCATTGTAAACTCACAACTGTGCACAGATGTACTTCTCAGTAAAGTTAGTTCAGGTTCTAAGAAGCCAAAGAGTATAAGAAAACATTACTAGTGACATCTGAACAGCCAAATTACATTGCAAAGGGTTTTTAATCAATATTTGACTCTTTGGTTTGCAGTGCTTAACAGAGGTCAGACAAGTCAACAGCTGCTGGGGCTGTCCAGCTCCGGCTGGGCTCACATCCACCTCCTGGCCCAGTTTCAAAAGGTGTCAACCCACCACGTACACCAAGCGTGTTAAAATTCATGCAGAAAAATGTTGGCCGAAAATACACTTACCTGCTCAAACGTGGCCACTTGGTGATTTGACTCCAATAAACCGAAGAAGCACAACGAAACCAAGTAGAGAAGTGGAGATATTTCACACACGCTAAAAAGAGGCGGAAACGAGACAGATGAATGCTCCTCGCAACGTAATTAGTGGCTAATTAGTTAGCAACAAAGCTAAAATACGACATAAACTTCCCCGTGTAGTTGAACACCTGAGTAGCCTCGCGCTGAGCTGGCTCACAAATGCGACGCTCGTCACGTGAACACAAAACTGTAGGACGCGCTGTTACGTTTATCAAACTTATGCGAGTATGGAGAGTTTGTTTTAGGGAGATAGTCGAGGCACTGATTAAAATAAACAAGATGAAACCCTCCCGGCGATACGTTCTCACACCGCCTCCCTTCGTGTCCGAGCCCGTCTGTGAGGAGGACTAGAGTCAGTCTATCCGGTGGTTACCTGACTCCAGTCATTACCGTGAGGCCAGCCCTCCAGACAGCAGCAGCAGCAGCAGCAACAGCCTCATGTTTCCTGTTGTTGACGCTCTGAGTGAGTGCAGAGCAGATACACAGCTTTTAGTCGAAAGTAACAGGTTGAGATGCTTTCTGCTTTACTTAACGACCAATATGACATGCCATCTGGTGTTTGAAACCAATGTTGTAGAGAGAAACTTACAAGTCTCTGTGATGTTGACTTTTCTTTTTGTCTCCTTCAAGATGAGAGCTGTAAAACAAAGACCAAACTCAGTGTATTTGCATTTGTGCTTCATTTAAGTGCTAACATTATTCTACTATCATAGCCTCGTGTGAATTTCAATTATGTTTTATGTTTCCTTTCTTATTGATAGACATCACATTCAGTGCATGTTTGGGTGCAAGTTACTACTCAATCAAAAAATGAATCTAACATCATCCTCACCATGTGGCCTGTCTCTTGGAGGTGCTTAAGTCCATTTCATTTTATCAGAAGTAATTTTTATGAAATGAGGCATCTGTGTCCCAAAAACGTTATATTTGCATGGGAATCTTTTGAACTACATCTCATGAATAACATTTCAAGTAGAATATGTGCAAAACTATTACAAGTAATGAAAAATGGTTCTGTGAACAAAAGCCATGCCTTGAAAGTGTGAAATCCCCTTCAGCTCAAATAAAGGATTCCACATCCTGCCTTTTTAACATGAAATGGGAATATGGGTGTAAAACGACTGCATTGCTTTTCTGATAACACAATGCTTTTGGGGAGTCCCCTTTTTGTGTGTATTTAGAGGTGGATTCTGGGTACAGTTTCACCCATTTTAAAACTGCAACAAGCACTGTTCAGTGTTAGTTCACACCCATTCATCATGGAAGAAAAGGACTTTAAATAGACTGAAAACTGAAAATTATTGACACTTTAGAGGAAAATAGTCACTAGAGGATATTAGTTGTTGATTGTATCTGTTGGATTAAACATTTTTTGACCACTGGATGCACGTATCACATGTAAACAGCTGACTCTGTGTATATTTAGCTGTATTTTGGCATAGTTTATTGAAATATGAGCGACTGAAGAATGTAAATGTTATGAACTGACAGATGAGAATGGTGGATTAAGTTGCAGGTGTGGTTTGAAAAGGAGCTTCTTTTGAAATCTGTTTTCTCCCTTTGTGACACAGGGTCACTGGGAATCCTGTAAACAAGCAAGTGCTAAACCTTTGGGTACACATTTCCAAGCTACCGGATGGATGTGTGTCGTAGTCCTAAGGTAGGATTTTGTGGATTGTTCCTTTAATTTGAAAGCTCAATCAAGTGTAAGTACACTACATACACCACATTCATCTTAGTATGCTAGGGTGCAGGATTTCAGGTTGTCCACCTGCTATGTTGTATTTCTTGTGTTTTATTTGTGCGTTATACGCTTAAGTTTTATAATGTAGTTCGATACAAACAGATCAGTTGCAATATTTATTTAGAAATAATTAAGTGGGAGCATATTTACATGTAACTACGCTGGCCAAAGTTTGCTCAAACACAAAAACACACACACACGCACACTCACACACGCAAGCATTTCCTGGAAATGTCCTGTTATTACATCATGTCATTTAATACCGACGTTTACCCTGCTGTGGGAAAGATAAAAAGTTTTGTTCATGAAAGACAGCAAGGACAGACCAAAGGCACCATTGAACTGCTCTATAGCTCCATGAAATACAGCTAGTCCAAGCTATTTTTATGTATATTTCATTATAGCTTACTCGTGTTTAATTTATTCTACGATATAACTCAGGTTCATTTTCAAATGATTAATTGCTTTTTTAATCTGGCCAAATCTAGGGAACCCCTGAAGTACCATCATTACAACGTCTTTAGAGATGGTCAGTGTTCCAGCCACATGAATTACATCTTAGCTGACCTGGGCTGGATCTTCTTTATAATCCCATTTTGCTAAAAATCTGATTAATTCTTTATGGCTGAAATTCCCCAGTATGGGAATTTGAAGCGAGAATGTCCTTGGCTGTGATCCACAGTGATAGTGTATGAAATGAGCACATCCACTGACTCGGCCTACTTCTGATTCCCCAAGACAAGAGAGAGTCTTCACATGCACAGCCAGATAGTAGGAGCACACAGGCTCATATCACAGCTTTCCCTTAACAATATGGCAAACAGTCTTTTTTTCCCCCTCTGTCTTTTGTGTGTGTTTCTAGGGGGGAGGTATTTGTCAGTATAGCAACCACCATTCCTTCACAATACTGCATGCATGTGCTTTTGTACCTGTGTGTTCATGCGTACAAGTACCAGCACCTTCTAAACACTGCTCTTTGTTTGCTTGTGTGTGAGCTTGCATGTGCTTTTGAAGCGTACTGTAGAAAGAGCACCATTTGTGTCTGTGCGTTTGTGTTCGTGTGCATACAATACACATGTAAAAAGAAGATGAGATCAGTGGTTTCTAATGTGCGATTCATGTGGGTTGTTACAGTACAAGAATTTTAAAGTTGGATGCTATACCAGTTTTAAAAAAAACACATACTTGATACCTCTTTCAATACCACAGCAAAAAGAAAAAAATCCAAGGCACACAAAATAGGAATTTTTTTCATTCTTTATTTTTAATTGACAACCTGAACACAGATCTGGTACAAAAAAAGAAAATCTCACAAACAAGATGCCTCCAGTCACATGGTGGATTTATTGCAGGAGAGAATGTAAAAACAGCTTTAGATTGAGGACCAGATGATTTTCCGAAAAAATTTGATTGCAGATCTGTTTTTTATAGCTTCAGTGCTTTGATACCATCATATTCTTAATCATGTACCTACTTAACAGAGATCATGTTGTTTTTTAAAGTGGTCTCAGAAAGTATCAATACTTTAAAAACCTTGTGTTTGTGTGGGTTGCTTAGATTTTTCATCAACATTTTATAAGCCAAAAATGTCATGGAAACCATCAACAGAGCAGATGCTTGTTGAGAAGAAGCCATGAGCTTGTGTTGACCAGCTGAAGGACAGTTTCTCAGCTACACAAGTGCCATATAACTGAGTGTGAAAATACTTGATGTGAAGGCTTACTTGTATGGGTGCATACGTGAAGGAGGGCTGCAACTCAGTGGCCAGTGAACAATGCCAGTACTGGACGTTGGACTTTGACTTCACAAGATTCCAAATCATTTTTATGTCCTATCGTAATGTTTTTGACATTCTGGCTTTTATAATACCTGCATATGGCAACTATGGTTTTGTTAAGTTTTGAGAAAAATTGTGGTTATTGCAAAGAGGAATGGTTATGGTTTGGGTTACATATCTAAACCAAACTAGAATAACTATTTTTGGGACTTTCAGGGCTGACAATAACAAGTGACACAGCACTGACATACTGTATTATCACCTTTTTACTTAAAGCAGCTGTGCGGAACTTTTCGTTTTCGTTGATTATAGCGCCCCTTTGGTCGAAGTGGTATGACACCCACAGCCTGGTGTCGTAAAATTCCGACTGCAGCCAGCAATTACTGCATGCATTTGTTTTGGAGAGCGAGAGGATTAACTAACATCAAGTCAGTCCAAGTAATTAGTGGAAACAGCAAAATTACTCAGTAAATTCTCCTGTCGTGTTTCTGTTCTGATCTAATCTAATCTAATCTGTTGTGTATTTTGAGCTACTAAGGCTACCGTTGTGTTAGCCTCAGGTTATTCTGGGTAATGTAGTAACCGTTGTTGTGCTACTGGAAACAATGAGAAGCAGCCGTGTACGTTCGGTGTAAGGAATAAACAGTTAACAAGTCATCTGCTGAGTCCGCATTATTATGTGAAAAGAATGCTCCGACGATTTGGGAGTTATGCCCTTTCTCTATCATTTTCATATTGAGACAGAGGTTAGCATGGCACTTGTAGGGGGTCAGTACATCTTGCGCGGAGGGATACACCGGTGAGCAACAGCTGCAGCTGGCTCTGGGACAGGTACGTTAGGTCACTCGGTAAAAGCAAACAAAGAGACGACACGGATGATATTACTCACCCGACTGAAAGCTGTCCATCAGTTCCTGCAGGCCTGGGGCGTTTTTTCCAGTTCATCTTAGGAACATGAAAAAAAGTTTCAATCACGCCAGGATTAGTGATTGCTGCAAAGTTTTCACTCCTTGTGATGCACTCTCTGTGGCGCTTTTTCTCCTGATGATATATCTCCCCAACGATGGTAGCACTGAATCCCATTCTGTGCAGCAAAATGGGAGCGGAGGATTCAGCCTCTCTTCTCGCCCACTTAGCATCCAACACCTGGAGTTCCACATCTGTATACTCCAGCTCAAACAGGTACGGCTCTGGATCTGTGTCCGCTACAAGAAACTCTTCAAAATCACGTTCAAAGTCGTCCATTGCAGCAACTATAGTCCGGAGATATCGCTAGGCTAAATAAACAGCTGAGTTTTGTTTACAAGCTACGTCTGTGCCTGCTCACCGGTGTATCCCTCCGCGGATCACAGCGCAGGACGTACTGACCCCTTATAAGCGCAATGCTAAACGCTGAGACTCAGCCACTGGACGTACAGACAGAAAAAAGATATCGATCATGTTGTCTCAATATGAAAATGATAGAGAAAGGGCATAACTCCCAAATCGTCGGAGTATTCTTTTATGTGAAGATACACAGTGAAGACATAACATAATCCTAACACAGCAAAGCTGTTACCTGCAGCTTTCGCTTGCAAAGCTAACGCTACTAACGTCAGTCCAAGTAATTAGTGGAAACATGCTAACATGCTAACGTTACACACAAATTAGTAGTAAAGTAAGACCTGTTCATAAATGTTCTGGTGTAGCTCTGAATTTCTTATAAACTGAGGACAACTGCCTGCTGTATATTTGTGTTCATGCTCACAGTCACAGATAATTTTAGATGATGCTCCTTCGTTATCCGCCATGGCATCAAAAGTACAACCAAGTCCTCATAGATACATCTCTGGTAAAACTGTTAGGTGTTATGTGTTCGGCAATGCCCGTTGCGTACTGCTTACTCGAAGAACACTGTAAACACGGCTCCTTCTTCTTCTGTGGTTTAATCGCTGCGGGCCGCTGCGGGCGAGCAGAATCACTTCCGCCTCGGGTGCCGTATTCTGGTTTGCTGACTTCCACTGTGTGTCCGACCCGAGCGAGGCTATGCTAAATAGCCATATAGAGAAAGGCTTTTTTGTCGCTGTTGGGTTCAAATAAATATGCGGATCTTCAAGGAGGGGTTTTATTAATGGTAAAAAGTTCCGCACAGCTGCTTTAATATGTGAAACTTGTTAAGAGTTGCATATTGTACACATTGAGCAGACAAAGAGCTAGTTTGCCTGTCGGCTATTTGGATGCTGTTCAGGTAGCGTACAGTGATTGAAAACAACGCTGATGATAGTAGCGAGAGTAAACTAAAATCAGTACAGTTGTGGGCTGGAAAATAAAAACAAAGAGCTGAAGGATGCTAAAACTTTTATAATTCTCTGTCGGTCATGGTCCTTGCACATGCAGTCATACGTGCAAATTCTGATATGGAAATATTGACTGTAGCCTCTTTAGGTTAGGTTTTAGCAATGAAAGCACTTCTTAAGTGTCAGGAAAAGATTATGTTGCTATTGCTGATCTGCCACAGGATACGAACTCTGGTCTCCTGCACGAGTCAGATACAACATACTGTATACCAATCCACAAGCCTAACCTCCATAGCTTTAACATTACACTCAAAGGGTACAGATGACCAAGGCCCAAAGCCAAATGTCCATGGCTGACCCTTAAATGGGATCAGGTACAACAGTTTACTTCACTTCTTACAGCATCATTTTCACAGTAACAGCGGGGTCAGATGTGCAGAGCACTCACATGCCGCTAATGTAAAGTGAACTGCACCCACTAGCTAAGTCAACATGCCTCACCACAAATTAGAGGCTAAAAAAAGAAAATCCAGGCTACAGAGAGAACAAGAAAGAAAAGCAGCAGAGAGGCAATGGCTGAATTTCTGACCCAAAAAAAGTGTGAAGACGCACCAGGTATGACAGGTGAAGATGAACGTGGCAAAGGTGAGGAGCTCGGCAGAATAGCCAAGGGTGGTGGTGATGGAGTGGGTGTGAATGAGGGGCCCGATTTGGAAAATTTGTCCCCCTAATGGCTGGCCTGATCACGCCTCACTACATGTTGGGCACAATACTTACTGCAATGGATGTAGGGATACTGCGTTGAAAGGAGTGTATAAAGAAAGAAAGCCAAGAGAGGACAAGCATGCTGCATGTCTGTGTGTGTGTGTGTGTGTGTGTGTGTGTGTGTGTTTGTGCGCGCATGTGCATGGCAGCAGTTGTGTGTCTAACTATTTGCAGGCTACACATGCCCACCTCTGTGTACTTGCTCTATTTACAGAGTCTTGAAGTGTCTTTCCTTCCCCCATGTTGCCCTTGACTTTGACAACTTTTTTCAGTCTTTACATTCTAATCATGTATGATGTTACCTGAATTATTTCATCACATGTATAAGACCAGACAGGCATATCTAAAGGCATTAATCATCATGGAATAGATTCTATTTGAAAACCGCACACCTGCAGAGTGTGAGTTAAAGTGATGGGGCAGATAATATAGATGCCCTTTGGGAGGCTGTAAAAGACAGATATTAATATAGTCACTGAAATATACTGCGGGTGTTTCTATGTCCTTGCAGCAACCAGGTGCTGTTGTTATATAAAACCTTGTATCTGTGGAAAATGTCCACCTCTTATGAGCTTTTAAAGGCGATGCCACTTATGGCTTCACATTATTGAAATTGTACAATGGGGGATGGCTTTAGGGGACTTTTAGGGTTTATTCAAGTGGCAGTAATAATGATGATAATGAGAGAAAAGAGAAGAAGAGGAAGAAATTGCTGCGCCTCAACTCATGATACTGCCTTCTTATCTAAGTTTCAAGCTTTCAATCACAATGTCAGTGATTACTAATTGTTAATCAGGTCGTGCCATTTTGTCTATTTGAGCTTATTTTCTTTTAAGTGCTCTTTGTCCTCTACTTCTGCACGCTGAATTGTTAGTTGCCTCAGACAGAATTGAGTCAGGCTATATTCACATTAGGTGTGTTTTTGTGTGAGCTTGTGAGAGGGGTGACACACAGCTATGTGAATTCAACGGTTTGTGAGCAAGGCCATTTTATAGTGGCACATTGTATGCGCACTTTTTAATGTGAAAGTGTGTGTGTATATTTGCATATGTGCATTTCCTCACTTGTCATTTACCTCTATGAATGCAGTGGGTTGCCATGGGAACTATGACACCCATGACACCACGTGTTTTTATCCATCTTTCAGTCAGGGAAAAAAAAAGACACTTTACTGTGAGTGGTCCGTGTTCTCTCCAGTCGTGAATGATTTGTTTGAGTGCAGCGAGGGGGTGGGCAGCTTTTACAATGACGCTTCCTTACACATTTGGCCTAAAACTCTTTCATAAGAAATGAAGATGTATTTGAAAATTTACATTGAGGTGTGGGATGCAGTAGCTTTTCCTTGGCTACCTATTCTCTGGAGATTTAATTTCTCCTAATGGTGCACTCTGACTATACACTTTACCATAATTGTCCCCCTCAAACTTGATTTTAAAATGATGGGGGTGCTTGTGTCATCACCTAATGCTATACTATGCTATATTATATGAAGTATTGTACATTTTGGGTAAAATGTGAAAGAAGATTATATTTATTTTATTAAAAAGTTAAGGAAATAGTTTCACATTTTGGGAAAATACAATTATTTGCTTTTTTGCAAAAAGTTCAATGAGAAGACTGACACCACTCTCATGTATGTATAATAAATATGAAGGTATGTCCTGCAGTCGCTTAGCTTAGCATAGCTTAGTATAAAGATTTGAAACCAATGAGTGTACTGTATATAAAGATGGACAGCACATCTCCACTTCCTCACAATGTGCAAAAAAGGATGTCAAAATATCGTGAATATGGCTGCAATCCAGTATCTAACTTAAATCCTACTAGTAAAGACAAGTCAGAAAAATGAACACTTGACTAAACATCAGCATGATAAGAACTACTTAAAATGACAGAAACCATTTTTGAGAAAAATTTGTTTGATGTGTACTTTGAGTTTTTACTCAAAGTACACCCATTTCTCATCTCATCAATCATCTCATCAAGTACGCTTATTTCTCATCTGCTAACCAGGGGGCGATCGAAATGTTTTGGCTTCACTTTTGGGGAGCTGGCATGTCGTTCATTTTTATTATACAGGCTATGCTGGAAACATGGGAAAACAGCTAGCCTGTCTCTGTCCAAAGGTAACAAAATCGACTACCAGAACCACAAGCAAACTTACTAACTTACTAGTTAACTAAAGTTTGTTAAATTCATACAAAAACTTTTGTAAAAAAAAAAAAAAAAAAGAACAGAAAAACACGGGTCTATTGGAGATTGTATGATAAGATAAGATAAACTTTATTGTCCCAAGCGGGAAATTTGTTTTGGGCACATAGTGCGACATAGCTGCATAGCAGTTATGTGCTGGACTATTCTTGTTGTCCTGCTAAAACTGAGTCTGGTCGAGAAATGAAATGCAACTTTAACAAACAAGATAACATGCTACTTCGTGAGCACTGGTGCTGGTTGTCAGATTTTGTTTTCAGCTAAGCTAACTGGACACTGGCAGTAGTTTCATATTTACTGACATGACATGAGAGTGGTATCAATCTTCTGATTCAACTCTTGAAAAGAATGTGAATAAGCGTAAGGTTTGGGCGATATGATGAGATTATTGTTCAGCATGATCATGGTTGGCCTCAATAATGATCCTCACGTGTCCACAGTAACAGAAAGATATTCAATTATGCAAGACCTGTTTTGAATTTTGCGCTATATTTAGCAGCTTTCTCCTTTTCTCATGCTTTCTATATGCTTCACCTCATTGTTTTAGCATATCAAAAAAAAAGGGAAAACGTACTAGTATACGTCTGACCCTGTAAAAAAATAGCTATTTAAATGTTAGCCCTAACTCTAGAATGCAAATGCACCTAATTGGCAATTCTTTGGTTTCAAACCAAATGAAAAAGTAGATCAGAGAATGTGAACAAAGTGATTTTTAAGCTGTGCAAAAAACAAGTTAGGACTAAAGATAGAAACACCTCAAGTATCCACTCCCATCTTAAAACTCGCCATCCAACAGAATACGCAAGTCTGTCACTGAATCCATCTACAAAGAGCAGTCGGACCAAAACCGTGATGAGCAATTGACGGTCAATCATTGCGGCTTTTACAAAGACAATGAAATATAAATGTGACAGTCAGCAGTGGCAAGACTGTATGAGGCAGTTTAAATGTGCTATTGAATAAAAATAACATCACCTTTTTTTTTCTTTTTTTTTTAAACTTAGCACCCTCTTGTGTGTGAAAAAAAGGGCTCATTGGCTAAACATTGTGGCTACTTTTTGGCCACCAATGGGTATTGCAACATACTTATGCTTCTCCACTCCGTAGATACTTGTATCTGTATCTTTACCTTTCTTTGGATGATAATTTTGTATGTTATTGTTTTTATCACAGCAATATCAACAGCAGGGTAATTTCAATACCACCCAACCCTATAAGCTCGTTTCCCAAAATGGCAAGCTATTTCTTTAACAAATTTCACACACAAGGCAATATTGATGGCGAAAAACTCAGTATTCTAGCCTTGACTGTAGCTAGGTTTCCATCTACATGTAGTCCAAACCAAATTTTCAGAAAATGAGGATTTATGCACCTTTCCATCCCTGCTGTCAGAGAATATTGGGAGTTAGAAAAGGATGTAACGAGATACCTTGAGTAAAAGAACACCAGTCAAAGCCCAAATAGTGAGGAAAAAAAACGAAGCAAACATGATAAAATGGACATAAGAACAAGTAGATAGAAGGCACCTTATTATATTTAAGTCCACACACTAACTAAACCTGTATGGCAATGCCTGGGGAAAATTTCCCAGTGCTCAGCAGCCCACGGGTCTTAACACCTACATACATGTATGCATACACATGTGCAGAAACACACACTGCCTTTGTTACAGCCCTGAGGGAGGCAGAGAATTTCTTAAAGGCAAACTCATGCCATTATGAAAAAATACATGCATACACACACATACGCATACACAAAAACAGCCAAAAGCTGCAGGTGAGCATACACCTGAGGGCCTCTGACCCACATAGGGCCATGCGCAGGATGCGTCCCACTTTTCCACTTGACGATGCATCATTAACCTGCTGTCTCCTGTCCAAAGGGCTCATGGTGTTATAATTGTCATTCATCACACACAAACTCACAGCACTGACTGCTATACTTTCAGACGACACATGGCTTTTTTCTCTCCTGCTTTGACTTTCCATGGTCCTATAATTACACACACTCACACACAGAAATAACAACAGGAACACACACCTGTGCACTTACACACTCTCACAGAGCTCATGGTGTCTGCCAGTATCAAAGTGGTTTCCTGGGGTACTAAAGTGCACAGTGTCTCCCATTTTAGCCACTGTGTTGCCTCAGAATCTGACACACATAGAATCCCTCCTTCTCTCTCTCCCTGACTCCCTCCCTCCCTCTCTCCTCCTCTCTCTCTCTCTCCATCTCTCTGTCTCTCATATACATGCTGGCTCTTTTCTGCGCTGTCTCCTCTCCAGCTGTCTTATTCTCTTATTCCCTCTTCCCACTCTCTGTTTTCTCCTCCTCCTATTTGCTTCTCTTTCTCTTTCTCTCACACACAAGCATACAGATGCACACATACTCTCTCCCTCCTTCTCACCCTCCTTCTCTACTCTCCTCATATCCACCGGCAACTGCGCTGAGAAGCCTCCCTCACCAAGCCTGTGGATCCCTTCACTTGACTAATTAGCCTTGAAGTGCTGTTGAAGATCATCATATTTAGCTTAGCGACCTAGCGGCACAGAGTGCAGACAGATATAGACTCAGCTGGCTGGAGGCTGGCTGCCTGGCAGTGGGCAAGCTCTCTATCTCTCTCTTTATTCTCACTCAGTGCCGAGGGCTTCTCGGCGGCAGAGCAGCGGAAGTGAGGGGTGGTTTTGCTTTGAAAGAGACGAAAAGGGGGGAAAAGAGAAAGAAGCTGAGCCGAGACCACAACGCGGCCACAGAATGGGAGTCCGCTGCAGGAGCAAATCCTCCTAGAGACGGAGGCTCGGAGGAGGCAGCGGTCACTGTGCAGCAGCAGCACTGTTACCAACACACAGAGATTTAAGGTGAGAGTTTTTCAAGCTCACTTCTGCCCAGCTCCTCTAGTTCTTTTTTTTGAAAATGGGTTGTGAGTATGCATTTATGTGTGTGTGTGTGTATGTGTGTGTGAGTGAGAATGTAATTGTGCATCTCTACGACCCATATTGTGAACCTGAGGTGCAGCACGGGAGGGATTCAGTGCAGGATGTTCTCTCTCTCTCCGTCTCTCTCTCTCTCTTTCTCTCTCAGTCTCACACACACACACACACACACACACACACACATTCACACAGGCATCAGCTGTGCAGCACCACTTGTTGGACTGACATCCAAGTTGACATGTAATGAATACTGTGATGATGGTCACTTGTGCGTGTGTGAATGAGCCGGTGCATACAGGTGTGTAAATATCAGCTCCTGGTTAGTGTGTGTAAGCACCTGTGTGTGTGTGTGTGTGTGTGTGTGTGTGTGTGTGTGTGTGTGTGTGTCTCAGCGAGATCGTGAGTGGGTCTTTTGTTGCCGTGGTGCCAGTGCGAGGCTTAAGGATGCACATCATAGTGAACAATATGGGCAGCAACACGAGACAATCAGCCATGCCAACCTTATGCCTGATTGCTTCTCTCTGCTTTGGAAGACGGGTCCTTAAAGGGAGACCCAAATACTGTATTTACAGCAGACAACCTGCTGTGTGTGTGTGTGTGTGTGTGTGTGTGTGTGTGTGTGTGTGTGTGTGTGTGTGTGTATTTGCAATCCCTCTATCTTCCACCACAACTTGTACAACATGTTCTTTCTTTTCTCAGTATCAATGAGTGCCATCTCACCAATCAAAGCACTTTGTGCTGTAGCTGAGGCTCGACTATAGTACTACTTATATTGGAATAGTGGGATAATAGTGGGATAGTGTTTCCCATGAGGCAGACAGCCAATAGTGGAGAAAATAAGTATATGAACCACAGCATGAATAATTAACACACTCAAACACAGTGTGTGTAGTCTGTACTGCTCTCTCTCTGTCTGTTTGTGTGTACATGTCACTCAGCTAAATGTCGCATGATGCATCGACAGGAATACTGTTTTTTTTTTTTTTTTTGACTCTTCCAAATGCACATTGTTGCAAGATTTTTGAAGGACACTTTCAGACATTTCGACCATTTGCTGTCATAAATTCATAAACAAGTCTCATGTGAAGCTATAAATAGAGGGCGGTGATGATAAATCTATGACGTGGAACAGAAACTGCCAAGAGGGACTTTACTGCCAGATAATTGAAGTTCAAGTTTGTGGACACTGTGACAGCACCTGGGGTGATTTTGCAGAAATGATGATGATCTAATTCCCCTAAAATCCTGCATGTTTAAATTGAAGGAACCACTATTCAGTGGCTGTGTAATACAGACAGGCGCGTTGCTTGTGCTTTAAAATTTGTATTTTTTATAATATATAATTCTTTGAATGTCAGGATTTTCATTGTTTTTTTAGAAGCCCATTAATCATCAATTACTTGTTTGTTAAAATGTCCTGTTAGACTAAACTGTTCAAGATGAGAGTGGGTCTAAGTGAATTTAGGTTGCTGGGAGTATTACATCTTTAATTCTTTAGTTATTAATGCATATACTCTAATGCTCCTTAAAACCAGTCGCAGCAATATTTAATATCTTTTCCTGTTCTCCTTACGTGCACATATGCAATCAGTCTCGTCATCAGGAATGATGGTGAAGATGGTGTATGATCTGTTTTTGTGTAAACAGCAATCAGTTGTGTTTTAGTTCTTTAAAAAGTGCTTTAAAGGATTAGATTCACTGTTTTACTACATCACTGATGAAGACATGGATGCATTCCAACCTTGTGCAGTGGCCTCCTCCCCTCTCACCAAAAACGACCATTGATTGGAGGAAAGGGCTGACAAGGCAGCAGAGATTTGCCCTCGGCAATAAAGGCAGCGAGATAATTGTTGTCAAGGAGATGAGGGAGTGGGCTCGATATCTGAGAGGAGAACCAATTGGTGTTTGAATGAATAAAATGATATTGAAGAATGCTGAGAGCAGTTGCTTTATGATTGATAAAATCAGTTTCAGAGTTCTTAGAAAAACTGCATTTGCTGTTTGATTCAAGGAGGATATGCTTGGATGCCCTTTGAGGCGGCCCTCAACTTAAAACAAAGCAGAGGCTGACATTATTCACTTTGAGTGCAGTCATTTGCATATCAAGAACCCTTGAGCATCTCATAAGATGGCCTTCCTGCACTAACTTTCCCCAACATCTCTTCCCCTGTCTTTTCCTATTCTCACTTTGGGGACTGAAGCTGTTTTTCCTCAACTTCTACCAGTTATCCCCCGCTTGCTGTTATTTCCCATTGCTGAGTCTGCTGGCTTTCGCCCCCACCCTCTTCACTTCTGAAGAGTCTCCAAACGTCTGCATCATGACTTTGTCTCTCTCTTATCTCTTTCTGTCAGGCTTTTGTTTTTGATCATCGCTCCTCTGTTTCCACTCTACTTCTCCTCCTTTCAACCTCATTTCCCCCCACCCAATTCTTTTGATTGCCTACCTACATAGGTGGGTGTATGTACGTGTGTGTGTGTGTGTGTGTGTGTGAGTGTGTGTGTGCGCGCGCACGCACCTGTATGTGTGCATATTTGATGCCTTGTGCACAATTTATCTTTGTGGGCATTTCACACATGAGTGAGTGATTTTTGTGTCTGTCGTGAATGTGTGTATGTAGGTGTGCATATAAAAATGAATGTTTGTACAATGATGGCAGGTGATAAAACGATTCCTTTCTTGTGCTCAGGCATGATTACCTGTAAATTTGACAATGTGGAGTATGCACACTATTAGCAGTGCTGAAGGTTTGTGGTTTACTAACGGATGGATGACATATAATGAGCTCCAGGTGTAAATATTTCTCATTATGATTCAAGAGCTTAAGTAGTTGGACACATGGCGCTTCTCTTTACTATGACGATCCCACATGTGTGGTGCCACATCCATCATAATGTATTAGTTGATTATATTTTGCATTAAAGGTCCAGTGTGTAGAAATTGAATAGAATGTCTAAACAATGTTTTCTTTTGTGTATGATCACCTTAAAATAAGAATTGCCATGCTTTCCTTACCTTAGAATGAGCCAATTATATCTACACAGGGAGCGGGTCCTCATCCACAGAGTCTGTCGTGTTGCACCACTATGTTTCTACAGTACCCCAGAATGGATAAACCAAACACTGGCTCTAGACAGGGCCATTTGTGCTTTCGCATTTTAAGCCCCTCCACAACAAGCAGTGTTGGAAAAACACAGATTTATTAACGTGAAACTGCTTTATTCAGTGTTTTTTCCTTGTTTAAATCACTGGGTCCGTTTTGTTTTGGAGAAGAGAAGACCTCGGCAGATGATTTGGCTCTTGGTAAAAACCCTGTGACTGTCTGGATCTTAAGTTGTCAGAGAAAAAAAGGTGAGCACACATTAGCAAGGCTGGCAGCCCATCTACAACAAGCCAAACAGCGTTGGAGAAACACTGATTTTTATTTTTTTTTTAAAGATTATTTTTTTGGACTTTTTTGACTTTTGTTTTAACGGACAGTTAAGTGTGTGAAGGGAGAGAGAGGGGTAGTGACACGCAGCAAGCCAGAATTGAACCCGGGCCGCTGCAGCGACGACAGAGCCACTGTATATGGGGCGCCTGCTCTAACCCCTAAGCCACCAACGCCCCTGAGAAACACTGATTTTTAATGTGAAACCATTTTATCCAGTGTTTTTTACCGGTTTTAATCATTGCGTGTGTTGTGTTTTTCCCTGATAAAGACCTCAAAACAATGAACAACTAAGGAATTTTAACTGAGAGATCACACTTGGCACATGGGTGGTTGCAATCTGCAATTAAATCCTTCACACTGTTCCTTTAATAATCTGAATCTGCAAAGTAGCATAGTAGTACCATAAATGTAAAAGAGTTAAAAAGAAAATTTCTCCCTGAAATATAGTAGTACGTAGAGTAAAAGCATTAAGTAGCATAGCATGGAAATACTACACGTACCTTACATTTCACCACTGCTTATTTGTGAAGTTAATTGTAGGTCTGAGATGGGCCTTGAATGTTGGCATTGGATGGAATCGCATGCAGCCAACTGCTGCCCTGCATCACAGATAGGGTAGGAGCAGAACCTAAAACTGTTTCTGCCAAGATACGTCTTTGTTGCTTTGGAGGGGTTTTTTTTGTTTTGTTTTGGCTTTTTTTTCGCTCGTAGCATATTTTGAGACAAATGCTCAAAAAGATCAAAATGTATACTTTCAGGTGGAAAAGATATTGTTCAAAAAAATATTATTTTCCTCTTTGTTGCAACTCAACAGACTATGAAACCCTCACCCTATGGTTTACTCTAAGCCAGGCACTGAATATAGACTACTATTTACACTCTTGTATTGTCTGGAACTCAGGCGACTGTTCAGTGACTCACTGTTATCACAAAGTTATGACTACATAGAGGTGCCAGTCAGGTCACTCTCCTCACCAGTAAGCCCAGCCAATTATTAACCACAGCCAAACTTAACAGTACAGGTTGACTAGGAATGAGTTTGAAGTTGTGGTATGCTGTATTATCCAAATAGCCTGAATTATAGGCCTGTCCTGTATTCCTTACTTAATGTCTCAGAGGCCCTCAAGCTGCTCTCACAGTGTCAGCAAATACAACATGTATTTTTTAGTATTACGAACACTTGCAAAACATGATCAAAAATGGTCCACAACCGCATGAACTTTGATTCACATCTTTTTGGATATGCATATTTGTGTGTTCCAGGGATAATAATAGATTTTATGTTGTCAAGTTCAACATTTGCAATTTTAGCTTTTGCCAAACATGAAGTAGTTTGTGTTCTTACTGCACAGCCTCTCCGCAGCCAGCATATCCTTTTAACACAAACAGAACAAAGTAAACTAAAGCTTTGCAATGACCTTTGACTCCACAGATGATGAACAGTCAGTTGTCAGCACAGAGGAGGACAGTGAGGAACCTTCCTGGAGACATCGGCCAGCAGAAGACCAGCACCTACATCGTGCCCTGCTTCCTCTTTGTGGAGGTGAGTGTTTGGACACATTTTGTTCAAGAGAGACTAGTGTACAGCACCGTAGTCGCTTGTGGTCATCAGACTTTGAGCAGCTTTGAGCCTGATCTGACCCAAACATTGAAAGTCATGTTGAAAGTAGTTTGTTCCTTGCTTTCGGTACTAAAGGCAGTATTTGTTGTATTTGACATGACTTAGCCGAAATCTTAGGCTTTCATGTGCTTATATTGTACAGTGGGCAGGATTATGCTGTGTAAATGCTGCTGGTTGTACATGACAGTAGGTAGAAATGAAGAGTTAGCTGTATACTCTGCAGGCGTCGGAGGATTTAGAAACCTCTGGGAACTTGGAGTCACACAGAGCGAGCTGATGGACACATGAAAGCCCATTTTACAGTCCTCTGCCTGTGAATGATCCTCTTCCTCCTCTCTTCCATTTCTTCCCACATCTCTTTCTTCCATCATTTCACATGTTTCTCATGGCAGATTAACAACAATGAGCACCAGTTGGGAAATTGCATGAATTAGCAGGCTCTGTTTTCAATTCACCGATTCCCAAAAGTAATGATTGATTTGATTAAATTGTCACAAATGGGTAATTACCCTCAGTCCATGAATCATTTAGAGATAACATTCAGCGGGATGGTGAAGGGGTTCTGTTCTTGCAACAAAAGCCCTCTCGAGTGACCTTTTTGCTCGATTCCGTTCCTCCGTTCCTCTACTCTTCCCACGACTGTTCTTCTCTCCCTGTAATCCCTAAATGACCTGATGGAGCGCTCATAGCCTCAGCTGCATTTCCTAATTAATTGGCCTAATTAAGAACGGAAACCCAATTAGCCTGTGCCACAGCTAACACGCTCCAGGCCTGCAGGTCCTCTGAGCTACAGTGACGATAGCTGAATTAGCTGTTTTTAAGCATTAAAGTAAAGTCTTTAATTTTACCCTGAAAATGTGATGTTGCATTCTTTTATGGGTTAAAACATTAAAGTTGGAGGTTGGTAAAAGTCAAATGGTGCCACAGAAAGTTGACTAAATGAGTGAGAAGTTCATGTTTTGGCAGTATAGCCTACAGGCAAACAAGAGAGGATGGATATGGACGTTATTTCCATCCCACCAGTCAAAACAAACTTAAAGGTCCTGTGTGTAACTTTCAGAAAATCCTTGTTAATAGTGACCCCTCTCTCTGATTAACTGACCCATTAAGTAAACTGCAGCCAGCTCGTGATCTGCCACTCGTACTCATTAGCTGTGACCAAGCACCTGAGCTTTGGCTAAAATAGTAACAAACACAAGACTGACTGTGGCTAACCATCATCATGTTAGTAGAAGGCTGAAAAAAGAAATCTCAGTCATATTTAGAATAACGTTACTATCTGACAGTTGTATTTCATTTGGACCATTGGCTCCACGATACCAAAATTTGCAAGTTACATTATTAGCTGATGTTACAAGTAACCATATACAGTAGCTAAACGACATCTAGTTGGCTAACATTAGCTCAGGTTACGGTTAGCTCATTGGCCGCTCTGCATTACTCTTGGCTCGTAGAAAGTGCTTTACTGTTACATCTTTTATTGTTGGCTAAGTCAATGCAGATTGTCATGATATAGGTAGTATCATTGATCATTTTAGCAGGGGAAGTAAGTTGGCAAGCTCGCCATCTAATAAATCCACTCAGATAGCATTTTGCCAGCAATAACATGCACGCTGCACTGATCTGGCATTGGTTTCTACGTAAGGTTAACTTACGTAGAAACCAATCTGCAAATGGCAAATGCCAGCAGTGACTTGGGCAGTCGAGAGGATGGTCCAGAATCAGACCCTTGGCACCCGGGCACTTAATCTTACTCAAGCTGAATTTGAGTTGCTAGAGGGAACAAAGTTAAGGTTCATCTCCGCCAGGTCACCACTGCAAAGTGTGTGTAACGGAAAAAGCATGTGTCGACTCTCTGTTGTGGTTGCTGCCAGTTGTTTGTTGATGTAAGCGGACACTTTTTTTTTTACTTTTTTTTTTAAACTCATGTTAGCAAATGTTGCACACTAGTGGCATGGAGCTGAAGAGAGGCAAGGCCCGTGGAATGCACACAACATCACATCCTTTGGATTTTCCATGAAAAATTTTGCCCTGTCCTTTAAATAGAGGTTAGTCCACAGGCTGCCAATGGCAAGTCGGAGCAAGAGCAACTAATACTGGTCAAAAAGTTACATAGAGAACCTTTAAGTAAACTTAGTTGTGAAAACTTGGTCTCATTCAAGGTTTATGTTTGGTTTTTTTTAGTTTCTTGTGTAAACTGTCTTTAGCAACCTGCATAATTTTTAAGTGCACCTGCAGTAACACCTCAACTGGATCTCCTGAAGGATTTTCTTCAACCCCATTCCTCGTCTCTTTTCTTTGTACTCATTCACTCATTCACAACATCCTCTTGAGATCACGCTGGAGCTTTTTTTTTTCCATGTGCTCTTTGTGCCTCATCCAACACATGAATCCTACACTCTTTCCACATAATAGTACTCTTCAACACACACCTCTGTTACCGCTGCATCTCTTTATAGCACAAATATCCCACAGTCCCTGCAGGGTTGCACGCCGTCTTAAGCTTGCTTTTATTTTTCTTTCATTGTGCTTTGGTATTGGCTCATTCTCGTCATCCTCTTGAGGACTTGTTATAATGATTTTCCAGCTTTCTAATTTTTTCATAGTGCGTCTATAATATCTCTGGGCTTATATCTGTCAGTGGCGCTCCTCCCCTCCTCTAGTATTCTCTTTGACAGTCTCTTGAGTACTGCCCAGTCACTCTTTTTATACAGATCCTCCACATCACTCTTCTCCTGCACTTATTCCCTTGAGTAATTACAGCTTTTGCACCATGGATCTCTCCATTATTCCCCTTTACTTGTAAGCTTCATCTCCTCCTCCCACTCGAAAAGCCCGTCTATTATCGCAAAGACCTCCGTTCTCCTCAGTCTTCCTCTCCAGATTAATTTTCCCTCATGGGCCTCCATCATTTCATCTTTTCTCCTCACGTTTCTGTCCACCCTTTCCTCTCAGGGCATACAGACCTTGTCCTCATGCTCACCTCATATCACACATTGGTGGGTGACATGAACATCTACACTCCTGTGGAGGAGGTGTTATGTGCAGCTGATACCGTCTCTGCTCTTTGCAGTTTCTTTCCCATTCTGTCACCTATATCGCCTCTCTCTCCAGGGGCGCATTTATTGTTTTTATTTTGTTCAAACAGGGCCAAAGGCGGGGCGACGTAAATCCAGTTTGACTTTAATCACTATATATGCGCCTGAATGAATCTGTGTACATTGCAGTAGTTTAATAAAGGGCATTTTAAATTCAATTCATCCCTCTAATGTGTTCACACTGAAGCAGCTTGCTGTAGCATAGCTCCCCCCGGAGGGCACTCTCTCCTTTGTTGTTACATTAGCATCTCATTACCCATTTCTTTTCAATTCAAACGCCCAGTCTTATTCCTCTTCCTCTCTTGTGATCTTGTTGCTGATTTCCTCTCTTTTTCCCTCTTTTTATCGCAATCTAAACTCTCTGTCTCTCACTGACTGGCTTGCTCTTATTTAATCAGTTTATCTTTGTGACGATGGCCTTTTTCCTCTCGCTCAGTCAAGTCCCGCTGTCAGTTCATCGCTCTTTTAATCTCCAGGCTTGTCTACCATGTCTAACTTTGATTACTGTATCTCTGTCTCCCTCTGTTTTCCACTTTCCATGTTTCCTCCTTCTACTGTCCTTCCTCTGTCTCTTCCAGTCATCATTTTTTTTCTTTCCCTAAATTGAAATGTGACAACTGGCCCTTATCAGTTTCCTATACAAACAGGGGAGATTTCAAACGATTTCACATTTAGCTGCATAGGATAAAAACAACATAATGGAAAGCAGATAAGTCATCCCCCCTCTCTCTGTATCTTTCACTCTTCTCTCTTATTTTCACTCCACGCTGCTGCTGTCGCTGCTATCATGCTGCGGAGCCACACAAGAGACTGGTCTGCAGCCTAACAGAAGCACTGCTTCAAAGGACCCTGTTTAAAAAGTCATTTTGATACGACTGATTCCTGACTTGCTTTTGACACTGGTGGATGGGAGTAGGGTTGTGAGTTGGTGTGATCTAGGCCAGACAGGCCGACTGTGAAAATCTGTTCTGAAGCTGACTTACAAAGTACTCAGTGACTACAAGTGGACTCCCTGAGTGGATCTCACTAAGCATACAACTTTGCAGCCAGTGGTAGTGTGGGATCAGCTGTAACAATAGTTAGATGAGATAATAATTACAGTGGATGTAGTGTTAATTCATGGCACCAAACCTTTGCATTGTGTATCCTGGCTTTTTCCGGCTTTGCTGTTCAGCCTCGGCTGCCAGCTCAGAGTAGCTGAGCCTCCTCCTCCTCATCCTCTCTCTCAGCTCCTTCCTCATGCCTCGTTGGCTGCGTCGTCCTGTGGCACAGCGAGTTCTGTAAAGCAAACAGACTGCTGAGCATTGGACCACATAATGTTTCAGGTCTACGGCCCATGCTGTCTGTGATGATACTCTAAGGTCTCGGCTCACGTCTGCTTGCATCTCTCATTTCCCACCTTCCCTATAGATGCCCTAATTTGTGCCTGCTCAGTAATTTCCGCCTAGTCAGTAATATTTCTGTAGTGCCTTTTTTTTTTTTTTTTTGCAAACATTTGGTGCATAGTTTTCTGTCTGAATTTATATAGTACTACTATTTGCAAAAGCATTAAAGTTTTACTCTAAGTGTGATTCTGCCCTAACTACTTTTTCTATCACCTAATACTTGATATTGAATGTATGTGCAAGACATTTGTTTGTTTTCTCCACAATATTCCATTCTTGCAATACAGTATCTGCTTGTAGCAACTAAAGCATGATTAAACATTTTTTATACTTGTGTTTAGGCCGTTGGTTAAAGGGTAACTCTATTAAATTTACACATCAAAGTCTGTTTACAGGTGTTGGAGAGTACTACTGCATATGTAAAAAAGTTGTATAAAGCCTTTTGTGGCTCCAGAGGAAGCTACACAGAAAATGATTAATTACCTCAAAGTGATGTCACTGGAGTCAGCATCAGTTGGGGTTTAAGACTACAAATTCGAACATGACAATAATTTGTGTGTGGAATTGGAAAGAAGTGGGTTTAACAGACCTCAGTAGCTGCCCTTAATTTGTGCTTGAGGCAACATGAGTTGCTGCTATAGCGAAACACATCCATATCTCCAACAGAGCTGTCACTGGTTGAGTTTTGACAAAGAAGTAGAATTTGTAGAATAGAAAAGACGGTATCTCTGGTTCTGCTGCATTCATTTTATTCCTCTTTTTACCTTTCCATGTTGGGTCAGACCATACTACAGAAGTGTGTTAAATCAGAGAATTAGTCTTTACAGGGAATGTTCACCCCCAAATCAAAAATGCCTATTTTTCTCCTACCTGTAGTGCTGTTTATTAATCTAAAATGTTTTGGTGTGAGTTGCAGAGTGTTGGCGATATCGGCCGTAGAGATGTCTGCCTTCTCGCCAGTGTATTGAAACTACATGGTGCTCGGGTTGTGGTGCACAAAGCGCCAAAAGAATATATGAACTCAACAGCAATGTCTCTTTTCAGGATTGTGACAGTTACTCAAGGTAATCCACAGACCTTACTGTGAGAATTTTCATGTTGGAACTATTTTCTTTCTACCTTCTTCTAACTACACCTGGCCAACCGTATCACTATGCAAAAGAAAGCATGCATCTACTGCTACCTCACCTAGCACCACTGAGTTAACTAACATTGCAGCTCAGCCATTAATGTTTAGATCTTGTCACAAGCACAACCTTCTTGTCCATGAGTAGATGCACGCTTCCTTCTGGGCATTGATACTTTTGTATCAGAGTGTAGGTGTAGCTCAGCAGAAAGAAAAAAAGTTCCTACGTGAAACTGCTCACAACAAGGTCTGTGGATTATCTTGAGTAACCGGGTCATGATTTTTGGAAAGAGACATTGCTGTTGAGTTTTTCAAATGTATTTTTTGGCGCATTGAGCACCACGAGCCGAGTGCCATCTGGTTCCATTATATATTTGACAGAAGGCAGACATTTTTACAGCTGAGATCTCCAACACTCAGCAACTCACTCTTAAGCAATCTAGATTGTAGGGCTGGGCAATATGGCCTAAAAAAAACCTCTCAGATTTTTTTCACAACAAATCTGATTCACGATTTCAATCGTCCGTCCGTCCGTAGCGCGTACCTGGGGTCCAAAACTTTCAGCATGTGAATAAACCCTGGCTTTTCCACGGTATATATGGGCACCATATCTCTTGCAATATACATCACGACCACGTCCTTGATTGCTTTCCACCGGACCCCTTTCTTATCATATGGCAGTGTTTCCCCTACCAATATACTGGGGGGGGCGCCCACCCATATCACAACAGAAGTCATTTAAGGTTACCTTTCCTATAGAACAGGTCTATACCTTGTCGTTTTCTTAAACAAACTAAATAGCCTTATGCTATTTATCTTATTTACACCACGGCATGTCATTTCTGTCTCTACATGGTGCGCGTTTACAATCTTTCTCTGCTCTCTGTGTCGCGCACGGCGGAGTTCGGCCCCGATGCGCGCCCGCGCACACACACACACACACACAGACAGACACGTGCGCGCGCACACACACACACACACACACACACACAGACTAAGGTGAGCACCCGAGCATGGCTCGGGCCACATTTTCCCCATTCCGAGACAATTATAACGGAGCCTGGCCCGAACCTGTAGCACGGCACTGAACACACAGTCTATGGAGCGGAGCCCACTCTGAACTACGGGAGCCCAGCGGAGAGCGTCGGTGGCGGATGTCAAATCGACCTAAACTACAAATTCGAATTAATCGATAAAATCGACTTATTGCCCAGCCCTACTGGATTGATAATAGCACTGCAGGTAAGAGGGAAAATATGTATTTTTGGTGTTGGTGTGAACTGTCCCTTTAAATATAAGGGAAAGACTGTGGTCTTGGTTAAATACTGATCATGTCTAACTTGACGCACAAGGCACTTTCACTTTATTAACTCACTTTATTAATTTATGTAACTCAAACGATTTTCCTTATTTTAGCAAAATCTTACCACGTGTTACTCAGGATGTGAATGCGATCTCCTGTGCTTTGTGTTTGACCCTGGCCAAGTCCCTTCAACATACATTTTCCTTCATGTCATAAAGCATTGCCACTGAACATAATCCAACAAGGCAATTACATTTCTTACTATTTTGCAAAATCAGTATAGAATTTCTGGGAGACAGGGTTGCTCCTAATGATTACAGGCCAAACTTCTGTTGTGTTTCATCTGTCTTGTTGCTGATCATAAGCTTTTCACTGCTTGATTTTTGCTGCCTAGTGCATCAACTTCAGGAAGCACTTACTTTGTTTGTTGACAGGATACGTGTTGCTGTGTCGGACAATGGACAGCCTTTGGCGTCTTTCACCGCTTTTTTTGGTCTAGGTGTGAAGACAGCACAGCATCCGTTGCTCCAATAATGAACAGCATCCTACAACGCATCAAGCCTACAGTTCCCTACAACAAAGTCTCTTCCTCTCTGCATGTGCTTACTTCATCCATATTCCCTGCTGGGTCTGACACTGCCTCAGTACATCTTCTACCTCCAAGCAATGCATTTGTTGCACGTGTTTACTCTCTTCTAAAGATGTTTTGTTCCAAACAGCTTTACTTGTGCCAAGACCGAGACCCCCCCAACCAAGCTGTACTTACAATTTATCCATATCTAAGCACCAAATATGCTTACTAAACCACTCCACTGGTGCTGCTTTCCACACTGAATAGTCTGGCTCTTTAAGCCATTCCCTAATATACGTACAACTAATAATTATCTTTAACGTCTTTATATTTATATATAATGGGCAATTATATACCATATCTTATAACCACATGGGAGACAGCAGAGGTACATGAGACAATAATTCATCACGTCCCTGAACACATTACCTTATACTAGAATATATTACTGATTAATTCTCTGGTGTTAGTTTTCATGCTCTTTATGATAATGCTCACACAAATTCTTTTTATGTGTCCCCTCCCTCTTCACACACAGACACACACACACACACACACACACACTGCCACAAAGACACAGTAACACCTCATTTTCACATTATTCTCTCCCTAGTTTCCCCCTCATTATCTCTCAGACTCCATGAATAGCACCTGCCCGCCTGTCTGCTGCACTGGGATTTCTCTGCGCTCTGGGTGGATGTTTGAAACACTTGTTAGCTGGCTGCTTCCCACCTGTTATCACTTTAGGGAGGGAGGGAGGGATGAGAGACCCCGCATATCACAATATGGGCTTGTATCATCCGCAAATTTTGAATAGGCTATCTTGGCCACAACGCCATGGCCAAATTATCTTATTGGAAACGGAATGTATAAGATCTTTGCCAGAGTGAGTCTCTTAAATGAAATTGCTTACGTAAGATATAATCTCCTCGCTCTCGCCTCTTTCGGAGCTACATGCAGTTACAGGATTCAGAGATGCAGACTATTTCCTCACTCCATGTTGCTTTGAATGATGTCAACTAAACAACCTGTGACAGCGGAGTTCCAAACATCAAGATTCATGAAACTGGCATCCTTTCCCACTCAAGGACAGATTACATCAAAGTCAAACTTGTCAGTAAAATTGCCTTGTGCTTCAAAAAACATATTAAAAAGACATCAATCCCCTTTTTTTCTGGGAGAAAAAATAGGAAGGCAAATCAGACCGTGTATTTTAAAAATTAATACATGTTAATAGTTATTTATATATGTGAGCAGGGAGCTCTGGAATGAAAAGTTTAATTGCACTGAAGGGTTTTATTCGGGGAGCATGTTTGTATTGTGCGAGCCTGCATCTGCTTTTATTCTTCCGTTTGTAAGATGCGGGGGCATGTTTGCTTAGAGGACTGGGGATTTTGTAGAATTATGTGATTGTGGGAGAAGTGAAAAGGAGGGAGAATGGGTGAAGGGGAGCAAAGCAGATACTGTAGATACAGAGAGGCAAAAAGTGTGTGTGTGTGTGTGTGTGTCTGTGTGTGTGTGTGTGTGTGTGTGTGAGCAGATAGAGAGAGTTTTGACAGCACAGATGAGTGAGAGACGTGGAGGGAAATGCAGCGAGAAAGGGGGGGAAGACAGAGAGCGTGGGTTTGGAAATGATTGAGGTAAAGATGTTTTTTGACAGATAATGGAAGGGGAAAAAAAGCTGATGAGTTTAAGATAAACTAGGCATAGTGATTGAATACACCCAGACAAGCACAAGAGGTGGAAGAGGAGAGGGAGAAAGAGGGGGGAGGGCCAAAAGATGAATGCCTGCTTTGATCCTCTCACTTTCCCTTGTTCCCTCTTTGTATTTTACCTTTCTCTCTACTTCGCCGTCTCATCCATCCTCATTTGCTCTCTTTCACCTCCTTTGCCCTTTTGTTTTCTGCTCTATCTGCTGCCTTCCTCGGTTTTATTTCCCAGCGGTATGCTCGGCTTTACCCTGGCGCGTTCTGTGATATACTAATGTCTCATTAACTGTTTTATCCGTCTGTTTATCTTCTTCCACTTTCCCTCTGCTGCTTCTCCCAGTCCTCTCTTTAAGGCTCTACCCCTCCGGCTCGTCCCCTCTCCTCCATCAGTTGGCTCATCAATCTTGCACTCGTCTTGATCAGTGTGTTGTAATACAATCCAGTGACACCAGGAGGCAGCCAAGCCCATTCATTTGCCTTTTATCCATGTTGATTCTATGATATGCAGGGGTTTGTTCAATCATTTACATGTTATTTATGCAGATGACTGAAGATGCGTGAGAGGAGCGAGGGTGGTGTGTGTTTGTTTTTTTATGTAGAGAGGTTTGCGGTCTAAAATCAGACCTTGAGCTTTCTTTTCTTTCTTTTTTTTAATCATCTGCTGAAAATCAGAGAGATGAAACCTCTACGGCTGTGAAATATTCACCGGCTCTAATCACATGACTGAATGTGATTATGTGAGCTCATCAGGAAACCAAATCACAGGGAGAAAGAGGAGAGGTGTTGCAGCCTTGTCTCATGCTAATTTAGGGAGATTTTTGTGTGTATGTGTGTGTGTGTGCGTGCGTGCGTGCGTGCGCTGAACACTGAGGATAGTGTCTGAAACCAACCTGAGACTAATTACAAAAGTGTTGCTGTTGGTGATGCCACGTTTTTGGTCAGAAATATTTACTTCATCATGCTGTTGTTGGATATTAATTTGTCAATTAATTTGAGTCTGAGACAAGAGAATTAGGTTGTATAATTGATCTGAGAAGAGGAGCTCTTAATGTGCCAAGCTGAGCTCTGGTGTTATACCACACATTATTTTCATCCTCTATACATAAGCAGTATATAAACATGTAATAAATGGCTTATAACACACTAAATAAGTGTTAGATAAAAGTGTTTATTGATGTATTTGTCAACAACTATAACTCCCCTCACAAAAGGAGGCTGGTGTATAAACATAATAAATGACATTTGCGCAGTCCGGACCTTTAAATCCGCCCGCTCCACCGCATTTGAGATGACTGAAGATGGAAGCAGAGAGTAATGAGTTGACAATTCTGTCTGTTATCAGGCAACAATAATATAAGATAGGGGTGACAAATTAAAGCTGGGGTAGGCAGAAAAAAAATTGAAAATACATCCTCCTCCTGTAGCCCTCTCCTCTCTGTCCTAAGCCCCTCCCACCAAACAACCAGGGGCATATACACATGCTTTATAGAGTAATCCAGTGTTTTCCATACATTGATTCATTTAACCTTTCTTCATTGTAGGGTTGCATGCAGCTCATTCATTCAGCCCGTCCTTGCTCCACTCTCTCTCCCTCTTTATTAGACCACAAATGTATGTCCACCTCACTCCCTGCCACTGTGGACTGTTTCCCGGAAAGGAGAGCCGGTAGAAGCGCCGTAGATGGACCTTAGGGTTGGCAGGTGTAGCTCTTCAAATTCGGCCAGCACAAACCTCTCAGCATCAGGTGTCGCAGCGGGCTGGTGGCCAGAGTCAATACTTGGTCTAACCTGTCTAACAGCAGCAACAGAAAGTTCGCTGATCCGCCAGTCCCCCGGAGCTGAGGTTTGCTCTGGGTTGATTCAAGTTGCTGCAGCCGCTGACTGGGGATCTGTCTCTGGGGCTGCTGCATGCTCTCCTCACAGTGAGGTGGTCTGTAGTGGTGGGGAATGAAGCAGAAATCACTGTGATTTGAGGCTCTAGTTGATGTTAGTTACATCAATGTCAACTTGAAGCAGTAGCCATTAGCCTTTGGCTCCGGGTAGGGGAAGACTAAATTTTTATGTTTATTTGCATTTACATTCAGACTCTCTTTAAGACTCTCTCTTGAAAAGTCCTTCCTCCTTTTTTGGGTTGCTCTGCAGTGTAGACAGTTGTTGCCAATGCTGGAATGGCAACTTTCTCTGCAGGGCTCTATGCCATTGAATCAGGGTTTCACTTAAAGGCCATACACAAATATCTGCATTTGTAGAACAGCCAATAGAAACTTCCTCTCTCTGAAATGACCCCTGATTGGCCAAAGTCTCTCATCACCAGCAAGATTTTCTAAACCCCGAAAACAGAGCCAAGAGGAGGTGCAGGCATTTAGTTTTCTCTCAGACCACTTAAATTAAACTGCATACCCCGGCTTTCCAGAAGAGCCTGAATAAATTAGTGGAGAAACAAATGCAGATGCTTCCACACTGATGCACTACTTTGTAAAATTAAGCAATTAACATCCAATCATGCTCTGTTGCATCATATATAAAAATGACTTTCACCAGATCTCAACCCAACTGAACACCTATGGGAGTCTTGGACCAACATGTTAGACAGCGCTCTCCACCACCATTTTGGAAGAATGGTGTTCATCCCTCCAGTAGAGCTTCAGAGGCTTGGAGAATCAATGCCAAGGTACACTGAAGCTGATCTGGCAGATTGTGGTGGCCCAACACCTTACTAAGACACTTTATGTTGGTTTTTCTTTTAATTCATCACCTGTCTGTATGTCTTTATAGAATAAGATATAATTGATGGCAAATACTTTACATTGATAAACACTTAAACATGTCCTAATATATGCTTACAGCTATGTATTTTAAACCATTTATTAAACATTTATAGACTGCTTATAAATGCTAAATGGGGGACTTAAAGTGTGACTTAATGTTGAAACTTGACACATTGTCAGTCTGGAAAATGTGCCTTCTGAAAGATAAAAACAGTTGGTTCTATTTCATTTACTCTTGTCCTACTGGGAACCACACCATATGTTGTTAAGTAAGATAAAAAAAATCAAAGAAATTGATTTTGTAAGCATGGATGATGCACAAAGACCTAGTTGGCTGCTCACATATGAAATATTAAATTAGCAGTTATTGGAAAAATAGACCAGGGGATGATTAAAAAAAGGAAGAAACTAAATCTGGATAAACTGTAGCCTTGTATAGCATTCATTTTCTGTTACTGGGGATACAATCACACCCCCAGGAAAACCACCCAGTCTTGCGTCCATTTTTTCCCAGTGGCCACTCGCGGTATTGCAGTAAAAAATCCTCTGTGGCCCAAAAAGCTTTTCCCCCATAGACCATCATTATGAAAGAGACATCTGCAAACAATGTCAATTATGACTCTTTCTATTATGAATCTTTGATCCCATGGAGGTTTTATATTTGATAAACTTTCCTCGAGCTGAGAAAATTGATTTAACTGTAAAGTCTATGGGCCAAGCAGGAATGTGCGGGCGGAACCAGCGGGAAAATCACTGCTGCACGTATTTAGTGGTAGCAGAAGTAAATTTAAAAGCTAGAAACTTTTTTTGGTGAATGCAGAAGGCGAGCAATTCTTGTGGACAGACTAGGCACCATTGTAAGGTCTGGTATCAAGATCTAATAATACATCCAGAACTACGTGAAAATTTTCATATTAATTAGTTTAATGTTGTCATTACATTGACATTTGACATTGACATTGACATTTTTTTTCATTTGGTTTTGTATATGAAAATGCATGTTATATTTTTTATGTTAGATGAATAGCAGTCAGTACGTTTACATGCGCGCAGTAGTGGAGCTAAAGGCCAAAACACACCGGCAGCGTTATATGACGGCGGCGTCATTGACGCGAGTCAAGTGCCGCCCCCAACACACACAAAAAGCGTCGCGCTGCAGGGTGTCAAGGAGCTGGGAAGTACAAAATAGTGCTTTTTCAAGGGCGGCGACGCTGGAAAAATAGGACAATAGTGTAAAGTGCCGCGGTGCGGTGCGTCGAGCCGCCGCCTGTGTGGGTTTGTAAATAGAAAATAATGGGGGCGGCTGTTTTGACGCGCGTCGTACACCGCCGGTGTGTTTTGGCCTTAAGGTCATAGCTCGGCTAATCAGTCAAGTTGGACTTCTCGTCTTGTCTGAGTATACATGCAGAAGAGAAAATCGAATATCTGACCATATCTGCCTCGGTAGGCGGCGCGGTGTCCTTTTTAATATAATGCATATTGAAGTAGTTCCGGTTCTTGTTCAGAAACTTTTTTTAAATACAACTGTGTTTCACGTTTTCCTACCATCCATAAAATGTTTTGCTCCTTTAGCTGTCGGAGCATGAGTGTAGTTTCCTCGTCCGTCCAGAAGTGCGTCTGCTGCTTCTTGGTCGCCATGGTGTTTGTTTGTTTGTTTGTTTTTCCAGGAGTTACTGCACTGCTGCTACGTCATCTCCCTCTTCTTCCGGGTGAAAGCCTGCGAAAGAAAAAGTGGTGCATGTGCAGAATGCCGAGTCAGACTCCAGTCGGACTAAGTGAATACATGCAGCAATAGTTTGATTTTCAATCGAATTATCCAGGTGTGTTAGTTGAGCTATGGATAGTCCAATTTCAGTCGGACTAAGCTGTTTACATGCATTTAAAAGTCTGGTATCAGTCGGACTAAGCCTATAATTCGATTTTCCCAAGCTGCATGTAAACGTGTCTTGTAATCCCATGTTGGAATGGACAAATTTGACAATCATGACATGGAAATAAAAACTAACAAAGAAATCCATCAAAACATGTGCAGAGTTCCTACGTGCTCAGTAGGACCCATTCATAGTATATTTTGTGCTCATTCAAAAACACATCAGACGTTTTGAGAGCAAAATGAAGCAGCATGTCTCCTGTTCACCCTGAGCTGTGTGACATTCATCTTCTCCCAGCAGGGAGCTGTCATCGCAACACCAGCCTCCATCCACACATTCTCACCTCCTGTAAACATGTTTGACTTTATCAGTTGACTTCTCTGCCATCTGGCCGCTTCACACAGGCCAAGGGTAGACATGCAACACTTATGTGCAAGCTCACGGTCTGGCCCCAGGAGACAGTAGCAATGCCCATATCTATTTTCACCGCCCTCCACCATTTCCATAACACATTATTATTGTCACATTTTATTTTCCCCTTCTCTGGTTAAAGGGCTTTTTAGGGCAGGAGATTTCCCTCTGTTTCTGTCACATCTGTGCCATATTAGTCTCTTTGATTTTCTTGCATTTACTCCCTTTCAAGTGCAGAGGTATGAGGATTAGGTCTTAATTACACGGCCTAATAAGTCCTTTTTTAGTTTACTGGGTCAGTCAGAAAGGGGTCATCATCTTAAATCTGCCTTATTTTGTTAACTCTGGTTTTATCCCATGGCTAAACGTATGCTGACAGGTTTTAGTAGCGAAATCAAATGGAGTTTCACTGTGTAATCCCTTTTTTGTCATGGCTGTCAGTGAAACCTCCCCAGATTTTTAAGTAATGAGTTGGCAATACCAAATCTGTATGAATCACACAAATATCACCCATTCCTACATTTACTGTGATATAAGCAGGGTCTACTGTGATATAAACATCGAGCATGTACAGATTGTGTACATTTGATGACAGTAAGTATGACCAACATTTTCTCCTTCTAGTCAAAGGAAAACTCGAGGCTGTGAAATTGGTGTCTTACTTTCACACTTCAACTGACTTTTTACAAGGCTGTTTATATTTGAGTGGGAGTTTGGTATCCATGAGCCTTTGAAACCTCCTTGTATGTTGTGCCTTTAGAAATGCACGGCATCTTTCTTTTCTTCGTTCTTGAAAAGCACACTTCTAACGATTTTATTTTTTCAAGCATGTGTGGACAGGGGCCGTTGTCTTTATATCACTGGACTGGTGCACCGCTGATTTCAAAGGAAAAGATAAGAGTGTGTGATTTGCTAAAACGAGAGGAGACAGACGGGGTTAGTGTCTGATACTCTGTGAGGTCTTAATCTCAAACTGCCAAATCTCTTGAGATGAAACGGAGTGTGAAAGAGCTGAGGGGCAAAGTCTTATTTGATATCAAAAAACGATGGCCTTTTCTGTCATTTCACAAGAACTGATGAACCAGATAGAACGCTTGCACCACTGAACTGACAATATTCACATTCAGAGTCAGAAATGTCAGAGTCATTTCCATTTGTTTGAGTCTACGAACATCTGGGTCTTTAGCTTGCTTTCGATCATACATAATCATCGAGATAAGTTGTTTACTTCATCTTTCTGCCATTTTGTGTTTGGAAGTAGCAGGCTTGAGAAATTGTCTGTATTTTCAGATTGTGCTGTCTGCAATGTGTTCGATCTCTGTTAGTCAATAAGATTAGGTGGAGGTGGGATTGCCTGTGGTCTTAACTAGTACACATGTACTGAGTATACAAGGGCATGAATAAACAAAGCAATAGATTCACCACAACCACATGATAATCAATAATGGCTTGTGTTTGTGTGTCTGGAGCAGCTGTCTATGGTTTTATATTGAGGAAGTTGAGTGATAGAGATTCTTATCTACTATACACTTGAGTATGAAAACAATATGTGGACAGTAGGGCTAGGTATTTGTATTTTACAGCCTGCCTTTAAGGTATCGACCAAATGACCAAAGTGCCAAGCAGTATCATAATGTTTCCAGTCAAACAGTACCTGCATTCGATAATTTCTGAGCTTCCAAGTCCTCACTGGGTCAGCAAGCTATCTGTTGCTGTAGTCTCTCACAACTGTCCCCAGCACAGAGCTCACACAGTGGAGTGTATTGATAGGCTCAATACTACTTCATATTTTTACCACTACCCCTTGTTTTCGAGTGCCACCATGCCCCCAGCTGTAGTAGCAAGATGCTAGATTGCATTGATTAACTGCAAGTTTTTGTTCTATTATTGATGTTTGTTTTTAATTTAAAAAAATAAGCATGGACCAACTATTGATGATGAAAAGATGTGGAAGACTATTACCTGCATGGCTCACACTTCAGGAGAAGGACAACCTGCCATTTTTTTGGTTCTGAGCCAATTTTGTTTGGTCGAAATGCTCTGACCAAGCAGTTCAAAATTAGGTGTGGGAACCAGAACAGAAGCCATCCCATGTTGGTTTAGAGGACACGAACAAATGACATATTTTGTTGTTTAATTTGGAGGATCTGTTGTCCCGTTGTATGGATGTAACTCTGATGCTTATTTTATTAGTTGTTTTATTAGTTGGCAATTCTGTTAGATGTGGCAGTTTGTTACCATGAGTGCTTTGTCCTAAACCCTGTATGAGAGCCAGATTTCCCAAATGATCACTAAAGATTTGGAGTGATCTGAGAGAATTAATTCTGGACAAGTACCATAAAGCCAGTACAAGTTAATTTCAATTAAAATGTTGGCATTAGAACAGGAACATACTGTTTTGAGATGTTTCTCCTACAAATACATCAATAAAGCAATTACTTATTTGTCTTGCTTACACATTTTGAAAGAGGGCAGTAGTTATGATTTGAGGTCCAAACTCTGCACAATTATCAGGAAAGACATTGAAAGGGTCAGGCAGGGAATTGTGGATGAACAAGGTGAACAGCCCTCTAAGTGAAGATTGCAGGTGACAGACTGAGGATGATGGCATATCAGACTAGAACGTGGAAATCTGGTCCTGTGTCATCACTCAGAAATCACCCATAGCTGGACTTCATATCATTTATTTTAAAGGTCCCATATTATGCTCATTTTTAGGCTCATACTTGTATTGTGGGTTTCTACTAGAACATGTTTACATGCTTCAGTGTTTAAGAAACACATTATTTTTCTCATACTGTCTTCCTGAATGTAAGTGTATTCATCCTCTGTCTGAAACACTCCGTTTTAGTGCCTGTCTGTTTAGCATCCTCTCGAAAAAGTCCAGTCTGCTCTGATTGGTCAGTGTTTCAGGGTCCTCCATATCTTCACTCTCACCGTTTCCGCGCCGTCACTGCAGCCAGCGAAATGACTGCGCAGCACTGTAGTGGCACTATTTGTCTTAATAGACCAAATCACTGTGACGTGTTCACAACAACAATCACTTCCAGGTAGACAATTTGCAATTGATTAAAATTGCAGAGATACTTGAAACTGGTAGTTGTTTATTTCTGTTGTCATATCTAATGTTCAAAGATATATGTTGAACACTGTGGTCCGACTTATCTGACATTTCTGTTGTGCTTATTTTATGTACTGTGTTGCTTTGCTAGTGTCTTTGATTAACCAAATCTACTGACACAGAAGCTGAGCAAATTGGGGCCACAGCAAAACGTATTTTAGCTACCTAAAATAGACCCACCTGAAAAATCAATATTAGTCTAAGTGTACACTACATTGGGATATTTTCAGTGCTTTACCTAACATGCAAAGGCAGCAGGAGACCAGCAACTCTCGTGTTCTAAGATGACAGTTTTTGTCCATGGAGTCTGGTGGCTTTGAGATAACGTCTCAAGCTAAAACGGTTAAAATAATCTAAATATAGCATGCACCTAAACTGATATTGATTTTTTAGGTGGGCCTTTTTTAAGGTGGCTAAAAACTAACCAGTTGAGGTGGCGTTTGCTCAGTGCCAATTAGTGCCAATTATTGCCAAGTTATTGGAAACAAACATTGAGATTCAGTCTACAGAGCGTTTCACTGGAATTTTTAGGCAACAGTTTAGGTCCATCCATCCCTCGCTCCCTCCCTCTTGCCACATTCAAGTCGTTGCTTAAGACCCATCTTTTCTCACTGGCTTTTGGTGCATCTTAAGCTGTACATTTCTGGGTCTTCGACTGACTGATTGATTCTTCGTTTATTATGCTGATTAGGCATTTTATATTTTCCTACTTTTTTTATAGCAGATTGTGTACACTGTATTTTGTATTTTGATTTTCTTTTGTTGTATTACAGTACTTAGTGCTTTCTAGATTGTACAGCACTTTGGTCAGCCTCGGCTGTTTTAAATGTGCTATATAAATAAAGCTGACCTTGACCTTGATCCATACGTCCATACATGGGTCCAGGAAATACAAAGGGACCCATAAAACGTTGATGTTTCAAGTTTGAAACAGTCTACAGTACAGGCCAAAAGTTTGGACACACCTTCTCATTCAATGCGTTTTCTTTATTTTCATGACTATTTACATTGTAGATTCTCACTGAAGGCATCAAAACTATGAATGAACACATGTGGAGTTATGTACTTAACAAAAAAAGGTGAAATAACTGAAAACATGTTTTATATTCTAGTTTCTTCAAAATAGCCACCCTTTGCTCTGATTACTGCTTTGCACACTCTTGGCATTCTCTCCATGAGCTTCAAGAGGTAGTCACCTGAAATGGTTTCCACTTCACAGGTGTGCCTTATCAGGGTTAATTAGTGGAATTTCTTGCTTTATCAATGGGGTTGGGACCATCAGTTGTGTTGTGCAGAAGTCAGGTTAATACACAGCCGACAGCCCTATTGGACAACTGTTAAAATTCATATTATGGCAAGAACCAATCAGCTAACTAAAGAAAAACGAGTGGCCATCATTACTTTAAGAAATGAAGGTCAGTCAGTCCGGAAAATTGCAAAAACTTTAAATGTGTCCCCAAGTGGAGTCGCAAAAACCATCAAGCGCTACAACGAAACTGGCACACATGAGGACTGACCCAGGAAAGGAAGACCAAGAGTCACCTCTGCTTCTGAGGATAAATTCATCCGAGTCACCAGCCTCAGAAATCGCAAGTTAACAGCAGCTCAGATCAGAGACCAGATGAATGCCACACAGAGTTCTAGCAGCAGACCCATCTCTAGAACAACTGTTAAGAGGAGACTGCGCGAATCAGGCCTTCATGGTCAAATAGCTGCTAGGAAACCACTGCTAAGGAGAGGCAACAAGCAGAAGAGATTTGTTTGGGCCAAGAAACACAAGGAATGGACATTAGACCAGTGGAAATCTGTGCTTTGGTCTGATGAGTCCAAATTTGAGATCTTTGGTTCCAACCGCCGTGTCTTTGTGAGACGCAGAAAAGGTGAACGGATGGATTCCACATGCCTGGTTCCCACTGTGAAGCATGGAGGAGGAGGTGTGATGGTGTGGGGGTGTTTTGCTGGTGACACTGTTGGGGATTTATTCAAAATTGAAGGCACACTGAACCAGCATGGCTACCACAGCATCCTGCAGCGACATGCCATCCCATCCAGTTTGCGTTTAGTTGGACGATCATTTATTTTTCAACAGGACAATGACCCCAAACACACCTCCAGGCTGTGTAAGGGCTATTTGACCAAGAAGGAGAGTGATGGAGTGCTGCGGCAGATGACCTGGCCTCCACAGTCACTGGACCTGAACCCAATCCAGATGGTTTGGGGTGAGCTGGACCGCAGAGTGAAGGCAAAGGGGCCAACAAGCGCTAAACACCTCTGGGAACTCCTTCAAGACTGTTGGAAAACCATTTCAGGTGACTACCTCTTGAAGCTCATGGAGAGAATGCCAAGAGTGTGCAAAGCAGTAATCAGAGCAAAGGGTGGCTATTTTGAAGAAACTAGAATATAAAACATGTTTTCAGTTATTTCACCTTTTTTTGTTAAGTACATAACTCCACATGTGTTCATTCATAGTTTTGATGCCTTCAGTGAGAATCTACAATGTAAATAGTCTATAGAAAACGCATTGAATGAGAAGGTGTGTCCAAACTTTTGGCCTGTACTGTATATAGTGCAGTTGTGACATCACAAATTCACAGAAGTCCTGGTGACTCATTTAAGGCACAGTCTTTCAATAAGTCCCGTGTGTTACTCAGGTTGATTTAGCGTTTCACAGTATTACAGTATTTGTGTAGCAGCTATACCTGCCTTTTAATAAAAATACATACAAATCTTATTGTCATTACAGTATGGTACCTTTAAGATTGGGGGCTTTTGGGGACAATAAAGCTGAAATTAATTGGCACCAGCTGTAAGAAATAGTTTCTGTGTGAAATATTACTTTCTCTGACTTAAAAACAACTTAAAATGCAATATGAGAACCCTGGGTAAGCAGCCTGCATGGACATGAGCTATGTGACAGAATGATGTCAGCCTGTCTTGACCCTCTGTGACTCTCTCGCAGTTTGTCAGTAGTTTCATACTGCACGGCACGCCGCGCTTTAGAAATAATTTATTATGCAAATGAGTATTCCAAGGTGACCCGTGCAGGATGTGTGCTAATTAGAAACCATCAACCTGAAGTTGCTTTGACCTTTATTAATATTTAGACAAACTGGCTGTGGCTGCGTAGTGTACAGGAAGTTGCTTGTATGGTCATGTGGGAGGGAAGGGAGATGAAATGTCATAAAAAAAATACCTCTAAGCCTGTATTTAGTAGGGAAGTTGTATTTCCTGTTTGTAGTAATGAGGCGTTAGATGACTCCATTTACTGGGACTTTTTTATTTTAGTCATGCTGAGAATTTCTGCTGTGATAATCTCATCCCAGAATGAATATAGAGCGTATTCAAATGTAACTCATGTCTTCTCATGTATTATTCCGCACACATGGTTGTTAGATCCCTTAGACACAGTATCCTCAATAAGCACGGCCAATTTTATGTAGTGTAAAACTAGATGCAAAACGACATGCATAATCTCCCAGGGAGGCTTTCTGCAGTTGTCTTCAAATGTTTGTTTAAACTTTGATGGGTGCTCACAGACCTCCCTCGCTCGCTTCCTCCCACCTTTCTACACCTCCCTCCCTCGCTCCCTCCCTCAAGCCTTCTGTAGCTCGGCAAGAAGAGAGGAGCGGATGATGGAGAGAAATGTTCAACATGGCATGCCTGTGTCAGAGTTCCTTCACAGACATGGGAATGCACCCACATGCCTACAGACATATTCGAACACACACTCACACGCCCACTCACTCAAACACACAAAGCACATGTAGATGGAGAAGAAACATGGAGCTGCATGGTATTCTTGGACTTTATATATAAACTACAGGGTGGAGGTGTTTGTATAGTTTGCCAGCATGTGTTGATATGTGTGAGCATTTGTACGCGTTTTTATGTCCCTCATGATTTTGCTTTTAAGAGCCTTGGGGCGTGCGTGTTGTCACAGAAAACACCGTCCCCCCCAGTATGATGCTCTCCTCACTGGGGACCCTCGGTGCAAACACTGCAGCACGGCGTCTGCCACAAACAGATTGAAGTAGATTAGGTTTGCACATTGCCATGGGAACGAACAGATCAATTATTTGATTTTGCAATTCATAAAGGGAATCATCCGCAGATTTTCAGCGACTGTAGAGGAAACAGGAAAAGGAAAGTTGCAGGGAAGCAGATCTGACAGCGGAGCAGAGCGTGTAATGTAAGGAGTTTGAATTAGGTCACCCTCTACCATGTTCATTATCACTCTTCAGTGTGCAATAATGCTGAAATGTGTTATGTGTAACAAGTTCCCCCTTTCCCCTCCCTATAGCATTAGCCCAAGTGGGTACTCTGTCACTTTGCTGAAGACGATAAACATGTTGGAGGAGGTTCTTTCTGTGGTTTCTCACTTGTTCCGCCATCTGCTGATGTGAGGCTTTTCCTGTTCAGTGCCATTGCTCTACTATGACAAGTGAACGAATTGTAGGCCTTCATACGCTGCCAGTTTTTGACATTTAGTTTTAAAAGTTTTTGGCATTAAAATAAAAAAATAAATGCGTGTTTTTAGTTAAAGGCTGAAAGTTAAAGGAATAGTTGGACATTTTGGGGAATATGTTTTTCCACTGTCCAGTCAAGCATCAGATAAGAAGGTCACCCAGCTAGGTGACTTCCTGGAGTGTTGCCAGGCAACCAGCATAACTCAGCTTTAAACCACAACTTGTCTTTTTTACATTTCAGTTTGTGTACACATTGAACAAAGAACATATGATGTGTTTTTAGTGAGCTTTACAGTTGCTTGTAGGTGGATTTAGGCTAGCTGTTTCCCCCTGCTTCCAGTCTTTATGCTATGCTAATCTAAGCTAATCGTCTCCTGGCTCTAGCTTTATAATTAATGCCCAGACATGATAATGCATTAGATTTTTTCTCATCAACTTTTGGATTGTGTGACATGTATTCAACATAATGTAAGGCTATTCCTCTGAGCCTTCACCCACAAGAGATATCACACGGTGTGCCATGGGAGCGGAACACCAGGTTCATGGCATAATAAGGCCGCAATCCACCAACCCAAACACACCGCTTGTTACGGCCACTGCTGGCACCCTCCCATTAAGGACCAGTCACACATGAGCAAGTACAGATGAGTGACCATCGCCTGTGGAGGCAAAATTTGTGCTGAATGTGTGTATTGCTCAGTGTGACACACATGGAGAGTTAGCTTACTTGCTAATCTTAGCTTACTTCCTAATAACTACCATGAAATAGGATGTTATTGGTATATTTTCATTTTCTTTAGTTCCATGCTTGTCTCCTAACTCACTTCAAGCAGGAACTGCGCATTGGTTCGACAGCCCATTGGTTCGACATCCCATTGTTCCGACCATATTAAACTCATTGTTCCGTAGTCTGTTCCGAAATCATCATGATGCCCTGTGGTTAAGGTCTGGTTAGGTTTAGGCACAAAAACCACTTGGTTAGGGTCAGGAAAAGATCATGGTGTGGGTTAAAATGAAATAGAAAGTGAAAACACATAAGCCATGAGCCTGCTCCACCTCAAGCCGGTCGCGGCGCACCATATGCCCGCCGCGAGCCGTTCAGCACCGCAGACAGTCGGACTAATGGGATGTCGAACCAATGGGCTGTCGAACCAATGACATGGACCCCTTCAAGCCAGGCAGCGTCTCTCATGTGGTGCAGTACCATTCAATATATGCTGATTACACACAGCAACAAACACCTTCTCCTCCCATGTACTCCTTTGCTGCTGGTTGAGGCTGCAACTTCACCGGTCAAAGTTCACCTAAGTTGAATTCCATGCAATGCAAAAGTTTTCTTCGCCACCTGAAGCAAATGTTTTATTTGACTTGTCGCTTGCATTGAATGGAAATGAATGGGAGACGAATATTTGGCAATGTTATATTCACTCGCGTAACGGTACCCTACTTCCTGGTTTCCAAGGAATCTTGATCAGAGCGGGTCCCAGTTCAGGCCTCCAGTCACGGAGGTACAGTTTGGGGGACCAGCTACTTTTAGCCGCACAGATCAATTGGAGCTGCTGGGATTTTTTTTTAACAGTTTGCAGCTGTGTCTCTCATTTGTGTTAAGCCAAATAGATACGTTTGAGGCTTCGTGATTTAGAACTGAGGCACTTGTCGATTGTCTGCAGACTTGGCCAGGTAAAGATTTGACTCTTTACTCCTGATTGCACACACTCAGGAGTGTATGTTTAGAAACACTAGGTGCAGGGATGATGTTTCTTCTGTTTTTAGTTTTTCAGTAGGCTCTGAGGTTTTATGCCCTGTTTTACATTACTTATTCGTAGTTTGCCTGTCTGTATTTCAGAAAACCTAATGTCCTTGTCATTAAAAAACTTTGTTTTACCAATTCTGACTTGGTTATGTTGCTTCCCCTTCTCCGAGCGAGCTGGGTGGAAACACCCTCTTTATTCCTATCGGCTGCACTATTTCAGCATCACTAAAATAACATTATTAAGAACTGCAGGAACTACTTGTTTCTCAGATTCTATTGTGCAAATGAAGTCGATCTTTATCCAAACTTTTTATACACAAAAGACAAAACAAAACAAAAAAAAAAAAAACTCTCCCACTATACTGACAGTGAATGGGCTTTTTTGTATTTTGTATTTGGCTGATGAGCATCACCTGTTTATCCTCTCCTCCTCATGAAAACATTGTGCATCGTGGACTTCACGCATGCTTTTGCTTTCTGACTACATTTTGCTAACTTGAGTCTTGAGACCGCTCGTGTTCCCTTGTCATTCCCAAATGAATCCACTCACAGACGTCATTTTAACAGCAGACATTTTGACCTGTCATAGCAGGAAGAACGCAGGTGGAACTAATAACAGAAATGATGTCTCCTTTCCAGTAATTACTTCAGTGCAATGCACCAATTAATAATGTCATTAGTTTCACCTTTGATAGACAAGTCAAAACATCTGCTGTGAAAAGGGTTTATTCAGCCCACCTCCTTCCTTGAGGTCTGGCTTCAACATATCTTTTCTTGTTTCGTAAATAATAACTATTATTAATCTGCTAATTTACAATGCTACCATATCATTAACCTTCACATGCTAAATATATTGTCACCCCTTTAAGGTAACAGAGCAGCTGCCAAACTGCTGTTTCTTTCTTGCCTTGTGTGCCTCAAACTGGCTCAGCCTGCCAGCAGAGGCTCCTCATGTTTTGGTGCTGATAAATTCATCCTTCACATACAATAGAAGTTCATCTCGCAAACATTCAGGCTGCAGATTATGATGAAACTAATCAGCAGTGCGCTATATTTAAACTGGCATTCCTTTTTTTAACTTGTAGTCTTTGTTTCAAGCCAATTCCCGCAGGGCAAACAAATATTGCACAAACCTTCGGTTAGACAAGCCTACTATGCAGTTGTAAATGTTTTCTTTTTCCTGTAGGGAACTGGGCAGAGGAGTTAGAGTGCGGTTTACTAGAGTATAAATGAATAATTAGTACTTGTGCATCTGTCTCATCTGTGCAGAATTGCATGGGTTTTTTTTTTAATGTTTTCTATTTTCATCATCCCCTCTCTGCCTCTTTCTCTCACATCCAATCTGTTATGAATTGCTAATATATATTTTAGATACAGTTATGAAGGTCATATTTTATGCTTCATGGCTTGTGCTTTGCATACAGCTGCTATTTTAAATGTGTGGTACTACAACAACTTCAGTTATGCAGAGTGTCACGCATATATAATTCTACCCTCTGCTTTTCCCAGGGTCACTTTTTTCTCTCTCTCCTCTTGCCTCCTCTTGTCTTCTCCACCACTCTGCTCTTTTTCACCCCATCTGTGTCTCACAGCCCCCCTCCCACCTCGCTCCCTCCCATCCTTGTTCATTTCTTCCTCTCTTCCTTCCATACAGCGTTATTTTCTTTGATCGGTCTCCATTTGTTTCTTTACCCTCCCACTCTGCATCCTGACACCGCTGAAGGGATCTCTCTCTCACTCTCTGTCAGCTCTCTCCCCCCCCTATCTGTCTTTCTCCTTATTTGTCTCCCTCTGTCTCTATCTCTACCTCCCTCCCTCTCCCTCTCATCCTCATCCCTCACTATCTCTCCACGCACACTTGATTCATTTTACACATTACGGAAGCATCCATCATATTGCTCTGTGAAGGAAAAACTCTCCTTTTTTCTATCCGTGACTGTATTTTCCACTTCTCTCTTTTCCGGCTGTCTTTTTCTTTTTCCCAACTCCTACTCTCTCTCCGTGGATCCAATCCTAAAGCTGGAACCAATATGTTTTATTTCCAGCTGGTCATCATGGCAGGGACCGTTCTGTTGGCGTACTACTTTGAGTACACGGACACGTTCCCCGTGCACATCCAGGGCTTCTTCTGTTTCGACAAAGCCTACTCCAAGCCGTACCCGGGACCAGAGGACAACAGCAAGGCGCCGCCCGTCCTCGTCTACTCCCTTGTCACCGCCATCCCCACTGTGACGGTGAGTCTGCGTTCAACTTGTAGAAAAAAAAAAATCCACAGGTGCTCATCATGCACACACACGACAGACATGAGAATTCCCTACGTGCGTACACACATAATCGACCCCAAACATGTGACACACGCACACACACATAGTTCCTCCTCATCTACACGTGGTGTTTGTGGATTGAAAGAAGAGAGAGCTGTGTAGGTGTGTATCCTCGTGGTCTCACTGCTCTGTTTGTGTGGATGTGTTCTCTGTCATAACCATGGCAACGGGCACTATATTTGTCCTCCATAGAGCAGTCAGAGATAGCTACAGAGTACAGAGAGTCTGTCCTTATTTCAAGACTGCACAGCACTAAAACAGAAAAAAAAACAGCCCTAAATGGCTTCCCCTGTTTGTGCACAACAAGAGGCACAATTTTTGGTATATTCGCAGTCTTCATCCAAGGCTTTAAAATGCATATTGATGCACCTTTATTAATTAAAGAATTGCAGTTTGTAGGTCACGAGTTTTTGGCAACATGCAGTGCATCGAAAATAACTGCTTTATTTTTTGACATTCATCGATGCAAATCAGTCATTTTCACTAAATCAGTTTAACATGAATATTGTCAGACACAGTGATTGTTTTTAGCCCAGAATATACTAAATTCTATTACAGTGGTCATACTGTCTTGTCAGTACAGTGGGATATTATTAATAATGAAAGATAGCCTCACATACTCATCAAAGCTCCATCTCCTTGACCGTCTGTCTTGTCCCCTCAGGGGGCTTGTCTCTTTGATGTCCTAAAGTTAAGTGGCATTACTACATGGCTGCTTCTGAGCCACATATCAGGGCAGAACACACTCACACACAAGTACAAGCATGAACACAAGCAGATGCACATAATCACACATAGTTACAGGCGATCCTTGGTCATTTGCTACTGTATAGATGAGACCCACTCCTCTGTCTTACCATTTTCATCTTCTTCAGCCTGTTTTACTCTTGTTTTGACAAGTATTGCTGATTCTAACAATGACAATGTTAACATATTTGCAGATGTTTTCTGGGGCGTTATTCTGACACTTGTCCGTGAGTTCAGGGGTGATAAGAGGTTCCAATCCAGTCTTTTGTAATTTGGCTGTAGCACTATCATGTTAACATTTAGGATCAGATTTTGTGCTTAAAGACACATTCTAATGATTTTGTCGAACATGATTGCACACACAGGTGCAAGTTAACAGCAGTTAATATAACAGATGCACAGGTGTACTTTGTGTTTGTGCGGTTGTGTGCGTTTGTTTAGAGCCTAACATGCAGTGGACTGGATGGGGGCTGCAGGCACCAGGGTATGCGAGCTGTGCAGAGTGGGAGCGGAGTGGCATGATTTTGCCTGGAGTGTGAAGCGGCTTTTTTGAAAGTCAGAGCATCTGTGTTCTCTCTCGCTCCAAGATACCGCTCCGTCCCACGGGCCTCTGTTCAGATTCAATAAAGAAAGCAGATATTCATGTCTCTTTTCTCTCAATTTTGACTCAGACTGTTAGCCACAAACAGAAAACGGACGAGTTCTTCGACTGATGTATACCAACTTTGTTTCTGTGTGTGTGTGTGTGTGTGTGTGTGTGTGTGTGTGTGTGTGTGTGTGACAGCTCCAACTGATTTTTAAATTTACCAGAAACTCCACAGGTTTCTCTTATTTTTCCTCCAGACCCTCTCTCTTCTTGCTGCTGTCTTTTTGTATAATGATAGGGAGGCATATTCTTGCTCATGTTAAAGCATTAAAGCAGTATACGTCCATACACTGGGAGACAGATTATAAAAACAATGGTCAGATCATTGCTGGCTAAAAAACTGGTGGACTCCTGGGGAACACCGCCCCCCTTGGTGCTCCATGATTGAAAAAAAAAAATTGCAGTTAAAGTAAACTTTGGGATGCCCCTAAGGTAAATAAAACATGATGCAGTGCCATATAGACTGCTTACATGCTAGAAAACTTTCTATTCGTTGGTGCCCCACCACATCCAGCTGATGCCCTTTTTATGTTTTTTGTCCCTGCCCCTCAGGAGGCCCGAGTCCGCTACTAGGCTGGGATATCCTGACCTTTATTTTTTGTGTGTGGGTAAAATCCAAAACATGCTGGATCCTACACTTCCCATAATGCAACTCAAAAGCTTCTCTCATTTGACATTCCTTTCCTGGTAAACAAGTCCACACCCCCAGTTTCTAGTGCAAGCTTTTTGTTATAAATCTGCAGTCCTTCTAGCCCAACCAGAGATAACCCAGATGACATCATCAGGGTTAATCTCTCAGACTTAACAAATTTCCGTTAAGAGCTACAGATGATATTATACAACCCTTGTCACAGGCTGAGTAGTTCTCCTCGAGATGAGTAAAATCATTAGAGTGCCTCCACTAAGAGACAGTCGCTGCCCTGCCCACACTTGCCTTAAGTGGTGAGTGTGGGTTTATGCTGCTGCCCCTGCTTTTAAGTTTACCACATATACATATGAGAACACACTACTCTGTAGAGCTTTGAGGGACTAAAGGTACGAAAGTCTGTTCAGATGAAAGCTTTTGACCCCAAGTGACCCAAATATAAGTTGATCTGTGATTACTTAAATACCTTAAAATCTATATCGTGCTGCTTTATTGTTTTCATTCATAACTTTTATGATAAGTAATAACGTTTTAAAGACTGTACTTGGCCAGACACCGGTTCACATGAAATATATTATCTAGTGTCATTGATAGAAAAAGCTCTCTGTCTCAAACTCAGCTCAAACTGTAAAACCAGGCAGTGCTGATCAAATATGAGCCAAGATTCTGTTACTGTATTGCCTATTTCTTACCTAAAATGTCTTCAAAAACACATTTTAGTCCACTGCTGTAATACATGCATTTGTGAACAGGAAGTGGGCACCATACTGTTTCCTGTATTGTAAAAACAGAGGCTGAAAAAAAAAAGGTAAAATGGTAAAACTAAGCTGATAAAATATGAACCAAGATTCTGTTTCTGCATTACCTATTATTTGCCTCAAATATTTTCAGAAACATCTTTTTAATAATTTCCTTTTATTTTTTTAAATGTATGCAACAGAATAACAATAAATGAGCGAGACAGTTTTCCCCTCCTCCCTTCCCTATCACAGATTCACCTTGCTAACAATTTCAACAAGGTCAGATAAATCAAACAAAATAAGACATGATAAAATGTTACATGACAGACATTACATAGGTGAATACCCACGGGACACACTATTACAGTTACAATGGTGAGTCTACGTCACGTCCGGGTCAATAAATGCAGACTGAGAGAGTCCATATAATCAATATTGGGTTGCCATATATTGATGAAGTGATCATAACTGCCTTTCTTAACATAACATAATGTGTTATACATTGATTCATTTTGACAAGGAGAAAGGGCAAATCTGATTTCCATGCTAGAGCTAAACATTTACTTACAACAGCATGTGCAGTCTTGATGAATTTAAAAACAGTGTTGCTCCTGAGATTTAGACCAGTAAGGTTACCGTGTAAATATAACTCAGGCTCTAATGGAAAGGAGGCTCCTGTAATGGAGGACATGGCATCACACAGGTCTTTTTTTTTTCTTTTTAAAGTGTTGTATTTTCACACATAGCCATGTAGCACGTGAAAAAAAGTACCTTCTGTTGTGCCACATCTAAAATACATTTCAGATATTGCACTGTGGTATTTATGCAGCTTCTGATGAGTGAGATCAAGCTGGTGCAGAAAATGATAGTAAATAATTCTGAATCTTGAATTGATGGTCATTCAAACTTGACACAAATCTTCCCACAAGGTTTAATGGTCATGTTCATATCTTAGTCCCACCTTTATTTTTTATGTATGTTTGGCTTGGGGCACTTCTGCAGTAAAAGTGAATAAACTGTTAGTTATGAATTTGTATGGATGCTTGTTATTATGAAGCAGCTATTTAAGACTGAAAAAGTCTGGCAGGGACATTTGATCATCAGGAGTATTCAAAAAGAGGTACTTATGAAAAAGTTTTGTAGGTATCTTTAAAATGCTCGAATGACGTGAGAGTTCCCTCTGTATCGCAGCTTTTATAAATTAGTAATGAGATTTTAAATATTTTGTTTTGTTTTAAATATTTCAAGAATCATTGGAAAAAGCTTGTTTTGCCATAGAGGTTTTTATATGACAAGTGACAAGTGACAGAAACATATCTTAGCTCGCTGTTGAACTGTAATATGAGATCATTTGTTACCAGCCAGCCACCATATTGTTTCCTCTGTCATAATGGACAAGCTCGCATTACTGTCACCCACCAGTGGAAGCATTTCTGTGTCCGGTGCAGCACAGTGCATTCTGGTCGTTGTAGGTTTTCTACCTCCTGAGCGAAAACCAAGGCCCTTTTTCTCTGTTTTCTCTGGTCATGTAGCACCAATTTCAAAAGTTCTCTTCTGCATAGACAGTCCAGTTACATGAAAAGACCATATTTCCAGCATTGGAATACTTCTTTTAACATTTGTGTGTGAGTGTGTGTGTGGAGTGTCATTCTCCATCTAAATTACATTAGAGCTATTTATTCACTTGTCGCATGATGGAAGTCCAGTACTTAGTTAATTTGATGACACCTGAGCATGTTCCACTCTCTGCAGAGGACCGCGAGATATGGTCAAAAGCTGTATGAGTAGCAAAATAAGTGGACCTTGATCTTTAAATATTTACCACAAACATATTTTATGATTTCTTGTTTTGGCCAAGCAGCAACCTCTGGGGCTGAAAAAGGAAGCCAACCCAGAAGTGCCAAAAACTGCACTTCTTTGAACGGCTCCAGACGCCAGTCAATCCCCACAGACACCCATGTTAAACAGCCGAAATAAACATGTTTACAGACTGGTGCAAAAAAAGGTTGTTTTTTTTTATAACTCACCTGTTTACCCTTTATTAGGACTGAAGTTACACATAGTTAAGGGCAGGCTACTCTGAGTGACGGGCCGTCTGCCGATAGATTCCTCTGCTTCTCAGTCAGATCCACCCCTCACTCCTCCACAGCTACACCCTCTTATCCAAATATGGTCTCTTCTCCCGCTGAAGAACCAAGATGGTGACAACTGAAATGCCGAACTCGAGGCTTTCAAACAGGAGTTCACAAACATGTGAAACTGTGGCATCACAGTGGCTGCATCCATCATTTTTTACAGTCTATGGTTTTGGCACAGTAAATCCCACATACATTTTGGGTGGAACAACTACAATGATATTGTCAGCAGTGATAGGATATTGTTAACAGTATGAAAATCCACCAAGGTGTAAGAAACATAAGGAGTTAAACGCTGTGACAGCTTTTGACACTCATAGGCCATTGACCGGTGAAAATTTGGGTTGTACCATAATTGGGTTTGGGCTTTGAACCTCAGCAGGTTCAAACAGAATCCACCATGTCTCTTGAGCCAGATCGAAAGTCCCGAAACTGACAATGTTGAAAAGCAGTAGTGATCTCTCACAGCTTTCATGTCAAACCGAACCTGTAGGATTTGAGCAATACACGTCAGAGTCGACCACATTTTTAGCATTGATGTGGTAACAAGGTTAGAATCAGAGCAGAATACTGTGTCTGTGTGAGGCAGAGAGAGAGACAAAGTGGGAGGAAGTGAGAGGGTGAGTGAAATAGAAGCACTTGTGTGGTACTTGGCAAATGTGCTGTAAGTTTCAGTGGATCAGTGAAGGTAAGTGTGTGGGTGGATGACGGCGCACATCTCCTCCACTGCCACTGAAAACGGATTCTGTGTGTGCAGGTGGGAGTTGATGTATGTGTGTGTGTGTGTCTGACTAGTGCATGGATCTGAGAACTAGTCACAGAGGCTAGAGGCGATACCTATGACTCTCCACAATTGTAGCTAATTCCACTCACGCACACACAAACACACACACACACACACACACACACACACACATCCAGTGCATAGCCTATATACAATACACGCATTAGATGCAGCACAGGTGACATTTCAGCACTCATGCCAATTATCATGCCAGGCTAGCTGAGAGAGCAGAGAAAAGTGCTATTTGAACTATTTGCTAATTATTAGTGTGTGTATGTCTGTATGTGAGGGTGTGTATTATATAATGGAGACTACTGTGTGTGTGTGCTGTTTGCACACCACAAACCGACCCATCAGTCGATACAGTTAAGCCGTGACCAATCACAGGATCAAATGGTAATTGTAGGCTTAAGATGCACGTGGCACAATGTGAGCCTTCACAGCAAGGAGGACTCACACTGCGCCACACAAACACACACACACACACACACACACACACACACACACACACACACTTGTAAGCTCAAGCAAGAGGATATGAGGCAGTGAATGAATGAAGTTTTGAATGTAGAGGTTTATTTCTCCACCTTTTTTATGTGGGTCAGGAACATAATGCTAAATACTTTTGCCCTGGAGAGCCCCGCTCTAATGCTGCTAAATATAAGCCTCTCAAACGGTATGAGAAGGCAAAGCGAGGGCACTCTTTGAGAGGAGAGACAGAGTTAGTTCGGGGATGCAGCACACAATGGGAAGAAGGGGGAGAATGAGAAACACAAGGAAACAGAGGTACCAGAGAGAAAACAAAACCACAAAAGAAGACAGCCAAAGGAGGAAGAGTTAAGGAGAGGAAAGTGGGAACAAGAGTCCATCTGATGCCATTCAGTGGCAACTCACTGCGCCAAGTTTGTGTTCTGCTGTCTGTTAAACCTTGGGAAGAGCCTTCATGCATAATGCAGCTCCATGTGACAGAAAGATGGGGATTGGGGCAAACCACGGAGGCAGACCATATCATCCTGTCATGCCAGAGTTTATTAAGTGGGAGCTCTTGATACACAGAAAAACTGCATTGTGCTGTTGTTGCAGACATATCTTAAAAAACAGATGCTGGATGTCGTCAAAGCCACATTGTGCGTGGACATTTATGTGCGCAGTCCAACGTCAGTGGGAGGAGCTGAATAGGGACAATAGTCAGAGGAAGACAGGCAGAAGAAAAGCAGATGCAGATTTGAATAAATGCAGGATGGTAAGGACGGTGATTCTCTTTTGTTTCAGAGGTCAAAGGTCAGAGTGAGCTATGGGGAAAAAAGCAAGGCTCTTTTTTTTTTTTTTTAGAAATTTTGTTCAATTGTTGATCAGTGTAGTCCAATGTACTTCTTAAATTAAAGCTGTATATTTGTCCTTTTAAGGAAGAGTGTAACTAGCCTAATATACTGTATGTCTATACAGATACTTAACACATTAAAACAGGATTGTTGTGGGACTCAAAATGCTAAACGATGGGTACTGAGATTGCTTTGCAGCCAGTGCATTCTGCCTCTCCTCACAGACTGTTTACCCGCCTCTCAAACATGATTGTTCAATACTACTCAGACTATAAACAGACTCCAAATGGAAACCAGAACACTTCCATTGCCAAAATCTTTTCCCATTACAGATTTTGCATTCATATGCAGATATTTGTTTATATAGATTAGATGATTATTAACATTGACTGTAAAATGAGAATGTGATTCCTTAATTCTTAGATACTACTGCAACAGCACAACAGTATTTCTGAAATTCAGTTATGGCTTTTAGTTTTGTTGTGCCACCCCCAGATTTTCAGTGGCCCCATCTGGTTACTGCTATAAAAAATTCTTGGCAGCGTATCGGTTTCCCCCACAGTTGCTGGCTAAACACAGATGACCTGAAGTCATTTAGTGATATTGCTAGAGCTACTACAATGGAGTCTGCAAGTAGAAAGTAGTTTTGATATCTATGACATTAACAGCAAACCTCAGTTGTCTGTTGGTGTGAAGAGTGATGCTCTTTAGACCAAATTTCATTTGTCATGCTGGTAGAAATCCACTAAAGAAGAAGAGGCAGGTTCTCGTTTTACAGCCGCTTCAACAGACCAGAGGGCAAAACAGCCTCAAGATGTTATGTTTTTAGGGACTGGATCTCAATGTGTCGCTCTGTTAGTACAATCAGTGTTACTTTTGCCTGCTGTTGTTACCTTTATAACTCATTTTTCAATACAACTCGTTCTTGGGGTTGCTAGAAGGCATTTTTGGGAGAAGACATAGTTACCAAAAAGTACATTCTTCACAAATCAACACATAAAATCACAAATTATTGGCTCATGCAGTTGAAGGAAAAATACCATGTTACATCAGATTTACTCAGCCAAATTCATTTGTGCATCCACACGAAAAAGATGGTGCTGGGTGCTTGCAGTGGCTACCATCAGCTGTGGTTAGTTTAATTTGTGGCGAAAAGGAGACAGAGAAGGAAACTGTATTGATTCTCATTTGGCAGACCAGGGTTATACAGAATTGAATTGTGTGACACAGCTGACATGATAGCTTCCTCCATCATAGACTCTCCGGTTCTCTCGGTTTCCTCAGAGATCAACACTGCTTCTGCAGGTCAAAGGTGTGAGATCGCATGTCAAGTTCCCTGGCTCTGTCCCCGCAGCTGATTGTGGCCATTTCATTGCAGTGAATTTATTTCAATCCAGATTTAGCTATTATTAAGGCATTGTCACTGAGCCCAAAGAGCATGCACCGCCTCTTTAACCACAAGGCTCCTCTTCCAGCTGTGGCAACATGCAAATTCACAAAATCCAATCTTCTTGATTGGATCTCAGAAATAAGATGGAAATGTCAACTCTAAGTGCAGCCAGCAACTCTTTTTTCTCTCTCTCTCTCTCTCTCTCTCTGTTATAAACACTCTCGGGTGTGGAAATTGTTTCCCTCCTCTACTCCCTGCTGAGGTGTTTGAGGTAGACACATATGATTGGTGGTGGGAAGCTGGAGGTGAGCCCTGCCACAGCACAGTTCCCCTTGTGTTAAGATGGCTCCTATCGTGCTCCCTGACTGCTCTATTGTAATGCTAATGCTTAACAAATTATGTTGTTCAGAAAATCCAGGCCTTTCCTGTTCTCATTTTCCCCTCTTTCTCTTCTATATTTACCTTCTATTATTATTGTAATCAGAGTTGTCATCTTTGACGAGCAACCCAAAAGAAATCTGCTCACATGCACACCATCGACATAGACGTACAATCGCACAATCCCACATGTGCACTGTAAATTAAAGCTGAAGTAAGCGCCTTCATAGATCTTAAAACAGGAGCACTTCATTCCTGCAATCATCCTTTCCTTCTGACATTTTGAAGTTGATTGCAATTGTCGTTGGTCTTGTGTGTTATCGCGCAAGCTGGGGAGGTGTATACACACACACACAAACACACACACAAGCTCAGACTTCTTACATATACATAGGGCCAGTGCCCATATGCAAATTGGCCATTAGTTTGCATCCCGTTAAGCCTCGGGACAATCCTTCATGATGTAAACAGACTACAGCGAGCAGAGATGAGCTGTGATGGTGTCGCATAATATCTGTGAACAAGTGTTGCTGTTTTTGCCATCAACATTTGAAGATAAAAGGTACTCATTCTGCTGAAATATTTGAAACAAGAGAGGCGAAAGCCATTTTTGATCGACTTGTTGATCTTCGAAAATGTGTCAACAGTGCACCTGTCACTGTTCACAGTTAAAGGAGAAGGACCCAAATGCAGAGCACGAAGCAGGCAGGATGATTGAACGTAAAGCCAGCTTTAATGTCAGTGCTGGTATAAGAGAATAAAAACAGGCAGGTGACAAAAACTGAAGGAATGGGTGAAAACAACATCCAAGTACAAGGAAAAACTGCAAAAGCTAAACTAGGCACAAACTAGGGTGGCATGAAGGAGAAGGGACACCAGCAGCACACACAGACGATCTGACAAGTGACAGAGAGGAAGCATGCAGAATAAATACACAAGGGACTAATCAAATAATGAAACACAGGTATAAAAGAATACAAGTGGGAAAAAGAAAAAGACAGGAAGTAGAAAAAGACATGACTCATGAGGAGTGACCCTCAAAATAATCAGGAAAGAAACTACTGCAAAAACCCAAGGACGATGACAGCTCCTCTTTATAGAGAGCTGAAGTCCCTCAATCAAATAAGAAAAAATAATTTTTTGATCCTGTTTGAATTGTGCTATGATTCAAACATATGATGTTTGTGAATTTAAAAGATCATTTTGCAAGTCTAGAAAGTCACAGTTTGTCACAGTATCCAGCCATTCAGGTTTGTGTCGTAACTCCTCAGTAAAGCCATCTCTTGCCTCGCATAATATACGTCACCAACACCAGCTAGCTAGCTAGGTAATGTAGCCATGTTCCACACACAAATTAACATTATCTTACCTGGTGTGTTTCACCACAGCGACTCCTGGTCTTTTTTATCAGCCAGGAAGTGAAAGAATGAGCAAGACCCGTTGCTCGTGTGAGTGAATCCCGCAAACACACAGGCACGGTAGCTTCAATGAGAGCTTCAACGGCACTTACGTGACTTTCTAATAACATAGTTTCGCAGTTTTATACTTAAAGAGCTCATTATTAACTGCAACTTTCTTGACTCGCATAATTATCTTTTAAATTGACAAACGTGTGTAATTCCTGGCTCAACATGAACGGGGTCAAAAAATTGCTTTTTCCTTGCCACTGATTACTGTACATATTTTTTCTGAAGTAGATAACAATGGTGGTCCACCAGAAGGGGGGACTTTACCACTCTATAGTGTAGGAAAAAAAGTTACTTTTAGATTTCTTTATTATTGTCCCTCCTGTTCACTAATTAAGTTCCTGCTGACAACTGCTCTGTGCTGAGACACACTATTTCATATAGATTAACAGATCCCTGTGTGTAATTGTTTGAGCTACTCATTCAGGAAGAAAGTCTTTGAGGTGTTGAGAGATAAGGGCAGATCAAATCAGACAGTGTTGTTAATTGGCCTGTCCTGGGTTTCCTGAGTCCTATTCAGCTCTGTTGCCACTCAGACCTCTTGAGTAGCCCAGCCCACAACCCTTTGTTTTAGTCAAGCCTTTAATGTAGTAGTAAAGAGAATAGGAAACGCCGTCATGGCACATTGCAGTCTGGGTAGTAGCATCTATACTTTAGGATATGCTTCTTTAAGGGAGAAAAAACAAGAATGTACCAGTCAATGAGCAAATGCAACACTATGAGAGAAGCAGAACAAGGAGCACTACTTTGTGAAATTACAGGAAATATATGGCCCCAATCCGTACGCACTTGTGATGCGGTCAAGTGGTTTGGGTAAGCTTGTTAGAAACTATTGTGGGTTTTAGGGAGGTGGGTCATGAAGTGACAAAGCAGTGTTCTGAATAAGTTATTAGTAACTTTCAGAGACATGCAGTAATCCAACTTTGACCTTCTCTCTCCCTCTCTCCCACTCTCTGACCCCTTTTATACTGCCTGTTCAAGGCAGGGACATCACACCGTTATGCTGCCTCACCGTGCTGTATGTAAGGCACGATTACAGAATGGGGGGACAAAGTGGTCTCACCTTTCATCCTCCATGGGAAGTAGTAACAGCACCGAAACAGTGTCTGCATAAACAGGAAAGTCTGCGGGACGGTATCATGGTAGCAATTATCGGTTAACTCAAAGAAGAGCAGTGGCCATAAAGGTCAATGCTGATGTTACATGTCACTCCTGTCATGCCTTTTTTGATTCTGTAAAAGCCTTAATGCAGTGTATAATTACACACTGGAGCTGAATGATCCCGTTATCATTTGGTTTTGTGTAAAAATGTAAAAGAGGCATATAGAAGGGACTTTGTAGCGGCGTGATCTCTGTGTAAAAGGGGCTTCTGTCTCTGTCACACAGCAAGCAGCTTTATCATCAGCGCTGCTGCGCCGAGGTTCTCCATTACACAGCTTTTGAGCAGGAAAATGTGTTGAAGTCTGACATATTTAAATGTCTCTGATCGTAATGTCAAGTAAAATTATTTCCCTCTGCAAATATAGCCCTAACACAGTGTCCTAACAGCAAGGATGTTCCTCTCTGTCCACACTGAATCTGTTGAGTATGTACTTCTGTAACATCATAGGAACAAACCATGTACCTGAAAGATTTCTTTTCCTCAACAGTAGTCATCTTCTCAAGCATGGCCCATATTAGGTAAACAGTTGCGACTGGCTAAATTTGGCCTCCTTTAGGATTTTCATTTGAAGTTAATAAGATTTTGTGAGGAGGCTCCAAACAAGACAAAATGGAGCAGAGGGAGAGTGGCTGTTATGCTATATACACTCTAAGAGCTGATAAGGGGAATGGGGTGTGTACTGTAGGCAGGTGGAGATCGGGTGACTGGGAAGCAGCAGGAAGATCTGAGGACAACAGCTGGAGGGAGAGGGGATGGCAGGGTCTGAAACTGCTGGAGAGGTCAGAGTCAGTAAATAAGCAGAAATAACAAAACTATGTTAGGGTGTAAGCTGCTCTTGTTGACTGTGACAAAAGTTTCTCAAATGAGAACTTTGAAAAAGTGACTCATGATTGCTGGCACCAGTGTATTAATATTATAAGCTTATTTAATACCCATCCTAACTAAAATGCCATATTTGGTATAATCTGTTTTGCCATTGACCATCACCATCTGTCCGTCTGTCCATCCATGCACTGCATATCTCTTCCTCTGTGTGTCTGTGTGTGCAAGAGAGAGAAAAGTCGGAGACAGAAAGAGAGGCAGACAGACAGATCAGTGCGTCAGCAGTCGTGCTTATGAGACGGAGCAGTGAAAAAAGAGCAGGGATAATAAGGGATAATCACGGCTTTATCCTGTCACTGCCAATCACACTGGATAGAGGACTGAGAGATGAAGACAGCAGGCCATGTAGCCCCATGTCGATACGCCTGACCAGCCATCCGCTCCCTCTGCGATAGCCTGTAAGAAATGCTCTAGCCCATAGATGAGAACCCTAATCCAGCAATACACTCACACTCTCACTCTGGTAGATTAGCTGCAAGGTCTCTTCCCACACTGATCCAGGATCCCTCTGTTTCTTCTTAAGGGGAGGCAGATGGAAAGAAACATAACTTTATAGGAAGAAAATGAGAATATGAGGAGGCGGCGAGAGAGACAGAGTAAGCGGGATAAGGACAGAGAGGGAGGGAGTCGAGTAAAAAGAGGAAAATGCAAAGAGACAAGAAAAGAAAGGGGGAAAGCAGGGAGAAGAGAGAAATAACGGGGTCATACCTCGAACCTTACTGAATACAAAGAGAGAGCAAGAAGCAGGCAAGAAAGCACAATTTATATTTGAATCAGGCTTGAGCAAAAAGAGAGTGAAATAAACAGTGAAAAAAAGGGAAATGTTTCTGGTAGCCTAGTTTCTCCTCCACAAAGACCTGGAAAAGCTGCCGGGCCATGAACTAAACACAGAATAAAAGCAGGGTGAGACAGGGAAAAGGATATGGATGGAGAAAGTGTGGGTGATGATGAAGCTGAAGCAGCTAAATTGTCATGGTTACCATCGCCAGTGTGTGAGAGGGCTGCCTGCGTACGTGTGTGTGTGTGTGTGTGTGTGTGTGTTTAAAGTAGAGCACTGGGCTTGCAATGTCAACAAATATCATGTGATATTTGCAGAAGCTTGCTGTAGACATGGTGTAATCCTAATGAAGGTTTTTGCATTTTCTTTTTACAATATCTACCAAAGAGCTGCTTTCAGTCAGCATTACATCATTTTTAGAAGGTGCGTAAGTGTAAATGACACACACGGAGACACAGAGATTAGGAATTTAACACTGCACTGAATATGATTCACCTTGTAGCAGTTTATGGTGTAAATGTGTCGCTAAATTTAGTGTTTTCTCACAATATCCCCAAGCTGTTAATGATAATAAATTCCAAACACATCTGTACAAACTGCGACAGATACACCAGTGTAAATTTCCGCATTCCCCCTTAAAGGGACAGTTCACCTCAAAATCAAAAAGGCATATTTTTCCTCCTTCGCCCAGAGACACACCACAAAGACTACAGCCAATAGCTGCACCTGAGTGAGAGGAAATAACTCTCCATACCAGCAGGCTGCGGTAGTCTGTATTTGTCAAACAAAAAGGGAAACCAGAAGTGCCACAGGACGGATTCAAGATGCTAGTTCGCCAGTTAGCACGTTAACAACACAACCCAATGTTGAAAGAAGTTATGTTTAATGTGTGCTAGTAAACAAAAACACAAACAGTTCCAAACTGTTTCTACTAAAGAGCTCAGTGGCTAAAAAATAATTGTACCTAATGAAACAAATTTGTTACAGTCTCATGCCCTCCTGACTTTAGTTGATTGTTTGCTTCCCTCATAGTCTCAGATTTCATTCAGTGACACACTCCATTGTCTTTGACACAAGAAAAGGACAAGAAAAGGCTGTCAGGGGCTGACGAGCACCAATGGTGCAGGACACACAGCAAAAACTAGGTCAACAGACGTTTACCAACGGTCCTACATTGACCAATGGCAGACAGTTGGCTTAGTGTGCCAGGGCCCTGACCTATAGAGCAATTTATCAGTCTATATTGTTCTGGTGTGAGTTGCCAAGTGTTGATATCAGCCATAGGGATGTCTGTCTTCACTCCAATATAATGGAACTAAATGGCACTCAGCTTGTGGTGCTCAGAGCGCTAATTTTTTTTTTTTTTTTTTTTGAAAAACTCAACAGCAATGTCTCTTTCCAGTAATCATGACCTGGTTACTCAAGATAATCCACAGACCTTGTTGTGAGCAGTTTCATGTAGGAACTATTTTCTTTCTATCAAACTACACCTGCCAGCTGTATCACTGTGCAGAAGGAAGTGTGCATGTACTACTAACTCAACTAGCACCACTGCGCTAGCTAACGTTTACATCTTGTACTTTCACTACCACGAGCCTCTTCTGAGTAGATACACGCTTCCTTCTCCTTTTCGGTAGAAAGGAAATAGTTCCTACATGAAACTGCTCATAATCTATGTGACTGCATTTTGAATAATCTGTTTGTAATTCTGTGCTTTGAGCACCATAAGCTGAGTGCTATCTAGTTCCATCTCTATTGCCAGTGACACTCTTAGTGACACTTTTATTTGGGGTTAACTGTCCCTTTAAGCTTAAGTTGCTTTTTATATGTTGTGACGTCAACCTTTATTAATGCTGCATAACTTGTTCCTGTTCTGACTGCTGTTGGTATTACTCACAGTACACGGTGTATTTTATCCTTATGTTTGGGTCTGTTTCCCACATATACATCCCTTTATGTGTGGCAGACTAGAGTGTTTGATTTGATGTCTCTTTTTTTTTCTTTCTTTCTTTTTTGACGCCTCTTGTGTATTCCTTTGTGGAGGAGCTGTAAATTGAAATAGGTGGTTGAATGAACATCCAGGATACATCTATAGTTAGAAAAAAATCCACCCTCATACAGTTCCTGTCCATACAGTCGGAGCTTATTGTCTCACTACGCATTTTTGGAAAATTTGGTTTTCAACTGTACTCCTCCTGAAGTGCCCTTATATTTTACGATCACCTTTTCATCCTTTTCCTTTTTCACATTTTTCTCCTTTTGATCCTCGTCATCTTTTGTCAAGCAAGACTGCACACTTCATCTACGCACACACTCATACACGCACTCAAACAGCAAGGAGAATACACACTCGACTGTCACCGTGTCACAATAGGTAAAAAATCAAAGAAAGCCAATTAAGTCTCACTCAGCCCGCAGAGTTTCTCCCATCACTCTCCCACAAACACGTTCATGTGCTCTTCTTCTTCTTCTGTGCCACCCCTCATCCTTTCAACTTATCTATACAGTTGTCAGATTTGGAAAAACTCCTGAGTTGCTACCGTCTTGACGAAATAAGTCTCACTAACTGCTTCTACAGTACACACACACGTCTGTGCACAAACACGTGCACCTACTTTCTCAACAAAGGAGGCCATGTGATCTGTGCTCTCTGAGGCAGTTTGTGTCAGTCACTCTTCATCTGCCCTTTTTTCTTATTCTCTGTTTTTGTCATTTTCATCATTTCCGCCATTTTCTCTCCCACCCTATTTTCTATTCTCCATCATATCTGTCTCCTCAGGTGTTTACACACAAACGTCTGCCTGTATCTTAATCACACCATCTCCTCTGACTAGCTGAGATCTCTCTTCATCCCTCTGACTATCCGAGGGTAAAATAAATGTGGCCTAAAAACAGAGATTGCCTCCAGAACACAGTCAACATCTGCTCAAAACTAATTGGCTGCCAAGTGATTTTCACCTTGGTTTCAGTTGATTTCCAGCAGAGTATAAAACTTTACCTTCCACTCAGACTTTACAGCTTGAAATATAAGATTGAACCCATTGGCATGCCTCTCATACCTGCCTTGGATGTCAGGAAAACGTATTTCTGTGGCTACTTCGATATTATCACAGCCCCTTGTCTTCTCAGTCTCTGATACTGGATGCATTGTTATTTCCCTAACCAAACAGGAGCATCTGCTTTAAATGGTTTAACACAGAGTGACGTGTCCTCATGTCAGCCAGGAACATTTGACTTTTCAGTGATTTTAGTTCATAATCTGGTGACTAATGCTTACTGTGTTTATCAGGGGATTCAAACAGAACTGGGATCATGACCCATTTTGGGTTTATAACTATATTCTAAACAGCTGGAATGAGAGACAGCTGCACTATTGTTAGCTGTTTGTTGATTTAATTCCAGTTTCCGGCAATACAACTGACACTTAATTAAACGAGTTTAGATGAGTGGTGAGAAGCACTGGAGGGTTGGCAATCAGCTCCCACACTGCCAGAAGTCTGGAGAGAAAACTTGTACAGAATTACATTTATTTAGTCGGTAACAAGTAGCTGCCATGGCATTTTTTGTAACATGTCCTCATACCTAAACAACAGAATAAGTCATTTGGCAATGACTCCCAGTATGGCAAATGTGACCACTGGAGAGTACCAGGACAGACACATGTACTCTGGTTTTGAAACAGTCGTAGTTTTACTTGGTAACATTTAGACAATGAAACTACTTGGTTAGGTTAAGGTAAAGTTTTGGATTAAGATAAAATACATACATATAATTTTTGTATGTAACTCAAGATAAGCATGTTACATATGTAAGTTAGTATATTACATTAGTTAACTAATGTACTTAAGGTAAAATAAGGCAATGTTGACTTTTGCTTTTACACAGGACATGAAGAGCAATTTCCTTGGTAAAGTCCTGTGTTTGTTTGACCAGTCCATCCACCCCAATCTTGTCCATACACAGGCTTTGTCACTCTTTGTACTATGTCACTGGACTTCCTGTTTTGCTCCCATCATCATTAATACAACCACTAGAGGTTTCCGCCTAATAATAAATGGAAGTATGGGTTGTAATAAGCCGCTTGCACAGACAGGCTACTGTATATAGACTGCCATGCCTGAAATCATTGTTTTTGGGTTGTCCATCTATCCCATTCTCCTGAACACAATATCTCAAGAACACCTTGAGGGAATTTCTTCAAATTTAGCACAAACATCCACTTGGGTCTCATTCTTATAAATGCAATATCTCAAGGAGGCCCTTAAGGGATTTTATCACCCTTGGCACAAATGTCCACTTAGATTCCACAATGAACTGATTAGATTTCGGTCATCAAGTGTCAAGGTCACTGTGAGTTTTTGTTTCATTCTTGTAAACGTGATATCTCAAGAACATCTTGAGGGAATTTCCTCAAATTTGGCACACATGTTCACTTGGACGCAAGAATAACCTGACTAGAATCTGGTAATCAAAGGTCTCTGTGACCTCATAATACAGTTTTTTGGCCGTAACTAAAGAATTCATATGCTAATTATGACAGAATTTCACACAAATGTAGGATTAAATGATAAAGTGATTAAATTTTATATCCAAAAGGTCAAAGGTCAGCTTCACTGTGACATCATAATGTTCTGCAAAAACACTTTTGTGGCCATTATTCAACACCATAACTCAGGAACAGAAGGGGAGACATTTGGTCAGATACTGAATTGATGACTCTAATCTTGGGTGCCCATCTTAAAACTGTGCTGGTTGTATAGATCGTCTGTGCTGCCAGGTTGAAGATGTGTGCAAAGCATCCATGTTTTAGAATATGTAGCTTCTTTGCAGCAACATCCATATTTGAAGCATTGTCTACTGTGTGGAGGAGTCTAGACATGGGGGGAGGTCTGTTTTTTTGTTTACATATTTTGTTGTTACAAAAGTTGGATAATGCACTGTTTAAAAGTATCCACAGACTGAATGAGGTGGTCTGATAACATACAAAGGAGTGGCAGCAAACACCTCAGTATGGGCAGGCGAGTATATTTCAGCTGTGCAGGCTGCATGCTGGCACACTGACAGTCCCCATCTGCACTACTCTCAACCTCAAAAATACTCTCAAATTACCATCCTCTCCTCCTTTAGAGGCCACCTATTACATTCGAACCAGAGAAAATCTGTTGTCTTTTGCATTTCATGGCCACTGAATGTCAGCCCAACTCATCTCCCTCCATAAAATTGTGGCTTGTTTTCCAGTCTCTCGCTGCTTTTTGTCTGATCCTCTTGTCTCTTAATTTTTTTTTCTTTTCTTACACATACACACAAACTCATAGCTTGTTTCTTTAACTTTTAGTACATATGACACTTTGTTAGTATGACAGACCTTTTTTCTGTTTTGTGCCATGTGTTGCGTTGAATTTGACTTCCTTTTGTTTGCTCACATCTTTGCACCAGTGTCATTGTGTTTGTGGATTTTTTCGGTTTAGAAAACAGTGATAAAAAGATAATGACATTGATGGACTGCAGGTGCTGTATTGTAAATGTCAAATGGCATTTCTCGTACTTGCTATGACATGTTTCTGCGGTTTGAGAGAAGTTCTGATGAAATAAAGCTGTGGTCTTAATGGAAGCAAACAGACAGAGAGCCAGACTGCTGACTGAGGCAAGATGGATTCTTAATGTCATATTTGATTTTAAACATAGTTTTCACTGTGATTATTGACAGCAATAGTTTCTCAATGTCATAGATTGTCATTAAAAAAGTTAAAGTATGTTTTATATATAGTTGCAATGCGTTATCTTCTTTTTTTTACTGTTACTACTGAGACTATTTATCGCAATACACAATACATTCCATTTACAGCACACTGTATGTCAGCATAAACACCATAGATAGAATATAAGCCAACACAGTGGTGCCAGTGTTTTATTTGATGCCTTAAAATGTACATAATAAAATCTGGCATTAATGCTTTCCCAAAAAGCGAGGTGCATATTGCAAAAGGTCACAAGATCACAGCCTAACACCTGCATTATGCATTTCTTTAGCCACCACAGAAAGCTGTTACAGTGAAGGTGGTAGTTCACCCCAAATTCAGAAATACATATTTTTCCTCTTACCTGTAGTGCTGTTTATCAGTCTAGATTGTTTTGGTGTGAGTTGCCAAATGTTGGAGATATCAGCTGTAGAGATGTAAATACATTTGAAAAACTTATCAGTAGTGTCTCTTTCCAGTAGTCATGACCTGGTTACTCAAGATAATCCACGGAGCTTGTTGTGAGCAATTGCATGCAGGAACTATTTTTTTCCTGGTTAACTAACACCTGCCAAATGTATCATTGCACAGAGGGAAGTGTGCATCTACTGCTAACTCACCTTTGCTGCTACATGAAACAGTGGGTTCTCTGTTCTCCATCTTGTTTTCAAGATGTTTTCAAGCAGTGTCCACGAGCCATTGGGGGTTAATTACAACAGTTATGAGTGCTATATAGATAAGATAGAAGCTGCTACCAAGGCTGTTCTAAATCGACACATCTTCTCAAGATCACATGACACTGTAGTTTGTTTTAATTAGCTCTGCTTCACTCTTGTGTTTCTAGGTTCTTTCCTGGGTCCCCTCCTGTTTATTATCTACCTCCTCTCGGCTATATCTCTCATAAATATAACATCCACTTCCGTTGTCCTACAGATGACACCCAGCTCTATCTGTCCACCAAACCTACCTCCGCCCTCCCACCTTCCTCCCTGTCTGACTGCCTTTAGGAAATCAAATCCTGGTTCTCCTGCAATTTCCTCAAATTAAATAGTGATTAAGCTGAATTACTTCTCATTGGCACCAAATCCACCTTAGCAAAAATTGACAGTTTCAAACACACAGTTTCATATTGATTACTCCTTTGTCTCCCCCTCCCAGCAAGTTAAGAGTCTGGGCATTATCCTTGACAGCACTCTGTCATTCCAAGCTTATATCAGTAATGTCACTCGGTCTGTTTACTTCTATCTATGCAACATTAACCGCCTTCACCCATCCCTCAAACCACACAGTACCGCTGTTCTTGTTCACGCCCTAGTTACATCCCGTATTGATTACTGTAACTGGCTTATTTTTGGTCTCCCTCTCAAGTCCATCCACAAACTTCTACTGGTCCAGAACTCTGCCGCTTGCATCATCACCAGAACCCCCTCCGTCAATTACATCACTCCTGTCCTTCAGCAGCTTCACTGGCTCCCTGTTAATACCACATTGACTTTAAGATCTTACTCCTCACCTTCACCTTTAAAGCCATCCACAACCTAGCTCCCCTGTAGCTCTCTGAACTCTTACACATCCGCACCCCCACCCACACTCTCAGGTCTTCCTCTTCCATCCACCTTACTGTCCCGCCAGCCAGCCTGACTACCGTGGAGTATTCAGCAGCTCTGCCCACCGCCCATGGGACTCCCTCCCACTGGACATTCGTAACATCAAACTCTCTCTTCACTTTCAAATCCAGCCTCAAAACTCATCTCTTTCAAATAGCCTATTCAATTTGACTCCCATCAGTCTAGCCACACACATCCACTATTTACACGGAATTTTATTCACTTTAAACTTGTTTAGCTGAATATTTATTTGTTGTAATGTTATTATTATTTGTATTCTTTATTTTTTTTGTTACTTTCTTCCTTATCTGGTTGACTCTATTAATTTGTTGTTATTTTCCCTATGTTTGCCTGTAAGGTGACCTTGAGTGTCTTGAAAGGCGCCTATATCAGTGTGGACTTAAAATGACATTAGATTCAGGCAGATACATGGGTCTCGGGTCTCTACTGACTGGTTAGGGAAAATTGAATCCTCCTCCCCCACAGAAATCAGTCAGAGTGGAAACAATTTCCGACTGAAGATGAAAACAGAGTGTAAAGAGTTCTGTCTAATACCAGACAAAACTCAACTAGCACCACTGAGCTAGATAACATTACAGCTCAGCCAAGGAGGAAGCCATTTATGTTCATGTCTCTCACAGTCAGGAGCACAAGTCTTTCGTCCATGAGTAGCATGTTCTTCTGTCCAACACTTGGTAACTGACACCAAAAAAATCTAGACTGATAAATATCACTACAGGTTAAAAGATTTTGTGGTGAACTGTTCCTTTAAAAAGTTGCCTATTTATACATCCAACAGACATGAAGCAACATTAGCATTTGGACTCATTTTGCTTACCTGACGAATGTAACTCCAATAATCCCTCTCCTTTTAGCTCTGTTTTGGTCTCCGCCAACTCTGAGGGGATATACTGTCTCTTTAAATGCTTCACTGTGTTCACCAGCTACTCATCAACTAAGGAGCACTTCCCAGTGACACATAAGTGAAATTCCTTTTTAAAAAGTGAACCAATATGGATCACAACCCAGGGATGGTATTTATTATTTGCTACACTTCCCTGTGATGACTCAGAAGACATGTAGAAGTGTGCATGACCAACATGAATGCACATTAGTTTAGTAGAAAACTATCAGTGCAGGGTGCCAAACATGAAAACTTGTGAGCTTCCAGTCCTGACTGTGACTTAGATATCTAATTAAGCACAGAGCTGCCATGAAAACATCTGCTATCATCTGCAGGCTTTGTACTTGCAAATTGTAGCTTTTGTGTATTCTTTGCATGAATATTGATTACTGCACAGAGACCTCTGAATTACAAGCTGCTGGAGAGAACCAAGGTTACATCAAAGCCTAGTGCTATCAGTACATTTTATATTTCTTTCTATTACGGACCTTTTATTGTGATTAAAGTGGAGCAGCAGGAAGTAACCTTTCAGTGAGAGCAGTATGAAAAAGGATTAGTATTGACACTAGGTGCTTTTGAATACATGGCTGCGGGAGAAATGTAGCATATAACAACTCAGTGGGAGCCCATCACTATCGAATGTCGATGTGAACACATTAGCTTGGGAGTTGTTGAAAAAAGTAATAGAGCGAATAGTAAAGGAGTGGACATGGCAACCGCTTCTCTAATGGGGGCTTAGACTGCATCCTCCATCACAGTGGGAGAACCTGCCAGAGAAGGAGTAACAAGGCGATTCAGTGTCCAATGTTATTATCAGTAGCTTCATACGGTGCAACACGAGTTCTAAAGCGAAATGAATAATTCATTTAAATGCAAACCCTCAAATGCATGTTTCAACAAGTCACCGCCAATACCAGGAGCTTCTATATTATTAACAAATGTGCAGATATGCACATTACAAACGTCTCTCCCTCTGTGTTCCTACATGCCCTTCAGTCTCTGTGAATTTCACTACTTTGGTTTGATGTTGCCTTCAAGGAATCATCAAGGAACTTGGGCTCCACGCTGTTGAATCTAAATACGGGGTGAAAAGCATGAAAGTCGGCTTGTTCTTGAAATATTTTATTGTCACTGTGCAACCTGACAATCTAGTCAAAAGCAGACTCTGGAAATTGGGCAACTTCATCCTCAACCCACACTTTTTAGTTAAAACTGTAGTTGGTAACTTTTATATGCTGAAACTTTCACTGCATCCACAATGTAGTACATGAGACAGTCTGTGAAAAATCATGTGCCTTTTCCTCCTCGTGGTGCTTCTAATGTCATTTGCTAAAATCTACCATGGCCGACCAAAAATAACCAATCAGAACCAAGGAGTCTCTAACACACCTGTCAGTCGTGTCAATCACTGCTCATGAACTGCAGTCAAACTGTCAAACTAGGCAGCGCTGATCAAAAAGAATTCAAGATTTTGCTACTGCATTGCCTGTTTTTCACCTCAGATGTTTTTAGAAACGTATTTTAGTGTACTGTTTAGCTGTAAAAGTTTGCTCAGGCCGGTGGGCGGTGGTTTTCAACATGATGGCCACTTCACAAACTTTCTCATTTTATAGCTAAACACTGCACTAAAATATGCAATATAGTAACAGGATATGATTCATATTTGATCAGCACTGCCTAGTTTAACAGTTTGACTGCAGTTCATGAGCCAAACCATAATGTTTTTTCTAAAGCTAACCATGAGCTTTTATTGCCTAAAACTAAGGAAGTAAACCTAATTATGTTTTTTTTTACCAATGTTCTAAGTTTATTTTGAAAAGAGACTGCCTGCATTTAATAAGCAGAAACCGTACGTAAGAGAATGGAAGTATATTTTGAAAAGACACAATGCATGTAACAAGCATAACTTGACACGTCGTTCCCGAACATCCGGAGGTGATGTTGGAGGGTACCTAGAGTGTCATAGTTGGATGTTTGGGGCCACTGGTTTTTGAGGAGTTGGGAGCGAGAATGTGTTGTCACATGAAGTGGATTCTTGCAAAGGCAGAGGACCATGTTTCTTTTTCCAAACATTATCTGTCTAATGTACTGCAGGTGGGAATCAAACCTGGGCCGTTGCAGTGAGGACAGATCCTTTGTGCCTGGGGCTGCTGCTCTAACCCCTAAGCCAGTGATGGCCCAAATTCAGATATTACTTTTTACGTCCTGTCTTTGCTTCTGTTTTTAACATGGGTTATGTTTTGGCAATTGGATGTGCATGTACTGCAGCTAATTAGTACATGTGGGTGTTAATTAGGTCCGTGGCTGCAGCCGCTGTGTCAGTTACACATCCTGCTACCCTGCATGGACGTCTTACTTTTTAAGGTTATGCTAGTGGTAACTCTGAAACTCATTTATGATATACATGTTCCTGTTGTAATGCACACCACTCTACTGCATTGAAAGCTGTTGAAGCCAGTTTAGGAAGTTTAGAATGAGCCTTTTGATAGTTTTAATTATGCTGCAATCAGCCTCTTTTCTTTCATCTGTAATCTCAGTTTCCCAGTGATTAATTACCAACAACACCATTTGCAAGTCTCTTATGCCTTCTGCCCTTTTGCTACTAGCTGACTATCATCAGAAGATGCTGTCTCCTCCACTCTTCTACCTCCTCTTCTCCCCCAGGCTCACTTCACAAGAGCATCTCCCAGAAATACATCAGGACAGTAACAGTTTCTGCAGAGGTTTAACATGAGCCAAGATGAGAGCACACGTCAGTCTCATGTTAAAGTTTGTCCACGTAGTTTTCTGTTGCAGAGACATTGCGAAGATACATTCTTGGTGGTGTTTGAATCTTTTCTTGGTCTTGTTCCCTGAGTATATAATCACCTCACTACATGTGTTCTGGCACAGCCCTCTGGTTTAATTTTATACCACACCTAAATCCAGTTCAAAGAACTGAGGGAAGACTGCCTCCGTGTCCTGCAGCCCAGAGCTTGGAAACAGCCGCTCCGAAAATGTGAGACCTGTCGAAACCACATGTTTCAAGACCTACTTTTTATAGTGTTGTTTTCTGAATGGAACTTATTGAGACTATACTTAATGAAGCACAGACAGTGCCATTAAAGGGCTCTGTAGGTTTCAATAGCCCACTGATATGTACATACTTACTGAGTGAAGGAGGCCCATTTATTTACACTACCTGCTGTGCAGTATATATGGCCATCACGAACTAAGTCTGTCTGTTGCATAACAGGAGGTTTGCACTATAGGGATCACCTCACTCTGCAGGAGAAGTTGCAGGAGAAGATGAATGAGCACAAATCTCTCTGAAACCAACATGGCAGGGGGAAATCTGTAATGCATACTGTGCACTTTACTGGAGGAAAACTAGGAGTCCCTGCCAAATAAAAGTTGGGTAAAAAAACAAGACTTACAGAAGAAATTACTAAAAAAAAAGTGATGGTAACTGAGCCTGTGAGCAGGACCAGGCTGTGCTATTCAGGTTCCAAACAATAGGGCTACCTTCACATTACAGGGCAAAGTAGAATGATTTGATGACCTCATTTTGCATAATTATTAGCCATGTGCTTTTGTTTGAGAGATTGTATTTATTTTCTGAGAAATACCCTTTAGAGCAACAGGTATTTGGTTTTGGGATGACGGCCACTAGCTCTAGAGGAGAGTCCAGAATGATGGGGTTGTGATGTAGAGGGTTTCATGGAGGAACATTTCCTCCAAACCTTACAATATTCCGGGCTACATTACAATATCTGTCGGTGCGTTACAACACTGTCACCACAGGTAGGCAATCTGTCCTCATCAGAACGCATGTGGCAGTTGCACTGTATTGGCTGGCGATTAGGGCAGCCTACCACATCAGCAGTTCAGCTACAACAGCCTTCTGTAATTTCAAAGACCTGTCCAACACAGTTTGGTTAGTAATCTGTGCCTGCACTGTGAAGTATGACCTGGAGAAACCATGGATGGGGAAACACATACATGAATCTTGATATTACCATTCTCAAGCGGTTGCATGGCCAGTGATCAGATATGTATCAGAATTAGGACCACATATCAAAGTGGCCCAGCTCTGATTGGAAAAATTTTGATTTCTATGTTGACATGAGAGCAAAACAAAATCAGATTTTGGCCACATGTGCTTGTAATAATTGTGAATACAATTCCAGACCCTAACAATGGAACATAATGAGCTCTGTTTTTTAACACACAACATTAACATACATCCAAACCTGATACCCATTCATCCAGTTATTTTTAAGTCTTTCAGTAATTCTGGCAGTGGGAGTATGGACTTATAATGGGCAGTGGGAGATGTGATTTTGGAGCAGCATGGAGGTAAAAATGTGCTTCACATGACCCAGCCGTCTAATCTTTGGTGTCCACCAGCTCTGCCAAAGTACCCGCTGCAGTCAAGAACCAAACCTCCACCAGCTCCAGTAATAATGTTTTATGTCTGACCCTACACACAAACCCCCGTGCAGCAATAAATAAAGCATAATCAGTGTGTTTGGCAGAGAAGAATATTCAAGTAGATTCTTTGTACTTTTTTTTGCTCTATAGTTTTTTTTTCTTTAAAGAGGTTTGTTAAGTTTTAGCTGTTAAAATTTTTTGTCCTCCTCATTATTTGTAAAGCCCAAGCCCATACAAATTTTGCTTGTTTACACAGCCAGAATGGAAAGGTTTTATCATGCAGTACTGGCAACCGTCGGAGAAAGGACTCAAATGCATGACCTACAAAAGTAGAATAAGAGTTAATATCCTGAGGAAAGCAGAGTTCACCACACAACACAAAGTCCGAAAATATAGGCAAAAATATCCAAAAAACATAAGGCAAAGTTTTGGTCAAAGGCACAGAAAAATGGTCCAGTATTTCCAGGAATAAATTTAGGAAAAATAATACTGGGATGCTTAAAAGGAATAGTGAAGACAAACTGGCACAGACAAAGGTAATGACACAGATTAAATACACAAGGGAGGCAGGATAAAGAGGGACAGGTGGAACTTATCAGGGTGGGGAAGGTTATCACACAGACAGGAAACACAGGAGGGCAGGCAGTGAAGTATCTGAAACGAGAGAAAAAGCTAAGTACCAGGGGTGGGACCAAGTCATTGTTTTGCAAGACACAAGTAAGTCTCAAGTCCTAAAGTTTGAGTTTCAAATCGTACACAAGTCTCAATGCACTCCTCACCAAATATAGTCATTTAACAATAGAGAAGCTAAAAATATATTAAAATTTACAAAAATCCTTAATGCTTTGAAATTTGTATTAATTCGTCAAAACAAGTTGGTTAAAAAGTTGCTTAACTGTTAAGCTAACGGTAGCTAAGCATCAGCTTGCTAACTGCTAATATTAGTGGATTCAGAAAATGAAGGGAAATCATTTGATTTGTGGCAATCTTTTTAAATAACATAATTTCAGTCTTTGGGCTCAGGGGAAGGTTTTAAATAAGTGAGGTCACGAGTCTTTGGTGTTAAAGTCCAAGTCGAGCTGCAAGTCTTTCTTATTTTGTCAAGTTGAATCAATCTGAAGTCATCAAATTTGCGACTTGGGTCTGACTTGAGTCCCATTTACATGAATCGAGTCCATACCTCTGTCTAGTAAGTGCCAAAAAAACAGGACATTGTGACCTAAAAAGCTGAAAACAAGAAAACATAACCTGAATCACTGGATGGGGATGTAACAGGTTACAATTAAATCTATGCATGGCCCTGGACTGCTCTCTCTAGGCTTTTTGTGTGAACTTTCCTTGACCTTGGTTATCAACCACGAATGCACCATTTCCTTCAAAGAGTCAATAATGTCATGTGATGGACTGCTTCTTTCACATTTGTCCTTGGCTGCAGTTTTTTCACCATGGCCCTGAAACTTGCTGCTGTTCCATTTAGAGAGGACGTCAAGTAGCCTATAGCACAATTAGTCGTAGCACAATGACAGCCTTTGCAAACCCAACAAACTTAGTTCAGTTTGCATGCTGTCATTATATGGCTGCAGACAATAACTTAGTAGGTGAGTTTTCACCGTGTATGTTTTACTAGAGAACCAAAAGATCAGCGAGAGTTAACGGCCTGTTGTGGATTTAGTGGCGTCTAGCAGTGAGGTGGCAGAACTGAAACTTCTCCCATGTGAAAACCCTCTCCCCAACATGAAAATGTGAATGGTTCTCTCTGGAGCCAGTGTTTGGTTTGTCTGTTATGGGCTACTGTAGAACAACATGGTGGACTCTTGGAAAAGGACCCGCACCATATGTAGATATAAATGCCTCATTCCAAGGTAACGAAAACACAATTCTTATTTTCAGGTGATTATACTTTAATGAAAACATAGTTATGAATATTATATAGCAGTTCTGCCACTAGATGCCTTTCAATCCTCCACACTGGACCTTTAATTATCCAAGGCACATGTCTTTTAGACTTTGTGAAGTGAAAGAACATGTATTAAGTGCTGCTGTGAATTTCAGCAAAAGGAACTGCACAGCCATCATATCTTGAAATGACTTCCTAAGGAACCCAGAGCCTCATTCACCAACACACATGACTTCAGGGCTGCACAGCTTTGCAGCACTCAGGTCGCGTCATACTCCAAAGACATAATTTATGTTGACACACGAGTCCCCACAACTCTCTCTGAAGCTCCCGTTGGTGGTTCTGAGTCCATAACATCAGTGCTAGTGTAAACCTCAGCCTTCATCTGTCACACCGAGCGCGCCGTGAGCTTTGATGCATTAGCAACGTCCCACGCTCCTGGCCATGAATACTGCATGAGCATGTAACCTACATCTATCCATGCTTCTGTCAGCAGGGGTCCCCTGATCAGACAGGTTCAGTATGCAGGGTGTAACGGTGTCCAGGAATGCTTTTTATGGGGTGTTTAGTTGATTCATTCCCCTGTCAGAAGAGATCAATGTCCTGCTGATTTGACTTGGTTTTTAAACTCTTAAAAGTGCTTTTCAAACGGCTGCCAGAGGCTTGGGGTGTGTGCTCTTTAAATGGGTGTTCAAAATGTGTTCAGGCTATAATAGTAAAAACATAATGGAGGTTTTATTGAGGTGTGATCAGGGTGGGGTAAAACATTAATACATTTCACATATATCATGGTAACAGTACAAGATGTGTTTGATTTATGTCATCTGGCAAACCCAATGTTGGCTTTTGAGGACATTGACCTGCATGACATTATTAATCAAAGTGTAGTCATGTTTTTATGGAGCAGCAGTTAATGTGTACAGAAAAAAAGAGAAATGGAGAGATGGAAGGTCTATGAGACATTGAGGTCGACAAACTCCCACTGATGAGAGTGAATGGGAGGTGTTAATGTTGGGATTTACTAAAGCAGCATAAAATCAGCCAAATGGTGAGGGAAATAAAAAGCAGGCTGGCCAAGGAAAAATGTAATCGTTGCAAGGCTGAGGGAGGAACACTCATGAATAATTTTGCTGCGCACCATATTTAACTGACAGAATATTCAGTGGAGCTGATCAATCCTTAACCATGCAGTTTTAGCTTTCTGTTTGACCAAAAAATAAAATGTTTGTGGTTTCTCTCTTTCTGTCCCAGATTCTGATCGGGGAAGTGACCAGTTTCTTCGTGAAGACAGAGGGAGCTCAGGAGAAGACCATAGTGACTGCTGACTGCTGTTATTTCAACCCTCTCCTCCGAAGGATCGTACGTTTTCTGGGTCAGTTATAGTCCTAAAGATCAGAGCTTTGACTAAATAGAGCCTCTGTACTCTGGGACCAAGGCTCATTTAGACTTACACCAGTGCTCCTCTATCTAAAGGCCAGAAAGAGCCCTTGTCCTTAGTTTAGGTCTCCTGTGGACTAATTTGCCCTCTCTTCTGTTCTGTTGATGTTCCGTGATCTTTTTCATCATCTCTGTATCTCTGTATTTATCTAAGCTATGAATCTTTTAAAGTGGTGGACTGTAGATGTGAAGCAAAAAAGCAAAGGGCTATGTCTGTCTGGACTTTCACTCCCACACAGTTGGCAGTCAGCGTAAGGATTTAATTCCCATTAAAGCGCCTGTTTCTGATTCCTACCAGTCTCACTTATTCAATTATTTTTAGCTTTCATACATAGACCGTCCTTTTTTCTCACTCCACCTCTCTTTTGTTACACAGGTGTGTACTCCTTCGGCCTCTTCACCACCACCATCTTTGCCAATGCAGGTCAAGTGGTGACAGGAAACCAGACGCCTCACTTCTTGACTGCCTGCAGGCCGAACTACACTGCTCTGGGTTGCCAGTCTCCGCTGCAGTACATAGCAGAGCGCCGAGCCTGCACAGGAAACCCATACCTGGTGGCGTCCGCCCGCAAATCCTTCCCCTCCAAAGACGCAGCGCTCAGCTTTTATTCAGCCATCTACACAGTGGTAGGGAGCTTTTGTTGATGACTGACTGTTGGTAAAACAAATACTGGACACATAAAGACATAAATCCTTTAAATAATAAAACCTTTTAAAAGCTTTTATACTGTGGAACCAGGGAGTTTATTAATGGTAATAAATCATTTACTTATCCTTTATAAATAAATCAGTTAAAGCTAGGGTACTTAGATTTATTTTGGTTTCATTGGGCAGAAATCCCATAATAAACTTTATTAGTATGTTGTAATTCAAGTGGACTGAGATAACATCAGACTTCTGCACCTCGTCTTGGCTCTGTTTTCAGGATTTAGAAAATCTAGCTTATGCCAGGAGACTTTGGCCAATCACAAGTCATTTCAGAAAGAGGGCAGTCCTATTGGCTGTTCTATAAATGTAGATGTGAATGCATGTCCCTTCAGTTAAAGCCTGATTCAAAGACAGAGAATCCTGCAGAATAAGTTACTATTCCAGCATTGGCATTGACTGCCCATGCTGCAAAGCAACCCAGAAAAAGGAAGACAGACTTATCGAAAAGAGAGTCTGACAATAAATGCAATGAAACATGTTTTAATAACAGTGAAGTATTTCAGAGATGGAGAGAAAATGTTGCTATTAGTTTAGCCTTCTGCTAAGCAGAGCCAAAGGCTCAAAGCTGCAGCTTCAAGTTCACATTTAGCAAACATTAGCTAGAGCCTCAAGTCACAGCGTGTCCTCCGCCTCACTCCCGGAGTTTGAACAGCCCCGACGTCCCACCAGAAAAGCAAACTTTCTGTTGCTGCCATTACACAGGTTAGACCGCTGCCGCTGGCCACCAGCCTGCTATATGACATCAAGTGCTGGAGAGTGTTGCACTGGCCAAACTCAAGCTGACCAAAGATCCGTCTCTCAAGCTGCTGCCCACTTCCCTCCATGGGAAACAGTCCACAGGCCCAGAGGTTAAAATTCCACATGGACTCTGTCAAACTGGCTTCAAAACCCAGAGCTGTTTCTTTAGGCTTTCCCCTCTTGCTTTTTCCAGATTTCTGCTTACCCCAGCATGAAGAGCCATTAGAAGAATATTTTTCAAAGCAGCATACAGCTAGCCTTCAATATACAGCCTGGCAGTCCAAAGGTTTTTCTTATAACTGATTTATTAAGCATCATTATTGAATAATTTATTTACCAGTAACAAAGCTAAAAGTTACTTATCAGTGTCTTATAAAGGTTGCAGTTGCCTCATTTGCAACTAGTACTAGAGACTCTGACAAAAAAATAAAAAGAAAGAAATATGAAATGAGAACAAAAATTAAATTCTTCCAAAAAGGAAGGAACCTATTAAGTGCTTTCTTATGACTGCCTGCTAATAACCTCACAGCTGGCTGATTTCTTATTAGTCCGTTTACATAATACTGTTGAAAAGCTTACAAATACGTAGCCTGCAAATTCAATTTAATGTGGAGAAGAACAGTACAAAACTGAATTCAGACAACCTGTAGATGTAAATTATGGATGTAAGGCACTAAGACATAAAAAACTAAATTTCTAGATTAATTATTTATTTTTTCAATCACTGCTGTGTAAATTCCAATACAAAGAATATATAAGTAAATTAGGTTAATTCCTATATATATTCTTGAATGTGATAATAGTTTAACACTTTAAATAATTTCGGAAGATTGCACATTTCCCACATACTGAAATTCACATCTGCTGTAACACTTGATGTGCATACTGACTTTGACAGTTACATTTTTTCTCTGTGGTAGTCATCACCTGATCTTAACCCAAATGACCTCCTTTCCCAGGGTAACACATGTGCATGTGAGTCTCTGTCATTATATTGGTAGAAACGTTTATTTATGATTAAAGCACGGCTGCATTGAGCCTTTGTTCGTCTTTTTAATTACAGTGTGCCATGTTCCTGTCATTTTTAGAAACATTAAGCCAAGCATGGCAGTGTTAATGGTGCTCTCTCATCAAATCCTTCAGCTGCACTGAAATCACTGCAGAGTGCGTCCTCTTGTGGCTCATTCAAGCTCTTCAGCCTATTAAGATATTTAAGCTGCAGCAGTGTTCGAATGATCTCAGATGGATAACTGAAGACCTGGAGATTCAAAACTAGCTCACTTTTTTTTATTTTATTTTTTATTTCAAATACATCTCTTTCCTCCAGATGTACGTGACCCTGGTGTTCAGGACCAAGGGGACCCGTCTGACCAAGCCCACCTTGTGCCTGGTGCTGTTGTCTCTGGCCGTGCTGGTGGGGGTGGTGAGAGTGACTGAACACAGAAACCACTGGAATGATGTCCTGGCTGGGTTTGTCACCGGAGGGGCCATTGCTGCATTCTTGGTGAGAAGGAGATGATGTGGGAGGGAGGGAGATATGGGGAGGGAAAGGAGGGTGGAAAGATGAGATGGATGGAATTTCAGGGATCGAAAAAAGGATGGAGCAGGAAGAGATAGTGGTAGATGGATGGAAAAGGGGTAAAGGAAAGGACACTGGATATTTAAGATAAATAATCATACAAATAATTATGAATAAGTAGATTAAAAAGGAAAAATCTTAAAAAAGACAAATAAGGTGCATTTGTGTATCGCATTAGCTAGCTCATCATCGCCCCTTTGCATTGCGCTCATACCTCAGTTACCATTGATATCGGGACAGTGTCGCCAATTCTTTAATCAGCTTTGGCTAAATAAGTATAATAATAGGCAAGTTCCTGTGTGTTGCTTTTGTATGGCAGGATAGTATGATGAAGAGAGAAGGGAAGGATTGTATTAGAGAAGGAAGCATAGAGAGTGCAGTGTTGGTGTGATGTGGGTGCAGTAGAGATGGTGGGAGGATGAACTGATGATTAAGGGAGGCTTGAGAGAGCCTTGCTGCCTGTGCAATGGAGAACTCACACACACTTTCACATCTATGAATTTGAATGGACTGATCTGAATCTTTATATAACACACATTGAAATAGTGTCATTTTGTCTCGGGACCTCTTGGCCTGAATCAATTTTCTGAAAACACTCCTAGGGTCAGTGTTAATGTTAAAGATCAAAGCGCTTCCTGTGCTTCGCCCCTTTTTGTCCATGCCTCTGCCCATGTGTCATTCTTTCTCTCTCTTTCTTTTATCCCTGTCTCTCCCTCTCCCACTGTAAGCGTCCTCTTCAGTATCTGTTCCCAAGCGCACTCCAGGCATTTCACGCACCAGAAAATCGCCCATCTTCGTGGTGCAGTGGAGCGAATCTCTGCCCTCCTCTTTCTTTTACCTCTTCTCTATGCTCTCCATCAGGTGTCATGTGTGATCAACAATTTCCAGCAAACCCAGAGAGCGATGGCGATGGCGACTTCTCCACCTCCACAGCGCCCAGAGCCCCCAATTGGGCTTCCTCTCCTCAGTCTGCCCCGTGTGGAGAGTCCACTCGAAAAGTTAAGTGGCCTCCAGGTAAGGGTGGGGGAAAACAATTTGGAAAAACATTGAAAAAATAGTTGTTGTTTTTCCCTGAAAAGCACTTTTGGTGAGCAAATACTTATTAGTCATGTTAGTGGCATGGTTGCGGGAATGTCACTCCACCACTTTGGCCCAAAGTGAAGTATCTCAACAGCTATCGGGCATTCTAGTTTCCCAGAAGATGAATCCTGCTGACTATTGTGATCCCCTGACTTTTGCCCTTGCACCACCGTGAAGTTGACATTTATAGTTTTGAGTTAAACAGACTATTTCAACAGATACACACATTCATGCTCCTCTCAGGATGATTTATAAGCTAATCAACTTTGGGGATTCTTTAACTTTTAATCTCGCGTCATTTTCCAGTCAGAATTTATATTTGCCCAATAGTGTTGTGTATGACTTAATAGCTGTAAAACTACATTCCCATCAGTCTTAGCTGTTCTTCGTGTTAAGTTATAATAACAAATGTTACCCTGCAAACATAATAAGCTAAGATGGTGAACATGGTGCACATGAAAACCTACCAAGCACCAACATGTTAGCATGCTAATGTTAGCAAATAAAGGCACAGTCCACCCTAAAATGAAAAATACATATTTTTCCTCTTACCTGTAGTGCTCTTTATGAGTCTAGATTGTTTTGGGGTGAGATGCCAGATGTTGAAGATATTGACCTCAGAGATGTCTGCCTTCTCTCCAGTATAATGGAACTAGATGGCACTCGGCTTTTAGTGCTCAAAGCTCCAAAAAATGCATTTGAAAAACTCAACAGCAATGCCTCTTTCCAGAAATCATGACCCAGTTACAAAAGATAATCCACAGACCTTGTTGTGAGCAGTTTAATATAGGAACTATTTTCTTTCTACCAAACTACTTTCACTAACTGTATCACCATACAGAAGGAAGCGTGCATCTACTCATTGACACGAAGCCTGTGACAGCATGGGACAGTGAGATATAACGATGGCATCCTTGGCTGAGCCGTAATGTTAGCTAGCACAGTGGTGCTAAGTGAGCTAGCAGATGCACACTACTTTCTGTGCAGTGATACGGTTGGTGGGTGTAGTTTGGTAGAAAAAAAATAGTTCCTACATGAAACTGCTCACAAGAGCTGCAGATTATCTTGAGTAACCAGGTCATGATTTCTGGAGAGAGGCAAGTTCCACTATAGAAGATGCGGAAGAAGGCAGACATCTCTATGACTGATATCTCCAACACTCAGCAACTCGCACCAAAATATTCTAGACTGATAAATAGCACTACAGGTGAAAAGAAAAATATGTGTTTTTGATTATACAGTGAACTGTCCTTTAAGCTTAATGCACCACAATACCTACTGTAAATATAGCCTGACAACACTGCTTGCATGACTGCAGACCTTCAATCTAGTTTTTAAATGTGTACGGGGCTATCTTTGACTGTTTTTTGTCTTCACTGATAACCTTGGTTCCTTCATTGTATTTGGATTTATGCTTCTTTCTGTCTGATATCTCTGTTGTGCACACTCTATCTCCAGACATCATCATTTTGCATTCTTGTCTCTTGCTGTCTCAGTCAAGTAAAGTTTATCTGCCTTATTCCCTTTGGGTTTTGACTTCCCACATGTTTTGAAATGTTTTATGTTCTTTACTTCCATCCCTCTCTATCTTTCCTAATGTTCTCCTTGTCCCCTTCCCTCCTGTTAGGCTCCAGGGCTACCGTATTCTGAGATCACATGACCATCAGCCAATCCCGTCCCCCGCCCCTCCCGATGTGCTCCTCCCCTCACGGCGTTGCCTCACCAGCGCAGTCTAGACCTGCCTACTGAATGCCCCCCACCCTGCCCTGCCCACCCCGCTGGACGACATCCTCTCAGACGAGTCAAATCCACGCAGGTCTGAAGCTCCACCAATCACAGGAGGCAGAACAGCGACACATGCACACGGCAAGCATGGCTGAAACCTGTCATCCGCTAAGGACCAATAGGACATGGATACATGTCTCTCTGTCCTGCTCTGTCCTGTTCGTCCTCCAAGATGGCCTCCTTTTTCTTTCAGGTGTGAAAGAATCGCCAAAGCCAGAGCTGTTGAAGCAATACTGTGTCCTATTTCCTTGTCCTGTTTTCCACAAAGACCCAACAGTGACTCTAAAGACTGTTGGCTGGTGATGACTTGATAAAACACTTTGGTTTGGGGATCAAAGAAAATTCCAGTCACCGATGGATTGTCCTCAACAGACCATTTTGCAACACTCAGGACAATACAGTGGAAAAAAGGACAAGATTATAAACAGAGACCTTTATGTAATCAGGTACCATCTAGTATTATGGTACAGAGTTTTTATTTCTGTCCTCGAAACTAACAAGAGATGTGATCAAAGAGGAAAGCACCTTTGTAAATTATAGCACAGATGAACCAACCTCGTGTTCAGTAAACTGTGTTGTATCTTATTTGTTTTGGGGGATGTGGGTTTGATCTCTTGCTGTATATTGTGTGAAGTGACAGAAGAGAGATTTATACCCGCTAGAGCTGTGCTTGTGATACCACATTTGTTTTGGGGGCATCAGTTAATTCTTTCCTGAGGTGAACTAGATTACCATCGACTTTCCAAATATCTCTTATCTACTTGCTATTCAGGTGTGTGTTTCTAAATGTCTGTAGGTTCTACGTCCATGCTGTGAAATATCTGGAGGGTTTTATCATTTGACCTACTGCCTATTCTCATGTGGAGTTCTTTGTTAGTGTTAGTTTGGATAAATGTCTCATTTTCTTTTTCCCATACCCCATTTAACAGTTTAATGCCTGTCCTTGTTTTCTCATTAGATTACCTGTATCTATATGTTAATGTTAAGAGTGGTGCAGGGATAAAGTTTTTTGTAGGCTGACGCAGAAGTTGGCATTGCCCCTCGTCAAAAAAGCCTACGGGATTTTTCCATTGGATTTTGGTTTATTAAAGATTATAAGATCTGTGGCAAACAAAAGTTTATGATACTTACATGTATTGTTCATCAAGATGATCTTCACAAATGAACATCGCTTTTATGATTTTTGAAGCCTAAATGCAACCGCCAAAAGCTAATGATAGGCTATGAACGAACTACACCACCATCACATGATTTAACATCGCCACCACAACAAAGCTGTCGTTCTGTAGTCTCATTTAGCCAGAGCTTCAAAATTCATAAGTGGAGTATTGTCTGACATATTTCATGTCATAGAACGAAACGTGAATGTCTCTTAAGCTTCTGTTAACCATAGACCTTATTTTAGGCACCTAACCAAAAACCCATTCAAAAAACCCATTGACGTCAAGACAAGGGAACCAGGAGTGCTAATATGCTAACTCACTTCTGAGTTTTAGGACTTATTTCTGCAGCTCCCTGTTTACAGAGGCGGATGTTCCTATAGGTGACAAAGGCGACCGCCTAGGGCGCCACCCAGACCCCCTCCCCCCAAAATATGACGCAAGAGAGAAGTGAGCTAATGCTAGAGCATTAATGGGTATGGTAGAGTGGAGTGTGTGTGGAGATTTTCAGAGTAAGAAAAAAATGAAAAGGCAAAAGCCATCCAGGGCTCAATATAAAAGAGTAAAAAAAAAAAGTTAAAACTTGCAAATTTGCACATACATTATTCTTTTATTGTCTGATATTTATTATTATTGTTTGTTAGCTGAGTTGATTATTTGTGTTGACTTCAGATTAGCTCTTGTTTTTGTTTGTACTGAATATAATGAATATAAAAGAGGGGGCTGCCAGGGGAAGCTTGCCTAGGGCGCCAAATGTGCAGGTCCAGCACTGTGTATTTATTCCCTTTGCTTTCCAAAATGAATGTTTTTATAAGAGTAGTTTGTGCATCTGTTGTTGATGCAGCTGTTTTATCCATCCATCTTGTCCCGTTATTTCCTGCCTCAGTCCACCGTCCTGTCTTCACACTGACTTTAGGAAACCAATGGCACAGACCAGTGTGTGATACAGAGGCAAGACCTCTGAGGTTTTGTATAGTTTTGTACAGTATATAGGTTTCTTTACACAGTATATACTGCATTATCATTATGTTTCAATTGTGTGAACAATGTGAAGCTGCCTGAGCCTGTCTTGTAGGAACATGAGTAGTGGCCTGGTTTAAAGCAGGAATGTAGCGTGGTGGAGAAGTGTGTGAAATCTAACGGCATACAGTCAGCGTGTTTGGCTCACAACTTGCTTTAGTTCTGCTCTCAGTTCAAAAGGACACTGCAGGCAGGTTATATTAGTAGGAGAGTACGCAATGAGTTATATAAAGAAGACATTGCTATGGTTTTATTAAGCGTGTGTGTGTGCGCGCGTGTGTGTGTGTGTGCTTATTGGGATTTGTGTGTATGTTTATAATGAGCACATTGTATGGCAGCATAACTGTTAATTTGGCAATCTGTTTTCTTAAGTTAAACTGTCAAAAGTAGCTGCTATAATTACACACTTGCGCTTGTGTGTAACTGCAGGCCTTCAAAGGACCCCTGCCAAGGCGTCCTAACAATGCCTGTTATAGCAGAAGGTGCTCATTATAGCTCTGAGATTACTTACAGTAAAACTTTTCAGTCTGAATTTTTTTGTAAACAACTGAAGAGGTAGAGAACACCATAACTGTCCAAATAATGTTATTTTCATGTTCAAATGTCTCTGTTTTGTATTTATTTACCAAAATAAATTGCAATTACCACACATCGCTGGCTGAGTTACATTTTTTACTTGATTTGTTGAAATGTCCTGCACACTTAAGTAAAGATATATCTTTGCTGTTGTACCCTTTTCTATTCGTTTTAAGCTGTCATGACATACAGTAGCCATGAACACAGTATGTTTAAAGGATAAAGAGATATTTTGTGGAATGTTATTATTTAGCTGCTTTAAATTAATATTGACTATCAGTCAGACTCAGAACAATAGGCCTTTTTAACAGCAGACATTTTTACTTTTCATAGGAGAAAAGGTGTTTCTAATAACATTAACAACGGCAGTGTTCTGTTTAAGCATCCCACTAAGTCATGACAGTAAGTCAGTGTTTACACCCGTGCCTTTCCTACTGTGACGTGTCAAAATGTCTTGCATTAAGAAGACCTACCTGAAAATCTGTGTCAGAGCTTTGAAGAACTAAATATTGGAGATGTATCCCAATTTCAGTACTTTCAATTGTATACAATACATTAAAAAAATCATGCAGATTTTGTGGGTATTTGTCGTGTTGTTGTTTTTTTTTTTTACTTCTCCAACGTAAACACACTAGATTCAGGAACTGAGACACACAAATGGAAAAGTACTGCCCCTTAGTGGCTGTTACCCAGCTTCTTCTTAGAGACTAGTATGGATGTAAAATATGGCACCTGTAATTGGTATGCATAATTTGTTCTGACCTGGAGAGTTATTAATTTGCAGTGAATCAGTGATTAAATACTCAAAAATGCAATGTATTACAATGTTCAACGTGACAGTGGATTGTGGATTTACTCCTTTAAAAACCTGCTGTTATGTGGTGTCGCCTCAGTTTATTAAGTTGTAGTAAGTTGCTATGAACACCAAGGGGCAGTGTTTACCATGTTAACCTGATGAAACCAAGGGAGGCTTTCAGAATTCCCCATTTTTTATGTTTCTGAAACCAAACAGCACATTAGGAATGTAAAAATATGCTTAAACAGAAAAGAGGATGTCTTTTTACATGAGACCTCCGTTGGCCCACATTAGGCATTAGTCATCAAGCTAATAAATGTAATGTAATGGCACAATTACTTTGAAATGTAGACACAGGCAGTTTCTGTCTCTCTGTCTCTCTTTTCTCTCTCAATTGCCCCAGTCTTTCTCCCCGCCCCCTCTTTGTGTTCCTTTGAGTTTGTGTTTGTCAGTCTTGTTAACGACAAGGCACACACACACACACACACACACACACACACACACACACACACACAAACAGAGAACTCTCTGCACTCTCTCGACAACATTATCTTTTCCGGAAATTGCTTCTCAAGCACAGCCGGAGCCCCATTAGAAAAGAAGAGCTCTACGCTGTAACCTTTTTAAAAAGCCATTAGTGATGCACCTGCTTCTCTCTCTCTCTCTCTCTCTGTTCCTATTTGTGTGTCCTATTTGTCTCTCTTGTTAACACTGACACACACACACACACACACACACACACTTGCAGTTTCTCCATCCTGATTGCCAGCCAGCTTCCCTGTTCCCAATCCTACAAACTGACTACTGAGCAGCACGAGCATCTTTCTACTCCAGTTAGGGTATGAATCACTGACATTTTAAAGTTCTGCGTCAGAGTGCAAAACCACTCAATTTAATAATTTACGTGTGTTATTCTAATGGCTTGTGACTGTTAAATCAGTGTTTTGGACATGAGTAATTCCCTCTCACTGGGAAAACAAGTTATTTTATAAAATGTCACGTCACTGCAGTGAATATGCCAGGTTCACTTCCATCAGAGATGAATGAGGAACTCATTTTGGTGATTCATATAATGTTATACTGCATACTGTACAAATGAGCTTTTAATTATAAATGCTGCTCCCACTTATAGTGATTTAATGTTTTCGTCAGTTATTTGATACCTTAAATTTAAAGCCATTACTCCGAGGCAGAAGTGATTTGTATTTGCTTTGGTCGCCTCCACATTAACATCAGTAACACTAAGTGCTGCCAAACCTAAATGAATGGGAGTGACACAACATAATGTATTGTGCATAGCTTAAGCATGTATACCAGCACATGGTACATACTTATCCTTTAGGGGAAAAAACACCTGTGTGGTAGAATATATGAAAGGGGAACTCCACCAATTTAAAAAAAAATCTTGTCTATTGACACATCTTTGGGGGTCCTACTTCACATGTAAAAAAAAGTTGTATAAAGCATTTTGTGCCTCCAGAGGAAGCTGTGCAAAACGTGATACATCTGATTAATAAATCTGATAGATAAAAGTGATGTCACTTGAGTCAGCCTCAATTGGGGCTGAAGACTGCAAGTTTGAAAATGGAACAAATTCTGGGGGTGTGAAGTTAGATAGATGTAACATTAAAAGATCCCTGTAGCTTGCGCTTTAACTCTGCTTGAGACTAGGGGCTCATAGTTACATTAGTCACTAGTAGCATAACACCCCAGAATCTTTGAGACGTGTATAGATGCAGCAACATACCGTTGGGAACCTACACAACACATTCCTTCAAAGCACACTCACCGCCAGTAGAAGACAAACCCACCAGCACAACAATTATTTGAACCCTGCTACAACGCTACACTGCAGTGACAAAATATGAGGTCAAACCATGGATGGCCTACTGGGCACAGGCCCAGGGGCCCAAAGTGTCAAGGCCCCAACCTGAATTTCACTTGCAAAATGTCCTTTAGATTAACACACAAATGCAAGGGAACTACAAAGTGGTGCAAAAAAAATACACAAAGGAGCAAAACAACCCAGAGAATAGAACTGGATAGAAGGTCTTTATTGTCATTGTACATGTATATTAAAATTTGGGGTGCTTCTCCTGGCCAGTGCAGTTTATGTAAGTAATAGACTAAGACAAATTAGACAGACAAGTGCTCATTCAATAAATATGAAACTAAAATAGATGATATAAGAAAACATGAGCAATAGGCATCGAGTCAGAGAGGCAACAGCCGCTGCTTATGTGTGTGCCGCCATTTTACCCACACAATATCACCAGAAAGACACAAAATTCAAAGAGACAGAAAACGACTACAAAGATAACAATCTACTTTGTAATTCATTATAAATGTAGGCGTGGTTTACTTTATAAGTAACAAAATGTAACCCTAACCCTAATCTTATCTTCTTCTTCTCTTATCTTCTAGCCAAACACTTCTTAGCTATATGCTAACCCAGCATTTTCTTTCTTTCAGGGCCAAGGGGGGAAGGGAGCCGATCGTGGACTGATGTGTAGGTATGGTGGACAGGGCAGGTGGGTGGGTCATGTAGCTGCTCTGGCCGCAGCTATATCTCCTCGGGATGTTTACAGTAACCAAATTCTAGGCGGTCAAGTTGCATTATGGGTAATTTAGACACCAGGTTTTCACAAGGAAGAAGAATGCGTGGAATTACAGTTTTTCCTAAAAAAAAACACAAAAACACAAAAGCCAATTCTCTAAACCAAATGACCAGTTCTCTAAACACGTTTAATAAAACTAGCCCCCATTTGCCAAAACCATAAACACATTTCACATTAAGACACAATTCACAAAACACAATCCTCCTTTTCTCATAAATCTAAACACATTTTGTCTTGCTAAAACACAAGTTGCAAAAAAGGTTGCTCAAATTATTACAAATTACAGTTTTTCTCAATTGTTTACACACAAATACTGGTACTTGAGACACAATGACCACAACATGTAACTCATGCACCAACCCCCTGAACCAATTCTGCTAAACTACAAGCACAATTCCTGCTTTACACTCAAATTGCAGTTCTAAAACACACATTTTCATGAAGAAAATCTCTTGTTTTCACAAGGAACACACTGTCATTCAAAATTCTAAAGTTAATTGCCCTACTATGCACACTGACTCATCACATGGGCAAACACCTGTCACACAGTTTTACAATTAGCAATCAGAGCTTTAGCATAAAAGGGCAACAGGTGAGCTCTTCTGTTTTGGAGCAATGGAACAACAGAGGCAGAGCCAGAACCAGAGGAGAGAGAGTAAGAGGAGGACGGGGAGGACGAGGACGAGGACGAGGAAGGCCAAGGACCGTAATCTCTGATGAAATCTGAGCCACTTTGGTTGACCATGTGGCAGCATAGTTTTTTGTTTCTTTACTGTAACTGTATACAGTAAATTCTTCTGTTGTTTTGTATGTAGACCACTGTATGTGTAACTTTGTGTTGGTTGGGATGTACACTCTGTACATTGTTTTTGTGGGAAAAATAAAATATATTTGTTACCGTGTATTTGTGTGTTCTGAGTATAAAAACAATATTCTAAAATATTTTACAACACACTTATGTATGTACTGTCTGTAGTAAGTGTAACACTGAACAAAAAAAAAGGCCTAAGTCATTATGATGAATGGAGAAGAAGTGTTTTCCATTCATCATAGTGTTTTACATTGAGCACATCAGTGTTCAACTGGTTCTTATAAATGTCTATTCATATGATGGTTTGTGTGTGTCATTTGAAAACAAAATAACATTTTGAGAACAAATAACATTGTTTTGAATGTAAAGTTTCATTTTGCAGGAGAATTGAGGGGTTTTGCCCATTGTGTGTGTGTTTTTTGATTTGTGTGTACAGTTCTGAGAGTATGAGGCATGCTCTCAGAAAATGTGTGTAAACAATCGAGAAAAACTGTAAAGCTCATGTGATGCAAAATGCTTGCCACAGTCAGCAAAATTTGAACACAATGAACACACCTGGCTTCAAAAAAAAAAAAAAGCCAGTTTGGAGTGCACAGTTTGCCTGGCAAGGAACAATATTGCCTGCGATGTAGATGAGGTCCTGTGGCCTGACCCAGCAATGATTGTGGAGTGTGTGTGTGTTGTATAGTTCCATAAATAAATAAAAAACATCACACCCTGAACATTGTTTTCAATGAGTATTGTTGTGTATAATGGATCCTCTGTAGTGTTTGCATTGAGTTGTGATGCAGTACAGTAGTGTACATACTGTATTTTCTGTAGATTTACATACTGTTCATATGAAACACACAAATCTATGAATGCCCAATACTCTACAGTGATATATTCTGAGAACAGATACTGTAAGGTTTCTAAAAATGTGCTTTGGCAGTTGTGAAAAAAAAAAACATTCTCACACACTGAACATTGTGTTTTCAGTTGTTTTGTTGTAGTCTGTAATGATGCGTATAGTGTTTAAATTTTTGCAGGCTTTGAGCAGCTGTTTTGGTGTGAAAGTTTGAGTTTTGAAGAGAGAAGGTGTGGTTTTGTTTATGTAGCTTTAGAAAAGTGTGTTGTGTTTAGAGTTTTGGGAAAATGGAGGAAAGTTTTGTGAAATGTGTTTTAGCAATTGAGAAAAACTGTAATAACTGCCTATATAGTTTATACATAACTGATGTGCATGCTTGTGTGTGTGTGTGTGTGTGTGTGTGTACCTGTGATTTCCTGTGATGAGCTGAACTTTGCTCCCTGACTCAGTGTCTGTCTGTTTGGTGTAATGTTCCTGACCCTGAGGTCACACACTGTCTGGGGCCGAACTGTGTGTGTGTGTGTGTGTGTGTGTGTGTGTGTGTGTGTGTGAGAGAGAGAGAGAGAAAGAGAGAGAGAGTGAGAGAGAGAGAGTGAGAGAGAGAGAGAGAAAGAGAGAGAGAGGGAGGGAGAGAGAAAGAGAAAGAAAGAAAGAAAGAAAAAGAAAGAAAGAAAGAAAGAGAAAGAAAGAAAGAAAGAAAGAAAGAAAGAAAGAAAGAAAGAAAGAAAGGAAGGAAAGAGTGTAAGTGAGTATGTGAAGTGAGAGTGATAAAGAGTACATGGATGAGTGTGGTTTATCGCATCCCAAAACAAACCAGCAGCCCCAGGGTAATAAAAATGTACTATCTGTCATAGTAAATTACAAATATTGGTCTTCGCCTTGCTGCAGTCTCCTGATTATGCTCAATGGTCTGCCTCTGACAATTATGAAGCCATTAACACTGTGTGTGAGTGTGTGTACGTGCATGAGTGTGTCTATGTGTGTGTAAGGGGAGAGAGAAAGACTCTATGGCTGCTTATTTTGAGGAAATATGCTGTTGGTTTTTTATGGCCTTGAAGGCTCCAGCGCCTTACAGCTTCAGCCTTGTGGGCTCTCAAAACATCACATTTACATGTTTGCTGTCTGTCTGCTCTGTTTCTGACGTCTTCCACCAAAATAAAGACAGCAAAGTGAGAAAGAAGAGAACAAATGGAAGGGAATGAAAAATGAAATATGGAAACGGCAATAGCCAATTTAGCTCTTGTGCGGATCATTACTGAGCATTCAGTACTCACACACACACACACACACACATTTTGGGTTTCGTGGGGCAGCTCCTTTACAGGCCACCAGATGAGGAGAGGATTAAAACCGGCCTTACCACCAATCCCATCCAGCAAGTCTGCTAAGAAAGACCATCAACCGGATACAGAGGTCCCAGGAGACTGGATTAGGAGTAGGAACACACACACACACACACACACACACACACACACACACACATACACACACACACACACACACACACACACACGCACACACGCACGCACGCACACACACAAATGCTCACTACAGGCTATGTAGAAACCTGTGTTAAGACCCTGCAGGGTACATCATTCAGGACACGCAAACTGAGTCCCATTTCAGTTTATTATGATTTCAGCACCAATGACTGACAGAGCGATGGCTTTGTCTCTTCTAGTATTGTATTTTCGCATCTGATACACCTCAGTACTTTTTAAAAAATGTATAAAAATCAAAGACAGATTTAAAATGAAAAGTAAATAAATGCAAAGTGGATTGTTGCAGCAGCTCAGCAATAAAGCTTTCAAGTTATGTCAGACAGCTGTGTGTTTTTTGGGCAGCAGTATGACAACCACTGTTGTGAGTCTCTTATATTGTATTCTTGTTGTTGTGTTCGCCTCTTGGCATTGTTGAAATACTCTAGGTAGGTCTTGGTCTCAAGACCACATTTTAAGGTCTCCGTCTCGTCACATTTTTACACAATTTTGTCTCTGGCTCAGACAAAGAAGACTCAGGATTTTATTTCAAGACTGGTCAAGACCACAACCGGGGAAATCACTAAATTGCCTGCCAAAAGGAGTGTTGAATAAAAATGGTTATGTTGATTTCAGTTCCTTTGTGTTCATTAGTATTTGTTTGTTCATAGAAAACAAAGGAAAATTCCCAAACATAAAATTCACCTTTGATTATTTTTATCAAGACATTTATCATCTTGATAAAATACCCCCCCCCCCCCCACCCCAAAAAAAGAAAGAAAGAAATGGCAACATTTGCATATATATTATTTTATTACTTTTTTATCATTATTGATTATTTTGTTAGCTAGGTTCTTTGTGTTGATTTCCAATAAGCTCTTGTTCTTGTTCCTGATAAATATAAATTATATTATTATGAATTATTCTTATTAGAGGGGGCAGGGCTGGGGGCGTGGGGGCACTATAGGGCACTGCATTTGCCAGGTCCAGCACTGGAACTTCCAGATCAATCTGAGTACTGCCCACAGTTTGCATGTTCCACATTTTCTCGTAAGTGTGTCACGCAGTATGGGACTCACACATGGTCTTGACTCATTCTCAACCATTCTCAAGTCTTGGTCTTGTCTCTGTCTCGATACACTCTGATCATAATCATGACCTGGTCTCAGTTTCATGGGTCTTGTCTACAACACTGCCTCTTGGACAAAGTAATAGAAACAATAACACCTCTATATATAATAGCACCACATTGTATCCCCTTATATTATAGACATTCTTGCTATTTTGTCCTGTGGTGTAAACAAAACAACCCGACAGCTCTACAAACTGTGACTTCAAAAATTACCATGGAATCGAAGCAATATTTTACATCATAATACAAGCCTCAACCAGGTAGCAGGCTTAATTATTTATTGCATGGCTGTTGCACAGGATTGCATTGTATTTTACAGGTCTGTCCACCCCCATTAATAAGAATATTATAGTGAGACCATGTGAGTCACAAAACATAGTGGATGGAGGCACCATGAATGTAATATAAACCATATTGTAATATTTTATAGTATGATGTCATCACAAGGACATAAAATCCACCATGGAACAGGTCCAATTAAGTCTCCAGTGAGAAACACAAGCACACTGTAAGTGACATAACACCTATAAACAAGTTAAAGATTTTGTCTCAGTAAATTTAGCAGCTTACAAAAAGCTATTTGCACCGTGTTTGTGTGAATGAGGCGAATCAAGTCACTCACTCCAACACGTGTATTCATTATGCCAACCCCAAACTATTCTTTTAATTTTACTAAGGCCCACCGGAGCTCCATCGTTGTCCCGATGAGGTCCCCGAACCCCAGCTTGGGAACTGCTGCTCTATAGGGCACGCTCTTCGGCGCCAGGGCTGGATGGAGGCATGGACACGAGAGAAAGCAGAGGAGGAGGAGGAGGAGGAGAGGAGCAGAGGAGGAGGAGGAGGAGGAGAGGAGAGGTGAGAGGTTGCAGCTGAGTTGCATGGGATGCTGATGCTGCTGCATAGGCTCCATCGCTCCATCCCTCCCTCGGAGAGAATGGAAAAAACAAGGAGTGGTTATGTGATTCCCCACAAGCAGGAGGAGAAGCGCACGGGAGAGAAAGGAATAGCAGGGGAGGGGGGGCGTTTCCCTGCACAGTATAGCCTATTCTCACACTCCAGCATGGATACAAATGTATGGCATATGGAGCGTCTTCTTCAGGGGGAGCTGGCAGAAAGGTGGACGTTGCGGTAAGTTCAATATTTTTTCTCGCTGTTATTTACCATGAAAAAATATATATACGATTTGGACACAGTTCACAGCGCCGCGTTACGTTGCGTGGGGTCCCATCACTTTATATTGTCCTGATATTTAGAGATATCTGTTGTAAAAAAAAAAAAAAAAAAACCCTGAAGTGAAGAAAACAAGACTTGTGGATTGAAGCTGTAAGGAGCCGGGTTGTAGCACTGCATGGCATGGGATTAACGCCCGATCAATTCCTCGCTGGCACGCTTTTATGATTTGATAACTAAACAGGTTGGTCCCATCAGCATCACTCCCCAAGTTCCTATCAAATGATGAGAAATGCACCTGCACGCTGCTTCATGTTTAACCACCAAGCATGTCAGCTCCTCCTTTGTATAGCCTGTTGGATAAAAGACAAAGATGGTTCAAATATCTTCCACACTCCCTGCAAAGGGTTAAAGATTCAATCCACGCTTTGCCACTCTGAACTGGGTTCTCCTTGTCAGTGGGAGCGGATGTATTTACAAACAAAGAAAGCTTAATATCCAAGCCTGTCACGTAGAAGACAGGTGCTGGCTATGTGCGATTTTACAGTGGTGTGTGTGGTTATCTGGGCTAGTAGGCCAACTGGAGCCTCTATGCATTGAGGCCCAGCAAAGATTAAGAAAACCAAAGTGTCTCTGTTGTCACTGAAAGTTTGGCCAAAGGCAAGAGAGGGTAGTTTTTTTTTATTCTGCACTCTAGGCTGAATTTGTTGCAATAGCCATCACTGGGTCATTTATTTTTTGTCTGGGTAGTGACTATTAGACTCCACAGTGTAGCCAAAATGACTGGAAAGATTTGCTGTTGCAGGCATAAGCATAAACATCCTCATAACAGCGCCTTTAGTTCCAAGCAATTAAGCAGTAATGTGCAAGCGGCAGCCCCAGCGTCCGCTCAGTCTCTGTCTCCATCTCCAGTCTGTCCTGTCTTTGCCTCTGGCACAGCCACTTGTGATTCTGCATCCCATCTGACACACCAGGTACATTAAAGGATTGATAAGTCTGTTGCGTCAGACATAAATATGAAACACAGACCGATTGGCTTTCATTAGGCCCTCCAGCCGGAGCCAGTTCACTTTCAATCAAGTCAACTCAGGAAATGGATTTTCTTACAAATGCAAACCAGATGTCTTTGAAATAAAGTTCGCGTCCAGTCAACATAGCCTATCATTGGGGAATAAAGGTATCACTGTGAATATGTGGGGTCAGTTTACATGAATGGAAAGGTAAAACTGAGGTGACAAAAAAGAGGCCTGGGCCATACATTCAAAACTGCTTCTGCAGGCACACCCATTGAATGTAAGAGTCCTTCCCTTGTAGCCTGGCCCCCACATACATACACAGCTAAAAACTACACTGAAGCATGTCTTCAAATTAGACGGAGACATTCCAGTGACAGCGAGCAGACACAGACTGGTCCTGTGTAGTGAAGAGGGCAGCAGCAGGGTGTATTTTTACACCAGATCTCTGACACCTACGTGCATCTCTTCACAGCTCTTGGTGAGAACAGAAGACACGTCCACTTGAGTTGTCATCATCAGCAGCCCAGACATGGACAGTTGGGATGGAGGACGGAGGCGAGGAGAGAGAGAGAGAGATGAGGAGAGAGGACTAGAGGAGTATAGGTAATGAGGGAGACGAGTGTCAAGATCTTCTTCCCCGGCTAGTTTTGGCACTTCCTTTGCTGTGACAGCGGGTTAGGATGTAGACTACCGCAGGTGTGAGTGAGGCCAGAGGATTGTCAGCGGCAAATGGGAACTTTCCAGGAGCGTCAGGTTTCATGGTGTGCAGCTTTGATAGGTGAAGGGATACAGAGGAGGATGTATGATTTGTGTACATGTGTCCGGGAGGATGCACCAGCAGATCTGAGGACGGGGAAGTAGTGAGGAAGAGGGGTAAACACGGGGTGAGAGACGACAGAGGGATCACAATGATTAGAGAGGAAAGGTTAAGGGAGAAAGTGAGAGGAAGTGAGAGAAAAAGAAAGAGAGAGACAGTCAAGTCATGTTTGTAAACTAGCCTTAGTTTTCCAGGGGGAGCTGTCTGTGGTGCTGATGCAACCCCCCACCCCCCACCCCCCTTTTCCCAATGACTCTCCTCCTCTCTTGTTCTCTCCTCCTCAGCTGTTGATTGACAACTACTGTGTCTCTAATTGGCAAGTGTGGATAGGGAAGAGTCAGGCTTATTCTCCATGGGACAGACCAAGGAAAAGAGAAAGAGTGTGAGGGGGAGGGAAATGAGGAGGGGGGGGGCATACAAGGGAGCCTTCCAACAATAAGTGAGTGAGGAGAGGAGAGAGATGGGGGAAAAAGGAATGGGAAATGGAATGAAGGAAGACATGAGGTGAGGAGGAGGGGATGGAGGTGAGGGCTGAACATCTGTTTGGTAATCAGTCTCTCCCCTCAGCGCAGTGTAACACACACTGACACCTATTTGATAATTGGTGAGCCTGCCCTCTCCCTCAGCGCTTGGCTAAATGGTTGCTTGATACCAGGGAGAGCAAAGGGACTAGCTGTTGGCAGTGCAATCTGTTTACGTGGTGCAGCTCAGGTAAAGATGCATAGCAGGCTGCCTGTGTGTGAATGTGTGTGTGTGCTCACAATCTGGTTATTAGTCTAACAATGAGCTCAAGATGTGACTTGTGAAATGTGCATTATAACCTCTGAGCAATGCCGCTGCATTGTTATTCAAGGATAAATATGATCTCCTTTGTCTCTCTTCTCCTAGGTGCTGTCCTTAAAGATTTGCCTCCACACGCAGACCTCCTCCTTCCATGCTGCAATCTTATTCAGAGTGCGGGAGCCGAAGGGATGCAGGCGCAGAAAAAGGAGAATGAGCTCCAGAGCTGAGAGGAGAGAGAGAAAGGAATGGAGGGGAGGAGGTGGGCCTCTTTGCTCCGGTCTCGACCACGGGTATTCTTGGGTTGATAATACAGATGTGGATGTTATTGCTTGAGAATACGCGTAGTCGAGTGGAAGCTTTCTCATCTACAGTGGACCAAAAGCTGAACTCTATTCAGTAGAGTACAAAGGCAGAGTCACATCTAAATGTATAGCCAAGCTGAGCAGGTGACACAGACATTTTTAATTAAGCACCCAGAGGTGACTTTTTATGGGGGGAAAAGGCTTATTTTGTTCAATCAGAAAGGTTTTTAAATAGAACGCAATCAGGGCCAGCCAAATCAAATCCAGCCACTGAAAAGGTTTTATCATCATAGGTTTATCAACCATGTCACTCTTTACACCTGTGGAGGAAATGAGTTTGTTTCGCTGGCCAGGTTCAGCCTCTCCCGCAGAGGTGCTGCTGGGGACGACTTGCACCATGCCACTAAGCTAAACCCCTGGGCATTAGTTCAGGGAGCTTAACACGAAAGTCTTCAGACTCAGACGTTAATTCCAAACCTTCTTGATTACATACCCTTGTCAGTCAGTCGTGCTTACAAGTGAGCCTATAATCTTATCAGTTGATGAGTGTCTTTCACAGCCCTTCACACTCTGCTCCAAACATTTTCCCTCGTACCGAGCCGAAATTTGAAGTTTGTGAAAATTGGCTCCCTGGACATAAACGGCTGCAATGCCAATGGCATGGTACATTGTAACTGTGCATAACCATCATCCCACTGCACTACCAACTGCTGTTGCACTCCTATTTTTGACTCCCCGGCTCTTGCTAAAAATGTGTGAGAGTTTGATGCCTGTAGCAGCAACAGGAGACAGTAACACATGAGGACATGTCAAGACTTGCACCCGTGGCTGACATTTCAGCATTCGGCTCAGCTGACTGGCTGTCATGATGCAGACTCACACACACAAACACAATATATAAACTGCACAAGGGTTTGCATGATCTACATGCCAGTGGGGAAATATGGGATTGATGGATCTTATGAAAACAAGCATGCAGACTGATCCCCATATGTATGAATGCACTCACACTGCAGCTTGGTTCACTGAGTCCATGTGCCAGTGGGGAAATAAGAGATTGATTGATTTTATGGGTAACTATTTTTAGTCAGAATGATGGATGTTTATGTCTTTTATTGATCAAGTTGAGGTGTGGGTCTGAAGAGTTCTTAGACGTCAGGGCGAGCTGATTAATCAGGTAGCAAAGGTGTTGGAATAAAACATCCTGAATTACATTTTTGGTGCATTAGCATTATTGCTAAGTATTATAAATTAGAAAATCAACATTTCATTGCAAATTCAGCATTATATTAGCATCCGTTTGCAAATGTGCCGATGATAAATTACACTCTTATCATGTATTATTCCATGATTTCTTACTACTGCGTAAGCAAATCTCTTATTTATTAGCACAGTATGTAATTATAATTTACACGAATTTCACACTGACGTTGTGTAAACTTGTTGATTTGGCAAAGCCGTTTCTGTGGTTTTGTGTGTATTTGTGTATGCATGTGTGTATGTGTGTGTGTGTGTGTGCTTCTAAGCAACAAAATGACTATTGTGAGCACAGCTCCAGGTGCCTAGCAACCGAATCGCTCTGTTTCCTTGGCAACAGTTGCCTCGCACTCACTGTGTGGGTGATTGGCAGCCTTGACAACGGAGACGGAGTGACACTTGACCTCGCGTGCTGAATGGGAGAGGAGAAAGAAGGAGCGAGAAATAGAAGAGAGGGGGAGGGAGTGGGAGGGGGACGTGCGGAGACAGACGAGAGACTAAGTGATAATCATTCTCCATTGTAATCATCCTCCAGCATGTTTCATAAGGCGTCGTCAATACCTCTCCAGCTGGGGTCCATCATCAAACACAATGCACAGTGCGGCGCGCGCATGCACGGACACACTCTACCTGGGTGGAGAGCCCAGGCAGGCACTCCACATCTCATCTATTATCACTCAGCACTGCATGGTGCACAGCCCCGCTACACTGTGTCTTCTTTCATTTGTGATCTGCTACATCCTGTGCTCTGTGGGGATGAACGGATACTGGACTCCTAAAAATGTGTCATGGTCACAGATGCCACAGGAGAGTAGATCAGAAGCTGAGACATTTTACTTTGAAACTGGCACTGCCAGTGTCTCTGACACCTTTGAATTTAAGTGCTGCAATTATTAAAGTGTTTTTTTTTTGTAGTTTTCCATCTATTCACTAGCTGAGGGTACCCTATTGTACTTGCTTTTCTTTTAACAAAAAAGGTATGTTCTTCAAGGATGACTACACCTGTATATAATCAACACTGCAACAATACAAACTCTAATAAAAAAACACATTTGGAGGACTTTGAGTGTGTTCTGTCACCTCACTCGACTTTTACTATAAAATCTGCATAAATCATACTCAACCCAAGTCAATCTAAGTTGCTTATTATCTCAGCACTAACACTTATTGACAAACATATTTGTGGATGTTTTTTTTTAACCATTTCAGGATTAAATCTCAGTTTCTTTAACAGTTCATCTAAAACCCAAACTGTAATACTGTTATTCTGAGGTTGTCCCTCCATTTGTCACCAGCTGGTGGTGCTCAGCACTGTACAGGATGTTTATGTCATGTAAGATCTAATCACTACCTTTTGTTTACCAGTACCCCATTTAAAAAAACACACTCACATTCAGCTTCAAATCAAACCAAGGTCAAACAGCTACATCTTGATCAGAAAAGAAAAAGAGAAATCCAAAGAGTGTGCGCCAGGTTTTAAAATCTTTTCCTCACTGTGAATTCTTTGTGTAACAAGTCTAATCCAGCATAACATCAAAATCCAATACATTTAGTTCATTAGACAATACACTGAAAACCAACCAACACATGCTGGTATCAATTCTTCTTGCCCCTTTATTCCACACTTAATAACAAATTCACATTTTAAAAAACAGCTTGCTTTTATGCTACTCAACACATATGGCTGTTGCATAGGAAAATACTCTTAATACTCAATATTAACGCTTGATTTAAGGATACCACTGCATCATTCTGAAGATATGCACATAATAACAAAGATCATTCGTACTTATTAAATTTTATTTCTTGATCATGTAACCAAAAGCATACATCATTTTGAAACTACATGAAGAATTAATAACAGTTGACAACCTTTGATCTTAGCAGCTATGCATAAAGTGTAGACATTTCCATTCCTCTCTCCAGTGGAATGACCAAGTGTTGTGATACAACTGTCTTAATGAGGATGAGGAGAGCTGTGGACACACCCATGATATCATGCCTCAACTTAATGTCCAAACAAAGTCAAAAAGCCAAGATTGGAGCCCATTCTCTTACACTACAGGCCTCTTGTAAAAATTATATCTCTGCATCAAACAATATGCAATGGTTGCAAAAAAAAAAAAAAAAAAAAAAAACAGAGAGCAGGGCACATTTTTTAATAATCTTTTCCAGCTACTATTTAAGAGGCTTTATGATTTTTGAGACCCATACAAAATAAGAAACAAAGATTAAAAACAGAAAGCCCCACTCAATGAGTAAAGATAAATAAAATCATATTGCAAATATTCTTTAAATAAATCCAAGGAGTAAAAACTAGACTGGTGGGTTGAAACCTTAAAAAGAAGCCTGAAGACAACAGGAACCCTTCAGAGCCACTTTGTGCCTGAGGACCACATAGGTCAAACTGCTGTTCACATAGCTGCAAATCTCAAGTGACCATATGGAAGCCTGTCAAATATTAAAGTTTCATGAACGTCCTCTGACCAGCTTGATCCTAATGGGCCCAGGTCCATCAGCCACATTCTCATCCTCTTCCTGAAAGACGTCCAGCTTCACAAGGGCTACTGATTGGCTGCTTCACAGGCATCTATCCAGTCACTGTACACGTCAACCGGCTCTGACAAATCTGAAGAGCAATGGGTTAAAGATAAAAGGAATATTGCTGTCTGAAGGTATACTGTGCAGGATTGTCCTTAAAAACAATATATAGACTCTTACAAAAGTAATCCCTCTTAATCATCACCCATGACCCCTTAGCAGTGTGGCAGTGTATTTATTAGACTCTGCCCCCTGTGTCTATTTTCTCATTTTCTTATTATTTTGCTGTTTGGGACGTTCCTGAGCCGTAACCTTTGGCCAGTGGTGTGTAGCCCCTAGCCAATAACAGCATGCAAGTGAGGTCTGGACTTTATAAAAGGGTAGCAACCAGATAGTAGAAGCACAAAAATCATGGACACAGCGCCAAAATAAATTTAACAATCAAAAAATACCGCAAATACCACATGGTGAAACACCAAGGAGACAGGCTCGTTCCAAAGTGAATCTGGGGCTGGTTTACACTTTCACTGTGGCTGGCTAAAGTATCAGCTTTTCCATCATAATAAATTTTGTGTTCCTACAATAGTACAGTCACTGTAGCGAGGAGGGGCCAAGTCTCCTTGATATTTCTTCAGCCAAGGTACTGCAGGGTTACACAGCTGAACGCTTATCAAGGCCCCTTGGTAAGAAACTGAATGAGCTCTAGAAACAGACATCAACTGTCTGTAACCACCAGGCCAAAACCCATCACAGCACTGACCAGCAGTCAGTGGACCACTGGAGAAAGATCAAGGAGGCCATTTACATCAAACACCAAAGACCTTCCCAGCCATGTGATGTCAATAAAGTACTTCCACATTAAGCCAGTTATATTTCAATATGCGTATTTATCTCCTAGTTACAGTCCTGCGTCAAGTTTTCCCTCACCCAAAAACTCTGCATTTTCAAAACAGTCTCCAGAGTGTTTTGAAAAAAGGTACAGGCTTGATGCTTCAGTATGTGCAGGGGAAAAACTGAGCTATGCCAAATGATGACATAAGCCTGCCAGTGATGGTCAGGGGCTGTGCGGCAGTAACTGTCAATCACCTGTAATCTTGTCTGAGACCTAACATTGAGCAAAGCTGCGGTCAATAATTTGTGGTATTTATGTTAGTCGATGCTGTGATCATACAATTTTGTCAGCACCATAGCTTGCAATTGACTCTGGTGAACAGGTAGTCTTTATGAACTGCGATAAAATTCATGATTTTTTACTTGTTTAACTGTCAGACAAGATAAGCACTAAAATATGTACATAATTACAATTAAATATTGAATTCAGGTGTATTTAAACAGTCTATGAGATTACAGAGAGCAGGGGACTGAAAGGGGATGTAACTGGATGACACTTAGAGAGTAACTGGGTCTGTGGCCTGCCCAGTCACAACTGGCTGTGTGGCAGTCATTAACATGTATTTATGATCATTTTTTCTGATGTCAAAATCATAAAATAATGATTTGGTCAGCCAGGATTCACCAGTCCTACTCCTTACCAGATGTTAGCTGTAACGTGCATTTTTGGTGTTTGCAAACTAAAAAGAAGACCAACAAAAGATTTAGCTGATTTTCTATTGTTCAGGTGTTTAACTGGGTAGAGATCATTATGATACTGGAAAAGACAGTGTGGACGCAAATCATTTTTACACAAAAACAGCTTTTTACAAATAAGACAGCTTGGTGTAGATGTAATCTGAGCCACCTCCATGACAACTTAGATCCAACTAAGACTAACAACTTGATCGCCACCTGAGATCTCAGTTGGAGTGCCTTTTAAAAGAACTATTAAGTGGATGTTTTACATTTTGTTTGTCAAGGCCAAGAAAACACTATCACACCAAAAGTTAATAAAATAATTCAAAGTTATTATTCAATTTACAACGTGTCTGAACTGTTCTGCAGTAATGTTATTATTAGTTTTGTTACAGTGTGAGAAGGAGAAAGTTGTGATGTGTAAATAAGGATACAGGTGATGGGGGTCTGGAACTCCTCCAAGCAGACTGTGCAAGATATTATCCCAGTATTTCTGCTTCTCTCCCTGTTGACAGAAAAAGCAAAAGAAGAACAAAAAAAGTTGGCAACAATTTCCTCATACATCAATGAATCATTGTTAAAGCAGTTAACTTGAGATTTGGTGAAATTCAAAGTACATTTTGACATCACACGACTTCTCGTGGTTGCAGAACGGACAGGTGAACTGAGACTCCAGATCTCCTGTCATTTTCTTCTTAGGAGGGGGCTTTCTTTTGGACTTGCGGCGACCCATTGCGCACCAACTGAATGAAGCCTGTGTGAGAAAGAGACAAAAGACAGGCGGCTTCAACAAGAAGAACATATTGGACGGGTGAATACCACCGAAGAGGGAATATGTGAGAAATACTGGCACGTAAAACAACTCAGTTCTCCATACTGTTAGCACCTAAAGTTAGCAGGCTATCGTTAGCATGTTTGTTGTTGATCTCCAGTACAACATAAGTAGCGTCACGATGAAAAGACGAGTTAAATGGACTGTGGGAAGAAAACATCTTGTATTATGCCTCGAGTTACCGTAGTAATTACACGTGTCGTGACAGTAAAGTGTTATCTAGTAGAAGTTTAATCCTGTTTACCTTTTCTGGTGAAAAATACACGTTGCTGTAAAGAGGAACAGGCTTCCGTGTAGACCCGGCACCGGGAACTGTTCGCGTTATATGATTGGAGGAGAGCGTCTGCTTCGCGGTCACTCATTGGCTCTCTGAAATGTCAGTTAAGTTGATTGGCAGTGGCGTAACAGCGTCTGACACAGCCTATTCCCGCGTGGTGGCGACAGAAGCTAACTCTCAGGTTAGGTGTGTTGTCTAAAAATACTCTTTTTAAATGTTTTGACATTCCCCCGACATTTTTGGAAAATGTTAGGTTGTTGACTCTTTGTACAGCCTGGCAGTTAGCTTGGTTTAAATGGCGTTTGTGACGTAGTTTATCTTCGCTGCTCAGTGTTTGGTGTTGATATGGTATGACAACTTACAACACCTTGTCATCAATGTCCTTGTCCCGCAAGAAAACACTGGTTTTGCCGTCGGATAAATATAGCTAGTGGAGTAAAAAGTACAACATTTGAAAGAAATGGAGTGTAAATATAAAGTAGTATAACATTGGAATACTCAGTAAAAGTAACAGGTCAATTTAATTTATTTCAATTCCATAAATCACTTATTTGCCTAAAGGATCTTACAATCTGTACAAAATGGACGTCCTTTGTAAGAAACTTTATGAAGAGCAACTGAGGATGGATTCTTCTCCCTGAAGGACCTCAACACTACAGTGCTTTACTCCACTACTGTATTCATTGCATGGTTTAGTGCTGAGCAACACAGCTGGCTCAATGTTAGTTTAGATAAAATGAGTTATTTTCATTAAACAGCTGTTTTGCTCAGCTCTAGTTAAACCAATACATTGGATACAGCAATGAAAAGTACTCTAAGTTTTGAGGTACTTTTACTCTACTTGAATATTTACATTTTGTGGTATTTTATACTTCTAATCCACTACATACAGAGGCAAATATTGTGCTTTTTGCTCTAACCCCTTTTATCTTAGAGCTAGAATTACTTGTTACTTTACAAATATACTGATCAGCCACAACATTGAAACCATCATTGATCATTTCATCACAATGCAATGTTCTCATGGGAAACCTTGGGCACAGATTGTGTATAGGTGCTTCACCCACCCACACACTGTTGCAGACCAAGCACATCCCCTCATGGCAACTGCACTCCCTAGTGGCAGTGCCCCCCCCCCCCCCCCCAAGAACACAATGTGCCATGCCACACTTCAAAAACCTTCTCAGCAATGGCCTGTGGAATGTGACAAAAAGCTCAAGGCCTTGATATGGCCTTCAGATTCCCCAGATCCCAAACTGATCGTGCTGGTACCAGACCTCAAAACCCATGGGACTTAGAGGATTTGCTGCCAACATCCTGGTGCCAGACTCCACAGGTGACCCCCAGAGCTCCTGTGTCCATGTCTCGACAGGTCAGGGCCAAGTCTGATCAAACACAGCCCCATTGTGGATTGGGGGATACCTCTGGGATACTGTCATACCCCAAGAATGTTTGATCAGATTGGGATCTGGGGAGTTTGGAGGCCATATCAAGGCCTTTAGCTCTTTGTCATATTCCTCTGGCCATTCATGAGCAGTCTTTGCGGTGTGGCATGGTGCATTGTCTTGCTGAGCGCAGAGGGGGGCCAGGCCTTTTTGTGGGCAACAGTGCTAACATTAATCGTTTCTCTAGCCAGCAGTTTTAAATGTTTTGACTGTATATACATATATGTAAATTAAATGAAACTGAAAGGGATGACCATTCTGCCCAACGCATGCTTTGACCTTAATAGTTTAGGTGCATTTTGCTAATACTTTTGTACTTTTATGTAAGTGAAATATTGAGTGTAGGACTTTAATATTTAACAGAGTGTTTTTACTGAGTAGTATTAGTACTTTTACTTAAGTGAATGGTATGAGTACTTCTCCTTTGACTAACTAAATACCACTAAAGAAAGTGAATACTTCATGTTCTGTCTTTGATACACATGACTGTACAGTTCCAATTATTTTTCATCATCGACTAATCTGCTGATTATTTTCTTGATTTGGTTTTTCATTTTTTTCCTATAAAATGTCAGAAAACTGTGTTTGATGCCCATTATGATTTCCCAAAGCAGCATCCTGATACAGACTACAACACAATACACAGACTAATGGATTGGTCAATTTGCTTCAGCACTGCAAAACACATATGCAAAACAGATGGTATAATCATAATTTACTGTTTGATACCTGCATGAAAATGTCTAAAATCATTTAAGACAAGATTGCAAAAACATTTTATGATCATACAAATTTTAGAAACGTTGCATTTTTACGATATGTTAGGTTCCTTAAACACTGATTTGCTATGTAGTAAATGTCAGTGATGTGGACGGTGAAGGTGGTCGGCCTGGGTGCGGTGGCCCTCTCTCTCAGTGTGGAGCTGCTTTGCTGGCTCGTCCGTCGCCTCAGACCTGGAAGAACCCTCAATGAGGTCCTCTTCTTTCCCTCAGAGATGGCCTGTGTGGAGCATATCTTCTCTCCCTCGTTGCCTCAGTAGGTGGAACTTAATCTCTGAATTGAATAAAAGGAAGCTATATATGATTTACACTCTATCACTGTCAAGTGTTGTGATAATGGCCACTATTGCAAAAATTCATAGCCCCTAGATGCTTTCAGTAAGTGGATTTAGTCCGTGCGATTGCCATTCATCATCCCAATCGTTTTTCTCTTTATAGGACTATTATTTTACCTGCTAAATACATTTCCCCACAAAGAATTAGATCTAGAAAACCAAATTTAAACACAAGTATGATCTATCTGCATTTGCAAGTAATTGCATTTTTTGCCAGCTTGAAAACTGTTCTTCTTTTCTTGCTAAATAGAGCTATTGTAACCTGACAGTTGTTTTTCTCACATTCTGGACAATTTGGGGAAGAAGTATATGACTTAGGTAGGAAGTGTAGTATATAAACTGGGAAAAAAAGCATATAGGATATTTAGCATACCCTATGGAAGATCAGCAGATGATACAATAAGTAGGCACAACCTTATTTTCTCTTGTTTTCGGGTCTTCCAGGTCTTGTTGCTGCCCGTTGCCTCATGGCATAGAGACCTCTTTCTCCCGTCTTCTTCGCCACATCCTGTCTGCTTCCTCCTCTTTGGACTTGTGTATCTTTGCCTTCTCCAACATGGACCTGTGCAGGGCTGTGCTGGTGCTGCATAGCGGAGGAGTCACCATCCGAGTCCTCACTGACAAGCAATACGCTGCCATCTCTGGCTCCCAGATAGGTGTCCTCCGCAAGGCTGGTAAGAGAAACAGACCTGTTTAATTTTAAATCATTGTGAAGTATATGTCTTCATGCTGTGTAACTGTAACAGTCTGAGTTTGTCTGCTTCTTGTTTATTTGTTTCTTATGTGTAAACACCAAGGAGCATGCTGGAAATAAGTATTTTACTTTAGCATGTCATCCTTTGGATTACTGTCTTATTGTCTTTCAGAAATCAATCAATCAATCAATCAATCAATCAAAGTCATTGTGATGAAGCACAGTGCCAAAACAATTGATAAACACAGGCCTGGGGAGTCATATTTAGCCCTCCTAGAAATATTATTTGTCACAAAGGTCACACTGACCTCTGTGGGGTCATTTTTTGGACAAACTTCACTTGAAATACGGGAAGGATGACTCTGGTCTTACTCAATAAAAGGCGCTCCCTCTGTGTTCTCGGACTATCAGTGTCATTGTCAGTAAGTCCCACAGGGGCCCCTTAGTGGTGAATAGAGAGATGAGAGGAACTGTCCAGGTAAATGAAGGTTTCCACTACAAGCCCTTCCATGAGTCAGAGTAATCACACTCTGAAAGCTCTGAAAGATTTTGTGTCATGTGTCAGACTCACAATGTCTCACTTTCTCTCTCAGCACTCTGCATTCAATAAATTACTGCCACTGTATATTGTTAAGTAAGAATTAAGTAAGTAAGAAATTGGCGACGAGACAGCAAATTTCATTAGGCAAAGTGTTTCTGAGTGTTTGTGTGTGTTGACTGCAAACCTTGTGAGAACCACTTTGGCGAAAGGGAAAATCAAGTCCTCTTTTCATACTGTATCTGTTTTGTCTGCATAAACCTTTTTATCTTCAAGTAACTGAATGTGTCTGCCTGGCACCTAAGCACAGTGCTTTGGATTAGTTTGCTGTCACTGGCTTGGGTAGTCCAAACATTTTCCTCAGGAGGGAAATATTAACTGATGCGCACAGCTCTGAAAGGGCAGGCTGAAATTATCTGAAAGGGACATCTTCTGGACTGTCCGTGTCCTGGGGTCAAAACTGGAAAGACATCAAACTTTAATTGCCAGTTGTGTTTACTCTTTCCCGTCGTTTCTGGCTCTTTTCACTTTCATCTGAAAATATTCTTAAAAGCCAAAAAGGCATTTACACAGAGCATTTTGGAGGGGTCAAGGGGACATGTTTCCTGGTGGAGAAATGGACTCTTAAAAACACATTTCTTATAATTGTTTTTCATTTCCTTTAAAGTGGCATGCACTTACCCTTTCAAGAGAGAATTTGCATGTCTAATCTCTATCAAAAAATTACTGGCCACCAGGGTGATGCAAAGTGAAATCAAAAACTCTACCAAAGTACTGCTTCTGTCTAAGTTAGTTTCCATTCTACACAACTGAAGAGAAGCAGTTTCTGTACAACAGATTTAAAAAGCATTTAGTCTTCATACTATATTCCTTATTAGAATCAGTATTATTATTTTTGATTTAATGCACGATTGGTTTATGTGAAATAGCTACTACAGATATTTTTAATGTTAATTTTTAGTAGCAATCTTAGAGATAGAATGAGAGTAGAAAGAACATTGAACCGTGTCCTTTGGCCATTTGATTAACACAAAGGAAACTAGCAATTTATCTTTAGTTGTTATGGTGACAGCACATGTCAGTGGGGCCATAATGTGTACCACACCCAATAGTTTGAGAAGGCTGTTTTGGCCTATTCTTACACCTATTTTCTCTATTAACCAGAAAAATATAGCCGTACACCAACCGAACTGAGACAAACATTAGCTTAATTGCCTTGTTAATTCATCATAAAACAGGCTTCATTCAAATTCAATAGAAACTAAATAAAATTCACCAAAACTGTCTTAGTTAGTCTTGTTAGTCATTAAGGTAGTCACTCGACCATTCCCACAGTCACCAGCTCTGGTTTGGGTTGTTACTGCAAAATTTCACCTCAGTAAATTTGCAACTTGCCTCAAATCAGCTTGTTTATACAGAGGTTAGCCTGCTACAATGGTTGCAGTGGCAACAGTGCATACAAAATTGGCCGCCGCTCTAACCATCCAGCCACGTTGGATTTAATATCATGTCTGCTCTACTCTCATTCTATTTCTATGGTACTAAAACTCAGAAGTACTGTAACAGGACATGCAGAACTTTTGGTGTTTCGGAAACTGATAGCAAGTGATAAGTAAGTAATCATAATTAGCACACATGTGAATTAAATATAAAGGCCTATGTTTGAAGTTGTTTTTCAAATTTGATAGCTCCGTCTCCGGTTTCTCTATCCAAACATTTTTTTCCTGCTCAGTCTGGATGAGGGAAAAAGAATAAGTGTCTTGTGATTTTATGGAGAGGATGAAAACATTCATATGACCTTAAATGTCAAGTCCTGAGTGTTGTAAGCTTTTGATGTAATGATGCAGTGGATAGTGTTGAATAGTCGATGTAGTGAAAGTGCTGAGGTTTAGATGTATATATATTACCCTTCTGTGTTACAGCTCACAGGTCAGGTCAGGTCAGGTGAGCACAGTCCATTTAAAAACTCTTCTACTGGTGTTTCAATCGTAGAGGAGCTCCAAGGAACAAAGAGCAGGACATACTTCTGCTTTATGTATTCACACAAAGCACCTTATGTAGTATTCAGCATCTCCACAGCTTCATTAATATCCTTTGTGCACAACCCAGAACTACATAGCAGATAGTGGAGAAGATCAATACATCTCTAAGGCACTGAAGAATACTCTCAACCCTCCTCCCTGTCTACACTCTGCTTCCCAGGGATCTGTGTGCGGTGCGACGTGGGCTCCGATTACATGCATCACAAGTTTGCAGTGGTGGACGGCAGGCTGCTCATCACCGGCTCCCTCAACTGGACGCTGACAGCAGTGCAGAGCAACATGGAGAATATCCTCATCACCGAGGAGCCCGACCTGGTGCGACCCTTCATGGAGGAGTTCCACAAGTTGTGGGGGCAAAACGATCGAGCTCGATACCTCCACTCAAGTGCCCAAAAACCTGCCAACATCACCATCAGAATCAGTGACTGATTAGCCAGGATGAATAGTGAGTCAGAGCTCATCCAGCCTTTGAGGTAGAAGGTATGCATGATGAATCGGTTCAGTCAGACATTATCTTGTTTCTTCTCAAGTTTTGATTCTGCTACTTCTGGCTGTGGCTGTGAAGGACTGTAAGTGACAATGTTATCGTTCAAGATGCTGGAAGTTTGACGGCAGTTTTATTTTAAATGTGTCCCAGAAAACATGTCTGATTTACCAGGCTGAGTTTGCATTTAAGAGTTCCTGTTTGATTCAGGTTTCTTACATTTACTATTTGGCACTGGTCTAAGATGAAGATGATATCCACAACATAGATGTGTTTGAGTTCTAAAGAGAATGCCTCTGTTTGTGTTGGGTAAGAATATTTCTTTATTCTTTAAATTCAAGTTTATGTTTGTTATATTGTGTCACAGGTTGACACTACGCAAATACCATTGCTTTATTTTAAAGATTTCCACCGAGGTGATCAAATTAATCTTCTTTCATCGTGGTAATTTTGTAATCAATAATCCATTATACATTTTCTCCCTTGGAACTAAAGGGATTAGTTTAATTCCTTTATTTACAAACCCCTCCACAGTTCACCTTGTGTCTAACTGCACTCTAAATTACACTGTCTGTAAAAAATCCAGTGTATAGTTTAGGGTATGCTACTGCAGTCTCAGGGAAGATGTTTGCCAAGCACCAATAAAAACCCTCTTTCACACTGCTGTTCTGGCAGGTCTGTTGCATCACTGCCCCGAGGCTGTAGTTTTTCTCTTGCTCCAACATGATTTAGCCTGTCACAAATTCACAGTAAGGCCTTACAGCATAAAAACACGCCAGTTTTCTCAATGATTCAGAATACCATCTTTTGAGGTTTGCAAACCCGAGGAGAGCTGATCTGGTTTGGACATGCTTATTGTGCCTTGGTGCATGACTCCACTGCATTGCTCACAGTCAGGATAATGATTGTCGATAAAGGCCAGGGCTGCTTGGGTTTGTCTGATTCAAGACTTGTAATATTTCAGCGATTTACATCTTGAAGTTTAGCGTATTAAATGGGAATGTTAGACTTTACAAATCAGCTGCTCTATTTCATCCACGGTATTAAAGTGACCGATTAAACTGAGAGGTCATGAGGTTGGGTGCGTTTCTAGTGCGTAATGCGTGCGCCATTCATTCAACAGTTTACATCAGGGCTGCCTTAAGTTTACTATTGAAACTGCATCAGTTACCAACCAATAATACAGGAAATGTGGTGATTTTACCTTCAAATTAAAAGTTTGACAGGACAAAGGCTCATGGAAAATCTGTCAGTATAGTACCTTACTACTTACGTTAAAAAAGAAATAGTTAATTAATCAATTGGTGTATTTCCAGATTTTTTTCAGCAACAATGTTGGTAACTGATGAATTATAAAGTAATTTATCAAGCAAAAAAGCCCAACATTTGACATTTCCAGCTACTTGAAAGCAAACCATTGCTGCATGCCTTTGTTTTATGTCATTTTATTTGAATATCTTTGGGGGGTTTTAAACGGTTGGTCAAAAGAAGCAATTTAAAGATGTTGCCTTGGAGTTTTTCACTAGTTTCTCACAATTGTAATCTCAACAGTTAGTTAGGTTGATTTGCACACACGTGTGTTAAAAAGACAGTGGGAATTTGAAAGTTTGAACATTGTGCAAAAGAGGTTAGAAGCCAAAATGGCTTATGAAGATACCTCCCATATGATATGACAATAATCATACATAAGAAAAGATTAAAAAAAAAAAAGATGGAATACTTTATCAAAGTTTCAAGACTAAATTAACAGAAATGTGCATATTACAATAAAGTCTATATACATGTTGAGATGCATTACAAAGGAAGAGGTGAAGTATTTAAATCTTTGCAAAGTTGAGTCCTTTTCGGATGTTTTTTCTTAATCAATTCAACTCAGAAATCGTAATATTAATGGGTAAGGAAACGATTATTAGTCACAGCTCTATATATTAATTATCCCTGAGATATCATAGCCTAGTATACATAAAAGGTACTGCACTGTAGTATCAACACTTAACAAAATTTCAAAGGAGGATGAAAAGCATCAGCCACTATTTAGTGCTGAATATTGCAATATGCATGCAGAATGCAAAGTTTGCTCCAAAGTTACTCAAACAAATAACTCCAATAAGTTTGCACTTGCATAGGTGTCAAACATGGTTTTCATTTTTAAATTTGAAAAAAACTAAGATTTTATTTTGAAAGTCATCACCGGAAGTACCGTGTATATATCCCAGCTGTCTTGACGCCGTTTACACGGTGGGTGTCCCGGTGACAGGCACACGCACAGCCTGGAGATCCGGGAGCGGAGCGGCGGAATTGGAGCGGCCGACAGCAGTGCACGCCCATCGGCTTCCAGGTGCAGGAGACAGACCGTGGAGAAGGACGGAGGAGACAGACTTATAAACTAACATCTAAGGTAAGTTAACATTCACACAGTTGTCAGTAACGGCTGAGGGTTTGTTTTAATGGCATCAGTTTGTAACGTTAGTTGAGCTAACGTTACCGTATGGTGGGGCAGTGTAGGCAAATTAGGTAAACGTTACGTTAACTGTTAGTGCAGGGTCACCGTACATCTCACAAAACTTTTATATCTGTGTTTGGAGCATATCAGGCTGGTCTGTGTGGGAATAACTACACTGAGTCTGAAGTGTCAACAAGTGTCATGATCCCATGTGTCCTCATGCAAACATCAGCCTGGTTTTGCTAAGTGCGCACCCCAGTTCCATTCTTTGACTACTTCAGACTGGACGTCAACATCTGCCGTAAAGTCATATTTTGTATGATGACGCAGTTGCTTTTACGCAAGACACCTAGTTTTCCTCTGTCTCAGTTAAAGCACAGTGCGTTATAAACCTCCACACAGCAGTTTGAACGTCTTTTCCCACTCGTGTATGCGCATGCGTTGATATTAGTGTTTTGCTGAGTGTGTACAGCAGCAGCAGCAGCAGCAGCACGCAGGCCAGTCCCGCTTTATGGTCTTGGAAGTGGTAATGCTGAGCTGGTCTCCAGAGCTGAGCTGGTCTCCAGAGTGATCTCAGCAATCAGGGAGGAGTACAGGACTCAGCTCAGCCTCTCTGAAAGAGGAGGGTGTGTGGAGGATGTGTGGATGAATGGATGGTTCAGCCTCCTTGTGATGCAGAAAGATGGAGGAAGGAGAGAGTGTTGGGTGGGAGGGGGGAGATACGGATGGATGATGACAGGAGGGATGCATAGATGGATGAAAATGAAAGAGAGTTAAGGAAGATAAATGGCCGTGCGAGGGTGTTAGTGTGTGTTTAAACGGGAGCGTGAGCAGGTCGATGGATGATGGATGAAATATACAGGGAGGGGAGGGGAATCTTTTGCCATCCTCGCCCACCGCTCAGCATCCACTGATGCTATAAGTTTTGCAGTGTGAGTGTGTGTGACAAATGGACAGAGAGCGAGCAGTGTGGGTGACTGATAGAGGGAGAAACAGTGGAGGGAGCACGACCTGGTTGTGATTCATAGCACAGAGATGAGAGCTAGGAGGGATGAGGGGTGGGGAGGAAGATAGACCATTTTTAAAACAGCACTTCCATTTACCAGCATCAACATCTGCTCAGCTATTAGTGCGAATGACTTTCAGGCATGTGAGTGTGAATTCTCAAATAGCTGAGATTCCTCACCCTGACATTCGAACACACAAGTACTGTCTGACCACATCACTGTCCCAGACATCCCCCAGTCTTTAAGTAAGCCAGTATCAGCCAGGGAGGTGGGCGCTGGGGCCGATCATACTCATTACTCATGTTAAATGCTAACTCCAGGATGTTTTATTAGCTGCATGATCTTACCAGCAAAGGGGATTTATCAGCTAAACACATAGTTGACATACTTGTTGCATGTTGCAAATAGTTATAGTTCTATAATAATCTGGGGTAACCCTGGACTTTTCCAGAGCTAATACTAATCCCATTTCTGCTTCACTTTTTCAGTTGTCATCACTTAAACAATTTAAATAAAATTAACATTTGCCTCACTAATGAGATTCATACATTTGTTAATAGTTTGCCATGGATGTGATTTCCCACATTGCATTTAGTTCTTAATAACCACTTTAGGTAACAACACTGTATTCATTTCATTAGAGCTGCAACAATTAGTCGATTGAAAGAAATTAATCGCCAACTATTTTGATTATTAATTATTTCAGTCCATAGACTGTTAAAATAATGGACATAGTTACCGTGATGTCACCCATTGGTTTGTGGATTCTCCTTTTGAAGCCTGGAGTTTGGCATTTCGGCCGTTCCCATCATGGGATTTTGGAGCCAGAAGTGACTGTATTTGGGCGAGAGGCAGGTGCTGTTGCATTGTGGTTATGCGTAACTTTAATTATGCGTTAATTATGCGTAACTTTAAGCCTTAATGAAATGTAAAAGGCTGAGTTATAAACAAATCTGCGGGTACTGACTGGCTTCTGGAGCCAGCCTCAAGTGGCCATTACAGGAACTGCAGTTTTTGGCACTTAACATGTTGGCTTCATTTTTAGCCCCAGTTGTTGCAGCTTGTTTCAGTCCTGTTTTTAAGCAAAAATGTCAAACATTTGCTCATTCCAGCTTCTTAAATATGAAGATTTGCTGATTTTCTTTGTCATTTATAATAGAAAATGAAGAGTCTTTGGGTTTTGGACTGTTGGTTGGACCAAAGAAGCAACTTAAAGACTCCACTTTGGGCTCTGAGAAATTGTGATGACTATTTTTCACTTTTTTGACATTTTATAGATTAAATGATGTATCATGAAAATAATCAGCAATAAAGATAATTGTTAGTTGCAGCAGTACATTACATAGACTTCCTTGATAAAAAAACTCTGTTGGATCAAATCATTGCTGGAATGAATAAATGCATTGGAAACTGTCATGACAGTGTGTGGATCTTTTGTCTGATTTCTCCATCATAGCCATCTTTTGTTGGGCCTTTCAACTCTTTATTGGATTCATATTTTCTATTAGGGATGCGACAAAAGATTTTTTCTCATCAATTTATCTGCAGATTATTGTCTTGATCATTTGATTGACCACTTTGTCTATGAAATATCAGAAATTTTGTGAAAAATTCCCATCACAATATCCAAAAGCCTGAGTTCATGTCATCAAAGTGCCTGCTTTCTCTGACTGTTGTCCAGCATCCAAAGATATTTAATTGACAATCTCATGAGGCAAAAGAAAAGAGGCATATGTTTTCCTGTTGTCTGTCCATCCCATTCTTGTGAATGGTATATCTGAAGAATGCCTGGAGTGAGTTTCTTGAAATTTGGCACAAACATCCCAATGGACTCAACGATGAACTAATAAGAGTTTGGTTGTCAGAAGTCAAGGTCCATGGGACCTCAGAACATATTTTTGGCCATAACTCAATAATTCATACACTAATTATGGCAAACTGTCACACAAATGTCTAATAGCACAAATGATGAAGTGATGACATTTTATCTCCCAAAGGTCAAATTCACTGTGACATCACAGTATTCTGCAGAAACACTTGCCATTATTTTACGTCAGGTCAGAAGGGGAGACATTTGGTCTGATACTTAATTGGTGGCACTAATCTTGGGTGCAACATCCATATTTGAAGCATTATCAACGGTTATTGCTACATATGAGTGTGAACAGACATGGATGTAAACTGTGACTGTAACTGTAACCTAACTGGTGTGCAGAGCCATACAACCGCAAGGTGGTAATTCTAGTTTCTAAAAGAGTTTCGCAGTCTGACAGATCATCCCTCTCCTCTTGTCCTCCTTCATTTGATAGATGGCACTAGCCAGAGATCCAGGGGCGGGCCCGGAGCAGAGGGATGCAGCCGACCAAAACTTTGACTACATGTTTAAGCTGCTGATCATCGGCAACAGCAGCGTGGGAAAGACATCCTTCCTATTCCGGTTTGCCGATGACTCCTTCACTTCAGCCTTTGTTAGCACAGTGGGCATCGACTTCAAAGTGAAGACCATCTACAGGAACGACAAGAGGGTCAAACTTCAGATCTGGGTAAGAATACACATTGATCTTTGAAATATGCTAAAAAATAATTCATGTACAGTTTTCATGCTGGTGTGAGATGTAATATGGGGAAATATAACACAAACAAGTATGTTTTAAAGATGTATTGAATTTACACTGTGTTCCGAATGCCTTTAATAAAGGTGAAAAATTAGGTGTAGAGCTTTTCACATTTGTACTTTTTATAGATATTTTCTTTCCATGGACTAACTAAGAGCTGAAAAGAGAAAACTAAAAGAGATGGCATATTGCAGCAGAAAGAAAAGAAAGATAGCCGTAAACATAAGTTATTTGTAACACTGTCAAATGACATTATTATTCTGAAACTTAAGTGATGTACAGTAACGCTCCCACGTGCCAAAAGTTAGAATAATGTTAGATGTAAAGGTTTTATGAAAGCACCTACACTTTAAAGGTTTGTTTCCACTCTTGAAGAGCTCTAAAGTGATACTTTATAGACAAAGCTATGTGGCACTCTCAGTTAATTGTAGTTTAAAGCATGGCAGATTATTTTGGCATGAAAAAGAATCTCAAAGCAAAGCTAATTAAAAAATCCTTCACTTTCTTTCACCTTCCTGCTTTCAAACTGTTTACCGTCGTCACATGCACATAGTCTGGTTTCTCCTCTGCAGCAGGAAGAAAGGGTGGAAGTCTGGCAGATAAGGCCAGTACAAACTGATAGATGTTTACTCAGTGCAGAGGCAGAGAAGTAAAAGCTGGCAGACTGTGTAACAGTTCGACTAGATTTAACTCTAATTAATCTGGCACATAAAAACTTTAGAGTGCTGTGTGTAAAAACCTAATGTCTGTCGTCTTTCTTTACCACTTTGATTGTGATATTTTTTATGTGACGCTACTTACGGCAGTTGCTTTGTTTTTAAAACTGACACCAGAAATAGCGGACTGCCTGGGAAAGTTATAATTAGTCACCTTGTATGGCCTTTGGTTTATATACTCCTAAGCTAATTTACATTTCTGCACCTTTAGCAGTTAGCCCGCGGCTAGTTCTAGAGTAAGAAAGTCATATATTTGCAAACATACACTTTAGGAGTGATGTGGGTCACTGACAGTGAGTGACAAAACTAATATTTTTGCATCAAATATGTTGCAAATCCTGACTGTCGATATGACTTAATTTATGTCGCTGCAGACTTTTACTGGAATTGTAATGTTTGCAGAATTGAAACAACACACATGTAGAAACCATGATGTATGAAAAATGTCCATTTAAACCCAGATTTATTTAATTGTTCCCAAGTGGGTTGGTACAGAATGGTACCTTTCCCATTCATTATAAGGGATTTTTTTTCATTTATATAAAGGTCTTTAACAAAACTAATTTAACACAAATATAATTCAACACCAAATGAATGAAAATGTGCAAAAGAAATCTAAGTACTTTGCAGATTTTACAGATGTTGTCACGTAAAAGTGTTAAGGAAGGAACAACATCCTTCATTGGTCAAATGGCCCAAATTGACCCAATCAGGATTTCACTCAACTGTAATGAATCATAGAATTATTATCTCACAATGGTGCCCAAGTATTGTGGAAGTAAATGAGACAGTAGGGTATCAAACTCCAAAACCCAACACACTGATTATTATTCAGTTCTATGAGGATAAAGAAAAGAACCAAATGTCTCTGCGTTTTCTGCCTTTTGACAAAAACAAGACTGCGAAGAGCAGAAATTTCCCTAATTACGTTAGTTAATAGGATTAAGAGTGTAGTTAGCTGGCAGCAGAGGCATCAGTTTAGAAAGAGCTGTGACACTCACATCATTAAGGTCTATAGAGCTCCTAATAATTTCCAGGAGAATGCTCAGAAAGCATTTTCATTCCCCACAGCAAATACAAAATGACACTGTACAGAGCAAACAGCCTCGACAGACACTATATCAGCAAAATTGAGTATAAAACGCTGCAGTCTCTTTAATGTCAGAGCTGTAATTTACTTGAGGTAATTAACGGCAGTTACCTGGGGTTGAGAGGTTCTAAAATACAGCCTCAAAGTATTGCAGAGTGAATAGTGCTTTTGAAAGCGTTGTTGCACAACACAGACTGTTTATCCTCACCCTGTTCCCTAGTTTGCCCTCTTACACGCGGTGCCTGTCACGGATGTGGCGTAAACTAATTTCTCACACTCCGGAGTTAATGACAGTTGATGTTTAACATCGTCCCCAGACGGCAGGGTTCATGAAAGATGCATGGGTTTGAGCTGCCGGAGCTGAATGTGCTTACTGCGCAGACTGACACCCAGGACAGATCTATTACTGAATGTTAGTGGAAGGCGAGGACTCACCCGCAGTACTCCTGTTAGATGAAAGTAATACATCTTTTTTTTTTTTTCTTTTAGCTTAATGTATTCAGCAGAGAGGGCCCTCTCTGCTCTGCTTAACAATGATACAGTTGCATACTTTTACACGGGGAAGGTGCCAAGTAAAATGTTATTGGCTGGTGAGCAACTTGAATGGGTTTGAATGGGTTTCATGGGGGCATTAAAACAAGCTCAACTCATTTTGTAAAACTCTGCACCAGTGTTGGGCATAAAGGGCTTTAAGATGGTGGTAACATCTCATGCTGTGACTCCCACAGTATGGTCTCTGTGACATATAGGCTACTGTAAAAACCTCCATCTTTAGAGTGCATGGGTTTAATATTGTACATGACAGCTGCTGGCTGTTCATTAGATCCTATAAGATTAAAGAGTTAAAGTCTTATTTCTTATTTCTAGTTTTAACATATCTGCATTAGAGTTATCATTTGTTTTGCTGCAACCAAACAAGAGCATAAAGAAGACAAATGACCTCTGTAGAACTCATATTTGTTCCTAAAGGCACAGCAAAGACACAGAGAGCAGATCCTGGTGTATTTACAGGGTGTGGCAACATCAACACATGATGGGAGAGATTAGCTTCTGTTCCAAGAGAGTTAATGATTCACAAAGTTACTATGTGTTTCCCTCCCTCGGGGTTCTCTTTGTATTTTCATTTAAGGAATGGGTTTAGTTTTTAAGGATTATTCTCTGTGTGTTGGAATATTGTCTGCCAGTCACCCAGCCTTCAACATCAGCCACCCCCTCACTCCCCCCTTGAGACTGAAGACCCAGAATCTCACAGTTGTGTTTTGTGTTTACAGGACACCGCAGGGCAGGAGCGCTACCGGACCATCACCACAGCTTACTACAGAGGAGCCATGGGCTTCCTGTTGATGTATGATATCACAAGCCAGGAGTCATTCTGTGCTGTTCAGGACTGGTGGGTAGATGTAATGTCCTACCATTTCACCAAGGTGTATATCAGTATGTGTGTGTTATTCAACAGGTGAAGGCATGTGTAAAGTGTGTGTGTGTGTGTGTGTGTGTGTGTGTTGTCCCGTGGCATTTGATTGTTTGGAGTTTTTCATGACCTGGAGGCACTCTGCCCTTTTGCTATGTGTTCGATACACAAAACAAAACTTGAAGGGAATTTGTTGCATTGCTGCAGTAGTAGGATACAGCAAAGAAAAGCAGCATATCATCATAGACACAGAAACAAAGTTTTTCATATACACAACTGACAATTTAACTCCAGTCTCTGTGAAATATTTACTTAAGTATAAAAAGCTATGGATAGCCGCATGGAAACCCTGCAAAATAACAGCAGTAGTAGCATTAGTAAGTCTTGGGGTTAAACTGCAGCAAATGAAAACATGTATAAACATGATTTTGTTATAACTCACAGCTCTATTTTTATCCCTATGCACAGACATTACTTCATTTTTAAAACAGTGGTAGAAGAGGCATTCATATCTTTTACTGAAGTAACATTAGAAATACCACTCTGAAAATACTCTGATGCAAGTATAAGCCCTGCCATCAAAATGACCCAAGTACAAACGTTTTATCAGCAAAACATACTTAAGTATCATAAGGTAAAGTACTCATTAGGCAGAATGGCCACTTTCAGAATGTTTTTTTATTCGACAGTAGGCCCCTGGGCACAGATATGCAAAGGGGCCCCACCACCTCCCCTACATAGGAGGTAGACACACAAACTTTGTAGTCATTTTGCATCTTTTTGTGGCTTTGTGTCTATTTGTATGTGTTGATTTGGCATGTGACATCTTGCAAATGAAGGTCATGAAGGGCCCTGACACTTTCGGCCCCCAGGCCTCTGCCCGGTAGGCCCATTCAGTAATCCACCCATGATTATATACGTCTTATTATTGGAATATTATTACTAATGCATTAACTAGTAATCAGCATTTTAATGTCACAGCTGGCTGAGGTGGAGTTATAAGTTGATGCGTTTTGTATCTAAATATATGTACAATGTAACTAGTAACTTTACCTTTCAGATAAATGTAGTGGACTAACAAGTGCAATACTTCCCTCTGAAATGTTGTGGAGAAAAATGTAGCATAAAATTGAAATACTCAAGTAAAGTGCAAGACCTTTAAAACCATACTTAACCAGCAGTAGTTGAGTAAATGTGCTTTCCACCGCTGTCTTTAAACAAACCTCAGTTATTAACAACGAACACTTTAAATGTCAGAAATACATACACCAATAAATTTCCTCAGTGTCGCCTCAGTGTTGGAGGTCATACAGTTTCATAGTTGTGAGAATGCTGTGTTGGTGTTTCCCAGGGCAACCCAGATCAAGACGTACTCATGGGGCAACGCTCAAGTTGTGCTGGTAGGCAATAAGCTGGATTTGGAAGAGGACAGGCAGGTCCCCACTGAAGATGCCCAAAGACTGGCTACAGAGCTTGGTTAGCTCACACACCCAATTACACACACACACACTTTTATTGCATGCTCAGCAAGAAACCACAAGACAAACATTAATTAATAATCACTCACAGTCCTGTCTCTCTCCACTCTCTCCAGGCTTCCAGTTCTTTGAGGCCAGTGCCAAAGACAACGTCAACGTGAAGCAGGTTTTTGACAAACTGGTGGATGCCATCTGCGAGAAGATGAACGAGAGCGTCAACGGTGATGCCAGTCCATTGTCGGCCAATCACAAGGAGGCAGGCCTGAACGAGACACCCCGCAGCAGCCCGGGAGGCTGTGCGTGCTGATAGTTGGCAGTGGAAATTCATAGAAAGCGGGTTTCATGGTCACACATACACACGCACACACACAGATTATCTGAATTGTCAAAAACCTATCATTGTGAATGTACTTATTCATGTTACTTCAACACTATCATGGATGCCTTGCTCTCCTTTTTTTCATTTTATCTTTTCACAACTTGGTGACAAGTCCAGCTTCATCGTGATTCAAATGTGACTGTTACACTGAGATGCCAAAGAGCTGCATTGAGCAGCTGTGCCTTTTGTCCGACACCTCTGCACAGTGGGTGAACAGCACCTGTTGCAGGTGAGGATGTGAATGAAAGGCAAAAGCCAAAATTCAGCACGGCATGGAGATCACTGTGATTTACTTTTGTCATGCTGCCCCCTTGTGGGTGTTGCATGAAAATACATCACTGTGACTCATTACCGCACACTGTGTATCCTGTGAACTTCTGATCCTGCTGAGGAAGAAGGCTCACTAACTGTTATGTACAAAGTCAAACATACCTGAAGGTTGAAGTCAAACATACCTGAAAGGTGCTGTGTCATTCCAAGTCTATGTGCCCAGTCCAGACTTGTTATTACTGAGGGATGTTCTCATTTGCTTTAATTTATATTTTTCTGTTTTTATTTTCTGTTCGTACCTTCAGTGGTTAATGCTAGTTATTTCCTTTGCCAGGTTAATGTGTCTCTAAAAGTTGAGATTAAAAGATGTGGATCTATACATTATGTCTGATGGCTTTCATTTGAAGTAATTACATGTTGTTTTTCTGTATTAAACACTTAGAAATAATAGGAAAAGTTTGTTAGTTCTCTTCAAGTTTTCAGGCAGTGTTGACATTAGTAATTAGTCATTATACAAGGAAATCAATCATGTCATACATTTCATCCCCAAAGTGTTTTTCCATTCATTAGAAAATGAAACATTCATCAAGTTTGTGTTCATTTCCAACATTAAATTATTTAATTCCTCTTTTTGAAATGGTGTTATGAGTTATGTGTCAAATTTAAGAAATCATTAATGAAGTTCAATATGATTATTTTAAGAATGAATTGATCATAAAGTTTCTAGTCATAAAGTTTCTGCTCTATTTTGGAGAGGGACTTTGGTCAGCAGGAAATGTCGCTTACCCGAAAGCAAAGTCGGTGACGTGTGGGGCATGAACTCTCTTTCCCTATCTGTGTGTGTGTGTGTGTGTGTGTGTGTGTGTGTGCGTGAGCGTGAGAGTGTGTGAGAGTGTGAGTGAAACCTGCGAGAAGATAAAGGGGCCTGTGAAAGCGTTGTTGAGCAGACACTCCTGACTGATCAGACCTCAGCGGACAGACGGACAGAACAGAACAGCACAGGTATGTGCTCCATGCTTTTTCATATTTTTAGTTAAAATATTTTCCAATTGTATGATCAACAACGAGAAATGTTTATTTTGAATATAAAACCACCTAAAAACACATTATCATGAATTAACATATGATGTGATCTGGTGTGTTTTTGCCTTAGAGAACTTTTCCTTTACCTGCCATAAAGATAATGAAACAAAAGGGTGATGTATGGTGATGTACTATGATAACTGATGTTCTCATATTTCTCTTGTAATCAAAGGTTTACCTCCCAAAGCAAGGTACTTTGTTACCTGATGTCTATTGCTCATGTCTAAGTAGACTAAGTAGTTTTAATTTGGTTAAAGTTATTTTCATATTTGAGTAGGTTTACTTGTAATAATTAAACTTTACTATAATGACCATAAGACTGAATAAGCCAAGTCTCAACCAACTGAGTCCTCTTAAACACTATGTATAAAACCAAAGAACTCTACATAGCAGAGGAAACTAGCTACTTCAGCTGTTACATTTCTAGTAACAGAGCTGATGTAGGAAACTTAAAATGTTCTCAGACTTTTTAGGTTGTGTTAAAAATTATTTGTCCTGTTTTGCGGCCTCAGGGCTTCCATAAAATGTATCCAAATAAACAACATGTGATTGTGCTGGTGCTGGGCAAGCATTTTATTGCCTCTTATAAACAAGGTAACAGGTGCCAAGTTTCCTGCTAAATATTACAGTCAAAGCTGCAATAAGGAAGAGATGCTAAATGAACGGTAACTATAAAAGTGAGCTCATTTCTCTGATACAGAGAGAGAAGTTGTGCAAGATTAGGGATAAGGGTGTTTGTGTGTTTTATGGCTCTTCTGGGCTGCTTTCTGTGGGACTACCAATAAACTGATAAGATACCTCAACTTTACCACTAATGACAAACACATCCAAGGACAAGTGATTAACTGCAGCCCTATTATGACCTACTTACATGGCACCTTTAAAACATGTAGAACATGAATTTTATGGCATACTGCATTTCAAGTTGTGAAGACATTTAAGAGTGAAGAAAAAGACTGTTGTAGTCTTAACTGATGTAGATATGGGTCACAATTTGATGGTAAAATTGATGGAAAGTGCAGCAAAACTATAAAACTTCTTGCACAGTTTTACAATGAAGAGTACAAAAGTTCAGAGCTGTGAGGAAGTGAATTTTCTCTCTCTGTACCAGATGGCGACATGTGTTCAAAGATGAAACCCACAAATGTGCCATGTGACTCAAATGTGTGCTTTGTAGTCCTTAACATAACTTGCAGGCAAGGCAAAATAAAGTGTGGATATAAACAAGCACTTTATCTCACACATTAACTGAAACTGTGGATGACATCAGCATGAAAATCTTGCCACATTTAGAGGCGATTGAGACCCCTTCTGTTTTCCTGCCAGTTACTGTGGTTAATGTTTAACCAAAGCAAATGCCATCTGACCCATGTTGGTGCTCACTTGTGTTGTAATCCATCCTCATAACATTGATTTTCCTCCATGTAAGGTAAAATGCAAAGTTGGGCTTAACTAAAATCCCCTAAGAGATAATGAGGAAGTATTACCAATTATATGAACATTTAGATATCAGCTCAACTAACAAGCTGTTTTGTTCTCCTTTTTTTAACAGTGTGAAGAGAAGAAAAAAAAGCCAAGATGTGTTGCTCCAGCTTTCTCAAAATTATGATGTTTATCTTCAATGGCGGCATCTTTGTAAGTTGGAAAATATAAAACTACTTATTTTTCTGCTTTTGCTGTCTGGCTCTATTCATGTTGGCCTGGTCACATAAATAATAATGTATCACAGGGTGCAAGCTATTCCTGTTGGCTTTGTATAAAATGCTTCTTTGCAGCTAAACCAGCTGTGCACTTCCTTTATTCAGGGCTGTCTGAAGGTAAATCCAGCACCTCAAGAGTTAACTAACAGCTCACTAATAGAGTCTCTACTGGTTGTCTAGCAACCAACAAGACTCCAGGAAGTCATCACACCCAGACAAGAAATAGCCCAGCACATAACCAAGCCCTCAGAAACAGCGGCATGTGTTGAAGACAATTTTACACAGTGGCTGAATGTAGAATTACAATATCCGGGCTGCCCACATGATGCAATGGCGCCAGGCACCCAGGAGGTGCACACTGGGCTTTGAAGCCAATTTTTGTAGTGGCCAAACAGTGGCACTGCAATTTCCAGGGTCCATCACCTGATGCCATTGGGCCCAAAAAGAGTTAATCCCATAGATTTACATTGGGAAAGAGACATCTTTTTTTAAGCGTCACAACCCCCACGAAATGACTCATTCCACTATCAAAATTTTATCCATTCAGTCCAATGACATTTGGTAAATCTAAAAGAGCCACAAGATTTAATTATTTTGTCGCCATTGAATTTAGTGGAGCCCTTAACCAGAAGTCAGCTGCTCGGCCGCCCTTGGCTGCACTCAGCCAATCTCAGCAGACATAAGTCTCTAGTACGCCTGCTCTATGGGCCCAATGATGCAGTAGCAGCACTGATCATCTGGGTAATTTCATACTGCGGACATAGAGCAATTTTGGCTTCATGCACCACTGAGCAAGTATAACAGAAATTGACAGAGCCCTGCTGCCAACGCTGTATCCAGGACTCTTAATACATCCATGAATGGGAGCCAAAAAGACTTTTTCCCCATACATTTTTGAGGGTCACAACTCTCGCAAAAACATTCGTCTCACTATCGGGACCATTAGGTCCGATAACATTTCAAAGTAATGATTAAATCAAGTTAGCGGAGCGCTTAACTGAAAATTGTCCCACTGAGCAACTTGAATGAACGGGGGCCTGCCTCCAACGCTGTATCCAGGTCTCTTCAGAAATCCATGTAGGCTACAGAGCCCACTATAAAACCACCACTTTGTTCCTTTTGATAGAGCAAGGCTAGCTGTTTGCCCTGCCTCCAGTCTTTATGCTAAGCTAAGCTAACAGCAGCTAGCTGTAGGTTCATATTTGCATACAAACATGAGGGTGGTATCAATCTTCTCATCTCATGTTTGGCAAGTGAATAAACACAATCTGAAAAATGTTTAAGTATTGTTTCAAAAGAACATGGCTAAACTCCTGACTATGGTACTGTTATGGTACAACTTAGTGTTTTTTCGGTTTCTTTGCTATTGCTTTTGCCTGATTATAAAGAATTGCAACTCCTTTTAGCGTGTCGCTCCTGTCTGTGCTGTATCTTTTCAGTATTTCATCATAAGGTTATTTCTTCATGCTTTAAAGCCACATCCTTGCATTCTCTCTCTGATTTCCCCTGTTTCTCCACCCTTTCCTCACCCATCATGCAGGTGGCAGGTGCAGCCATCCTGGGAGTGGGAGTGTGGGTGAAAGTGGACAGTGGTTCTCTGCTGGGTTTACTGGATAATGTGGAGGGCGCTCCATCTGGGTTGTCCCAGCTGGTCTACGTCAGCTACCTGCTCATGGCAGTGGGTGGCGTGCTGTTGGTCATTGGCTTCCTGGGCTGCTGCGGAGCTGTCAAGGAGAGCCGGTGTATGCTGCTGACGGTGAGCCATGTTTGCCATGGGACTGAGGGGATTCATTAAAAAGAAAAGTAGAAAAGTTTGTAGAAAGAAGTTATACACAACATATCTGCTCTTTTCATTTTGAAGATGGAAAACATTCTCTTTGAGACCTTTTTACTTAAAACATAATGGACCCCAGTTAAATTAAATTAAATTATCTGATTTAAGATTTAATTAAATTCTCTCTCGTGGTAGTTTGAGGTCTGCTCAAAGCGATATAAACCTCATTTTGAAATAAAGGGCAGAGAGCTACCTGTATATCTGAGACTTTTTGGTTATTAAATGTGAATTCTCGTAACTGTAAATGTTGAAATGTTTGATCTTTATTTCACCAGAGAAATCTCGAAGAATGCCTTCACATTCAGTCCTAGTATGAATGTGCTGGCTCTGAGAGGAAGCTGTTAAATATTTTAGCATGTAGCTTTAGGTTTGTTGCCTTTCAGCTATCTTAATATCTGCTTAAATGCTCTGGGCTTTATGGATACACAATGCTGCTACCAGACAAATGTTTTACAGTGAGAGTTTTACAGTATCATTTATCATTTCCTCCCCAATTAGTTCTTCAGCATTGTGCTGATTATCTTCGTCATCGAGGTTGCAGGAGCTGTGGTGCTGCTCGTCTTCCAGGATTTGGTAAGTGACTCTCACAGGATCTTCTCAGCAATAATTTCCAGTGCAGAGATTAAAATATTGTTTAAAAACCCTTAGGAATGTTAATAAAAATTGATTGAGTGCAATGACTTCCAACTTGTCCTTCCCAGGCTGATCAGCTTCTTGAAGGTCTGGAGGATGAAGTTATAACAAGCATTAGAAAAGACTATGGAAGTAAGGAAAGTCTGACCTCTCTCTGGAACGGCACCATGGATCAGGTACCGTATTTCTAAAGTCTCAAGATATTCATTTGATGCAACTTTTGAGACAAAAGCAATGGCTCTGGGATTAACACTTTGTGGTTTCATTCTAGTTTAAATGCTGTGGATTCAAGAACTACACAGACTTTAATGGCTCCCCGTTTTACCTGGACCATGGAGGAGATGTTTATCCACCCACATGTTGCAATGCAACCATCACTGTGGGAGTGTGTAATAGAAACGAAGCAAGTCTTTCGGTACAAGACTACGTTTACTTTTGGTTTAACATGTTAGCAACAAAACCATTGGGATGAAGTGCAACAGTCGTTCCTTCTCTCTGCTAAAACATGATGTTTCTCTTCAGGAGGTTGATGGCTGCTTTGTCAAGCTGCTGCAGCTGATAGAGGACAACGCTGTGATCGTTGCAGGTGTGGCGCTTGCAATCGCTGCTCTTGAGGTATGAATATCAAACAGCCATTTTCTAAGCCACCAGTTTGAAAGAGTGCTGTGTACTTTACAGATGCTTCACAGAGTGGTATTTGAATGATATATATATTAAATTTGTCATTACCGGCCTCAAAAACTTTGTTATTACTTTGTTACTACTTTGTTGTTAACTATGTTAGCGTCACAATTGTGCAAGTTGTAGTTACAAACCTATACAGGTGTGTACAGTAGTTGAGATCAAACTGAAGGCCAAGTTTGATGGTGGTTGTGGTCTGAGCAAGGTGGCTAGAAGTAGAGGGTTAGGAAGTAGGGAAGGGATCATACACACACTTTATGCCCCTGGACTACATTTGTTTTAAGTCACAGATTGCTGTTGTTTGACTGCGTTACCCATAATGACATATACTATAATGATATTTGTTTAAAAAACTTGTCTGTAGACACATTATGACCTTCAAATTGTCTTAAATGGTATTTGTATAGTAACAGTTTATTAAATGACAATGTTTGCAGCTCCTCTTGGCTTCTTTTAGCTGTATAGGGAGTTTTAGCTCATTGTTTAGGTGTCGCAACTTTGCTGTTTTGGTTCACTCTCATAGTGTTGTTTTCAGACACAGCAGGCTCTAAAAAATGACTGAACACTACCTGCTCAGCACCAAACAGCAGACAGACACAGTTAGTGATTAGTGAGACAGATATTTCCCTCAGGAGTTGGTAAACAGAGTTAAATTGAAAGTGAATATTGGACTTTACAGTACATTCATCAGTTGGCCAGAAACACAATTCCAAGTGACTGATGTTGTTGTGTAACAGCTGGATGGGTAAATTTTAAGTTCCCATGTTCACAATATCAACTGAAAAGGTGATTATACATGTATAAATGTTGAGTACACATGTTGATTCCATTACCACCAAGAGGCCAAGCAATCATTGTTATTGCAAGTTTAACTATTGCAGGACTTAGTTAAGGCTATAGCCTAAGACAGTATATATCCTTCAGAACTTCTCAGCTTGTACAGTTCATATAGCCTGTATCTCAGATCTTTACACCGTGTTTAGATCATTGTTGATGAACCTTTGTCTTTACAGATTGCTGCCATGGTGGTTTCACTGGTTCTCTACAATCAGATTGGCAGCAAGGCATGATGATTCCTGTTTGGCATGAGACGACAACATTATGTTTGTAATTGGTGGAGAAATTTTATTTGTAAGCAGTTTTCTATGTTTAAAGTTTTGTTTTGATTTAAAGTCAGTTTAAAGACAGTTTGTTAGACAGACACACTTTTAATGCTCTACATGTGTCGAGCATTAAAATCAAAGATGGAGATGTGGTTAATAGATCTAATATATGTTCTTATTTTCAAAACTATATGTACACATTTATACTGTGATTTATTTATGTTTTAAGAATGGCTGACACTGTATGTGCTGATACATATACTGTAGCTAGTAATATGTGATGATGTACATGGAAGAGAGGTTTTGCATGTAGGTTGCGTCAGTTGTTTATGTCCTTCACATTCACTGCAAGCTGTAATATAATGAATTTATTTTTGTATGTTTGATTATGTTGAAATAATAAATATCACATTCTTGCCTTCTTCTTTGATTTACACGTGGATTCTGGTCTTCTTTGGCATATTTATGTCATAATATATATTTGCATGGTTGTCAGTAAAACTATGTCAGAGGATAATTGTTAATTTACCACTTACATAAAATGGATTCTTAAGTGAACAAAGCACAAACAAATAACTGAAGCACCATGAGAATCTTAAATGCACTGAGGAATTTCCCGCCAGTGTTTTTATGGGTTTATCTGATCCCACACAAGAAAAGCAATTCTCTTATCATTATTATTGAAGATAAGCATACAACAATCACAAGCTATCACGCCACTAGAAAATGTATATCAACAAGGATAAAAGTGCTTTCACTCTCTAGCTTCAATCATGATAGTATTATATTAACCCATACCACAAGTGGCAAGAAACAGAGAGAACACTGACGAGTATTTCAGACAGCTACAAACTTTTAACAAACTGCTAAACTCTTTAAAGCAGCTTAAATCAATGGATCACACGACTTATTGTATATGAAAAGGGTCACTGGTAATGATGAACTCACACATAATTATCTCTCGACTGCAGTTCCCATGTGTGTTTCACTTTTTTTTTTTGGGTTTAAGGCCTGCAACTTTATTGTGTTGCTTCACTCTCACCTCTCATAGAGATGTTTTCAGCCACAGGAGGCAGTTTATTTGGAGAGAAGACACTAAAAACCCACTGTACACTGCTCTGCACCAACCAACAGGCACACAAAGTTAGCAACTAGCTCGTGAACATAGTGGAGCATTTAGCAGCTGAAGTGACAAAAAGGAGGTTGAGTTTAGGGCCTGCATTATTCAGGTGAGCAGAAACACTACTGAATGCTAATGTGCTGCGTCTGCTATAAGCAACTGTGTGACAGCCATGGATGTATAACGAGAACTAGATATGGCATTAGAGGCCGGGCCATGTTCATTTAAGATCCTCAGTTGCAATAAAATTGCCCAGATTTTCTGCATGGCTCATACAGCAAGTGCATTAGAGGCTTTACCAGCCGAGCAGCTAACTTCCTGTTTAGCCCTCTGCTAACTTGAATGGGCATAAAATGATGTAACTGTAAGGCTTTCAAAAGGTTATCAAACCAAACAGATCAAATTCTGATAGTGAAACAAGTCATTTCGCTGGGATGTGATCTCAAAAAAATGCATTCACTGTTTAATGGACATATCTTTCCCAGTGTAAGTCTATGGAAAAAAGGTGTGGTTTTTTTTTACCCAATGACATCACGTGACAGACCTGCAAGTTGTAGTTACATGATTTGGCCACTATGTCAAATTGGCTTCAAAGTCTGGCACTTCCTTGGGGAGCATGATTGCTTTATCAACTTTATAAGGTGGCAATATGTCATTGTTGTGTTTACAGCTTGCTTGTGCTGCCCCCATGTGGCCAAAAAAATCTCTTAAGGCAGGTTTAAAGGAGGAAATGATGGGGCATTTAAAGGTGACACTGGTCAAGAATGATGGCCTGTTTCACAGATTAAAGAACTAAAGACAATTTATCTTCAATTGCTGAGGAAGAAAAAAGAGGCAAAAAATGTAATAGCACTTAGAAATATTTTTGTGGTTTTCAGTGCCTCACAGTGTCCATTAGTTTTTCATATATCTTTCCAAACACAGACAGACTCTTTTTCAAACTCATTTTATTTCCATTAAATTCCTCAACAGCCTGTGTGTTGACATAAATAATATCAGTAAGCAGCTATTAAACTACATGGGGGAATGAGAAGGTGAGTGTGTTCCATATGGTCTCGCCTTCTGGTCCGAGCTGCTTTAATTTGCTTTATGCAGTGTAAGTAAATGACATTCCAACGGGTCAATTGCCGCTAATACATTACAGGACAGTTTACATCAGACAGGCTCCATTACAGTGTGTGTGTGTCAGCATGTGGGCGGGTGGGAGGGTTTCCTGTGTAAAAGATACAGAGTGGAGAGAGAGCAAAAGGTAGAAAGAGAGATATGTAGTGAGGGAAAGTGCCTACAAACATTACAGGTGTGACTAAAGCTTGTACAAAAAACTTAATGACTTAGATTAAGTTGTTGTCTGCAGCATTAACCAGTCCCTATATGACAGAGCTGTTAGTTACTTTAGCAGTGGATTCCACTCCTGTGTTTTAAATGTTGCTGGTAGAGTTACTTTGTGTCTGACATTTGAATCACAGATTGTGCATATAAGACGCTGTATCATGCAACCTGCTGATATAATGCTGCAGCAATGCGCTCCCTGATGATGCCACATTTGTAAAAAGCCCAAAACCTCTATGAATGTAGAGATCTAAGGCTATGGCTGGTGGAATGTTTGAGCTCAGGCGCTCTACACTGCAGCGGACTATGCCAGTTAGGTGTCCACACTAAATTCGGTATTGATATAGTGCTCTTGGGGGAGTTGGGGACCACCAGGTGTCTAAGGAGGGGTGCACTGGCTCAGGTCATGGATGGAGCAGGCCAAAGCCCCCATGCTGCTCAGTAGTGGGATCGCACCTGTGAATCGAGGCTGTAGTGCAGTCTTTTTACACTCCTTCTACTGTTAATCAAACAGCTGTGACAACACACACACTCCACAACAGTGTCTTTATATGTTACAGCAGCCTCATCACTGCATCTTCATTTTCTTAAACCAGCTCTGTTTGTTTGTCCTATCACCTCCACCTGGAGGAGAGGAGCAGTGATCATCAATCACACCAGTCAATGCAGCACCACACATAGGCTACAGTAATATAACAGGTTTCTCTTTCAATCATTCAGTGAACTCGACAGAGACAGAGAAATTCCTCCAAGAATAATAATCAGACAGAACGTCGGGGCTGCGAACATTTAACACTGTCTGTTTTTTTTCTGTCTTGTTGTAAGTGTGTGTGTGTGTGTGTGTGTGTGTGTGTGTGTGTGTGTGTGTAATAGCAGCACTTTAATTGCTTTGTTATTTCCCTCCATCTCTCAGGAAGTCTCCTTCAGTGAACACTTGAACCATTTAGCTGCTGAAAAACAGCTGCAGAGCGTCAACACCAACATGAATTTGTAACATAACAAAAGACTGTTTCACAGAAGACATTTTGATGTGTGAATAATAAAATGAATGATGGCTCACTGTCACACTGTCATGGTTTACTGGGACACTTGAATGCAACCCAGCCTCCCACTTCCTGACCTCTCTGCATGTTTATGTACCTGCTCCCTCCAAGTTTCCATCAAGTACAGAGCACACAGCAGACTGTGCATGGGAGATTCATTATTTTTCCCTTACGCCAGAAACCAATCAGTACTCCTGCACACTATTTCACATTATGTGCTTTCATTATTACTATTGACATAACGTGTTGCTCTATGTTAAGGATCAGGAGGGAAGCGTTCAGTTTATGGTGAATATAATTGGTGTGCTTCCAATCACACAATGATGTCTCTGCTGACATATTGTGAGACTTTGCAACAAAATTAAAAACTCCATGAAATAAACTTTATGATAAAAATGTCCCCACAGTTAGGATGGAGCTGCTGATGGATTCATCCTGAAGACAGCTAAGTAAGTTCCAAACGTTTTCATTTAATCAACCTGGAATCTGTGTGAAACAGCAAAACTGTCTTATATGAGGAAATCTGTACAGGTCACTCATGTGTGCCTCTCTTAGTTTGAAGATGCACATATTGATCCTGCTGCTGGGTGACGACTACATGTATTTAATTAACTTAATCGGGGGGAAAAACTGCATACATACAGTTTTACAGGGGAGAGGGATATAATGCTCAGTCATGTGAACTTAATCTGTAATAGACGTGACAGTGCAGAGCAAAGTGAAAGAGCCAGAACTCAACATACTTGTTGGCAACTCTGAGACATATTAAACAAACAGTGTGTAATAGCCTACATTAGGCTGCAGGTAAGTAAATGCTATTATAAATTGTTCCAGAAAGACTTGAAGTCATTCCCCTAAGTTGCTGTTCATACGACCATCTGCAACCTCCACCTACAGCCTCCACCAGCAACATGCAGCCTGTGCCTCCATCTGAAGATTCAGGCGGACAGTTGCAGCCTGAACCTCCACCCACAGCCTCTGCCTGCAACCTAGCCTCCACTTCCATCTGCAGATTCTGGCAGACAGGTGCAGCTTGAACCTCCACCCACAGCGTCTGCCCACAGCTTCTGCCAGCAACCTGCACCCACTGCCCCCACCTGCAAATTCTGGCAGACAGCTGCAGCCTGAACCTCCACCCACAGCCTCCACCCCAGCCTCCACCCCCACCTGCACATTCTGGCAGACAGCAGCAGCTTCAACCTCCACCCACAGCCTCCAACAGCAGCCTCCACCCCCACCTGCACATTCTGGCAGACAGCAGCAGCTTCAACCTCCACCCACAGCCTCCACCAGCAGCCTCCAGCGTCCGCTTCCACCTGTAGACTCTGGCAGATAGGTGCAGCTTGAACCTCCACCCAGAGCCTTTGCCAGCAGCCTCCAGCCTCCGCTTCCACTTGCAGATTCTGGCAGACAGTTGCAGCCTGAACCTCCACTTATGGCCTCTGTCAACAGCCTCCACCTCCACCTGCAGATTCTGGCAGACAGTAACAGTTTGAACCTCCACTCACAGCCTCCACCAGCAGCATCCAGCCTCTGCCTCCGTTTCGAGATTCTGGCAGACAGCTGCAGCCCAAAACTTCACCTAGAGCCTCTGCTAGCAACCTCCAGCCTCTGCTTCCACCTGCAGATTTTCGCAGATAGGTTCAGCGTGAACCTCCATCTATGGCCTTTGCCTTCACCTGGAGATTCAGGCAGTCAGCTGCAGCTTGAATCTCTATCCACAGCCTCTGCCAATGGCCTCTACCAGCACCCTCTAGCCTCCACCTCTTCCTGGAGATCCTTTTTAAAATATATATATATATATATATATATATATATATATATATATACAGTACAGGCCAAAAGTTTGGACACACCTTCTCATTCAATGCGTTTTCTTTATTTTCATGACTATTTACATTGTAGATTCTCACTGAAGGCATCAAAACTATGAATGAACACGTGGAGTTATGTACTTAACAAAAAAAGGTGAAATAACTGAAAACATGTTTTATATTCTAGTTTCTTCAAAATAGCCACCCTTTGCTCTGATTACTGCTTTGCACACTCTTGGCATTCTCTCCATGAGCTTCAAGAGGTAGTCACCTGAAATGGTTTTCCAACAGTCTTGAAGGAGTTCCCAGAGGTGTTTAGCACTTGTTGGCCCCTTTGCCTTCACTCTGCGGTCCAGCTCACCCCAAACCATCTGGATTGGGTTCAGGTCCGGTGACTGTGGAGGCCAGGTCATCTGCCGCAGCACTCCATCACTCTCCTTCTTGGTCAAATAGCCCTTACACAGCCTGGAGGTGTGTTTGGGGTCATTGTCCTGTTGAAAAATAAATGATCGTCCAACTAAATGCAAACCGGATGGGATGGCATGTCGCTGCAGGATGCTGTGGTAGCCATGCTGGTTCAGTGTGCCTTCAATTTTGAATAAATCCCCAACAGTGTCACCAGCAAAACACCCCCACACCATCACACCTCCTCCTCCATGCTTCACAGTGGGAACCAGGCATGTGGAATCCATCCGTTCACCTTTTCTGCGTCTCACAAAGACACGGCGGTTGGAACCAAAGATCTCAAATTTGGACTCATCAGACCAAAGCACAGATTTCCACTGGTCTAATGTCCATTCCTTGTGTTTCTTGGCCCAAACAAATCTCTTCTGCTTGTTGCCTCTCCTTAGCAGTGGTTTCCTAGCAGCTATTTGACCATGAAGGCCTGATTGGCGCAGTCTCCTCTTAACAGTTGTTCTAGAGATGGGTCTGCTGCTAGAACTCTGTGTGGCATTCATCTGGTCTCTGATCTGAGCTGCTGTTAACTTGCCATTTCTGAGGCTGGTGACTCGGATGAACTTATCCTCAGAAGCAGAGGTGACTCTTGGTCTTCCTTTCCTGGGTCGGTCCTCATGTGTGCCAGTTTCGTTGTAGCGCTTGATGGTTTTTGCGACTCCACTTGGGGACACATTTAAAGTTTTTGCAATTTTCCGGACTGACTGACCTTCATTTCTTAAAGTAATGATGGCCACTCGTTTTTCTTTAGTTAGCTGATTGGTTCTTGCCATAATATGAATTTTAACAGTTGTCCAATAGGGCTGTCGGCTGTGTATTAACCTGACTTCTGCACAACACAACTGATGGTCCCAACCCCATTGATAAAGCAAGAAATTCCACTAATTAACCCTGATAAGGCACACCTGTGAAGTGGAAACCATTTCAGGTGACTACCTCTTGAAGCTCATTGAGAGAATGCCAAGAGTGTGCAAAGCAGTAATCAGAGCAAAGGGGTGGCTATTTTGAAGAAACTAGAATATAAAACATGTTTTCAGTTATTTCACCTTTTTTTGTTAAGTACATAACTCCACATGTGTTCATTCATAGTTTTGATGCCTTCAGTGAGAATCTACAATGTAAATAGTCATGAAAATAAAGAAAACGCATTGAATGAGAAGGTGTGTCCAAACTTTTGGCCTGTACTGTATATATATATATATATATATATATATCAATTATTTTTTCATACAAGTGAGTAACATGAATACAAACAAATGAACTATATGACACACCACAACACAAATAAGGGAACTGGACTTAAACTGAAACAACAAAAAAATATAATAATCAAAAGTTGGCTCAGAGTTCCTTATTGTAGCATGCATTGCAGGTGTGTGTGTGTGTGTGTGTGTGTGTGTGTGTGTGTGTGTGTGTGTGTGTGTGTTTGTGTGTGTGTGTGTGTGTGCGTGTGGAGTTTTAGTGGAATCTGGTTAGTGAAGTTTAATGTGTGGCTGACTGCTGAAGCAGCAGGTTCTCCCGTCACATGCTGTGAAACAGTTACCTGATGACCCTCCTCAGTGGTGTCATGATCTGAAAACATGTCTCTTACTGTCATCATAAAACAGTTGGAACCGCAGTTAAATGCAACATGTGACTACGCCTCACATCGTTGCTGTCTGAGCTAAGCTGTGTTAATGTCTGTTTGTTTGAACTTGAAGCCCAGAGTATATTAAGTGAAGTCAACATAAAATGTGAGTCAGACTTGTGGCACTTTATATGAGTACATTCTGAATAATTTATTACCATTCAGAAATATGCTGCCCCTCAAAGTGCTTCCATGGTATCTAATAGAATACAAAGTTACACTTGTTCTTAAACTGCATCTATTATTTGTTCACCAATATGATTACATACAGTATAATGAAACTCTCCCCAGCACCAAATGTTTTATGTATTTATCATTGTTCACACTATTTGTAAAACAAAAAAGAAGAAAAAAGCAAAGTGCTGTAAACGACACTTTGTTTCATGCTGTACCTGCCACATGTCCTGTCACTGTTGTTACATACATTATATTTGTCTCACTTCAGATTCTGCCAGCTCTTTAATATTTCTTGAGCCTTGCTTAGTGAGTCATGCATTCAGTCAGGACTCAGTGACCTCCTACAGTGATGTGGAAACAGTGAAACATCATGATGGATGTTCATAGATTCTGGTGGGAGTAAAATTCCAAACATAAAGCCCTTATTATAAGAATCACTCACACATGCTCTGTACAACTGGGACCTTTTCAGCATCAAGTGTAACCCGAGACATCATCCGTGCTGTCGTTGTATACTGTACATCCATCTGTTTAACTTTATTTTATTCTATCCACAGACTGAATGAAAAATAAAATAAACAAAGATATGTCATTTTTGTTCAAAATCAAATTAGTCCCCATAAAAAAAGCTGCAGTTCAAGCTCAGCGGTTTCCTGAGCAGTTTTGTACTCATACTGTATGCATTACACCATGCATGCTGTTATCTGGTTTTATTGACTATATTTTTCTTGGCTATATCAGCAGGAAGGAGGAAGTTGTGCAAAATAAAGTCAATAATCCTGAGAGAAAGAAGTTTTTCTTTTTTTTTTTCCTTTTCCCCAAAAGACACAACTGCACAAGTCAACTCTTAACTTCCCCTTTCTGGAAATAGGATTCATCATAATTTTGTTGGCCTCAGCACCTGCCACACAGAACAGTGTTAGGCAGCTGTAAGGGAGTCATTAGTTTTATTCACTGAGGCTTTGCACATTAACAGTGAAAAAGAATCAACATAATGCAGTGTGTTGTTGAAAAACAGGAAACATATCCTTTAAGTGTCGGTGAGAGACAAGGTGGTAACATTTTTGTATGTTTTTGTTTTAAATGTCATCCATAATTCACTGACAGCAGGCTAGTGAGAGCAGTGGGATTGGCAGTGGAGATAATACTTTGTAAACTCTGCCCTCTTGTGGAAAATTTGTGCAGCTAGTCAAAGTGATTTTTAATACTGAACACACACATTCGACATTACTACTACTACTACTGCAGTATGATCAATCGAGTCAGAACTATAGACTTCATCTATCAGCGTGTGCGTGTCCCAGGCCGGTGTAGGTGAGAAAGTCTCCACATTAAAGACTGAGTCATTTACCCATCACCATTTTTGCATCTACTGTATACTGAAGACTATAATGTTAAGTGGATGGGAAGAGGCAATAAGGAAAAGAGGGCCTCGTAACACTAAGGGTTTTATGAGAAAGTCAAACACCCTTTTTATCAGGACACTGTCAGTCAGACAGACGGCCCTCAGCAGCTACTGTGTGATCAGGTCATGGGTGACAGAGCACACTGAAGTCTTATGATGTAATGATGTAACGTCTAAGGTGAGGCTGAGAAGGAGCTTGCGGGAATAGATAAACAGGAGACAGCCTGTTTACACAGAGAACATAAACTCATTATTGCTTTACAGCCAAAGGTAACAGGAACACCTGCCGAAGAAGAAGAAGGGGTTTTACTGTGTACCAGACATAGTCTTTAACTATGACAGTCTACAGTATGGGCTAGGATGCAAAATAGTTTCAGTTTAGTGAAAAATGTATCTCCTCCATCAGGTTTGTTTGTTTTGTTTTTTTTATCAGTGGTTGAAAAGAAGCCATTCATCTGCAAGTTCAGTATCTATAAAATTCCCCCAGTGAATGTTGTGAGTATATTAATGATTTCAAATAATCTGTAATTACTATGCACAGTGCTAAACAAATCTGCTGCTTGGTTTTGCATTTAAAATAATATAATTGAATATAATTGGCTTCTCAGTCACAGGATCTCAACCACTGATAATGTAACTAATGGGAGATTTTTGAGTGATATGTAAGGCAGCGATCTCCACCACCATCATCAAAACATCAACTGAGTAACTATCTTTTGGAAAAATTGCATTCACGCCCCCTGTGGTGTAGGAATGCCTGGATTTAAAAGACGTATAAATAAATAAAATTGATTTAAATAACTTAGTCATAGTGAAAATAATTCATGGGATCAGGTTATTTTGAACCTCAAAAATCAAACTCCCTCCTCAGATGTATTTTTTTATGGCCATGTTTTTTTAACGCTCACCTTGAAAGTGAAATCCTCTCAGTCTGGCAACCATCCACGACCTGGAGTTTTAAGCTTGGTGCGATGTCTGGTTTGGTGTGGGAATTGTGACACCTTCTTTGCGTTAAAACGCAGGTGAGAATTGGCAGCCACCTATATAAAAGCCTCCCTCCATCACCCTGACAAAAGCATTGACAGCAAGGTTACCATTTGGAACCTTGGACCATTTCACCACACAAATTTTTTTTTATTTATTTAATTTAGCTAACTTTTAAGTTGTTTAGGCAGTTTTTTGATGCAAATTGCATATTTTGTATTTTGAGAATTGTCCCTTTTTGTGTCAGAGAATGGCTTTCCCTATCAGCCTTGTCTTTTTGTCGAGTTGGACAGCTGTAGCTTTTACATTCCCTCACAATACTTTTGACAACATTATTAAAGGGTCAAGAGCCGAATTTGAATCATCTGGCAGCGGGCTGGACGAACCTGTCCGGGGAATTGTTAAGGTTGTGCAGCTGGACCCTCACGCCCTGGCCCGGTCAGAGTTCTTCAGAGGGGCACTGAACCCCAGAAGAGCCCCCTCTCTCAGCTCCAGAGTGTCCTTCCCTGCATTCTTGTCTCATGGGCATCCAGGTCCGGCCCCCAAAACCCCAGTGAGTCCATTGCACCACCTGCGCCCTAAAAGCCCCACTGAGAGGGAACTAAAGAAGAAGCAAGGCCTGCAGATGTGGCAGAGAGCCATGAATAAAGGAGAGAAGATGAGCATTTCCCTGCCGGTCAACCTGAAAGACACTAAACAGACGTGCACTGCTGTACCTTTCACTCAGGTAAGAGGCAAAGTTTTTAATCATGTGTGATGCCAGGTTTTTATTTCCTTCCTCTGCCAACTTGATTTCTGTGCAACACACGGACAAGAGCATGGAAATGAGCAATTCTTTACACAGTCATACCGAAGATGGCAATGTTATGAAGTGTTTATTTTTCAGTGGCAATAACAGAGATGTTTGTTCACTCATAAAGCTGATTATGGCTCTGGTGGAGGATTAACTGTGATAGTGTGAAGTTACATAAACACATAGTGCTGATTTTTACACCCTCAGAGGTAAATTAACTCTGACATTATATTGCCTAATCTTGCCCCTCTCTGACATTTTCCCAGCACGTGACAGCAGATGGATGTGACACAGTGACAGTGCACAACAAGCTGTGTTTCGGCCAGTGCAGCTCCCTGTTTGTCCCATCCGAAGGGGAGTTTGCTGGGCTTGGTACCGGGAGAGGGGCCCTCCACCACCGGGCCCCCTGTTCTCGCTGCGCCCCATCCAAAGCACTCACTGCGACTGTGCCCCTGCGCTGTGGAGCCGAGGTCCGGGAGAAGCGAGTGATGGTGGTGGAGGAGTGCAAGTGTGAGACAAGTAGAGAAGAAAAGAGTGCCGAGGCTGCAGCTTCCACACACCTGTAACTGTCTAACATCTGGAGTAGAGGGGTCAGCACAGGTGTAGATCTTGGCGGGGGGATGCAGGGGACACGTCCCACTCAATATTTACAACATGTGCATTTGTCACATGAAAGCAGAGGACTTTTGACAAAAGGAAATTCATTTACACCAAAAATTCCTTTACCAGAACTCAGGAAATTACATGTTAGATACTCCAAAAGCCCTGTTTCATATGTGTTCCCCCTAGTGTTGAAACAAAACCTACACCCTTTGAGGCTGGTAAAGATTTTCATTTGGACTGGAGCCTTTATTCTCCATCAAATCACTGCCAAAATATGGACATTATTTTTCATAACTTGTCTGATAATTATATAGACACTTGTAAAGTACATGTTTGTGTGTGTATCTGTGTTTGTTGATGAGCCTGAATGTGTTATTCAGATTAAAGATTCTGGTGGTTTATTCCACCACTGATTGATGACAAAATGACCTATATTTTGGTCATGCAATTTTCTGCTGCAGCAGAGAAGTTGTCCACACTGGACTTGTGTTATAGAGTTAAAAAAAATGTGTTTAGATTAATCTAAACTGAAATATTGTGCTCTGTAATATTGTCATTAAAATGTCCTATTTGTACACATTCCTTTTGCCTGGCATTGCTAATTAGTTTTCTGCCAACACTAGTTAGATTTACAAGTGCAATTTAGTTTGCATGCAAAGCTCAAGTAAAAACATGAAGAGCATTTGTTGTTTTTTTTCCACCCACTCTCGCATTCAAGTGCTCAAGTGTCAGCTCCCTATATTTTATTAAAAAGCTGTGTTCCACCGACTTTTAGCACATAGCACTTACATCTGAAAGCACCAAACTAGAGAGCAAACGAGCTATTGAGCGCGGGTACTTAGCAGTAAGCAAACATAATTGTTTCAGCATGGACCCCTGAATTATGTATAGGAACCACCTATTCTCATGCCCAATCTCTTTTCAGTGTAGTTGTGGGAATTTGAACATCATTCACCACAGATGCACTTGAGCGAGTGGGCATGTGTGATTATGTGCGTATGTGCTTTTTTTTCAGTTAGGGCCCATAAAACCTATTATTCATTTATATCCTGGCACCTGGGCCTGGTAAAGTGAACTCATCCCACACATCCTTACATACATTCCCAGAGGAGCATAAAGAAGGGGGCTCTTTACGATGCCTTGGCATGCTGTCAAAATGACTGTTTAGATGGCCATTTGCATTCACGTGGGCTTTCTGAAAAAGTGAAAGCGTTCATTGCACTACGGGGGTGCATTGAGTCCCTTGGATTCCATTAGCATGTGATTAACATCTTGGGTTGATGGCTATATTTTCCAAGATTGATGGGACAAATATTTGCCCAGGTCTTAACCATGAGGAATTAGGGGCCACTTTTAATCAGGCACTGTTTTTTTCAAAATACGCACAAGGTGGAGAGGTTGGGAGGCTCGTACAGCCGCGCTGACAGTGATCAAATTCTGCTTTCTCGACTCTCATTCCTCACAGTGAAGAAGGTTGTTTGTAAAATGCCTCAATCTGATTACTTTATAGCTATAACCTGCACTCTGTGTAATCATCCATCTCTGTCATTATACCACCACTATCTATAATAATCTGCACTGCTGTGTGTGTGATGATGCTGGTGAAGGGATAGTCATGATCTCACTATCTTACACTGTCTATTCTCTCCAAACTCTGTACCGCTCCTCTTCCAATCTTTTCTCTTTTTTGGGGAGATAAAAAAGAAAATGGGCATAGTGGAGGAAGGGTGGGGAGAGGGGGTGGGGGGGTTGTTGATTGAACAAACAAGGTGCACAAGAGAGTGCACCACTTAGCAAGACAGATGTCAGCCCCCTTTGCATTGTGGGATCCGGCGGAGCACTCCTGCGTCATTAAGGATGGCCTGGTTCCCATGGCGAGGGGAAAGGAAGGAGCGAAAGGAGGAGGGCCCGCTGCCAAGTTCAGTGCCTCGGGGATCAGATCAGCGTCACGGGGTGCTAAGTGGCCTAGTTAGCGCTTTAAAACGCACAATGGGCTGCCTGCTCTTTCTCTCTGTGTGTAGGCCTTTTAACTGTCAGACGTGGAAATGGTTGGGAGGTGTGTGTAATGGGAGGGGGGGGCCTCAAACGATATCAGTTCAGTCAAGGTGTATCAAGGGGAAACTGAATTATAGATGGAGGATTTGAGGCCTTTTCACATTTACTTGGAAGTTTTACTTTGAAAACTGTTTTTCTAGACTGACTGATACAGTTAATTAACCGTGTGAGGTGTGGTTCTTTGTGCCTGATGGTAATTGGCTTGAAAACAAATATTCCCAGGTTAGATTATTTCGATGCTGTACACTTTTTACCCCTTACTTCCTGTGTGTGCTTCTCTATCTAAAGCTGTGGCTGTGTAGACCAAACAGTGCTAAGCTAACTAACTAGCTGAATAGTGCTGGAAGAAGAAGGTCTACCAGATTTTTCCCAGCCGCTTGGGGCTGTGCTGGACCGAAACCGTCACGGTAGATTGGACCAGACTGGACTGCAGATCAGGCACTTATATCTGGCATCAGCAAGTGAGAGCGAACAGGGGTCCATCGTGCAGTCTCGGGAAAGAAATTTGGGATGGTGACAGGGTACGGCCAGGAGAAATGTGATGACCTGTTAAGTCGTAGACTAGACAGAGTCTTCTCACCTAAATCCCATCAGTGTGGCTTTAGTGCTATAGGTGTCAGGCCCTAGGTGTGAGGGTGTCTGGACCACGGCTAACATCTATGTCCCCACTGATACGCTGGTACATGCTCACTCTGTGGTGTTAGTCTGGACCAGCTGGTCAGAGTTGGCTCTGCAGGAGATAGTGCCCCGGGCTAAGCCTGCCAGCCTACTGCCATTCTGCCTGGCTGCCAGCCCGCCTGCCAGGCTGTCTGTTGGGTGCTGAGGAGGACAGAGAAAGGTGTAGCCTGCGGATCTGGACAACATCAAAGTTTGTCATTGGCTAAAATCCTACAGTGGTTTTAGTATCTGGTACTACTACTACCACTACTGCTATACTGCTTAAAGTAACACAACTAATGTTTAGGACAAAATAGGTTAATATATCTTTGTGTGTGTGTGTGTGTGTGTGTGTGTGTGTGTGTGTGTGTGCGCACGTGCCTGTGCGTGTGTGTGTGTATGAGTAAGATACCGACTGGACACTGCGGTTACACCACAGCAATGATGAGAACAACAGAACGTAGAGCCATAACCAGGACTGGAATAACAAATCACACTTCCTCTATTGTAACAAAGTTGTTTTGTGTGTGTATTTGGACCTTATCAAGTTTTTTTTTCTGTAATTTTACTTTGACTGGACTCAGTACTTGACCTAGTACATCCAGTGCCTTAGACAACACTCCCAACCCCCCAAATACAGACACACACAGGCACACAAACACACACACACACACACACACACACACACACAGAGTTACACACACAAATATAGTAATTTAATTCTATTTTTAACATTATATTTTCTATCTATTATATGTATTATAAAAAATGCACTAGAGTTATTGAGAATACAACACAAATAAACGAACATTTATAATAAATGAACCATAAAAGTATACAATATGTACAAAGTTGCAAACCTTATCTTCTTTTTTAAAAATGTATTTATTTATTTTTGTTCTAAACCCTGGATGGCTTCTGCCCTTTCAGTTTTTCTTTTTTGTTATCAATTTTTTATTGTTGTTTAAACATATATAACAAACAACACTCACAATGATACACAGCAATCCCCCCCACACCCCATCCCTGGCAGCAACCAGTCTAAATCAAATGGCCATAGTAAATCAACTGACCCTGAAATTAAATTGATTAAGAGGAAAATAATAATAATAATACATAAATTACATGAACACACATAATGAAAGATGAAAAAATAGCTGGGTTTAAGGACTATGACCCACTGAATGTGCACAGAAAGTCTTTCAGGGAAGCCCAGGCACCATGCAGTGGTTGACTGTTTGGCATCATGCATTTTTCCTACTGACATCTCCATATACATTATATCCAACAGGGACTGTAATCAATGATTCCAGGAGAGAGAATGAGGAGGCTGCCAGCGAACTGCTTTTTTTTCTTCTTCTTTTTTTTTTTTTTTTTTTTTTTTTTTGCTGCTGTAAGGCCAACAAAAAGTGCAAGCTTTTGATGAGACATGAGATCGAAAGAGGAGGTATCATTCAATAGGAGCAGCTTTGGACAACATGGCGCTTGAACATTAAGTAGATCAGTTATGGTTACAGATACCATTTTCCAAAAACAAACTACCTCTGGTCAATGCCAATACATGTGAAGAAAAGACCCTGTGTCACCATTAGGGCAGAGCTCACAGATAGGAGAGGATATAAGGCTCATCAGATGAAGCTTTCTGGGAGTAAGATACATCCTATGCAGAAATTTAAAGTGTATAAGCTTGTGGTTAGTATTTTTGGAAATAGCATCTAAATTGTTCCAGGCTGTTAACCAGCAAATGTCATCCACAGAACAGCTAAGATCCCTGCTCCAGATTTGGTGGATTGTCAGAGGTATGCAGACAGAGTTTAGGAGTAAATAAATCTTACATACTAAACCTCTAGTTCGACCTCCCACACTTGGCAAAGAATGGAGTGAATGAAATGGTAGAGCTACACCCAACGGGACCCCATAAGTTGGCATTGCTAACCTGTGCCAAAGGTAAAAGAGAAATGAGCTTCTAGAGGCATATAGCCTACACACATCATTAAAAGATCTTATGCCAGCCTGTGATTTTTTTCTTACTCTAATGCTGTCCACATTCACTCATCAGTGCTCTAGCATGTTCTGACTATGATGCTCAGTCACTGATGAACACATTAAGGTGAACTTCAATGAAGTCATGATAAATAGTGTAAGAACTGAACACAGGAAAGGAGCAAATAAACAGCTTCAGCAGAGAAGAAGCTGCAGGTGCGTCTGTGGCCGCAGGAGGGCAGAGAGGAGACAGTCTGCCGTCACTCCGGAAATGATACATGTTAACCAATGTGTACGTAGTATCAGAATATCTCTGGTAGTACTGGGAGGCGCCATAGATATATATACGTAGATGCCGCATTCAACGGTGCTCCTCATTGGAGCGATACGCCATCGCGGCCGCCATCTTGCCCAGGTGGAGCCGCGCTGCCTAATGCGTGTATGTCTATTGAGGCAGGAGATTATTTATGATTAAAATCATCATTACTCGCTGAATTCTCAACCGATTTTCATGCGGTTTGGTTTGTTACAATTGTCAGACATGTAGTTATGATACAGGATACTTGGTTAAATAAAAAATGCAGCTTTTCATACCAAAATATTTGATCTTATGTAGATAAAGTAACAGTAATAGTTTTACAACACATTTAAACTAAACTTTCCCCATGTAATAATTTTTTTTTTTTCTTACTAGATGTACAATGCCCACCATGATGTCATTTAATTATTAATTTTGACTATAAATGTTTATTCACATTTCACACAATGTGCAAAAAATAGTGTATCAGCAGGGTTGTGCCGAGCTGCAGTGCAGATTCTGATTAACAAATGTTGGTTTTGTACAAGTGAAAATAAATGACTTAGAGCTGCATGTTTACACAAAATTTTGCTTTAATCTCATACGTATAACACCACAGTGCTCATGGGAGCCTGGACACAGAACTGTTTACATTATTAGGTCATATTTACAAAAAATACAGTGTACAGTAGCTAGTATTATTTTTAGGAGTCTGCCCAGTCCTGTCGAAGTCCTTAGGTCTGAAGTGACAGCTGCAGATGACTGAGGAGTCACTCGGGACAAAGTCCTTTGTCCTCACTGCTGCTACCCATGCCCGTTTCCTGTCTGTGTTTTTTGGGAAATTACACACAAAATAAGTGTGTCAGAAAAACGCAGTTCCACATAATTTGTAGTTACAATTCAGGCCTCAAGTTAACTACTAATGTTATGCTGCGTTATGTCATGTTGGTGCCATGAAACAGATAGCTGACAATTTGGAATAACACATACACCAACATAGCTGTTTGACAAAGCATCATAATTTTATAAGTAATATTATATAAATGTTAACCTTTTTTCTTTAAGTTGTGTGACATAGCGTTAGCTTAATTTGGCATTAGGACCAGATCAGGACAGTTACTTTAACGTACTTGATTAGCTTAAAAGAAGGAACACTTTTTGAGATATATATCTCATTAAACATGTTCCTAACAGTAAAATATTGTAAAAAAAAAAAAAACCCTTCTTTGAGGCTACCTGTGTAATGTTATTCCCTTCTGCTTGGTTTTAACACTTCTTTCGTTCGTACACCCAAATGCAGAGCAAAAATGTGGCATTTTTGCCGAGTCTGACATGGGTCTGAACCGGTCAGAGCACCTAGGCAAGATGGCGGCGGTATTGACGCATCCCACAAGACAGGGTGCGGCATCTATGTATATAGATATATATATAGGGGCGCATAGCAGCGGTTGCACCCGGAGGGGGCTAGCTGAAGTGATGCTAAAGAAATCACAATGGTCTAAAATGTTAGGATAATTTCCGTATGAGTTATAGTTATGGTTAGCATTAGCTCGGCAAAGTAAAAAAAAAAAAAAAAAAAGCTGACCACCACGAGCAGCTAGTGACCCTAATCAACACACGCAGGATGTCACGTGACCAACAGGTGCGCCCTTAGCCTGGCTAACAGGCTAAATGCTAACGGTGGATTCTCTAGCTATGATTTTTTTCGTGTAATTATAAAGTTTTTACCCCTGTGAAGTTTATGAGGTGTTTTTGACATTAAACCATGATGAGTTTGAGGAGCTCACTGGGACAGAGACACTGGGTGGACTGGTTATAATAACAATGGTTTGAGAATGAACGAGTAACTGTTAGAGAGGAGGACTTCGCGGTGCTCAGAGCTGACGCTCATAGCCTACAGGTGAGTAGTGTCTATAATGGGGGCTCTATAATGTCTGCCTTGGTAATGTAATTAATTTTGCTGTTACTTGTAGCTATGATAAATGTCCCGTTATTTAATTTATGTGGTTTAATATTGCGTTTTGCTCCTGCCGCGGTGGCCTCAGACTTTTTATTTGTCAGTCATTATTCAACTGTCTGTTTAGTCTCTTTTGTGGTTATCTCTACTGAGGCTATACAGAGGAAGGCTCTACAGTGCCATCTAGCATATAGAGAAGGAATTTATTTTTGGTTTGGACATGACGGCTCATGTTGGGAATGCTTCTCCAGTAGTATAGTAGTAGCATTGGCATTTAATGAAATGTATCTGGTTACTTAAATACTTTAACACTAGTACCATATCATCCTAACCCCATCATAATAAATCCAAGCTTTGTACTAGCTTCAGATAAACTTTTGAATTTTTTTTTTGGCACAGAAGGAGATCAGTGGATATTGTCCCCCATCACTTGAAGTGAAAGCATTTTAGAAGAATGTGTTAAAATGTTGAAAAATGTCGGCCTGTCTCGCCCAAACCCCAAAATTACGTCATCTAATGTCTTGTTTCATACTCACGCCAAAGGGTTTTAGTTCACTGTCATGGGAGAGTGTGTAAAGCTGCCAATATTTGAATGTAAGAAGCTGCAGTAAGAGTATTTTGGGGTACTTTTATAGTACTTTTCTATGAAAAATGACTCAAACCGATTAGTCGACTACTAAAATAGTCACCGATTATTTTAATAGTCGATTAGTCATTGATTAGTCGACTAATCGTGGCAGCCCTATTTGTGATGTAATTTCTTTTTAGGTAACTATGATACTTTTTACCTAATGCTCTCTGGAAAAAAAGTCAGTTTTTATTTTCTTATATATGGCAATGAACTTTATTGTTCTATACCTGACAAACTCTGATACTCAGTGTTATCAATTAGCAACAAAAAAATGTATTTAGGGTTTTCATATTAATATATCCTGATACTCCCAAAGAAATATGCAGTTCTCATACTGAGTTGAGGAAGACAGATATTTGACCCACTGACTCCTTACCTCCAGACAACAAATATGTATGATATGTAGTATGTATGATAATATTTATGTGTTTGCGTATGCGTTGTGCGTCTGACTGTACTCATACTGAGTGTGGCAGCGTTATTGCGGTTGAGTGTTGAGCTGTCAGTCAACCCTCTGCTGGAGTGTGATGATGATAGCAATGTCGCTGTGGCAGGTGCGGTCCTGCATGCCATGCAGGTGATGTCTCTCATGCTCACTTAGCTAATGACTCCAATTAAAGTAATTAAGAGCTGGCACGGTGAAACCTGCTCACCCGCCTGCTGCCAACCCATCCATTCCCCTTCACCGGCACACATCAGCTCCCACCTCGTACCACTACATGTCATCATTCATCGCACCGTTCTGCTCTCCTGCCTTCTCTTAGTCTTTCTCTCATGGGCACCTCACCCACAACCACCCTGTGTGCCTCTGCTCCTGCTGAGGCCTTTAAAAGAAACATGAAGCCTAAAATCAGCTAAACGCGCCACTCCAGAAGCACTTAAGAGACCCTCAGCTCAAGTTATTGTCACAAAGACAGCTACGGAAGGGAGAGAGCGAAGGCCGGGTCCGGCAGGAGAAAGAGGGGAGTTAAAGAGGGAGAAGGGATGCAAGCCAGGTCCTAACGAGGGAAGAGATAATTGTTTTGTTTTGTTAGGGGCCCTTCTTCAGCGTGGAGGGAGTTGAAATGACACGCCACACATGGTTTTTGGATGAAGTGGGCAAAGGGAGGGGTGGAGGGACGCAGGCTTGATGCAAGAGTGGTGAAAGTGCAGAGGAGGGGGCTGCAGCACAGAAAAGGCGGTCATACGTAGCACATAAAAAAGGCTCCAAAAAGCTGCAGCCACAACGCAACATAGGAATCTGCTAGGTGTTTTTTATGCTGACAGATTCACAAGCTCCCATGAAACTTTGATTATGATCGTGCACATTGTCTCCCACTCACAGAAGATTTCAATGTCAAAATACACATTAATCACAGAGAAGTTCAGTATCACAGTCCACAAATTCCAACAGTGGGAAAGATCACAACGGGCCAAGCTGGAGACACAACTTTGGCTACTGGGCCTTGTCAGATTTATCAAAATTTATGAAACAGCAAACATATGAATCTCTGGTGTCTTGGTGTTCTTTCAACACTTGGATTCACAGACTGATAGTCGATGTGCCTGGATTTGTAGCTGGCGTGGCAGTGCGAGCCTTTTTCCAGAATCTACTCACATTTTCTGTGAGAAAAAGACTTTGACGTGAACCCGGGGTTCACCTCCCTCTGTTTTCCTCATGTGTCCATCCGCTCCAGCCCATTTCATCTTTATTTGTCTGTAACATTTGATCAGAAGTTAATTTGAGAATGTGGCTGTGGCTTGTTCTAAAACATTAAATATGTGTAAAACTATAAAATCTTTCTGCAGGATAAGCTGCATTCATTTTCTGCCCTTCACATAGTGACACAGTGTGAAAGCATCACTGGTGACATTCAAGACCGTTTTTCACGGTGAGTTGAAAGCAGACGCCTTGTGAAAAACCACCATCATCAGAATTACAGCTGAGCACACTTTGGTAATCTGGCGACTAACAGCATCAAGCAAATTATCCTGGTGGACTGTCTCTTTGAGCCAGGCCGGCGAATCACCTCCAGAAGCCTGTCACCACTTCCATGAAGATAAATGGTATCATTACACAGTCTCCATCGTGCATTAGCTGATCTGGAATTCAGTTTCTGCTCAAAAGTGGAAACGGGTATGGATTACACTCAGTCATCAGATAACACTGACAGAATGTGCGACAAACATTGCTAACTCGTTTTGTTGCAGCGCTCATCAGGATGCTGCGGCGGTGGACATTTCAAAACAAAACAGTTTGTTAATTTCCTCATCTTGAGTTATGGTCATGAAGTCCGTTCTGTCTGTTAATAGGATCAATACCAATACAGACACAATTTATCCAACACATTCTGCCAGTGTCATAGATATCTGTCCACAAACAGTCATCCTCGCAGTGGGCACAGGAGGAAGAGGAGCATGCCAGTGTGTGTGAGAGAGAAAGAGGAAGAGTGATTGAGAGAGAGACAGACAGACACATGGGGGGGGGGGGGGGGGGGGGGGGGAGCAGTGCGCCAGTGTTCAAGAGAGATAGGCCAAGTGAGAAAGCGAGGGAGTGTGTGCATGTTTGAGTTTGTGTGGAGGGGTACAGAGGAGGGGTGCAGGTGGCATGGAGCTGGCGCAGGCCTGGCCCACTGTCCCCTGGCAGTGCCAGGCTCCATCTGTCATCAGCAGGAACATCTGCAGCCCAAGGTGCCCTTGTCACCCAGCGTTAGAGTAACGAGTTTGGCGTTTCCATTAGTCCAGGGCCCTCGCCCGCCCGGCCCGCTCTAGCCAAAACCATGGCATTTTGGGTGTGAGCTTGTGTGTGTTTGCCTGTGAGTGAGTGTGTGTCTAGATATGAGACAGGGATGGGGAGAATGAGGGAGCGAGCTGGGGGTGACTGGATTTGTTTGTGCGCCTGTGCATGTATGTGTGTTGTGTGTTTGTAGGAGAGGGGAGCGCCAAGCCAAAACAACATGGCAGTGCAGAGCGTTGACCCAGCTGGGCTGAGCCGGCATGTCGAGTCATGTCCCTTCCCGATGTGAGCGTGCCCAGTGCGCTCACACCGCTGCCAGACCCAATCTCTGGTCCCCCTCTACTCTCTCGCTCTCTCTCACTCATTCTCCCTCTCTCATCTTCTTGTCTTCCATCTGTCCGCCTCGCTCTTATCTGCCCTCTCTCCCTTACCTCTCTGTGCCCCTTGTAGTTTCCTCCCCTTGTACGCAGAGTCCTTTCACACCCTGAGTCTCTACTAACATTCTGCCTCTGAGCGCTGCTCACATTTTTATCTTCCTTGTCCCTAAAAAACAGATGGTACTTCTTTCCTGGCTCCCTCTTTTCATCCCTCTCTCTGAGCTCTCCCCCTCCCTCCCTCTTGTCCTGTGTTTCTTTCCATCCAGCCGGCATATCACTGATCCTAACTGGCAGTCCACCTGTTTATTCTGTCTTCCCCCTTCTCTAATTTAAAAACCTGAATCATTTTTTCACTCTCTCTCAAGGGCAATAACATGATTTCATTATTATTTATTGTAGTTATTACTTTTTACATGACATTTTGTTAAGACTAAACATGGCTTACACAGTTATCAACTCCACTTTTAGCAAGATGGCTGCTGTTTGTGTTTGCACCACATGGTGGCTCTAACGAGCAGCAATCTGTCTTAACATTAATGAACCGAGCTTTGGCTGCAATTGTGTCAATTACCCACAGAATGCTAATCAGACAAACATGAGCACATCAGAATGAGATAAGATTGATTATTCTTTTTCTTTTTCTGTATTACATGTAGGCGTGCATCATAAATCAGTTTTGACGGCATCTATGAAGCCAGTGTTTAGCCTAAAGGTCTGAGGGAAATTAGACACCGCTTAATAAGAGCCACACATTCAGGCCTCGAGCAAGTTGGACTTTCTGAGAGTCTCTGACACGTGAACTTCATATGCTCGGCACAAACGTGCAACCTCATGCATAAACACTCTTTATACGATATTCAAAAGTCTCACTTAAAGCTGCAGCTTTGTTCTTTGGCACTTCAAGTCCTGTCACTTCCTGTGAGAGAGCAGAGGGTTTTAAGTTATAGTTAAGATTTCTTTTGCTCTCTTTTTTTTCTTGGCCTGTCCTACAAAGGTTTCTCATCCCCCTATCAACACTTAAAAAGTGTGTGGAGATAGAGTGAGTGAGGCAGAAAAGGAGAGCCATAGTGAGATAAAGAAAAGGGAAGCGACAACTGCTAATCAATAAGATTTCTCCAACCTCGTTTTTTTTTTTTCTCTCTCCCCCCGAGGCCCGCGGCATTCAAGACGAGCCAAGACGAGCTTGGCATTGTCGAGCACGCCTTAAAAAGAAACACCTGCGAGGTGGAAGACTTTAAAAAAACAGCAGAAAAAAATCCTGCTTTTCGCAGCTCTTAAAAATGTTGGCAAATGTTCCATGGGTTTTCTGGGAACAAAACAGTAAAAAGAAAGAGCTCCCATGCAAGTGAAGACAAAAGGGGATGGTTTTCCATAGAGATGGAGGTGTCATTACACTTGAGACGGTTGCCAGATTTGGACTTATCTTACCCCCCCTTCTCCCCACCCCCACACCCGTCCCTGTATCTATACCATCTTAGTTTATTATCAGTACTCGAGCAGTGTGGAAAACAAATAATGAATGGTAATATTTAGCTGTTGACAAAATATGTATGTGGCTTTAGCGGGAGATGGGAATGGGGGAATGTGCAGAGAAACAAAGATGGAGAAAGCCGGGGAGCGATGGGAGAGGAGAGAGAGGAAACTGGAAAGGGGGGTAACTAAAGCAGATGGCACTCTTGGCATCCACCTCTCTCTTAAATCTGTTTCTGCTGTTTTTCTCATGTGCACGAGGCTTTAACCCTGTGGTAACCTGTGTCCCGGCCTGACCCCGAACCTAACTGCTGTATGTAACAAGCCTGCGGTGTGTGTTTGTGTGTACACGCGCATGTTCTTCTCCAGTATGTCTCTGTCTGCACACTCATTTAATCGGCACCCTATGGAAGTGAGTGTCAGCAGTGTTTCCACGCTGTCACTTGTACTGCATCATTGTCAGATTTCACCTCAGAGAGATGTTCCCATTTTTGGGGTGATGTTGGCTTCTTCTCTAATACATTTATTTAACAGCTGTAGTTACTTTGCAGGTGAAGGTAAAAAATGAGTTTGTAAAAATAAAATGCATTGCTATAAGTTAATCTACCTCATAGAAATAAATTCATATCAGTTCCACCTCGCCTCAGCTGCAACATAAAATGCTGCTCACACATTTACTAATTAAACAATCATTCATTATAACCCAGTAGTTTAATACCAAGATATATAACACAGGCAGAAGCCATTTTCATCACTATGGAGTACTTTTACTTTTGAAACTTCCACAACATTATACTGCTAATAGTATTATACTGCTATAATATACTAATATTATTTTTACTTAAGTAACATTTTGAACATGGGAATTTTACTTATAGCACTGCTACTGCTACTTAAGTAAATGATCTAAATACTTTCAACCACCAGCAGTGGAAAGTTACTAAGTACATTTACTCAAGTACTGTACTTAAGTACAAATTTGAAGTAATTTGTATTTTACTGGACTATTTCAATTTTATGCTATTTTATAATTCAGTAACACTTTATTTGGGTAGTCAGCCTATAGAGTATACTGTCATATACAGTATACTCTATAGGCTGACTACCCAAATAAAGTGTGAACATGCATATTTTCAGAATAATTTAGTTGAACTTGAACTATTCACTCAACCTGTGCTGCATATAGTAGTTCAGTAGGTCAAGTTCAGCTAAATTATCCTGAGAATATGTCGGTATGTTTATGGATTCCCACATTCACTCCATAGACAATCTGTTAAACATCAACAGACAAAGCAAAACAGTTGAATTGTTGAACCTTGACTAATAAGCTGTTGAAAGGTTTCAGATACTAAATAACTATTTGTAGGTGGACTGTCCAAATAAAGTGGTACCACTTGTATTCCACTACATTTCAGAAGCAAATGTTGTACTTTTAACAGCACTACATTTATTTACCAGCTATAGCCAAGTTCTTGTACTTTTAAGATTAAAATTTTATATGCAGAACATATGATCAATTTTTATAAATGTATGCATTGTCATAGATGAAACTACTATATGAAGCACTTGAATTGATTCTAGTTATATTTTCATATTAATAGATAGATGCTAATAATTCAACAATATAGCAGTATAACACTGACGGGGGCTGTTTTTCTGTAAAACAAGTGCTTTTGCTTTTGATACTTTAAGTACATTTTAAAATACTTGTTTATTATTACTAAGGTGAAAGATTTGAATGCAGGACTTTTACTTGTAATGGACTTTATCAGGTGATATTTCTAATCTGACTTAAGTCTGATACTTCTTCTGCCACTGGTAGTTGTTTTGATATGGTGCACATTAGTGTTGTCACCATACTGGAATTTCTAGCTTTGATACAATACCTTGAAAAATAATCTATATTTAATACCATTTTCAATACCATGGGGAGAAAAAAAAGATATTGAGAGCATAAAATGAAACATTTTTATGAAAAGATGAATAACAAGGCAATGACATGACAATCATGACTTTCCTTTTCTTGGCTAGTAGCAGAGAAGAACAGAATTTATGTAGTAAACATCAACAGTGAGAGAGAGCCAAAAGGCGCACCTGGTACCAAAGTATCGATACTGTGGAAAATGAGTATTGAAATCATTTCAAGTATTCAAAATCGACATGTTCCATTAAATCTATATATTTGACAATGCTAGCGGACATTTTGACTCACTTATACTTGTTCAGTTAGTTTGTTCTGAGCACCATATTGTAAGTGCTGTTCCATCAGTCCATTCACAGCTGCCACACATCACAGAAATGTCTTTTATTATCTCAGCCTTGAGTCTAGTGATCCGCCTGCAAGCTGAAGGAATATTTTTAGTGGTGTAAGCATAAATTTGCAAAACATATTTGCAGTAAAAAAAAAAAAATAAGCCAGATAATCAAAAGCAACAATAAAGCACTTCAGCTTGTGATTGACAGAGAAAATATTCTGGTATGATTAAACACCTGGGACATCGGCTGTGTATTTAGGCCACATCCTTCTCTCACCGAGTAGAAACATTCATGTGCTGACTCCCATACATGCTCCCATAGACAGACTATAGATTTCACTGAATGCACATCACTTATATGTGCCGCGGTGGTGTGAGCTTATTTGCATAATCTCCCATTTAAAGAGGGATGTGCTGGAAGCCGGTGGGGGGTTGATGGTAAGGGCTGGGATGGGGAGTGTACAAAGTGCCCATTGTGCGGTCCCAGGATAGGGAAAATGCCCTGTAGGGCCTGGTTTGTGTGTGTGACTGAGAGTGTGTGTGTGTGTGTTTGTGAATGTTTATCTCTGTGTGTCTGTGTGTGGGAGCCACACCTGTCAGGAGAGCCTGAGGGAAGCAATGAGACCACTATAATGAGTGTGTACATATCTGTATAGTGTGTGTGTGTGTGTGTGTGTGTGAGAAGCACATATAGTGGAATGGATTTCATTAAGACAGACAAGAGCATTAAAATCTGTGGGCCATGTCAATCTTTTATGTCCTAATTGTTTCCCTTTATTAACTTGGCTTGTTACACACACACACACACACACACACACACACACACACATGTACAGTCACACATACTCCCACTCGCTTCCTCCCACACTCAGCAGTAACCACACTCAGCAGTAACCACACTCTTCATCATGCCAAATCATAATCTACCCAAGACGCAGCAGGCCGATGGGATCAGACTGGAGAAATAATGGTAAAATCAGATTTTTTGGGGGGCTTTCGAGGAAAAGAGCCCAGAAGTGCTGAAATAGCTAGTGGCTGTGTCTCTAATGGTAAAACGTAATGCTCAGCAATCTGCTTAATATCCCCGCCGCACTCATTAGATTAGTGAACATTAAGAAGATTGGAAGATTTGCACTCTATTGTTTTACTATGGCAACACAGGGCCACAGAGGCGATACTGCTAACGGCGGGGAACAAGACGAGGTAACTGAACGCCAAAGCTGGTGTCATTTTCGAGTGGAGGCTGTGTGAAGGGTGAGACAGGTGAACAGACAGATGGGAATTAAGGCAAGGTCTGAAATGGAGCAGAGATATGGTTAAGAATTCAAAACATCTACCGTTCACACACAGACAGAAGCATTTCTGAACCCCTACAACATCAAAAAGATCTTTGCACAATTATATTCTTTCTTCATCAGTATGGGAAACAGTAGCAGCCCAAAGTTGTCCCCCTATTAATGACTAATTCCTCGGCTGGTTTGGCTCAGGGCAAAGACAGAAAGCTGTGTGTGACCACCACCAGTAAAAGCAGCACCGTGCTGGGATTCAGGAACGTTATCGGAGCTCAAAGTCCTAATTCCACACTGGGAATTCTGCCATCAGTAACATAATAAGTCCACTTTGGCTGTGAGGGGGAGAGAGAGAGAAAGGTTTTTTTTTTTTTGTGCTCTGGAGTCTTGGCTCCTTCGGTTGTAAAGTTCCTCAGGCGAGCGTAAACAGATCAACAGAAAAACAGCTATTTTATTTTGCAGGCTCCCAGCAGTCGTACGGGCTAATAAGAATAACTATTAAACTCATGCTCCGGAGGGAAAAGGCAAGTTATATGACCTGAGCTCTGTAGGGTGTTTTATACTTCTGGGGTGAACAGAGATTAGTACAGCACATATCCACTGCAATTGCCGAAACTTGTCAGAGGCTTATTTCCCAAAGCCTTTGCAATCCTCCGTTTCCTCTCATTGGCCTCATCTATGCTCACATCTCACCCAGAAAACTGAATTTGTCCCCTTTTATGAACATTTAAACATTTTCTTTGCTGATAATTATTATCAGTAATATCATTATGTCCTGACTTATTTATGTAAATTAGTTTTTTTTTCTTTTTGGGGGTCAGAGACAAACTTTGGCGAAGCCTAAAATGATCCACATTCCTTGTAGCTTGGAGAAGGTCACAAAAACCTTTGAAAGAGCAGACAAGAGCAAACATGAACTTAATGAATGCAGAACAGATTGCACTAACTCGCAGGAAAACACAAGATTATATTTAACATTTACTTAAATTTTAATAAATATACATTGACTTTATTTCCTGAATATTTCAAAAAACTCTGTTTGGCTCTTTACAGGCCGCATTGTTTCTCTGGTATGTGCCAAATAAATTCTTGCTCAGATACATTTTGAGTTATCTTAAATTTTTCAGGGATTTAAGTTATTCTGTTTATGTTTGTTATAAACCTAAATTCCAAACTGGCTCGACAAAAGCAACTACATTGTTGAGCCTTAAGTGAAGCAGATTTAACGTTCTCCCTGAAGAGAAAAGCTTTGTTTGTTATGTTATTAGCCGAGACTAAAAACAAAGTCCATTTCATATTTTATTGCTCATTATACAGCGATTAAAAGGCTACATTTTCAAGTAAAATGTAATTTCTGCTGAGGTTTTCTTGGTGGATGATTAGAAAAAGTTGAGTTGTGTTTTAGGATGCAGTTTTTTGCTGCCAATTTGATCAGGTCTTTGCAATATATGCATTTGTCTAACAAATATTTTACCACTACAATGGTATTTTTGGTGTCAAGATCCATGTATGGATGAGCACTTGTTCTATGTTGGTAACATAAATAATTTAAATGGTGTGTGTCAGTGCACACTAAGAAATCAAGGCACAGAAATGCAATTAAAAGGGTACAAATGCTTTGTGGCTCCATCTGTACCCTAGTAGGGTATAAGCACTGTACCTTGAACACCGCTACATTTTTGTTTCTCCGTGTCTGTGCCTCTAAAAGAACATTTCTGTGCCCAAAGTGACAAAAATGTACTGTTATGTCCTGGTACAAAAAAATGTAGCCATTGGAAAGGTATAGAATTATTTCCTAATGACGTACAGCTGGAACGACAAGCCATTTTGTACCTTTATGAGGAAGAATGTACAAAAAAATTAACAATTACTCACCAAAATGTATTAAATGAAGTAACAATTAGTTTAGATTTCTTAACAAAATTAGCATTTTACATGTAAACAAATCTCTTTTTAATGCATTTCAGTTAATGTGTGGTTCTGGTAGAGCTGATTTGTCCATAACACCTCAAAGGTGTATTTCAAGTCTTTTGGACAGTGTACAGACTCATATCACCCTTATTGTAAAACAATCACCTAATAATCCACACATTTACTAATCGGCTTCTTAGTGTTCACACTGGGAAAGTTACAAAATAAAGCACAGTCACACTAAAGCGTGCGTACTAAATACGGTCGAGTGTGTGCCTTCTATGCACACTATTCTCCCAGAAAGCAATGCACAAAGGAAATGGAGGAGCTACTCACAGCTGAAAAAAACAACAACCATGCATGGTGGTGAAACATCTCCAGAGAGATCTTGGAAAGCAGAAAATAAGTTTTGAATCTTATTTTCGTACATTAGCTAACATTAATCTTACATTTTGGCATCTTTATGTGCAGTTTAATCAGCTGGATCTTTCCAAAGTTCCGGATCCAGTCTCACACGTTTGGTGTTTTTTTTTTTTTCCTAAATTTCCTGTTAGGCAAAGCAACAAGGCAAAGCAAGGCAAATTTATTTACATAGCACATTTCATATCCAAACGCACCCCAAAGCGCTTTACAGATTACACAGGTAAAAGCACAAGAAACAAATGATAAAAACAATAAAAGCAAGCAAATCAAAGCACATGGAGTAAAAGCAATAAATGCAAATGTGCAAAAGCAGACAGTGTACAATAAAACACTAAAGATAACAGAGCAAACAATCAAAAGCACATACAATAAAAACAATACAATAAACAAATACATTTGATTTAAAAGATAATAAAAAGCAGTGGTTAACAGATAGGTCTTTAGCTTGGATTTGAAAGTGGTCAGCATTGTTTAAAATTTTACATCTTTTGGCAATCTGAGCAGCATAGAAGCTAAAAGCAGCTTCACCATGTTTAGTTTTGACTCTGGGAACAATCGTAAATCCAGAACCAGCTTAAGAGCTCTGTGAGGTTCACACTGGGTCAGGAGATTTGACAAGTATCTTTAACCAAAATCGTTGAATGACTTATGGACAAGCAATAGAATTTAAAGTTGATTCTGTGAGAAACTGACAAGACAACGTAGTGATCTAAGAACTGGAGTTATATGCTGAGCCTTTTTGTTAGTATAAAATAGTAAAGTGCTCATATTTTTGTGTGCTAACTAACTATACTGTGTACATTAAAATGTAGTCTTGCTGTGGGACGTAGCTGTGCTCAGGGTCCAATGAATCTGTTGATGGCATGGAACGTTATAGTAACATCATATACAAACCACTAGAGGCCACTAGAGGCCCTGTCCATAGGATTGCGCTGACGTATGCATGAGAGCATGTAGAGCTCAGTTTTTAATTTTCAAAAAATATTTACAGTGGTAATTTCTTTTTTATGACATAATGTGGTAGTTGTTCCTAAATTTCACTTTTCTTAAATAAAAACAAAGCATTGACCAAAAATAAACATTTATGCCACTTCTATTACTGGAAAAAAAGAAGAAATTATAGGAGTAGCTGTTATATGTTACACAGTTTAAGAAAGGGCTATCTTTAATCAGCCTAAATTCAAATCAGAACTTTGTGTGGAAAGATTTTGCCAAAATTAGAGACATGCTGCAGTTGCTCACGGCTCCCATTCATTTCACATTCAGGCTCAATTGCACTGAAGTGTGCGGTGACCGCTGAAGCCAGACCACAAAAGTGTAGGGGCCTGCTTTGGACAAATACAACGTTGAGGTCAAGAAACTATTTGAAGATCAGGAAAAAGAACAAGAATCATCCTTGTTATGTTGTACTTTTACACAAAACACACACTCAGATTATTATAAGCATGGCTGCTGTAGCTCTGACCTTTTTATCCATCTCAATCAGACTGTGTATGCTGCTGATTAGGAATTTCAGGTTACTTCTGCACTCGCTGTTAATTACTTTGGATTGGAGTGCACAAACTAAATGCGCACACACAAAATCACACACTCAAACATTAGCAGGGACAAAGAAAGATGCCAGTATGAAAACATTAACCATCAGTGGAAATCCAGAGCCAATTTTAAAGTTAGCACTTGGATTTGAGACTCTCTGGGGTAAGTTTAACCAAAACAAACACAGAATGTACTCGCAGAAAATGCATGTATGCTGTTTACTCTCAGTTCTTTTGTTGTTGAGTTTATTAATCAGTAATATGTCATAGCCAAAAACATGCTATGATATGTTTTTAGTTCATGTTCCCACATATACAGTTAGAAAAGCATTGAAACAGTAAGATTAAATGCAAAGAACAGAATAGGAAAATAGAGTCTGTTGTGGTGTGTGTGTTTGTGTGTGTGCGTGTTGGGGGATATACTGTAGTGGTCTGTAAGCATGGGTTGGCGCGTTAAGTTGAACTCTGTGGCTGTCTTTGCCGCTGTCCTGGGTTTCCTACCAGTGTCTAAGCATTTAGCCAAGGTTGGCACAAGATGTCCATCACGCGCACACACGCATGTGCACACACACTTACACAATTGTATGCTTTATAAGGTGCCCACCGATGTCATGGCAACCCCATATCCTCAGCAAGAGGGAAGATGCCGTGTGCCAAAAAAATGCCATGGTAACTTTTTTTTTTTTTTGAGAGCCACGTTGCCCAGAAACCTTTGAAGCTTATTAAGTGAAACCAGTAGGGAGACAAATGGACAGAGTGAGAGAGAGAGACACAGAGAGAGAGAGAGAGAGAGAGGAATGGGAGAGAGAGAGAGAGAGAGAGATGAGAGTGCGTCCTGTTCCAGGGCCAAAGTGGGTCTTTGTTTTAGGGAAGGGAACATTGTGAACCTGCAGTGACGAGGCGCAGCTAGCTCAATAATAGTGCCTTCAATGAGTTTTTCTGTATAGATGACAAGTCCACCCGAACTTATCATGATTATGAAGGTGCTTTGAGTTCTATTTATCAGCAAAGGTTAAAATCCATGTTGAGCTCGCACTTTTTCATCTACTTTAAAAAGGTTGCACCAGTCTGCTATCTGGCATGACATGGTTTTGGCAAGAAGTGGCTAATGGGCAATATTTGATGGGGTGTTGTGAGCTGTGTGTATGTGTGCTCTCTTACATTTGGCTTTTTAATGTGTGTATTTGTGCATTTTTACTCACAATTATGTACCGTCATGTAAAGCGTGTTTGTGTATGCCTGCGTGTGTTCATATATGTCTTTTTCTTTTTGCTCATGCGCACGCAGGTGTGTTTACGTGTGTGTGTGTGTGTGTGTGTGTGTGTGCGCGCGCGTGCCCTGGCTGTGTAATTAAATCAGTCCATTTCTCCTTGAGTTAGCTCGCGGCGCCAGCGGTGCTGCCCAGTGAGACAGTGTCAGGGTCTGCCAGTTTCATTAGCCCTGATGGATGACCTCATGACAAGCATTACACTCACCTACACTTCAAAAAGAACACACAGCAACTTTGGATGAGTGGAAAAGCAAATGTGTGTGTGTGTGTGTGTGTGTGTACACATGCCAGCAGCAGGGACAACAGTATTTCATTTCATGCCCCTGCAGCCTGGAGCGGCTACATGTGTGTTTGTATGTGTGTATTTCAGTGTTGTAATTATGTACACATGTGAACGGCCTGCAATTACTTTTTCATGTTTTTAATCACATGTGTAAGTATGTGTGTGTGTGTGTGTGTGTGTGTGTGTGTGTGCAAAGAACCATTGTGAGCTGGGTGTTGTCCCTCTTGCACCATGTGTGTGTTTGTGTGATAGCATCGCTCTGCGCATGCCTGTGTGTGCTGTGTACACTGTGCACCAGGGGCAGGGCTCGGCGCTTAGTTAGGATTTTTGGTGGCGATTTCCATATTGCCTGGGGTCATGTGGGCACGGTGCCCACTCCTGGTGCTGTGGGTGCCCGCTGAGGCGTGGGGAGATTAAAGCGGGCGCACGGTGCCACAAAGGGGCCTGTCTAGTGCTTTTTAATTCCCCTAAATTAGGGCACAGTGCCAAGGCAGCTCCCTGCTATGGCAAACACTCCATAACTGGCACCATAACTACTGCTCAGCAAGACCCAGAGTGAGAGAGAGGGAGAGAGAGAGCGAAAGACGCTGAACCCTCGAAGAAAACATTCCCTCACTCTCTCTTTTTCACACACTTGGACACACATGCTTGCATACTTGTAATTAGCAGTCTGTAGCCTTTGCTAGTTTGCGGGGGACTGTCTTAGTAATTCGCTATCATTCACATCACTTCAGTCCTATTCAGTGAGTTCAGTTGCAATGATGTCAGAATCACCAGTGGAATGTGCATGCTGGTGTGTGTTTGTGTGATTGTATTTGTGTGTGTGTGTGTGTGTGTGTGTGTGTGTGTAGAGCTGCACACCCTGAGGGCAGTGGCACGCCACTAAAGAAACAGTAGGTGGACACTTGGTTGGTATTCGTGTGTGTCTTTGCATATTCGGGCGTGTGTATGTGTGTGTGCATTCATGCCCTGAGGGTAGTGGCATGCTGCTAAAGGGCTAGTGTACGGACACTGGGGTGTGTGTGTATGTCAGGTCTCTGAGGTCCTTTTCCCTGTCTGCCTAATCCAAATCCACTTTCTGAGGTGCAGCGTTTGGCATTGGTGCATCATCTCAGAGCACTGCCAGGGTCTGTTGGTCCGTCATCCGATCTCTGATACCTTTGTATCCCATCTCGTATATTTCTGCGTTTGATCCGGCATTTTATTAATGCCATAACAGAGGCTCCGTAGGTTTAGAGGGAAGCTGCATGGGTGCTGCCCTGAAATTTATTTTGATTAATACTGAAGCAGGTACTGGGTCTTCTTCTTCTTTTTCCATGTAACACTCAATCAGGCTTTGGTCAAAACATGCAACACAAAGCGTGCGAAGTATGATGCAATATATGGGCCGAGAGAATATCTTGTGTGTGTCTGTTTGTGCGTATGTGTCTGAATACAAACGCCTGTGTTAATCCCAGTCTCTCCCAGCATCTGGAGCCTTGACACAGTTTAAAGGGCTGGCTGTGTCCGCACAGAGCTGGGCCAGTGCTCACAAACACACACACACACACACACTCACGCAGCTATCTAGGGCACCAGAAGGCCCAGGCAACGCCAAGGCAGAGGCTGCCCACTTTGGCACCGCGAGGTGGGGCTGCGCTGGCGCTTTGGGGGAGAGAGAGAAATGGCAAGGGTGTGTGGTAGGTGCAGGGAGAGAGGAGGGGAGAGGAATGGGTGGGGGTGAGGTGCGTGTGTGTGTGTGTCTGTGTGTGTGTGTGTGTGTATTCGGGGGGGGGGGCACCTGGCATGTGATAATAACCCTGGGAAAACGCCCATTCCCTCTGAAGAGGAAGGTGCGGGGGGGGGGCTAGTCTGTGTGTGTGAGAAACACAGAATGCAGAATGAAATGCAGACAGGGAGAAGGGTGTGTGTGTGTGTGTGTGTGTGTGTGTGTGTGTGTGTTTTTGTGTGTGAGTGAGAGGGTTTGGGTGTTGAAGGCACTAACTCCAGTCTTGGAGCGGTCCATCCCAGTGTTCTTATGCTAATGTCGTTTCTGTCATAGCTTGGAGGACAGGTGCTACTTTTCATCCACAGCTTGGCATAGAAGAAGAAGAAGACGAGATGCCTCCTTGTTCTTTCCTCTCGCTCTCTCTTCCTCTCTTGTCTGTTCCTAAAATACCTCACCACCTTTCCACACAGAGCCACTAATAATCCCTGAAACTTTAGGACACACTCAGACACAAACACATATGTACACGGGGCAGAGACGGGGCACTATCTCCCACTCTTGATGCCGTCTGCACTCCCTACAAACACCCCCCCCTACCACACACACACACACACACACACCACCCCGTACTATCCCCGCTCCTCTATGTAGCACCACAGATGCCCATGTTGCCCTGCAACAGCTGTCTCACCATGTGCCCTACCAAGTGTTGCCACCCAATGGAGGGGAGAGGAAGTGAGGAGGAGGGAGGAAGGGAGGGTGCTGAATTTGGATGGGAGGGACAGGGTCATGAATATTAATTTTTATTCTGTCTTTTTTCATCCTAAAAAGGAGCTGTTGTCGTCTACATGGTCATCATGTGTCTCGCTTTGTCTTGATTATCGTTTTATAATCATAATTTTTTACTGCATTCTCGCTCACTCACTGTTTCTGTTCCCCCCTATCCCTCAGACTCTTTCTCTCTCATTTGGTTCTGGATTCGGTCGAGGTGATGGCCAGCGCCCATGTTTCCCCCCCGGTCACAGGAAGCCCCTGGAAGCAGAGCGGAGAAGGAGGGGACGTCAGTCAGAGGACGCCTTCCTATTGGTGCAGCAGGTTAACGACACTCATGGTGACCAGTAACCAGAAGAGGGGTGCATAGTAACAACGGGGCATGGAGAGAGGGTATTTTCAAATGCAAACACTGGTCCAACAAGTCAGGTGCAGGATCCAGACTCGATTCAGTGACAGAACAAAATGGAGGGTCGGGATGGTGTGCCGCCATTTTGGGGCAAAATATTTTGAGTATGCATGCCATGTCTCCTAATTAAGTAGAAATAAGCAGTTCAGACTGCAGGGCAAAGCTGTGGCAACAAAATGACCTCGAGCATTAGTGTTTGTTTGCTAAAAATTCTCAGTAGCGCCCAATTAATGAATAATAAACAGTATTTTTTTGCCCAAGCACAATGTGATTTAAAGGTGCCACAGTCACTACTAAGCCGCTCTAAGTATTCTGCTAATTACAGAAAAATCTTTCAAAGACAGACATCTGTGCTCACAGACAAAGCCATACCTGTGAGTTTCATTTTTATTGTGAAATTGGAAAAGTAAAGCAATGAGGCGCAAAAGATGCCAGGACAGATGGATCCAAGAGTAGAGTACCATCCGAGAAACTGATGCCACATACTCTTCCCCTGTGGTCTTTGCTGCATGCTAAATAAATGCAGCCGAGAGCTTGAGACGCCCAATAAAAGAAAACTAATAAAAAAGTATAGGAAAAAAGTAGGAGAGGAGTTGTGAGCGAGTGTGGCACAGCACCCTCCTTGTGTATTTGTTCATTTAATTTTGAAGGGATGAAAGCAGACAGGCATAAAGAGGGGCAGACGTAGAGAGATCACAGCATCGTGTACCGTATTGGTGGGTAGTGTGCCACACAGTCTGCCTCCTAAAGCAATAAATCTGAAACAGCATAATAGATAAACGCAATTCAGAACACAAAATACCCTGCGAGGGAAAACTAATAAAAAACTGAGTGATTAAGTGGAATCAGAGCTCTTAGGCAGTATCTGGAGATGGGGGCTGTCGCCATACAAAGACCAGAGCGGGCCAACACAACAGATGAGAGAGCATAGGGACGGGGGGCCGAGAAAACGAGGGCTAAAAGCAGAGGGAACGAGAGACAGATGATGGAAGCGAGGAAAGGAGGGATGGAGGAGAGAGAGAGAGAAAGTGAGGGATGGATGGGGCAGCAGATCAGAGGGAGCCTCTAGTGTGTCTTGCTCTCCCTTTAAAGAAGAGCCAGGAAAACAGATTAGGAGTCCTCTTTTCTCCTGGGGGAGCACGCACGCACACACACGCACACACACACACACACACACACACACACACACACACACACACAACCTCCATTCAACCGCCCTCCTCCTCCTCTTCACACAAACATATAAACTAACTAACTTTTACACTGCGCCCGCCACTGACCTGCCCGGCCCAGAACAAATCTGCTCGGTGCTGAAGTCGTGCCCGCTCGCAGAGTGGGTGGAGACATGGAGACACAATGACAGCCTGTGTGTGCTGCAGTTTAGGTGACCTCACATCAGGTCACGTTTGCTAACTGTTTATGACACAAAGAGGAATGATGTCAGGGAGTATCACACAAACACACACAGACCGCAGTGTGTCATTGTGTCCTTAACAGCAGGTTGAGTGTTTAATATTGTTGTTCCTATTTGAACAGCATTTAATAATAATAATTACATTAAGAGGAAACAAATAATTAGTATTTTATAACAGGGCTTCAACCAACAGTTATCCTCATCTGACTATTATTTTTTTCCATTAGTCAAGTATTTGTTGAATTTATGAAATGTACAAAAAAAAAAACACACAAAAAAACAAATTTTCCAGAATTGAAACTGTTTTCTTTTTAACCCAAACCTATAGATATTTAATTTCCATGTACAAACAGAAAGTCATCACATAGGAGAAGCTGAAACCTGCAAATACTGTGGCATTTTTATCTTGAAAAATGACTAAAACAATATAAAAAATAGTTGCAGAGTCATTTTTTGCTGATTAATTAATTGATTAATGAACTAAAAGTTCAACTTTTTATAATAATAATCATCATAATAATATGACTGCTGTCTTGTTTATAATCCACATTTCACAGATTCAAAACTGAGCTCATGCTCATTCTTTATCACTCAAACAGTGTGTGTCTGGTGAGTGTTATCAAAGCTGAGCCTAATGTCAGCCATTGATAAACCCCTGCACTGACGAAGACACAGACATTTGCGCACACATTGCCTCAGAAAAATTCTCAGAAAAGCGAGGTCTGTCTTCAGAAAGACAAACGGCTCGACACGTTCCTCACGTTGCATTCTACTGATGTTAAAGCTTAATAATCTTTTGTTGCTGACCCCTCACTGTGAAATATGCAGAGCTTGACATGAGCATTAAAACCATAGAAATATTCTCAATATGAAGACGTATTCAGATTACTAATAAAATCCCTGCATTGTATTATCAGCAAAATGTACTTTAGGTATCAAAGTGTCACATTATTCTATATTATATCACTGGATTATTATTATTACTGATGCATTAACATCAATTTAATGTTGTAGATAGTTGAGGTGAAGCTCATTTTTACTACTTTATATACATTTTGGTTGTTTATTTTGTAACAGTTGATGATATTTTTTAAAAATGGGTAAGTGTTTATTGTGTAAAATATTAATCGGCAAAGTCTCTAGTGACTAAAGCTTGCTAAAATACTCAAATAAAATAAAAATACCTCAAAATCACACTTTCTACATAATTACCCGGGGTACACGAGGGATGTGCTCACATCAGTTGTTCATTATTATTATTGCTGTTAAACTAGAGGACATTTAAAATAATGTTCTCTGATATTGTCAAATAATAATTGCCGGTACTCAAAAAAGCGTATAAGATACAATAGATTACCGATCAGCCCACACAGGTGTCCTTTATGACTGCTTCAGAAAATGCTATCAGGAGTGTATTTTAGGTTATGGATACAATATGTAAAACAAAGGGAAAGACGTTTAGTTTTATTCCAGAAGCTAATAGTTTTCCTAAGTTATAATATTTTGTGATTTTAGATTGTTTTTGTCTAAGCTCATTAACTTGTATTGAGTTTTGCAACATATTTTGATGTAAATTGAATGTATAAAGGATTTTACCGTAAGATAATCAGTGTATTTGGTAAACCCTCATTTTTTTAATTCTTCCCACTAAACATGTTTGAGTAGAAAAGGAGAAGTCAACGTTTTACTTTTTAGTCTAACATACCCTTTTTTGTAGTGAAAGTGCACTCCTCTTTTACTTATATGTGGACTCTAAAATATCCTGTCTATCTCTGCTGTCAACCTCTTAATAGAAATGCCCCTAAGAAAAGACCATATTATTCAGGTCTGTTTTTTGGCCTCAGCAGATGATTTCAGCATCACCTGTAATAATTTTGGAGGCCTTATTCTGCAGCGGTTAATAAAACATAGACTGAGACCTGTATTATGGCACCCAAGTGAGAAAACTCTCCTGCTGTTACTTCCAAATCTGTAGGTTAAAAAGTCTCCATGACCGTGTAGTGGGAATGTGCTCGTCTGGCAGCAGCGATGTGAACATACTCCACCCTCCATCCCATTCCCCTGTGCCAGGGCCGGGCATTCCTCACCCCTCCAACGGCCGGTTAGTACCCACTCTTTCTCTCTTTCTTTCTGTCTCTGTTGCACACAAACACACAGACTTACTCTCTTTTTGTCTCCATGCGACTACTTCAGACCAACTATTTCCTTCCTTCCTTACTTGCCACATACATTTCCTCTTTTGCAGCAGTCCCATCCTTCATTCTTCCTTCACTTCACTTCCCTTTCCTTCCTTCCATCTTTTTTTTCTCCCCCCTCAAACAAACCCTCCATCTCCTTCGCTTTCCCTCCTCAGCTGCTCCCTCACTCGGGTTTATTTGCATGGCAGAGCGTAAAGGATGCAGACAGTGTGAGCAGGGCCAGCAGAGCCCTCCTGTGTCCATCCAGGCCAGGGCTGAGATTTGTAATGCTAGACAACACTCGGCAATGCGGGGATAAAAACCTCGGCCGCCACAGACAAAAAGAGCCTTGTTTTTTCCTTTCCTTTCCTACCTCTTATTGCACTCCTCGCACGGAGACACAGAATTCTCCGGGCCATTTCTTTCAGTGGGGAGAGGAATGAAGATTGTAGAGAGGAAAAAACAGAGTTCCACTGAGTTTGACATATGGTCTTGGTGCAGAGTATATTTTGTATAAGGCCGAGTAAGTATTTAATTTTCCCCTGACTTGACTGCAGCAGAGGGCAGTGAGAGCAGGCTGGGATACAGGAGTCAGAGTAAAGCGTGGCAGCAGGACTGAGGCCTTTGGTTTTTATTTGTATTGTGTTGTACTTTGTAGCTGTGCAGTGTTCTTTTGTGGACTCCTGGCACTGTTAGGAGTCTAACTTTTGGCTTATCATTTAGGTATAATATTCTCTATTCTCCAGCTCAGATATGTAGCTTGTCTGCTTTTTTCTTAGATCCACTGACCGTTCACAGTTCTTTTTGTCATCTTGTTCGGCCTGAGTAGCTCTGCAAATTTATAGATAAAATATCTACATCTTGTAAATAGCACAATGAAGCTGCTATTTCCCTTTGCATTGTTTCCTCTTGTTTTGTTTGTTTTTTATTTTAGGGAATAAGGGTTAGTGAATGTCTTTCTGTTTCACCCTCGCCTCTGAGGACATTGATTTTTCATTTGTGTTATTTTGACCTTGGTTCACCCGGAGTTATATCACTTCAGTTTATCTTTATTTGTAATTATAAATTATTTCACATTAGACATAAATCAGAGTGTTTGGATTTTGATTTGGGTATCGAGACATTTAACTTTGATGTTGTGCTCCTGCCACTCAGACAGGTGTGTAAAACATCTGCTCCATGGATTTCTGAATTGCTCAAAGGCACTTTTCTCTCTATAACTACTTAAAAAATAATGAGATGTTTCCTTATATTGTTATTCTCATGATACACTTAAGTATTTAATAATTTATTTGATAAAATGTGTACCTGTTGATTAAAGTTCATATGGCTGATTTCACAATCTGACTATTTCTTTTTCTCACTTGTCCCTCTAAACTTGTAAACAAGAGCTGGTGCCAGGTGCATCTTTGATAATATTTATCTGCTGCAATTTATCACCTGCAATTTATCGCCTGCTCTTTTCTCTGATAATTACCTTTCAACATGTCAATCATGGTTTGCAGTTTTATTCCAGCCGGGGATCTAAAACTTGTAATTTTGAGGGGGGGAAAAAAGCATTTTGGGGTTTACTGACAAGCAAGAGAAAAGTCTCTCTGTGTTGTCTGAACTTTGCCTGTCTGATCCCACAGTGTGCCCTTCTCCTCTCACAGTGAGGTTTAGGGAACTTATTGCCCACATAATGCTGGGTCTTAAAACAGTGTGGTATCAGAGCCATTGCGGTCGGCAGTAATGGCTGGTTTAGGTTTAGGGGGCTGTGGTGAGATACACCGCTCAGGGCTTTCATTAACCCAAAGCTCAGCCTAATTGACGCTTATAAGTTGTCTTACATGATCAGAGCTGCTGCACGCCAACAAATCTCCCTCCAGTTTGTTTTTGTAACTTTTGGAACATAGCAATTGAATTTATTTTTTGTGATTTTTTTTTAATTTTATTTTGTCTTCCAAGAAACATTTAAAAAGAGCAAAACTCATCAACTTTTCTTACGTTGGCTCCTTCTTTTATTTTGTTTTGATAATGTAATTTAAGGATTTATGACATTTGAGTTATTTTATTATTGTGTCCCCTGCCTTCACAAAACACAATAATATTAATGGTTTTGATGGTTAAGCTATCATAAAAAGAATGGTTTTAGGTTTTAGTTTGATGTTAGAGCAACAGTCCAAATTCTCATCAACATTATTTGCAGAAAAAACATGGAAATCATTGCCTAATTGAAACGAGGTCAACTGCCATAAGCATATGGTGCATCAGCATCGGAAAAAGGGAGAATAAATTATTATTTGAGCCACATTAATAGACAAATTCAACTAGTTTCCTCTGTGTAGCAGTAATGATTCTAATCTAATGAGCAAATTATAAAGTGTTTTGGTCTTTTTAAATTAAACAAGCTACTCTTTTTAAAAAAAAAATCACAGTTTTTAGTCCATACTTTAATAATTAATATTGCTGTCGCGTTTTTATTGTATATTAAATGCGGCAATGTTCATCCTCATGTAGTTCAGGTGTAATTCTGTTTTATTTAGGCCCCTTTTCCCGAATATCCTCATCATAATAACATTCAGTTTATAAATAAACTTTACGTGATTTTTTTTTTCAATTATTGGACAATGGTATTGTTTTCTGCGCGCAGCTTCCCCTTGGATGTGTCTTGCAGGTGAAATGCATAAGAGGCAGTATATTTTTTTCCTGCAGTTTTTCGATTTTATGAATATGTTTGCAGGCCTTCTTTTTTTTTTTTTTTGTTTTTTTTTTTGTTAAAAGGACATCACTTAAAAAAGCCTCGGATTGCACATGTGATTAGTGGTCATCCATATGTCCATAACATCTGATCGTCATGCTGAGAAATCATCTTTTCGATTGCACACTGGAAAACTAAAAAAAAAAAAACAACACCTTTTTTCGTTCTCTTGTCGCTCGATTTTATTTCCTGTTTTCGTTTTGTTACCTGAAACTTGTAGAAAATCTGTCTGGCCTTCTGCAACTTCCGGGCTTTAGTTGTTGGTGCTGCTAAGTACACAGTGCGGTCTAACTGTACAGACTGATGTTTGTAAATTCATTAAGGGTTAAGAAAAAAATCGTGTCCTGGGATTATTCGGGGTTTAGAGGCACATTTTGGTGTGTTTCCAATCAACTGGTCATTCTCCAAACAGGCCGTCGGGCATGTGTGAGCCTCCCAGTCAGCAGCATCTGTAAAAAGACACCAGAATTAATATTCAAACAAAATGGAAGAAAAAACAAATTTAGGAAGGTCATGGAATAAGCTGTGAATAATATGCAGTCGCTTCAGGCTGATGTCATTCAATCAGGAAATTATAAATTAGACTGTTTTTGATCTTATCATTATTATTTAGTATAAATATCATTGGCTACTAGTGCTTTTGGTGATTATGCTGTTTTATTTTTTTTTTTGTTGAAGTAAATAAATAAAATGAAAATACATTATTTTTAATATGTTCAACACTTTCACTATCTATCGTCATCATTTAGGCTAATTATTCATCATGATTATAACTACCTGTTTACCTTGGTAACGGTGTAAACGTGTCACTACACCTACTTGTAGTTTGTTCCATGTCCCAACTGATAGCCTAATGAATACAAATATCATAATAACATCAAACCTTATTTTTTTTTATAATAATAGAATATCAGACCCAAGACCCACGTTGAGCTCTTGCACATTTTTAACAAATGAAGAAAATTTTATTTTAAAAACAAGATCGAAATATGGAGTAAAATCTCTCACTTTAAAACTGACCTGACGAAGTATTAATGGGCAGGTGAAGAAGTTATTGATTGATTTTTGTTGGTCTTAATGCTAAAAAAAAATACATTTTAAAAAGTAACAACAACAAAAACGACATTTTATATCTGCTGTTGAGTGAAGGAGCCATCCAGGCCTCCGTAACCTTAAATTCTTTTAAAAAACACCATAAAATCCTCACACGTCATCCCAGCGCGGACACACTGTCGCGTGAAATGGAGTAATCCAAATTAGGCTGAAACAAAAACTTAAATCACAAATTCAATGGCGCATGAATAATTGATGTGGCCAAATGTGTGGGGAGGTCAACGTTTAATTATTGATAAGCCGTCATGTTGGAGGAATGTCATTAGACGACTGATTTTAAAAATGACGGATAACGACACACGCACAACTGAATAGAAACACAGTGTGCACGCAGACAGACAGACAGGTCGATGCTGAGAGATTGTGTATCAATATTACTACATTCATCTGTTGTAAGAGCAAAAATATTAATTTTGCTTTCTTGATTATTTGTTTAGCAAAGCCTGAAATTTGAAATGGGAAACAAAACTGGTGACTTTTAAACATTTGATTAGCCTGTAGGTACAGAGCCAAAAGGTGTGCGAGGGTTCTCAACCTGTCTTTGCTTCTTATTTTATGCTTCCTAAAATTGTTGCTCTGGGTTTGGTGAGATCACTTTTATCTGCAGCTAAATATATATATCGTCTTTGTGTCATTCCCTTTTTTTGCACAATGATGTCACTACACGTCCTGCTGGCCAAATTCATTCATAACAAAACTTGATGCTCTTCATCACAGGACAGGGGCAGGTTACATAAATAACTCACTGTCTTAAATTGAAACTCCACTAACGTTTTGAACTTCCCTTTGGTCCTTTTCCTAAATAATCAGAGAGCATGTCCACATGTCTTGTCTTTCTGTTGTCTTGGACGGCTCTGTTGCTCCTGGCTGCTGCTGCTGCTCCTGCAGGCCTCTAGTCTCCACAACTATCAGCACTTTCATAAGAAACAGCACATTTTGCGCTCTGGAGTTATTTCCCCAAAGTCAGATCTTTTATGGCTTCTAATACAACACGTCTGTAATATCTCAGTCACATTTAATCCCGTTGCTTCGCTGCGTCATTCTGTTGGGAGACACTGTGACAATAAATCAGTGTTGGTGAAGTGTTGTATAAAAGCTTTAAAGTTTGCTAGAAATCCACCATTGCCATTATGCGCTTACCATCACTGTGAATAACAATATTACCAGACTACATTTTACATCCCCAAAATGTGGAAAGTCCTCGTTTTTAAAGCCCCTCTGAACCTCCTCATATCCCCTGAACTTCTGTGGACACGGTGACTGATGGTGACAGAGGCTTTTTTTGTATATTGTTGAACGTGATCGACTGCATTGAAACAGACAGATCGCTGGCACTGAGGGGCGACTCTTTCCTTGAATGAACCCGCTGAACCCAATGAACCCTTTCTGTTGGTTGATCTTTGCTCCAGATTGTATCATTTAAAACTACGGAAATTAAACTCGGGAGCAGCTCAGGTCGTGCCCACAGTACCACTCTTGAAACCTACAGTACACGCAGGCGGTAGGTAGGAGCCAGTGCAGCCCTAATCCCCGCCGTCCGTGATTTAGCCCCTGGTCCTCCTAATTCTCCTAAAGCCCCAGCTGCTCCCCTGGCCGCTCCGCTCTCTCCGCGACAGACTGCACACCGCTCGCTTTATTAATAATTCACCTAATAATTCACCAGTTCGACGCTGCCGGCTGAAGCACCGGCCCCCACCTTCACTGTAAACAACTGCCCTAATTCCACGTCTATTATTTGTGTGTATGTGTGTGTGTGTAAACAGGACGCACGCTGCTGAGGTGAGCTATTTAGTGGCTGATATTTTTTTCGGGGAGGGAAGTGCGGGCTATCTGTCGTCGCCGCCGGAGCGCACGGAGAGCTTCCATTTTACGCACCGAGGCATCCAGAGCCCCGCCGAAGCCCGGACCCGACTACGTGTCGCTGTGCAGGCATTCTGCTAACGGCGAGGCTGTAGCGATCTGAAGAAGCAAAAAACGCAAGCTGCTCTTTCATCTCGTCAGCTTTGAGGAGGAGGCGGCGAGGGACCAGGGGTGTCCCCCCGTTTGTGTGTTACTCCGCGTGTGTGCGCGTGTGTGTGTGTTTGTGTGCGTTTGGAACAAGAGAGAGAGGAGAGAGAGAGAGAGAGAGAGATACGAGGGTAAAACAGATCGGACGTGCGGCGCGGGAGACAGCCGCTTTTGGACACGTTTTGGAGACAGAAGCTTGCCCGACTGCAAAGACTGCACACGGAAAAATAATATAAACACAACTTACTTTGCATCACCTCTCCCGTCCATTATTTTTTTAATCGTGTTATTAATATTATTGCGGGGAGTTTTTGAGCGTCTCCCAATCTGCTGGACAAGTTTGGCCGCTGAAGGACGCACCTCGGGACTTTGACGCAGACGTCTCCCTGACTTCTTGCTGCTGGACATGGGCGCATCTGAGGCCAAACTGCGGTAGACGGAGGGATCGGAGCCGCTGTCCTCTTTATCTCCTATCTCTTGCAGAGTGGACCCACTTTTGAAAGAGCTGTGTGTTTTTTCTATCTGGGCCTAAGGCCGACTTGTTTAAAGGTCCTTTTTTTGCTTCCGGCAACAGCGAAGAGACCAAGTCTTCCTCCCTCAGCCCTCACTCCCTCTCTCACTTTTTTGGAAGCTGAACTTTTAAAGGAAAATGGGGCATTGAGAGGGTTGGCAGATCTCCCCACGCTATAATGGTACGTGCTGTGTAACTCAATAGTTCCCCTCTGTTGGGTCTATAGGGTAAAGTCTATAGGACCGAACATAAACCAAACATTGCTTGTGTTTCACCGAATCCCCGCAGTTAGTTCAAGGTTTTTATTTTCTTTGTAAAAGCTCAGCCCTGTGCTGGACGCGCCGACTAAGATTTGGCTCTTGAGAGTGTGAGGCCAGCGATGACGATACAGCGCACCTGTGTGTGTGTGTGTGTGTGTGTGTGTGTGTGTGTGTGTGTGTGTGTGTGTATGTGTGTGTGAGAGAGAGAGAGAGAGAGAATATGTGTGTGTTATGTGTATCATCACCTTGCTTGCCTGCCAATTTTGATAATTGTGAAGCATCTAAACTCACACGAATTAACCACATTTCGTCAATACTGTAATATGCTTATTGTCCTATATCACTTGCACAACTACAGTGATGTCTTTCAATGCATCTCCATATTTTATAACAAAAAAATGTCAAGCATTTTTTATGAACTTCACTTTTCTCGGTCTCCCTTGCGCGTATTTTTTTTTTTTTTAAATTCCCTAAACGCTGTTATAATGATATCTCGGATGTAATGTAAAACATCTTTTTTTCCCAATTTAAACAGATTTAGCCTCACTGATGGGTTAACATTGTGCAGGCTGAATTGTTTGCAGAGGCGTTTGAGTGGCCCAGTAAATACAGATTTGACAAAGTGGAGGCTGATCTTCCTGCGCAGCTCAGATCAAACAGAATAAAACACACATGCGACCGCAGACTGCGGAGATCTGAAAAGCCCAGCATATAGACACCACATATGGGGGGTGTGCATCATCATCAATATTATTATTATTATTATTATGATATTCTTTAAGCATCCTATATATGTCCGTGTGGCGCAGGAGGGTTGCACCGTTCTCCAAACGGGCTGTGTGTTATCTGTCTGAGACGGCTGCTGGTTTTTTTTTTTTTTTTTTTTTATCAATGGGCACTTCATTTGCGTAGTTGATGACACTTTATAGCGACTACAAGGGGGTGGGGAGGTGAAGTGACACACAGACCGTCTTTGTGCCCCCAGGACAAGTGCGAACGCATGAATAGCAGCACCTCCGTACAGCATTTAATGTTGAGCAGAAAATCAAAAGGAAGACTCTCAGCTGGTCGGGTGATGATCTAATTATAGTTTTAAACCCTGCAGCATTTAGAGAAATAAATATTATTTTTCACTATCAGTTTTTATTGCAGTTTTCTCAGATGATTACTGTCTAGCAAAAGATTCCTTGACATTAAAGAGTCTCTGCCATGCTGCAGTTCAAAGCCTTTGAATTATAATGACCTCAAATTATAATTATAATGGCCTAAAATTGTGACCTACATTATAATTGATCTTCATTATCACTCCAAGAGATTACTGTTGAGGTGGATTATATAACATACTGTAGCTCACAGGGTTGATCTGTTGAGCTTTTGGTTTCCCAAAGACCTGTTTAAGTATTCTGAGGTAATGATCGGAAGTTGTAGAAATATAGAAACAGAACACTTTGAGGGGGAAGAGCACAGTATGCACCTGATCAGATTTTTTTTTTAAATTTCAAAACAAAAAAGAAATTAAAAAAATACAGCACCGTATTGCTATTGCACCAATAATGTGGCTCCTGCAGTTGATTAAGCAGTTTGACTCTATACTAAATAATACAATTCTATAGTCCTTGAGGTCAGGACATAGAAATTAAATGGTTTATATACACTGAAACACTTTCTGGATATGTTTTTGAAATTGCAATATCTGTCACACCAATAAATAAAATATACATTAAAAATAATAAACGCAGCACACACAGGTAGATTTCCGGGGGGGTGGGGGTGCGGGGGACATGTCCTCCTCAGTATTCAGGACATGTGCATTTGTCCACCCTTCCACCTCCAAAAAAGAAAATGGAAGAAGTAGTAGAGCACTTTAATTTTGATTCTGACAAAATTAACCATAAATTGATGCAGAAAGGCACATATTGGTACATAAACAATCACCAGAATGCAAGAAATTAAGTGCTTGATGCTCAGAATTTTCTAGCAGAGGACCCCCAAACCCTCAGTTTCATATGTGCCCCAACCCCCTTGACAACACAAATAATAAATCATAAACGCTACAGAAAAATATGTGCATTTGTTGATCTAGCCTATGCGATTGAAAACTCCTGGCACAAGGATATTTTATCGCTGTTTATTCATTATATTGATTGCATGTGGCACAATGAAGTCGTATATTGTTACATTTGATATATATTGATTAGAAAACATCTCATATTCAGTCTGGGGGGGATGTTCAGTGTCATCAACAATAAACAGAAGTGTCCTGCATATAGTGACATTATACAGAGCATCTCTGACAAGTTTTCATTCAGTCCGCCTCTGCTCATTTATTGTCACCAGCCAACTTTACAGGAGCAACTTGATTTCGGTCCCTCAGATGAATGACACACTGTGCGCTCATGTGAATGCATATTTTCATCCATACTCATCAGTTACATAACTTTATTACAGGGTCACCTGCCAAAAAATGTTTGTGATGATTTGACACCCAGTCATACCTACACAACAACACAAACAGGCCCAGAGTGGCTCACATTTCAGGCCACATGTGCGCTGTGATGTCAGCTGACCAATTATACAGTATGTCTGTGTTTTTTAAGGTGAACGAAACACTTAGACAATAGCTCATAATTGGCAGTGATATTACAATACTCACTTTGTTTTGATTGTGGGCCTATAATTTCACAGTTGGTTGCGCTGCGGTTGTTGCAGAGAAAAAACCTGCCAACCACAGAACCTGTCAGTCAAATCAAAGCCAAGACTGTTATTGGTGCCAAGCTGGGAGGTGGGCGTGAACCGTACCATGTTATTAAATAAATTTTTAGAGTATCATTTCAGTTGAGTTGGAAGTGGGTGAGACATTTGAAAGGAGCTCAACGCGCTGCCTCATTGAGTCATACACGGTGTGTGTGTATGTGTATGTGTGTTGTAATGTAACTCTATGCTTCCCGGTCTTTGTGGTAAACTCTGCTGTATTAGAACCATAACCACAAGAAAATCTCCCCATGGATCAGTCCTTGTGTGACACAAAGGGCTGATTGTATACCAGCCCACACCTCATTGTTAAATTCACATAGCCCGTGCGGCGAGGCCTTAACTGAGTGTGGTTCAGGCCATTAAAAAAAGCATGAATAAGGATCCATGTAGGAAGAGGGGTGCCAGTGGCATTGGGTTACTTAGTGTACAGAGGTGGCGTACGGTGCGAGCAGTGTGGCAGCGAAAATGTTGCAGGCCGGGAAGTTCAGTGTTACATTTGGTGCGGTGTTTATCTAAAGGCCAGCCTGTCGAGCAAGATCAGTAGTTGACAGGCGAGGTGCCAGGCCAAGAGAATCTTGGGGTGTGTCACACAGTGTGCGCCCTGTTCAAACTTGTTTCACCGTAACAGTTTTGGTGAAATGATGAATTTTTTTTACATGGAGTCAGGACAGCTATTGTTAAGGCTGGCATAGTTTTTTGTTCATTACTCAGGCATCCAAAAATGTTAACCTCACCCAAATGAATTGAGCACCTTTGATTGGTAGCACAGCCACATTAAGGTTGAATTTCCGGCATAAGACGAATGTTTTCTTGCCTAAGTCATCTGAAATAATTTTATTCTGCTCCCTCCTGCAGTCAGGCCTCCTTAACAGAAACTGTTCACGCCGTGTGCCTCATGCCTTATCCAGAATCCCACCGTTTACTATTGTGTAAAACACAACTGCACAATTAAGCCAAATGCAATCTTCAGCACTGCATCTTGGCTGTACTTCTGACCCAACAAAACCTTCAGGACCCGCAAGTGGAGTGAAATAATTAGCCCCACTCTGCTCAGCCATCCATCTATCCTTTTTTTTTAATGCGGCCCCTCAGTTTCTCATCTTCTCTCTCATTCTCCCCGTTTTTCCCTTCACCCCCCCTGAGATGGCTGTGTGAAAAATCGTATTTTTCCAACATTTCTCCCCGAGGTAGCTTTGGCAGGGACTCACACGGCGGCCATTTCTGCCTTTCATACACCCCTCACACACCGTGGAACAGATCGCCGGTGCGGCCCGGCGTCTTTGAAGTGGTTGCCATCTCATGCAGGTTGGCTGGACTCTCTCCTTCTCTCTCCCTATCCCCCCCCCCCCCCCCCCACACACATTTTCATCCTGTGCCTTAAACTTGGCAGTGTTATTTTCAGCCACCAAATCATGATGATAAGACACAATGGTGGTGATAATAATTATGGTTTTTAAAAGATGGACTGACAGCGGCGATAGTGCCAGTGGTTGACGATTGTGCAGCAGCCAGAATAAATACTTTCTGGAAATGAGGAGAGGACTGCACCAGGTGTGTGAGCGGTGTAAGTTTTTTGGTGTGTAGGTGGCGAATGTGTGTTTGTGTGTGTCTGTGTGCGTGTGTAACTGCAAATGTGAGATGCAGAGAGACAGAGAGGAGGATCATTGATATGTTGCCATTCATGTGCTTTAAAATGGAGCCATCTGAGAACAAATTCCACCATCAGGGCCTTTCATACACAAAGCTCTGTGGAGGTTTGTGTGTGTGTGTGTGTGTGTGTGTGAGTGTGTGTGAGTGTACATGTGTGCGCATGAGCATGTGAGCAGGTTTCGGAGATCTCACCTCCAAAGAATTTGGCCATATGGTCGTCAACACATATACCCAGAGAGAGAGAGAAAGAGAGAGAGAGAGAGATAGAGAGCCAGCCAGCCAAGGAAATACTATGTGAGAGGGTGAGGGAGAGAGTGAAAGAGAAGTGTCTTCTTTTGTCAGTGGCGGCAGCAGGAAAGGCCATTTTAAACACATCCTATATCCCTACCTAAGATCAGATGGCTCAGACAAAAAAAAAATAAATCCTCCATCGCATCCCCTACTCCACATATTTGTGGAGTGGGAAAATCTGTCTCAATTAACACATTTGCATTGGGCGATGATGGACTCCAAATAGGTCACTGACTCAATCTCCCGCCTCCGAATCTTCCCTCTAAAATGTTAATTAAGGAGGGCTTTGAGATTTTTTCGCTCAGGGCTGGCCATATGGGCTGGGCATATGCTCTATATATATAGTACGATATATAATTCATACACTGCTGCAGGAGAGAGTGTTTGGGGGCCTGGAGTTTTTTTGGGGTTTACTACAAAGGGAGTCAGTATGTTCTGGCCTCCCCAGTGGCAGGTACAGAGCTTAGCCTATTCATTAGCTTCATGTTATTCACTGTTGCACAATGGGATTGAGGTTCATCAACACCTGTTTCCTTGGCTGACGACATAAAGAGGGCATTTAAATTCCTCTTTGTCGGTCGGTTAATGTGAAATGAGAGCAAATGATCTATTGTTGCACTGCAGTTGCTTTTTGTGTGTATTTTAGATTGTTCTAAATTGTTACAAAGAATAAGTAATTTTGAGATTCTCTGCGTATGAAGGGCGACATAATGTACAAAGATATTCTAAAATAGCCCGTATGTGTCCTCACACACTCCCAGTTAAACCAGTTGTCCCAGTGCCATCCTCCCAGACACCCATTCACCAGCAGAATGAGGCAGCGGCAGCCAATGAAAACACTTCTTTTCCCACCCGCAGCTTTTTGGGTCCGGCTCAGCCAATCAGAGGAGTCTTGCTAGTGCACCTGACCTTGTTTCTGGCCAAGCACAGCCAATCGCAAAAGCTCCAGCACACCTGATGCATTGTGGGCCGCTCGCCGGTAGTCAGCCGGCTCGTGCTGGTGCGGATCCCCACACAGGTGCCGTGGATCCAGGCCATTATTCTGAGCGCCGGCCAATCAGATGCCTCGTCTCATTATCAGACACATGTGGCCTGGCAGACTTTGAGTGATTGCATTTTGTCTTGTGTGTGCATTTGTTTGTGCATCAGCATGTATGTGTGTGTGCATCTGAGGAAACTCTGCTACTCCATTCCCATAATGCTTTGCAGCCTTATCAGCAGGCCTCTCTCACTCCGTTCCTGGCTTCATCCTCTCCTTGAGACTCAACAATGGGCACTGTGTTGCCCCCTTAAGGAGCTGGAGGCCTTGGCTATAAAAAGAGACTAAAAATAAAAAAAACATGTTTATGGACTAATAAAGATGATTAGAAATCGCACAATTGCAGAAAAATGGAAGGTTTGCGAGTGCAGATTATCTGTAATAAAAAGCTGAGGGGAGAGACGGGGGAGAGAGGGAGAAAGAGAGTTAGCTGCACAGACCTCTCATTGCGAAGGATATGAATAGCCTTTGTTTTCACCACAACTCAGGGCTGTGTGGTCTGCCAATGTCTGGCTCTTATTATGGGGTTTGTGTCTGTGTGTCTGCGTAAGTGGCATGCACGTGTGCGTTGATGTGTGTGTGTTGCTGTGTGCGAGGCCGGGAGCACATGGGCGTGGAAAAAAAAAAATGCATACATACGCGCAGGTGATTATATTTTCAGGAGGGGTGAGACTATATGTGCGTGCATTGAAAATGTTTCCACACAGCAAATACACTGTTTTCTGTCTGCTCCTGTTCAGCTAAATAAATGTGGCATGGGGTCTCGGGCTGGCACAAGCCAGCGTGTGCACGCTCTTTTTATCCGTTAAAGTTGTGAAATGAAATAGGATTTCACAGAACGGCACAGCGGCTGTGGGATTTGGGCTCCCTTCGGCTAAGTAGAGTGGGATAGGTTGATCCAATCAACGGCAGAACTGCAAGGAGAGCCCATTTCACAGCTCCGGGCCCTGCCAGAACCCTGCCTGCCTGCCTGCTTGACTTAGAATACAAATGAAGCTCCCTGGATGCACACTTACACACACATGCATGCATGCATGCTGGTACTTACAGACAGTCTGGCTGGGGATGTATAGTGTAAGAGTTGTTAGTGGGTGCTGTGCTTTCTGTGGAGAAATGACACCGGCAGGGGTTATAACACTGTGTTGTCCTGTATGGTACAGGTGCATTTTAGGATTGTCTTACAAAGGGGAAGCAAGAAAATGAATGTTTGGTCCTGGTGATTTCAGGACACGACTGGTCACAAATGTCCTCCTGGATTTTCACATAGTGTCAGAATTGTTTTTAAGTATTATTTCTTAGGGCCAGTGCAGCTTAATGTTTGTTTAGGAACAACAAACATCAGATTTAATGTTCAAAGATTTAAATGTTTTCATATATTGCAAGTTTATCCTTCTTCTTGGAACCTCATACAAAGCAACAGGTTCAAGCAGCAAATAAGCAAATGCTGGAACTTGTGGTGCCTTAGTGCCAAAACAGCTCAAGATCTGCTTCCTAAAGGAGTTGTTTATATTTTGACAAAATCACTGTCCTTCTAAAATGATAAAAGTTTAATCAAATAACCTTTTTTTTGTTGTTTCTTTTAGGCTACTGACACCTACCTGGTAAACGACGATCCTGCTAGAGGCCCAGGGATGCCTGAATGTTTCCTTGTGTCTGATACATATAGGGTAAATACACACACACACACACACACACACACACACACATACACACACACTACAAGCCCTCTACATCTGCCCCTGTCATGTTGATGTCCCAGGATTTATTCCCTGGACACACAAACAAGCCCGCTCCATTAAAAATAATCTCTTTTTCCCTTTTATGAAGATTTGTCGCAGTTGAGAGGAGGAGGGCGTTCAGAGTACAAAAGACTCATCAGAGCATTGTTGCAGAATTTATTTTTTACAGTCAGACATCACTATGGGGATGTTAACCACTACATCATCTTCATTCTTCAGATCTTGAATTGGAGGCTTTGGGGTTAATGTGTCCAGGAAATACACACACATATTTTTGAGGGTTGACATTCTGCCCGTTAGCATGCTCATATATTCACTTCCTGTTAAATCTCCCACATGTCATCATGCACGTCCTGAACACATCTGTCGGCCGTGCTGACATGTGCGGCAACAGTGCCCTGCAAAAACACTGTATTTCCTCAAAATGTCAACTTTTCTGTGACTTGTATTTTTTCTTTTTTTTTTTACGAGGTTTCATTTATGGTGGCCGTAGTTTGTCGCAGAGACACATGCTCCTCAAGTGGAAGACAAAACCAACAGCGGATTAAACAAAATATAATGCAAGATGTTTGACATATAAAATGGGGCATTTGTGGGTCCTCACCAAAAGACATTTAATTTTTTGCACTCTGGTTAATTTTTCTACACCAATTTGGGCTTTTTCTGAATCAGTTCAGGGTGTAAATGTCTTTAATTCTGCGTAAATAAGTCCTCTGCTACTTACATGTTTTTATTGGGGGGGGGGCAAAAGCATTGTGCGCTAAATATTGAGGGGTACGTGTCCCTTGCAACCCCCTTTAATCTACACCTATGCCTGTCTTTCATATATTTGTTAAAACAGCACATCATCTTCCAGGTTTACAGCTAACTGTTTGACTGCCTGGAAAACTGCCCCTTTGGCCTGCACGCTATAATCTGACATGTTGAATTCAGCGTTTCAATTAAGAAATGACATGAGACGAGAGAAATAAATCTGTACGTTTGCTTCCTGTTGAATACAAACGCGGCCGAAATGCAGTAATCCAAACCGGTCGGAGGCAAAACGCATATGCAGCCATTGCACACAGTAAACACATAAAAAGCAGCAGGCGTAACACATTGCTCTGCACACACACTCAGATTGCAAACAGATCCAAAGAGTCTCAGGGATCCACACTGTGTATGATATGCTTGTTAGCCATAACGGCCAGTCAGCCATTTCTTTCTGACTGCATATGCCTGTATGCATTTGACTGGCGTGCTCCCTCCCAGAGCACACATAAACAGCTTACTCAAACAATATTTACACTGTACGGCGTAGTAAACGGTACAGTTACACACATTTTCCGTTCACATATTTCCTGCCTTTTGAAAGGCGGCCTCAACCACCTGTCTCACACATTTAGCATGCTAATGGCAGTATCAGTATGCTACATCACTTTCAATATTTAATGGCCTAGCCACAGGCAATGGTAAACAGCAAGTATATGGATAGTGCCGTGTGTCAATGGGAGACCACAACATGCTAACTTTAGACACACCATATGGTTTTCTCGTGTGCTTTTTAATGGCAAGCGGAGTCTCAGAAACCACGAGAACTCTGCACGCTCGAGGGGCTCTCATAGGTGATGGCCGGACGGGACTGTTTGATCACGGGCAGAGAGAGAGAGAGAGAGAGAGAGAGAGAGAGAGAGAGAGAGAGAGAGAGAGAGAGAGAGAGAGAGAGAGAGAGAGAGAGTTTGGAAGGAAAACCTGAGCGCCAGTGTTTTGTAACTCCTGTGGTTGCTATAGTTTGTTTGTTACAGCCAAGTTGCCTGTGTTGAATACTGAGATGGATGTCTCGGCCCAGACTGCAGCCAGAGACAAAGACGGCCAGTAAAGTCAGACGGACGAAAGGGACAGCGTGTGTGATTAAGACGGCAGAAAGAGAGAGGGAACAGCAAAAGATTATAAGATAGCAAAGGAGGAATAAGGTCACTAAAAAGAACCACCGAGAAATAGAAAACGGGGTGGACAGAAAGAGAAAGAGGGAAAGCGAGGGAGCACACAAAGGCTTTGGGGTTTGGGCCTGTGCCGTGGTGGGGTGTGGTTTGGAAAGAGGAGAGACTATGGGAAAGGAATAGACTGCACCTCAATATGCTCCACTTTCTTGCACTTTTATTTTGTATTTTTTTCCCTCCTTTTTCTGAATCTAATTCTCTTTCTGGTTGCTCGTGCCAGCGTATCTTTGACCACAAGACATTTGTGGTTGTATACGTGTGTGTACGTGTGTATATACTGTACATTATGTGCATGTGTGTCTGTGGTGTGAGTGTCTAAGTATCCTACATAGGCTGAGGTCTCGTAAAGCTGCACAGCTTCATATCCCCCTGAAAAACTTGGCATTCGAGCGCAGGGGTGACTTCAACCCCCCGAAACCGCACCCTTGCACACACACACACACAAACACACACACACGTTGTGTAAGACTTACAGACATACGCACATGCAGAATTGTATTCACACATAGGCACACACACACACACACACTTCCAAACACTCACTCACACACATGCACAAGGCAGGGGCTTATGTATAATTGCAGGCACTCTGCCTGCATATATGAGTTTGATTAGGCTGAGGAGCAGGGAGCGGGCAAGGATAAAGCCAAGCCTGATTAGAAACAGAGTGTATCGCTTCCATACAATAGGAGTCACAATGAAACTGGTTTAGACCACTTTGTCCAAGTCCAGGTATCTTTTGTCTCCGTATACATATGCAGTGCACAAGGATATGACTTGGGGTGGGTTAAAAAGGAGAGAAACAGGAATCTCAGAGGTATTCGGCTGAATAAATCACAATCTTTCACACAGTAAATTTACAACTTGCTGTAATAACTTTGGCTTTAGTTCACTGAGGGCATTCAAGGAGGCTCCTATATTAAGAATGCTTTTATACATGTTGGTAATAAATTTTAGATGAGGAGTCTCTCACTTTAAACTGCACAGCTATGACTGTCCTCAGCCAAAGTGAAGCTGACAGAGTCGGGCCTCAAATCCCGCCGTCACACCTTGTAAAACAAACTAAACACAAATAAGTTTTGCCCACATTCGGGCTGATGTTTCAGCTGCCTCAGACACTCTCTCCATCACACACTTTTCTAATTCACAGTAACAAATACTCAAGTTAAGAATACGGGGGCCTCTTCCACTTAAGACACTTGAATTAGTTTACTGTGTGTGGAAAGCTTTGTGTCACCCCTCGGGCCGACGGGCTGACAGCGAAATCTAAGTTGTAAATTTCAAACCTTTCGCTTCTATTTTGGTCCCACTTGGGTTTGCTTCTGCATTTTGTGCAGCAGCAAAAGGATATGGAAGTTGAAAATAGAAACTTTTGAGGAAATCTGCCTTCTCAGTCATTTGTGTTTGCTCTGCACTCACACTTCAGACTTGATTTATTATACAAAGTCAAAAATATAGCTAAACATAACAATTTAGCAAGGTCACTGGAATATTAAGTGAATAACAAGAGCATAAATAATATAAACAATAAGATAAATATCATAAAGTCCCTGTTAACTCACCACTGACAGGTGTAAGGCAAAAATGTTAACTGACTCTTTGTTTAATTTGTCTAAACTAGAGCTTGATTTTCTTATTTATCCCCAGATAGATAGATGGACAGATGGATGGATAAATAGATAGAGATGTAGTTGTTGTCATATTAACACCAGATTAAGTAAAAACGCGGCAACATTATGACTGAATGTTTCTTACAAGAGAGGGAAAGCACAGAACAGTCATTCCCTCGCAAAAAAAACAAACAAAAATCAAAAACCCAACTGTAAATCTTGCAATGGATTTTTAGGATAGATACAGATGCGCCTGCAGAACTTCAAGTCCAGGTGGAAATATGACAGACATATGACAGATATTCCATAGGAATTTTAATAAAATACCATAAAACACGACGAGGTGACTGAACTCACCACTGAGCACCACATGCGCACTAAGCCCCTACAGCACTGTAGGGATACCGTGTCTCGTGCGATTCCTCTCTGGGGTCTCAGCGAAACACTGATTCTATTTTTTTTTTTTTTTTTTTTTTTAAAAGAAGAATAAAAAAGGTGGCTGATAATTTTAAATACAGTTGGGTTTGTGTCGATCCGAAAGAGAAGCGGGGAGGGAGAGAGAGAGGTAGAGCTAGAGAGCAAGAGGGAGGGAGGGAGGGAGAGAGAGCAGCAGAAACTTTCCCCTAAAGTTATTGCGGAGCTTTCACTGTGAGTGAGGCGGGGTTACAGCCTGGACTGAGCCACAGCGGCTTTGCAATGCGGCACCGCAGCGAACCTCCATCCAACTTTATTATCAACAACTCCAATTTTCATCTCTAGACACAACCATGTACTCCCCTTACTGCTTGACACAGGTATGAAAAAAATCGCCGTTTTTCCATGCTCCTCTTGCTTTGCTTTTTTTTCCGGTATGGTGCGCCTCCGGTTTGTTTCTACTGTACAGTGTTGTGTTGTCGTGCCGTGCTGCTGCTCCTGCTGCTTGTCATTTGTTGCGTTTTAAGGACCTTTTTTTCCAGCTCTGCTCTCTTTTCCCCGATAGTGTTTAACCTCCCTCTCTCTCTCCCTCTCTCGCGCTCCCTCTCTCCCCCTTTCTTTTTTAATGGCACTCCTCCAACGGGCTTTCTTGTGCGTCTGATTGCGCATGGTTTGGAGAGAAAATGGCGCTTCTCCCAAATCTATTTTATATAAAACGGAGGTTGGAGAAAGGGGAAGAAGGGCTCGGTGCCCTGACAGTTGGTGACTAATTACAGCCACCCTGAGGCATTAATCGGCTTTATCGACAACTCTAATAAAGCGCGAATCGAGTTTTAATGCGGCTCGTTGAGATGCGGGGCACTTTAGTTTTGATACGAGGGAGGGCTCCTGACTTGCGGCTGTTAACGGAGGTCTGCCGGTCTACAGCCGCGGTCGGCTGGGGGCCTTTAGGGTCACCGCATTCACAGCTGTCCCTCATTAAGCTGAGTCCACTTCAGCAGCTTCTTTTTGAAATAAAACTTACTTTTGTGATGCATCCCGAAGGTGACACAGAGGAGGGTGGGCGTGTGTTGTGAGTCCGGGCCGCATGGTTGCAGTTTGATTAATCCCAAAATGCAGTTGACCTTCAAAGAAGCAATGGAGCTGCTGTATGTTATTTATCTCAGTTACCCATATATTACAGTATTGCATTAAAGAGAGCACAGAGTGGAGCTTTCCACTCACTGCTCACTCCAAAGGAAATCTCGCTTTAATTTCAAAGGCTGTTTGGGGTAACGGCTCAGTTTAAAGTTATATACAAGTCATTAAGTGCTACTTTTTGTTTTACTTGTCTTAAAATAATGTGGTAAATATATTATGTAATTAAGATATCCTCTTTGAATGTGCAGCTCTTGTTTTTGTAATTAAATGCACAATGATAGGCTCAGTTTTGACCTTTCCGGCCTCATCTCCATGTGCGCACTTCTGGCTCTGTACTGAAATAAGTTTATCTTTATATCAGCTCAAAGACTGGAAACACACTTTAGATATATTATACTTATTACTAGACATAATCTTTAAATGATTAATGCCTACACAATGAAAATACTGTGCCAGCTTATCCTTTACGCTTTTTTGATACAAGTGAGATATACGCAGGCCTGTTGTTTATTAATTGCTGACTTATTTCATCACAGTGAGGATATTTTCTACATGTGCTGAATATGAGTTGATTCAGTGTGTAAATAGTTTTATCTGTGAAAAAAACAGCTCACAACAGCAAAGGTCAAGTCTTAAATGACCTTTTTTTGTTTTTCTTGCAGCGCTGTGTTTTTAGTGCTGTTCATGGGTTCACATGTGAAGTGATCGTTTAAGCAGTTGACACACGGAGACATTTAGTGTAGTCACTGCAGAGTTAACAGATGAGAGCTGCAGGCGCGCCTAGCCTCAGCTTCAGGCCGCCGCAAGCCCGCTTTTCTCCCTGCCACCCGGCTTATCACATCAAACAGTGGGTTAAAAGTTAATTTAATGTTTCACTATTTTACCATTAAGCTTCCTTTCAAGGATCAAGCTGAATACGACCTTTTAAGAGCAGTATTTGTCAGAAGGCAGGGTGTTTTTTCTGAGGTCAAGAGCTTTCGTTAGTCAGGAGTTATAAGCTACAGTGCAAGAGACTAAATAATCAGGCTTATGCATTATAATTTTTTACGCATTCATTTACATTGTGAAATGATTTTTGCATTAACAAGTCCCAGCTGTTTAGCTCCAGGCCTGTAATGTTTCAGTGTTGCAGGGAGGTCACGGCCTGCCGCCCTCCTCTCCTTTACAGAGTTATGCTCTTTTGCAATGCTGTGGGATATTATAATATTCATATTTTTCTACTAGGCTACATATATTTTTTAGATTATGTATGCTGTGTGAAAATGCAGAAAATGTATTCCGTTCCTTCAATAGATTTGACAGGCTCCGTGGAAAACACGCAGGATTCCTTCTCAGTGTTATTTCAGGCCTTCTGACCAAACCTCACTATGTTTTTTTCCTTCTTCTGATTATATATAGGCTAGTTGTTAGAAACAAGAGAACTGCTAAAGCAAAATCTTTTTTTTTTTTTTTTTTTTTTTTTTTTTTTAATTTGCCTTCTGTAAGGTCAGGAGCCGTGGCTGCATCAGAATCATTTACGTTGCTTAAAAATCCTTCTGCCTTTTTCCATTTCTGTTCCTTTTTATTCCCTCTTGACTTTTCTGGCGTCTGTGAGTTCTACACAGTGAGAGAGACATTTTTCTAATCAATAGTCTATTTGATTTGCTCCGTAAAATAAGTCCAACAAGCCCTACTGCATATTTAGCACAGATAATTTTCCAAGCCTGGTGGTATGAGGCAGAGGTCCGCATCGAGTTTCCTCTTTCTTTCCATTAATTAAAATTAATTGGCAGCAGATCCTCTCGCACGAGCGCCGCATGGACGCGTGCTGCCCATATGCGCGATACATATTGATCTGCTTAGGCTGCTGTTATTGCGTCTCCCGGCCCTGCTGATGGATATCAAGCGCAGCTGATTTGTTTGCATTCTCTCATATCTCCTCGAGAACTCGTGTATTTGGAGGATATTAACGCAGCTGAAAGATATTAAAGCAGTCAAAATAAATTCACTTGGAAAAACGTCCGTGCATCCTACTTGAGGAGACACGTGACACCTCTCCGTTTCACACCTGTAATTTAAACTTGGCTCCAACATCCGCCTTTTATTCGCTTTAATCGCCTGTTTTAATGATCTGTGGTTTGTTGCAGCGGGATTGTTTGTTGTTTCTTTGTGTGTGTGTGTGTGTCTGTATCTGTGTGTCTGTGTGTCTGTGTCCTCACCCAGGCACACACATGCATGAACTGTACTGATTGCATTATGTAGGCTACTTGTACCCATACTAACCCATTAAGAGGGCTCTTCAACCCCAGTCATGTAAATAATTCACAAATCACAGAAAACATGCAAAACTGGTGTAAACAATCTACAATGTATTATTAATGCTGATAAAAGCTTTGCTGGAATGGCCTGGTAGGTGACGGACCCGATCAGCCAAAAAGTGGTGCACATATACTTGCCAAACAGCACCGGGAGTTTTTTTTAGGAGCTGCGTGGCATTGTCTCACATCCATGTGACGGAAATGCATTTGCATAAAGTTTTAATGCGGTTTGAAGGTCGTGGAGGCGTCGTTAATTAAAACTTTTATGTGCTGCGTTTTGAAATCAATTATTTCAGTCTCCAGTTAAGTCCCGCTTATCCAAATGAGATGTGGACTGCTTAATATACAGTGCGTCTAACAACTTGCCAACTTTCGGAGAAAAAAAAAAAGCTGTGCTGCGAACTCGAGAGATGTTCAACACTGCGCGGGAGATTGTTTAACTATTTTCCCGCGCAGATCACACGCAAAAAAAGTTTTATTTGCTTGCTGGATTCTTGCTCATGCGCTACTTCAAGTCCAATTATTTGCAGTTCTAAAGTGTTTTTTTTTTTTTTTTTTTTTAGATTTGGAGATCAAATGAGTCCTTGAAATTCACTCAGCCGTGCAGATTGGCAAAGCACTTGAAAGCATGCAGTCAAAGCCATACATACTGTAGCCATGCCATATAGCGTAGCAACAGAAGAAAATGGGGAGATTTTGTAGTCAGTATCTTTGGTGACGGAGATAAAGGCACTTATCATCTCAACAAAACTGTGTTTGTGATTGTGATTTAGTGCATATGGAGGAGCATAAAGTCTGTGCGGCATTATGTGCAGAGCCCAGGCAAGCATATTCTATATATTATTCCATGTATCTTCAAAATTTAACTTAACTTTCTGTAAGTCAAATTTGGTTCTATTTCGTCTTTCCGTTTTCACACACCAAAGTCTATTTATGAAAAAAGTCACATTTAAGGCCTACATCCACACCAGGCCTTCAGCTGTGTGTGTGTGCACGTGTACAGTAGGTGTGTGTGTGTCTCTTACTCCTGCCCCGTTTTGGGCTGATGGGTCTTCTGCGTCAGCCTTCGGTTCTGGTTTCACTGGGACCGGACGGTGACGGCCGCGATGCTGGTGTAAGCCGAGGTGGGCCTGCATGATCTGGTAACATACCAAGCCTTGCCGGCATCACTTTGCACCACACACACACACACAAACACACTAACACACTCACACACACACTGTTCCTGCTCACACAGAGCTAGTTGGGAGGCAGAGCACAGGGCAGCGGAGAATAGGTTTGCTGTAGTGGACGGTAGGCAGGGTAAAAGTGTCCTGCCAACTGTGCCAGGACGACAGGCAGGCAGGCCGGCAGTGGGTTGCAGGCAGAACCCAGGGGTACATTGTGTTCTTTTTACTTATTCATCCTTTCTGCTGGAGGCAGACCAGGTCCACCTTACACTGCTTGGCCCGGAGTGAGAGCTGGTAGGCAGGGACGGAAGGATGGGACGGAGGAAGGAGTGCAGGGAAGTGGGAAATGGCACAACATGTCCATGTCAGTTAAGACAGTGGCTGAATAAATTTAGATTACATGGACAGAGATAAAAATGTACTTGAATTTTTGTGGGGGATGTGTTGACTCTCGAGGTTTTTAAAAATCTTAAATCAAGTTGACCTTTAGTTCAAATGTTTTAAATCACAGATTGAGCATCGTGTTTGTTAAGTGAGCACACAAATAAAAATATTGACTTTTGTTTGTAGCGTTTTTAAAAATTTGCTGTGGAAGAGCCTGTATAAGGCCTCGAGCAAAACCCTGAGATAGCTTGCACACGATCCTCCTGTGCTTGTGTGCGTGCTTCTGTTTGTGTGAATCTGTCTTGGAGGTGAGTTAAATCCAGCACTGTGGTGCTCTGCTCATCCCTTATCTGTGCAGTCTTCCTGACCGCCCAGAGAAAATGGATTTATCATGCTTAACTGAGGCAATTGGCACAACAGGGTAATAGGTGGTTGTCCCCTGGATGGATGGGGGTGTGTGTGTGTGTGTGTGTCCGATATGTCTGTGTCCATGTGAAAATGTGTAACCCCCCCTATGCCCACCCTCCTTGTCCTCTGCCTCCTAGTGTGGATTAGGTTTAGGCTGATCTGTGGCCAGTGAAAGCAGGCAGCGCCTATAGCGGTCTTATGTTGGTCTGTGATATAGTTGTTTCCCGAGCCATACGGCACACACATGTACATGCGGGCACACACACATGCGCTCATCTGAAATCAGACTGAACACTCACGTGTGTTATAGACAGATAGACGGACATGTGGTGGAGGAGCAGCAGAGTCAGAATCACTTCAGTGTGCTGATACTCAGAACATCTTTCTCAGTTTGGCCTTTGCCAGCTTTTGCCATGAGAGTAGAAAGTGCTCCAAATCTAAATACATGCGATTATTCTGCAGAGCTTGTTGATGCAATGCTCACTGCCACATATAATTGAATTTTTGGCGAGGGGGTAAGAATTAGGTGTGATTGACTGATAATTGCATATCACCCCTGTGCCAAACTGCTATTATTTTTTTCTCAGGTTTGAGAATCAAAGCTGCAACAACTAGTTTACAGTCATTTACAGTGAAAAGACCTCAGTTTGCCAGCAAGTGATGAGATGATCAGACAGTGGAAACCTGAGGAACCCACAAGGAATCGAGGGATGAGAAGATGCAAGAGCCAAAGCACTGTTCTTCCTGCAGCTGCTTGAGACAGACTCCCTTTCACCTTCATCTCGCTCCTCTTCCTCCGCCCCCTCCACCTCCTCAATTAGCTCCCTTTAAAAGAGAAGTAACGGTTAGTGAGAGATCTGCATTGTTAAAGGATGAGCTTCAGTTGTTGTTGTTGTTGTTGTTGTTTGTCTCTCCCTCTCTCTCTCTGTCTTTCTCCATCCCCCTCCTCCGTCACCCGTTGGTGTGTTTTTCACTCTTTTTGATTTTCTCAGAGGCTTTTTTGTGGGGGTAACCCCACTGAATAGGACAATGCAGCCTAGCGTGAAATTAAAGCTCTTAGTTAGTTTGGAGTTGCTCAAAAGAGGATTTTACACATGCATGCATTCATACACCCTCCCATACGCTATAGATATAGCTAATTAGAGGAAGTACACCCTATGTCGAGCATCAAGGGCCCAATTAAAAGAGTAGGGGAAACCTCGGTGTGCAAGATCTAGGCCAAATCGGCTCCGTGAATGCATCTCTATGCCTTGCGTGTGAACAGTATGTCTGCCTTCTTAATCCGGGCGGGAGAATATGGACAAGACTGATACGAGGAACGCAAGTTTCATTAACATATGCATGTCACGTACTCAGTAAGTACATCAAGAAAACAGTCGGATTGATCATCCTGACAGGCGAGCGTCTGATTCAAAACAGATTGAGCTGCTCTTGCTGACTCTTCCAAGTCTCATTTTGGAAGTAGTCTCCAATGAAATGTCTGTCATGCATGCACATTAGAGTTTTTGTTGTTCACGTCAAAGGCATTTATTTGTGCAATTTCACAGTACAACATTGGAGTCTGATGACTGTTTTGCTTCGTTAAATATGTTTCCATGCTGCTTACAAATATAAAGCATTAAAATGTGATATCTTTGTCCTTTTAGAACAAAAAATGCCCAAGCAGTAACTTACTTTTCTGTGTGTAAAGCTGAGCATATCTTGATATGTTTATTGTATCTTTAAACAGTGGCGCCCCCAAGGAGCGGTGGGAGGCCAATTACTGCCCTCCCCGCACTGGCCCCTCCTGGCAAAAATAATTGGAGGCGTACATTGAGGCGGTGGCGCGCTCTTTCAGCTAGGTTGTGATATCTCGTGAAACGCAACGATCTAAGGCATCCATTGGTACCAACCAGTGTTGGCATAAATTATGCTTCAAAGTTAGGCTACATTTTGTTGAGGGAACAACTGGCATGGCCATTTTCAGTGGGGTCTCTTTAACTCCAAATATCACCTCCAAATATCTAAATGAAACTAGTTCTATACCCACGAGTCTCCCACGAGTGTTTTGTTCTTTACAATCAATGTACTCCTTCAAATTAAAGCTGTATGTTTGTCCTGTTAAGGAAAAGAACAACCAGCCTATTTGAAGAACAATGAATCACCTAACATGTCGATACATAATACATAAGACAGGATTGTTGTGGAACTTAAAATGTGCACTGTACTGGTATTAATCTATGGACATCAGATAATTATTATAGCAATATTAGCTATAAAATAAAACTAAAACTGAAACTAAAGTGTATCAGTATGTGATTCTTTAGCTCTCATACTGACATAGTTTTTAACTAGGCTATATACCTCAACAGCATAATTGAATTCCTGAAATTCAGTCATGGCTTTTGGTTTTGGTGTGCCACCCCATGAAAAATGTGAGTGTTCCAATGTCTTGTAGTGTAGTTGTTGGAAATACATACTGTAGGGCAGACTGTATAGCCACGACACCCCACTGTGTTGAGTGACTACATAAGGTCATTTATTTTTTGCCTACACTGTGTGTGTGGTATAGGCAGACCAATATAGAGCAGCGGCGGTCCACATCGCCTGGTATGAGCGATAGCTGAGACATTCACCAGACCTAATAATTGTATGTGATACCTGAAGCAAAAGCACCAACAATCTTTACTGCCAGTATTATCAAGTAACACACACAATCACACTCACATGCTTTTGTTCAACCCTGTTTCCTCAGTGTAACTACTGGTCATAGAGGCCTGCAGTCCCAGCGAGGCAGCCAGTGAATCCAGTTAGTGAGTCAGACTTTGTGGAACACAGTGTGCTGCTCTCTGATCCTCTCTCTCTCTCTCTCTCTCTCTCTCTCTCTCTCTCTCTTCCTCTGTCTCTCTCCCGTTGAGAGCGCTGGCAGCACGCCAGGGGTGGAAAAATCTATAAGCCATTGCGTAATATACCATATCTTTACCTTGGTTGAACCCTGTGCAAGATTCACAGCTGTGTGAGCGCACAAACACAGAAATGAGTGTGTTCATGTGTGTGAGACAGGACGGACAGACAGATAGACAGAGGGAGAAAGACACAGAGTGGCTTCTTTGTGGCTAGTTTTCAGTGTGCACCCTCATATAAACAGTATCACACCACTTTGATCAAATACTGCTGAGAAAATATTTTCCTAAGCAGACAGAGCATGGCGTTCTGATCACTTTCTGGAGTGTTACGCCAAGAGGAAAGTAAGCTGAGGCCATATAAAATTTATCTGTTTTTGAGGCGGGTGATGTTAAAAATGTTTTGCTTTAATGACATATAAAACTCCATGGCAACACCAGTGTGCTTCCAAGCCCAGTGGCATAAGTGATATTCACTTACTGGAGTTACTCGTTCTCCATGCATATCTTTAGAATGGAAATGAATGTACAAGACTGCAGGCTGAGAGGCTACCGGGCCTTTCATGTTCCGGCACTCCTCTTCTTGATCGCATTTTCGCAAGATTTCCTTGTTTTGATGTGTTTGCTGCGGCGTTTGTGCAAGTGCGGGCCTCTCTCGCGGTGTCCGTCTACACCTGAAGCTTCTTCAGGAGCTGCGAGTGTTTGAGCTCCTGAGGGAGGGAGTGTTATGTTTTTATTGGATGCTTTTATACTAGGCCTTAGTCACTGACTTTCAAACTTTTTTGGTGAGTGTTTTGACACTCTAAGTCCACAGGTGTCATCTCTGTAATTGCTCTTATCTCACATGCAGATACACCATCAATAAACGATATGTTGAGCAGCACTTTGCTCCACAAAAAAAGTAGATAGAAACAACAACAAGCTGCTCACAGTGTGTGATAATTTCAATGAGATGAAATGCCAAACACTGCCTAATCAGTTCTCATCTTCACTAATACGATCCACTCAGCCAGTGATATTGCCCATCCAAATATCACATGCTTGGACTGATTCGTTTTTGATGGTGCTGATTATTATTAAATGGTCTGTAATGACTACTGATAATCCCCATATGCAGCCAGGCACCCTGGATTTGCTGGGAGGCAGTTGTTTGTTAATGCACCAGTGAAACCTAAAACACATACAGATGTGTGTGGGACAAAACCACAAACTCAACTGCGATCCCCTTCCATTGTTTTAGTGCATGCTCGCGCTTAATTTTTACCGGCTTGCTTATGGAATTTTTTTTTTCAACAAACATACAACTTTTCAGCACAGTACCCCTACATTAAATTTACTGTCCTCCCCCTCAGCTACATAGTGTGAAGGGTCAAACTGTGTTAGTGTGGTGATGGTGGTTTGGGCTGTGTGTGTGTGTTGGGGGTGGGGGGTGGGGGTTGACAGCTGTATGAGGGAGGTAGCTTCACTAGAAAGTTTAGTGGGAGAGGGATACAGTATCATTTTTCACCTCACGTATGTATTTGTGTGTGTGTGTGTGTGTGTGTGTGTGTGTGTGTGTGTGTGTGTGTGTGTGCGTGTGTGTTATGCGAACGTGTGCGAGGCTGACTGCTGATATGTTTGTGTTTATTGACTCAAAGAGACGGGCCGTGGCTGCGTACACAGCGGTGTACGGGTGGCAGGGGTCCAGGCTTGGGGGAAACGTGTGTGTTTAAAGTACACACAGGCCTAATTATGCTGATTTAAGCATTCTTGCGGTCCTCCCTCTGGCTTGTGGTGAGTTAACTGGCACAGGGGCGTCCAGCAGAGAGCGAGAGAGGGAGGGAGAGAAAAGGTGAAGATAAAGAAGACAGAGACAGAAAGGGGAGGCTTAATAACAAGACTGATTTAAAAAATAAAAAGGAGAGAGAGAGAAAAGATGGTAGTGGGCTGCAACACAGCGAGAGTGACTACGCAGAGAAAAATGTTGTCTCAGACGCTGGCGAAAAGGAGGAAAAACACACACCGTCGTCAAACTTCCCGGCAGGTTTTTTCCCTCCTCACTTTGGGGTTAAGAGCGCGCCCGCTCTTCGTATTTATTTTTATATTCAGATGTTATGGATTGCTCCGGGAAAAGGCCGTCCCTTTTCCCAGCAAGAGGAATTAATACTGTTTGAATGTTCTCTCTGGAGTCTAAAAGGAGGAATTTTGCAATGGAGTTTGGGAGGTTTATAAGTGAAAACCTGACCACTGCTAAATAAACAAACTAGGGATGATTTAAAACTGACCCTTGTTTGTTGACTCTCTGCTCTCTGGCCTGTGGGTGTGCACCTGTCTCCTGTCGCTTCATGCGCACACACGTACCAGGCAGTTAACACTGTACAAATGCAGAGAGTGAAAATCCACATTAAAGAGTAAAATAATTTAAATTATAGAAGCAGCTATACAGGCAAGGCTTAAAAGGTGAATGCAACAGGTCTGAATATTTATGCACATGTATTTGGTTCACACTACACATACTTTAGTGTGTTTCTTTTATGTGGCCTCATGTGTTTTTACCTGTTTCAGTAAAAAAATGGGGAAAAAAAAGTCACCATGCCACAGTCCCTCTGTGCGTAGATGTAGATTTCAGGGGGGATGCAGGGGACATGTCCCCCTAAATATTTAGCAGAGGACTTTTATTTTGACAAAATTTAAGACATTTGTACCGTAACTTGATGCAGTAAAGGCAAAAACTGATGCAGAAAAATTTACCAGAATGCAGGAAATGAATGAATTCCCTGGAGGAGGACCCCAAACCACTCCAAAACCATAGTAGTCGTGCACATTCAAAAACATTTGAGGCAGGTGCTGGACAAAGAAAAGATAGCAATGAAAATAAAAAACCTAAATGTCAGACAAATATTTCCAACAGGAAAAATTAAGCTGTTACATACTTCTCTCCAAAGCGAGACTCCTTTGAGAAAAGCAGTGATTTAACATCTCTGAACACAGGAACCGCTGGTCTACCACTGTCTTCAACAGTTATTTTGTTTGCTATGGTGTGACATTGCTGTTTAAAAGAGTTAGTTTGGATTCAGCAAAGTCACACAATAACAAAGTGATCGAGGCAGCGGTAGACCAGCGCCTCCCGTGTTCAGCGAGCTAAAATTACTGTTTGTCATTAGAGTCTGGTGGCTTTGACAAGAGCAGAGATGGGGAACTGAAGCCGTTCACAGCTTCCATGTCCCAGCGGGCTGTATGACAGAAAGGTTAAGTGGTGAAAATACTCTCAGTATATCGTTTTTTTTAGGTAGCTAAAATACATTTTGTTGCTGACCCCTCTATAGCAGTACATTGCTTGGCTTCCATATAGGACTCAATTCTGCTTTTCCAAAGTGGGGGTGTGCTGACTAACATCTATTATATGTAATACCCTGACTATGGATTAGTACTACATACAACCTCATTCCAAAAAACTGAACTATCCCTTTAAGTGCAATTTATTAGTAGACCCACAAGTATCTTTTCAAGTTAATGCTCTTCGTTGACTATGCTGTATATGCAAAGACATTATCTTTAAATACACATGCTCTGATCACATGACAGTCCCACAGTGATCCTGGTGAAACACAAAAACCGTTTCCTACGTGTCCCCCCAGTGTTGAAACAAAACCTCCACCATTGTTTCTGTGTGTATCTCGTTAGAGGGATTACTGGAAACCTTGCATTAAGATTTTTGTTGCCTAAACACTATTTAAAACACAACATTAACACTAAAGAGTACTTAAAAGGCAGGCACAGGTCTGCAACAGAGCCAAGCAGAGATTGATGAGGTTGGCCAGTGTGTATTCTTTCACACAGGTGATAAAATCCTGCTGGAGAGGCAAGCAGGGCTGCTCAGTGTCTCCGGGTTCATTCGCTGCACCATATGAGACAGGATCAACCAACACCAAAGCTCACATGTGCTCCCATCTGAAAATATGCTCTCACTTTCCTTACACTTCATTCCTATCTTTTTTCCTGTCTTTCTCCAAACCTCCCTCTTTTTTTGTGCCGTTTTTATGTTTGCTTATCTTCGTCTGCTTTTCTCTATCTCACGCTCGCCCCATCCCTCAACTCTCCCCGCTCTCTCTCTCTCTTTCTCTCTCAATACGTCTTTTACTTCTTTCTCCATTTTACCTCATTCTTTCCAGCCCCCTCCGCTACTCCTCTTTTTCGTTCCCTCAGGAAGAGCCACAGTCTTATCTGGGATATGTTGGATTTGGTGAGCTTAAAAGCCACTTTACTAACTCCCTGTCTGATTCTCCTGAGAACAGCGCACTATCTAAAACAGTTTCACCATTCGCCAGGCTTTGTCCGTTGGAATGCTGCTCGTCGGGCAACTTTTTTACTCCCCATGGCCTCTTAATGTTAATCCTTTACCTGACTCTCCATCTTCCAGACTCCCACCCTCCTCTCTCCCTTCTTTTTCCCTCCCTCTGCTTCTTTTCTGCCTTAAAATGCTTGATATACTCATATTAGGTTTCTTTGGTGATGTGAAGGAATGCTAATGTATCATAACCATATTACAGTACTTAGAGAAGGCAAATGGTGCCAAGTGCTATCTGGAGAATCAAATCTCTGCACAAGAGCCTTCTATCCCCTTCAGACTGAAAAACGGTGTTCCCATTTTGATTTTCCCTCTCTGGAAATATATAAAGCCCATCTAAATTTTGCTGAAACAATGGCGTTGTTGTATTCAATAATGCAATTTTTCCAGGAATTGGAAAGCTAGCCTAAATAAAGATGCGGCCAAATGCTATTTTGCATATGATTTTCTTTGGGCAGCCAAAGAGCTTGAATATTGCCCACAACATTTCCCTATATGTGGTTCTTTGGAACAGGATCCATAGGATAGTGTCCTCTTTGTGCATGTGAATATATTAATATTTTGCATGTTAGTGCTGTTACAATTTGATTGTCACAGCTCAGAGAAGTATTTTTTAAGCATTCAATTACTGTATTGATATTTGGAAACTATAACATTAATGAAAGTTCTTGAAGAGTGTAATCAAATGATAAGTGTAAATCCAGTAGCGATCCTAACAGGAAATGATCAGACCGAGGGCAGGTCCTCTCTGGCGTGTGGCAGGCACTCTGGAGTGAGGGATTTGCTCGTTTTATTATTAGGGCCTGTGTGTGTTGTTGATGGAGCGGCTCCATCCATGTTGACTCACAGAGAGACAGCGGTGATGGCTACACTGAGCAGGGGTGTCAGGCTTGGCTGATGACTCCAACTCCCTAAACAGCACTGCAAAGGCAAACCCCTTTTTGTGTGAGTGTGTGTGCATGTGAATGAGTCTGTGTTTGTGCATGTGTATTCGAGTGGATGTGTGGATCCGTGCGTGTGCAGGCCATACTGCATTTGCATGTGCGTGTGTCTCTACAGTGTGTGTGTGTGCGTGCGTGTGTGTACGTGTGTGTGTGTGTGTGTGTCTGTTTCAGGCCTGACAGCCAAGAAGCCTCAGCAGCATCTGACGTGGCAGCTCTCGCTGCTTTCAGTCCAGCTCTCTCCTTCTGGCTCACTTTTCTGTGATACTATCTTTTCATACAATCACATGTTTATAAATGGAGACTGACTGGTATTTCATACCGGACCAGTTTCGCTGAGAGTTGATAAACACTGTACTATTCGCTGCAAAATAACATGGCACAAGTAGAATATTTATTGCGGCTGAGAAATGTTTTTTTTTTCTTCAGAGACAACAGTAAAGCTAAGCAGGATACCGAGGAAAGGACTTAACAGCCAGAGCACATAGGTCACATGTATGCAATATTTCGCTTACGTTATTCCATTTCTCGGCCCAGTTATCAGGGTTTTTAAGGTAACTGAGGGCCTATATAAAATACTATACTACGCTTCCATATATAGCATAACAAAGCATATACTGTTCTATTGTTAAAATTACGTGTAGTATAAAAGTTGTACTTAAGAAATGAGAGTGCTTTTCTCTTACACATTGTCGCTCTTCCTGAGAAGTAAAATACATGTATGAATGTATTTAACTTACCTGTTATAAATTCAACACTAACCTCATCTGAAACTTGTATCAGTGAGACAGCACTTTTTTTTTTATTCCCACCTCCTTTTTCTCTCCCATGCCTGTTTGTCGGGTGCCTTTTCATTGAGGTGGGTTTCCTCCATTTTATGTCCCCTCTGAGGACATGTACTTATGGCTGTCTGCCTGTGGTGCTGTGGTGCTCCTGAGGTCTGTGCGAGGTGGTAGTTTAGGCTGGGGAAGTCAGCAAGCGTGGTCACAGAGGAGATAACTGCACACACTCTCTCCCAGAGGCGCCCGTCTGCACCATGCATCTGCCTGTCCTTCCCTCTGCTTTGTTGGAGGATGCGTCTTTAAAAAGGAAAGCAATGGTTTGAGAGGATAAAAGTTTCAAAATGATTTAGTTCTTGTGTGTGTGTGCACGTGTCCTCATGTGTTTATGTGTGTGTGTGTGTGTGTGTGTGTGTGTGTGTGTGTGGTTGTGAGGGCTCTTTGTTTCTCGCCTTGCATGTGTTTGTGTGCACCCTCTGTTTCTTCCGGCCTGGCATGGTGCTTGCCCTACAGGGAATGCCACTCAAAATGGGCAGAGCGACCTTTAACCCTCACACTGCCAGCTCAGAGTCAGACGTTAACCCGCCGACGTATCAAGAGCCCGTCTCACTTTAACCCAAACTCTGTCAAGCATAGCAGAGATTAAGACCCGGCTCTCAGGAAGCCATTTGGAACAGACACCTTTTAACCCTAATGGGATCAGAGTCGCATAGGAAGCCACTTGGAGCAGCCACCCACTCTTAACCCCTAACACTACCAACTCAGCGCAGACAAGGCAGAGTGCACAGGCAAAGGCCCAGCTCATATCATGCCACAGGAGCGGGCACCGTTTAACCCTCGCAGCGCCAACTCAGCACAGGCCAAACTCCAGCTCACATGATAAGCAGAATTAAATCCGCAAGCTTCAGTGTTCCTGATAGGGTGCTCACTGATGCGGAAATAGGATGCTAATGTAAAAGGGTTGGTTGCCCAACTACAAAGTAGCATGCCACAAACATTTGCAGTGTTTTAAATGTAAATGATAAAATGTGGACAGGATAAGATGTTCCGTCATTTTCTTATCAAGCACTCTCTTTTATTTGTTTGAGGTCTCAGGAAGTTCCGAATTACAACTAAACACACTTCAACAGATTTTTTTTTTTTTTTTTTTTTTTTTTGAGCAAGTTTAAGAGTTTAATTGAGTTAAATTGTGGATATTTGGCATCATAAAAAACATATAGTCTAAGCATAATTTGGCACATGAATGCCTTGTCAATATTTCTGTTGTGTCCCCTCAAATGTCACCTTTATAGAAACTAATAAAACAGCTGTGTTTGCTGCTAAGTTATAACAATTGCTTTTTAAAAGGGTTTTAAAAAGCCAAGTGCTGCAGAATCTCATCTCATGGTTAATAATTCTTCAATCAGTGAGATTGGAATCAGAATCAGTAGCGTTTCACCCGCTGCTCATGAATTAGCTTTGTGTTGCCATGTTGACATGGAACATTACATATCCTGCTGCACTTTTCAAAAATATTTAAAAAGTTGGCTGCTGTTAAAGCATATAAACGTGACCTAACACACGTATAAACCGCTGCAACTCAGTGTATTTTTTCTTGTGTGGAAGGAGAATGTTCCACAAACACCCTGCTCAACAATCAAGGAAGCAATCAATCATCCAAAAACAGGGAAAATACTCACAGTGAAGGTGGTATGGATAAATGAGCCAACTGGCTTCCTGCAAATTATACTTTTAATACTAAACGCTGACAGATGAAATAATAGTTTTACTAACTGTAGCAGATAAATAAAAAGTATAATTTATAGATGGGATACTTTCCCTTTAAGGGAAGTATCAGGGCATGAGTTGTGGCATGAGTGGCTGAGTGTGTGTGTGTGAGAGAGAGAGAGTGGAGTAGATAGAAGAAGAAGAGAGAGAGGGTGAAAGGAGTTTCTGCACTTGCCTGTCTGGCAATGGCTGAGGAATGAGTGCACAAGTTTGAGTCTGGGTGAGTCAAGCTGTGTGAGAGAGAAGCAGCGAGGAAAAGGAGGGGAGAGGGAGTTCCACCGTGAAAGGAGCGAGGGGGAGCAGAGGGAGAGATGCAAGGAGATGGGTAGCAATCGAGATAGTGAGAGCACAGGCAGTTGGTAGAGGGATGGTTGAAGTGCAGCAACAATATGGAGTACAGGGAAGGGAAAAAGTGTTAGAGAGAGAGAAGGGCTGCAGAGTAAGAGGTGAAAGAAATAAAAGAAGGAATAGAAGAGTTAGGTGATTGTTGGGTGGGGGGGGGGGGGGGGGGGGGGGGACCAGAATGAATGTGTGAGTTGGGCAAGTGGTGAAGCATTTGCATAAAGGGTGAGGGCACTCTGCCCGGCTTTGGGGAGAGGTTGGCATCTCGCCTTGCCGACTGGCAGAACGAGGACCAGGGAGGAATAAAAGAATGAGGGGGAGCGAAAGAGTGCGAGAGAAAAGTCTCTCAATAGTGCATCTCTTGTGTGAGGAGAAGCAGGTCTTGGCTGCTGTTGGAGCAGGGCATGGAAGGGAGGGATATCGGGTTTCATTATCTGCTTGATTCCTGCTGTATTTGCTAACCATGAGGTTCAAAGCCCTCTCTGCAGCTGTAGGCAGGGCATGGTAGCCAGTGTGTGCCGCTGGCATGTGCCGACTGGAACACTGTAGGTGTGTGCGGCATGCGCTTCGGTTAGGAGTGAGACAGAGAGTGCGAGACAGACGCTCTCCTTCCCTGTATAACTGAAGCAGAAAGCTGCCGGACTCTGCTATCACCCCTCTCTCTCACACACACACACTCCCAAGTATCACACTGCCTACTTGACCTTATCAGGAATGGCCGCCCTTGTCGAGAGGAAACGCTGTACTCTCAGTTTTACTGCAACGTCCTGTCGGAAAATGCCACACCAACAGCACGTGTGTGTGTGTGTGTGTGTGTTTGATTCAGTTTATGTGTGTATTTGCCATGGTGACGCTACAGAATCCTCATAATGTAAACACACGCACGGTACACATGCAGTAGTCTATATGCATTCACTTAGCATGCATGTAATCCTATACTGGCCCATAGCCGCAGCCACATGTTGAAATGGTTTTATTAAATCATTGTTTGCAACATGCAGCGCCAGAATCTCCTAATTCAGTTTGAAATCTATAATTTTGCCCAGTTTTATTTATACCACGATAACATCATCCCCTAACAGAAACATTCTTTCTAATTGACGGCACTGTTATCAAGATTAACATTCAGTTTAGCGTTAAAAGAAGTAAATGTATACTGTTTCACACGGTCCTCGCAGCATAGTTTGGTGTATACAGTGTTTAAGTTTTGAATGCCTTTCACCAAATCTGAGCCAACACCCCCCCAAATATATTTAATTGATGATCATCATAAAATGTATTTTTAAGTTGTCTAAATTAAATTCAGTTGTCCAAATATGTTCTGAATATAAATTAGGAATATAACTCACTTGTGCGGTTAAAGTTATGTTTATAATTAACTGTATAAGGTGAAATTTATGCAGATGGGGCAGAGAGTTATAGAAAAACCACACAAACCTCAAGAAAATCCTGGCTGAATAAATTTTGGATACTAAAAAGAATCATAAAGAGCCCTTGATCTTATCTTTGATGTGCTTACATTTGAGGCTGAAAAAGTCTGCCCAGACAAATCCATCGCGCAAACGTGAAAGCATATTTGAGTATAATATTACCCAGGTCTGCAGTCATGTCAGAAGCCCCAGCTTGCTATCAGTCCTTGTGTCTCTGGAGCTGTTTAAAGCTCGCTCGCTCTGTCTTTCCCTCTCAGCCTCATGCCACAAATGGCTTCCAGACTTTCACACATAGTAATGCTTCAGTGTGTAAACAGGCGTAATTACAAACGATGCACAGACACACTTTTAACATCAATCTGTGCCGATGGGAGAAAGAGAGCAGAAAGAGGGGAAGTTTTTTTCCTCTTCCAGTGAGTAGATGAATGGATGAAAAGGTTTGGAGCTGGATGGAAATAGAAGGACTGGCAGTGATGAGAAGTTAAGGAGGAAATTTTTAAGAAGAATAATGTGTGTCTGTATGTGAATGTGTGTGGGCTTAAATACGTGAATAAGTGAATGAAAGGGGGGAAAAAAAAGACACTGATTTTTTTTGTCTCTTTCCAAGGAAATAGTAGTTTATGTCAACTTGTCCGTAATTATTTTATATCCCTGTGGACTGTGAGGTTACTAACCCATCACCTCTTAATGGCAGGGTGTTACTCACCACTCGTCAGGCCTGCGCACCTTCTTTTTCCTGCACTGTTGGCAATAAATATATGGAAACTTTGCTCAGTCCAAAGAAGCTTTTTTTCCTCTGCTTCCTTTTTCTTTTTTAACAGAATGGAGAGAATGGCATTATGCTTGTACTGCGTTAAAATGACCCGATACCACTTTTGTATGTGAAGTTTAGAGTGATGAGGCAAGATTTGAAAAACATTTGATTTGTATACAAAGCACAAACAGCTCAGGAAACTTAAAACCCTAATTATTCCGCACCATCTCAAGTGGTCAGAGCACACACACACACACACACACACACACACACACACACACACACACACACACACAAAGGGAAAATAGCTCAGATCTCTCACAGTCTTTCCTTTACATCACCACAGTACTTGTCAATATGTGATTTCACACAGCAGATGTCAAAGTTAAATTCCAGCCGTGACACGTCATGACACGCTGTAACCTTCATCAGCTTTTTGTGTGTGTGTGTGTGTGTGTGTGTGTGTGTGTGAGAGAGAGATTCTGAGCCTTATCTTACAGGATCATCCTGAATAGAGTTAACAAAAGACTTGTGTGTGAGACAAATATAATTTAATCAGACTAATCCTGCTCTCAGTTACCTCCTTGTAGCATTTAAAAAAATAAAATAAAATTCAGTTTAGCATTTGTCTTTGTAATTAGATTTTCTGAAGAAATGTTGCTAAAATAAAATGCTGGAAGAGCAAAGGGCTAATATGTCTCAATGTTTCCTGTTCCTAATGCAAATATGTGGTTAAATAAAATAATGATAATTATTATTATTGTTATTCTTATTATTAATAATAAGAATAATAATGAATATAAATTGGATTCAATTCATGATCGTGTATTTACAAAGAAACAGCAATTTAAAATGATTATGATTAAAATGTTCCAAATTTTCCAATTCATACGACAATAATGAAAAGTTTGATCAAATGTATGAGAATTTTAATTTAAAACTGTCCCTTTGTTTAAAAACAGATTCAAATATACACATTTTCTGGATATGAGTATTTATAAATTTACAGTTGCAATTGTTTATGTTTTAATTTGTATACTATTTTTTGTAAGATGTTTTAATTTAAAAATAACTAGTTTAAACTTTAAACCACAGTTTCCATGGAATTTATATTATTCAGATCATGTTGGTGGTAAAAGTACAATAATATAATATACTGTAATATCAATAGAAATTATGAATTAGGTCCATGTATTAATATGATTTAAAGGAGACTTGTAAAACTGTTTGATGAGGCAAGACTTAATTTAAAAAAAGAATTGTTTAAATTTATTACTCTCTATTCATTATTAAATTCCATTTTGTCTTTTGTTAGACTCACAATTTAACAATAAAAAGAATAAAATAAAAATAAGTGAACTGTGTAATATAAAGCCAAGTAGGCCTGCTTAAAATCTCCTGCCTGCAGCCCAGTTAGAACACACTGAATGGATGTTGACTCACAACCAAGGCGTCCTCCTCATGCAGGTTGTGGCATCAAATAAATGTGTGACCTGATCTGATCTTTCTTCCCACGTGCCCTATGCAGATGTCAGCCCTTTGACGTTTATTTGCATACCATTAATACCACAAATTCATCTCAGGTAATTGCTTATTAGAGCTGTTGACAACAGTGTGGGAAATAGGCCCGAGTGACGGTAGGTAAAATCAATTGTATGCAAATAAAGCCCATACACAGGATCTAATCGTCTTTTTAAATTGGCACTAAGGTGTTAATAGTCTATCTAAAATGTTAAAACGCTAAATTGGCGGCATTAAAACACCTGCAGTAACTTGTGGGGAAAAGCTGCATAAACGCTTCTGTGCAAATGCATTAATTTTGTTTGTTCTGGTGGATGCTTGTCTGCACTGAGGTCAGACTTTACGCTGTTTTTAATTAGCTCTGCTGCGACACACACACGTCCTTTAAATCCCGTTTCGACTTTTAGTATAAGTTTGACCCTTTTTGTTTAACGTAGGCCGCACGAGACTGAGGCTGAGAGCAGACCGCTGGCAGAGCTCGAGCTCAGTTTTCTCTCCGTGGAACCTTACATTTTAACATTTTCTGATATTTAGAGCAGGTTTATTGTCAAAAGCGACACATATTGTCTATTTTAATGAACTCGAAATATAAAGAGTTACTAACAGACAGACGGGCAGAGGTTAACAACGCCGTCCGATGAGGTTAACAGACAGAGAGAGACAGCCGTTATCAGCCATAACTAACGTCACACCGGTGTTTGGAGATTATAATTTTCCAGTGAACACGGTAACCGAGGTAGGTTTCTTGCCGTTTAAGGTGAGAGTATTAATTTATATTGTTTCACAAATGTATAGACGCAGGGTGCAGGCCGTTTGAAGCTCAAGGACAGGCCACAGAGGGATTCGTGTGCTCCACTGACGTTGCACGGTTGACTCCTTCAGCCAAAACCTTGATAGAATTTAGTATTGGTGTTTAAACAGTAGTTAAATAAGCAAAATACCTTTCAACGATAGTATGTGCTTACTTAAAACCTGGATTTTTTCCCTCTTTTTTTCATTTTAGTTCTTTATTTTTAGGCCTCATTTCATAGTTTCTAACTGTAGGACATTTAGGATATTCTTAGCAGCCAGCCTTACATACATGAAAAAAAGGTCTAGTCGGCCAATTTGCACTAGGCACTGTTTTTTAATCTCTGTTTTGTAGTTTAATACCATCAAAATATTGAATACAACAATTTCAGATTTTATAGGTTTCCTTTGTCTTGTATTTCTGGCAGTTACTGCTGCTCCAAGCTTGGCCCTGTTAATAAAACCTGAGGTGGTTTTCATTTCTCTCCTGCTCTCTGAGTTGTACCCTGTCAGGGCAGGAGGGGAGATTGTCTTGCCCAGCCTGGCGAACAAAGGTCGCCGTTTTCTGAAAGACAGAGCATGGCATGCAGAGATAAGATGAGCTCCCGCTCAAATTATTGCAGAGCAGATACCTAAAGAGTCCAGTGGCCAAGGCCCGAAAAACTGCCACACTCCGTTCTGCCTGAAGAACTCTGGGCAAACAGGAGAAACCCTCGCTAATGAGCTGAAGGAAATATGGGTTTGAAAATGTCAAAAAAAATGGACACATTAAATAGTAGGGTGCCACACAGACTCATTTCTTTGCCAAAATCATAAAACATCTTGCTTTAACTGCAAATTGTGCACAGACCTCAATGCCTGTGTTATGCTGTTGTGTATAATATTGTATTTGGTCCAGTTTATGATCATAATAGGCCTGGCCGTGGATTTAACTAAGTGGTTTTAAAAATAAGGATTTTTTTTTTTAAGGATTACATATTTCATTCAAATAGTATTTGCTTAATAATATGGATTAATGTGTAGTCTCATAATAGGTTTCTGTCAGTTTTTCATCCTCTTTTTGTTACATAAAGAGTTAAGAAGAGTTATATTACTGAAAAAGTGTTGCAGGGCTGGAACCACAAAAGCAAATGTGTTACTAGTTTGAATGAACAAAGGAGAGGTTTGGATTTCCCTGATAGTAATCTTGGTTATTATCATTTTGCCTGTCAGTAATGGCATGATGATATTACAGGAAGTGACTGTAATACTTGGCACATATCACTCCTTTTCTTTGTCTGAGGCCCATTCATCAAAAAGTCTAGATCCCCTCAGTCTTTTCAAATAAGCGACAAGCACACCTCCGTCATTATTCTTCAAAAACAAAAACAAACACACACATCCTCTTTAATTCCATCTCCTCATGTTGCTTTTGCCCATATTTTTTTTCTTGCCTCCGCCATCTTCTCTCATTCCCACATTTTTCACGTGTTCAGTGTGGCTGTGTGAGGCAGGCGTATGTTAGCATGAACAATCGGCACCCGGCCCGGCTCAGCCCGGTCCAGATGGGGTCTGCACCCCCCCAGCAGTAGCAGTGACGAGCCAGTCAGCCAGCCAGGCAGCCAGCTAGCCAGCTAGCTACCCACCCGGTTAGCCAACCAGTCATTCACCCAGCCAGTCATGTACCCTCTCAGCCAACCTAACAGCCAGCTTGCCAGCCAGTCAGTGGACCAGCCAGTCATCCAGGCTGCGGCTCCTCTGTCAGACAGTGACAGAGGGAGCAGGCCAGGCTAAATCTGATGGTCCTGGGAGCCAACCAGAGGACTCTGGTCTTTGTAGGGCGTTCACACAGACAGCCTGTCCCGTTGCACAGCAGGGGGCTTCAACCCACAATCAAATGGCCGGGCCCTCAACTTTGCCACATGACAAGTTAGCTTTTTGTGGCTGCCCATTGCAGAGATTCCAGTTTTGACAATGTCTCTGTAATTCCTATGAGCCCTATGGACTAATTTGGACAGCGTAAATGAGAAAATGCACTCCTTTTTTGTAATTTGGAAGGATGACATTTAAATGCACTTCTAATGAAAAGAGGGGTCCGTACGTATTTCATCCATACATCAGATTATATTGAATTGATCCTTGCCTTTGTCTCTCAAATATCTCTCCCATGGTGCACTGGGCACAGCTTGTCCCTGAGGTCATGTGGGTCAGCCAATGAGGATGAGACAAAGCGCTTGCCAGGGCAGCTATACAGCCGTGTGCTAGAGTGCTCCCTCACTTTCTGCTGCTGTTCAATCCCAATCATGTCACTGTGTACTTCATAATGCAACACGATGAAAATATGGGCAATTTACCGGCTGCAGTAGGAGACTGTAATTCTTTTCGCTATTACAAAGACCAGCGTATCTGAATCTGAAAGCATTAGACTAAGCTTTGTGAATTACAGGGAAGCGGTATGGCCTGTTTTAGACAGTTTTAATATCCGCTTGCCTTGCCTTGTTAAACAGCTTAACATGTATAGGCTACTTACATGAAGCCGTCCACCACAGCATTTTCAGCCGTCATTGTCCACTGAATCCTGTCTCTCACCCACAAATAGGACTGCTCTCTAATTTGGTAACAGAAACTTTTAATGTGTTGCTGTGTCTGTGCTGTTGGGGCTTTTAAAGTGGAGTAACAAAAAAAAGAGAGGAAGAGAAGGGGCCAGTTTGGATGTGAGGGTGCATTTTGAAACAGGAGAGCATGTTTTTGGATGGTATTTTTTGTTGGGGGGGTAACGGGCATTTTCTTCCCCCTCCTCTCTTTGTTTGTGTGGTAAATCCAGGAGCAGCTGCTGGTCTCAGGGTCTAGTGGGATTTTGGGCCTGTGTTTTCTCATGCCATCCCATGCCAAGGTGGTGTAACGCGAGCAGAGAGAGAGAGGGAGAGAGAGGGGTGTTTCTGGAGGGGGAGAGTAGGGTGGCGGGGGGTTGCAGTTGGAGAGCGAGCTGGTTTGTTGGGATGGCTGTGACCATGCTGGTGACGAAGGCGATGAAGGGGGGTGGGAGGGCATAGGGGGGCTTTAGAAGGCGGGTGCTGTCTGGATTGGATGCATGTAAAATTAATATCCTCTGGACTTTGCCTTTGCACTAGATTGGAACTTGTCTATTTGGCTAATGACGTGCCTTCTGCCTGCACCACACACAGTCCCGTCTCTCCCCCTCCCTCCCTCCCTCCCTCTCTCTCTCTCTCTCTCTCTCTCTCTCTCTCTTTCTCTCTCTCTCTCTCTCTCTCTCCCTCTGTCTTCTCTCTCTCTCCACTACCAGCCACCAACCATCCACCATCCACCCCCCCCACCCCACCCCACCCCCCCACCGCTTTGCTTCTCCCTCTGCCATCTCTCTCTTCCCTCCCTTTCAGCGCTGGGAGCGTGCGTATTGGCTGGGCTGTTTGAGACTCGGTGCCAAATAGGTGGGCCCTCTGCATGTTGGCACAGACTCAGTCAATGGTTAGAGAAGGAAAGTGGAGAGGAAGAGAGAGACAGAGTTGGAGAGAAAGAGGGGGAAAAAAGAAGCTGCACTCGGGTTTGCCAGCGGTCGTGCACACTCTTCCAACATTGATTCGGTCCTCTTGTTTTGTTTTTTTTTTTTCCTTCTTCTTCTCCTCCGTCCGCACCCCCCTTGTCCAGCTCTCTCTCTCCCTCTCCGTGAGTCTTATGCAGATCCCACAGAATTGAACCAATAGCACGCGCCGCTTTGCCAAGCATTTTTTGTTGTTGTTTTTTCGTCAAGATATTTTTTCTGCATATTTTTACAAACAAACAAAGAGCCTTGTTTAAGTTTTTGACAATTTTATCCTTTTTGCTGCAATATCTGTTTTGTTTTGTTCGTGCCTGTCCAGCTCTTTTTTTTTTTTTTTTTTTTTTTTTTTTAAATCCTTTTAGACAGAGAGATTGCTGAACTTCTCTACACTCTCCTTCTGTTGTGCTCTTGAACAGCACCTCTCCTGCAGCTCCTGCTACAGTACCTCCTGTGTTCCTGTGCTGGTATTACACTGCGCCCCCTTGGCCTGTCTCCTCTTTCTCAGCTTTTTTCCCCCCCTGCTGCTTTTATTGGACAGTTTCTCAGCTTCTCTTTTTGCTTACATTTTTTTACCCTCAGTCTTTTGTTTTCAAATACACGCAGCATTACTTCAGCGCCTTTGATTCAACAACCCAGTTGTTGTCCTCGTGGTGTATTTTAAGTTTCTTTGCAATCGCCGGGTGAATTTATGATGAGAGAGCAAAATGGTAACTACCATGTTATTCTTGTTTTATTCACATATGTTTTGAGGTAGCGACTGTTTTTAGATAATTTTGAATGCAGACGCAGTTACGTTATTTATGAAGAAATTTTATGTTTAATTTTAATAATATTTGGGATGTGAGTTCTCTATTATTTGTGTCGTTTGCATATAGTTTGTGTAGTCAGTCTGCATTATATTCTATAAATTCTACAATTAGATTTTTTTTTTTTTAGATATCGATATTAAATAAAATATTTTTAGAATTAGTGTTTCCTAGTTTTTGATATGAAATGTTTTTTGTAGTTTTGTAATGGGTGAACGCAACCAAACCATGTTTGTTTATATGTGTTTATTGAGGCAGGCACATAAATGTTTACACTGCAATTATTTAAAGGACAGCCTCACAGTAAATACTTTATCTTTTACTTAGTCTTTAAGTATTGTGTTGCTCTGTGTTTTGTAAAGTGTGTCCTTCAATGTACTGTGTCTGTGTAAGGTAGAGAGTGTAAAGCATCTCTCTCTCTCTCACTTCTCTCTCTCACTCTCTCTCTCTTTCTCTCTCTCTCTCTCTCTCGGCACCTCTCGCTCATTCTCTCCCTCCGCTCACACAGAGCAGGCGCCGCTCCTCCATGCTGCGTGCCGGTGCTAACTGCCTCTCTTCTCTCTTCCCTTCCTCACCCCCACTCCCTCTCTCCCCATCCTTCTCTCCCCCATTCTCACCCTCTCTCTCCACTGCCTCCTCCTGCTTCCCCCCCTCCTCCCTGTCCTCCTCCACCCTCCCTCCCTCCACCTCCCTCATCCAGGATGAATTCCACCCCTTCATCGAGGCCCTGCTGCCCCATGTCCGCGCCTTTGCCTACACCTGGTTCAACCTGCAGGCCCGCAAGCGCAAATACTTCAAGAAGCACGAGAAGCGCATGTCCAAGGAGGAAGAGCGCGCAGTGAAGGATGAGCTGCTGGGGGAGAAGCCAGAGATCAAGCAGAAGTGGGCCTCGCGCCTGCTGGCCAAGCTCCGCAAGGACATCCGGCCTGAGTTCCGTGAGGACTTTGTGCTCACCATCACGGGGAAAAAGCCCCCCTGCTGCGTGCTGTCCAACCCCGACCAGAAGGGCAAGATCCGTCGCATCGACTGCCTGCGCCAGGCTGACAAGGTGTGGCGGCTGGACCTGGTGATGGTCATCCTGTTCAAGGGCAGCCCGCTGGAGAGCACGGACGGGGAACGGCTGGTCAAGTCACCACAGTGCACCAACCCTGGCCTGTGCGTCCAGCCGCACCACATCGGAGTGTCCGTCAAGGAGCTGGACCTCTACCTGGCCTACTTCGTCCACACGCCAGGTATGTGGCCAACTGGAAACTAGACACTAATAAGGAGGGATGCCAATGCATAAACACTCGTCATACATGCCCGTGTGCATGTGCATTTAGATGTACACACACATTTGCATTATCACACACATGCTCACACACATGCTCACGCCGAACACAGAAAAACTTGATTGTGTGACACAGAATTAAACAGAGGGAATGACAGAAATTAAAATACATAAAGATAAACCTTAATGTAAAGATAAGTAATAAGTTTCAGAAACACGCTAAAAAGGTATAAAAATTAAAGGAAATAATTAAAATTATTATTAAGCTATCCAATATTTTCAGATGAAATTTGTGAATTTAGGGAAGTTTTTATTTAACAATATTCTTTTAAATAAAGCAAACAGCTACCTCTTAGCAACGCAGTTAATATCAGTACTTGTTTTTATTCCTTTAACAAACGGCACATAGTTTTGCTATTTGTCTTTTCTGTCTTTTTCCTTTTTTTCTTCTGTTTCTTGGTGTTTGTTTACATGACAACATAGTATCAACAGTAATAAAAAGAATATGTGAGTGTGTGTCAGGGGCATTCAGCCAGCGTGCTCTGGCAAGTACAAGTTCATTTTTCTGAGCGAGGCATTTGCGGCTTCATATGAGCATGTATTTTGTGTTTTTTTTATAGGAAGGAATTTTCATGCCTGTGTGTGTGTGTGAGTGTTTTTTTTATGAGATGATCACCACTGTCAAATTGTGTGTTTTTGTGCGATGAGTGAGAGTCGTTGTTTATAAGATTGTACTCAGTCTGTCGAAGTGTATGTGCCACGATAAGGCCATTGTGGCCAGGGATCGTCATTTGGCCACAGCCCAGATTGTGCGTGTGTGTGTGTTTGAGAGAGAGAGAGCAGAGCTGCGAGTCTCCTGCTCTCAGGCCGCAGGCTGCTGCCGCCTTCACCGTCTGCCTGAACGCTAGCACCATGTTGGACCTGGCTGCCAAACACACACTCACACACAAAACGCCAGTGCTCACAGACAGCCAGTACTATTGCAGCCACCTTCACACCCATACACACACACACATACAAACACAGCTAAATAAAGATATACGCATTTGATTAAAAAAAAAGAAAAAAGAAAAACAACTCTGTCATCTTTGTAGCGCACTTTCACACGTAGAGCCAAACACGGTTTTAGTCACGATTGCGTACACACACCCACACATCACGCACACTAGGCCAAGGACTATCATAGATACAGTTTGATACAGCCAAACATTGTTGTATCTCAGCCACCATCATGGATACACACACTCACACTCGGCCAAACATCGCTGTAGCCTCCAGTGCGCGTACTCTATACACACAGCCAAAACACTGGCTGTGTTGTAGTTTTTTCCCCCCACATTGCAAAAAACACTGTCACAGCAACCACGCACACGCACACATGAAACACATTTCACAGCCAAATCCCCCAAATACACACTGCTTCACCATTTGCTGGCTACGTATACATACAAACACACGCTCATGACCTAATATTATCTCAGCTGGAATTTTCTGGAAATTTCAAACAGTGACTCAACCAGCGTCACACACACACACACACACACACACACACTCAAGCTCATATATATACAGCACATCCCAGTCATTTCCCAAACACACACTCACTCTCTGCCTAGGCAGAACTCTTATGGTAGCCTGCTAACACGAGTGTAGCCAAATGCTATCACAGCCGTGCCTCAGTCTCTCTCTCTCTCTCTTTCTCTCTTTTTCTCCCTCTCTCTCTCTCTGACACACACAAAATCTCAGTCCAGGCCAAACACCTCATGCAGCCCGAGCCAAACCCTGGCAGCAGCTCCAGCTTGTTGGTCTGTCTGTGGTGGTGATAAACCGTAGGTAGCGGGCAGTCCTGACTTTGATATTTTCTCTTAAATATTAATGTTTGATTTATTTTTTTTCACTGACTTTATTATTGCACTATAAAAAAGGAAAGTGTTTTTATAATGACCGATTGTGGATGCTGGATTGTTGCTTAGATTATTATGAAATATACAGCACTATTAAACACTCTTTATCTTGTAAATTATCAGACTACACTAAATTATGGCATTATGTTTGCTTAATCTTAGCTCAGGATAAAAGATGTTTGTAAATTGAATAATACACCTGATCTAGAAAGACGTGGCCTTACTGTTACATTTTTAGTTTTGGAAATTAAATTATTATTAAAGTGTTTGATATTTTAATATATATAATTAAAGCAATTACATAGTTTCTTTCGCCCTCCTTAATTTTCAGAAGTTATTGAGAGGGCATAATGGTCCTCCTATTATGCTGGATGCAGAAACAAAACACACACTCCACCTAAGAGCAGGAAATATTTTATTTGTGGTATTAAACTGCATATACTACTATGAGTAACAAGAGATCTTTTGCAAAAGAAAAACTAGTGAGTGATGGTGGCTACGGTTGTCTGTACATGATTGAATGTAAAAAGAGAAACAATATTGGATTATTTCATTCAATTTTTTACATATTCTGGGAAACTACAAACACAAGCAAATTGTAAATATCTCATGACCAATTTTCTCTACTTCTTCTGACATCATTGGCTTCCCAGTTTTCAGTTTGTTGCTACGCACTCGTCGCTACTGTACTTTGGTTAGCAGCAGTACAGCAAAACACATGGCTGCTTGGAGAGGCTGCCCAGTGCGCTGCCCATTCATAATATAGACTTACTGTGTGCTCTGTCTTATCTTATCTGGCTAACACAGTGTGCCTCGGTACTTTTATCTGCCTCCAAAGAGCCCGTGCTCAGTTAAGTCCTAGTTGGAGAGACACTCTGGGGTCTGCAGACAGAGAGAGAGAGGGACAGAGGGAGAGACAAAGGGCAAACCTCTGTCTCCAAACCTGCCATAAGATTGCCACTATCATCACACTTGGTTCTCATTCACTTTTAAGTTGTAAATGTGTACTTGTGAGCAAACGGGCATAAAGGCCTGCATTTATCTGTCACATTTATCTGTTACAGTGACGTGCGGTTAAATTTTTTTTGCCTCAGTCGCGCAGTGAATGACAAGATGTGCTCATTGTTTGTTTTTGTTTGGTTTGCGTTTTGTCGGTCTTTAGCATCTCTGTCTTCCTCGCTCCTCTTTGATCCCGTGCACACTTTTGTTTTGTCTCCTTAAACATCGCCCTCATTGTTGCTCTCACAGAGGTAAAGCCTCTGCTGATCTCTTTTGTTTATATTGTAGGAGACACAGAGAGAGAGAGAGGGAGAGAGAGCGCGTTGGAAAGGAGAAGAGGCTGCGATAGTGATTGTTCTGTTTGGCAGCGCCCGAGCCCCGTTGGTGTGGGAAGAAGAGAAAGACGTCTTGTGTTTTGTTTATGACAGAGTGGCAAAAGCTGCCACGGGGAATCTCTGGGCTTGCCGTCAGGCTTTCTCAGGCTGTTCTGCAGCCAGCCAGCCTTTGAGATCCTCTCTGTTACGGAGCATAACACACTGCAGCCGTAACAGAACAAACCACGCTGCCACAATACACAACCATCTCCCCCTGTTTTTCAGGCACCTCAGATAAAGGGCAGCAAACCAGACAGAGAAACGTGTCTTTGAACATTGTAACTGAAATACTGGCAGAGAATAAAAGGAAGAGTGGCTGTGGTGCAGTACAGTGAGTAATGCATTATTTTTAGAGTTTTATTAAGAGTGAATGACTGGTATTATAATGGAGATTGTGGTCTGGAAGAGCCAAAGGTCTGCCACACACTGGCAAGATCCCTTTGATAACCCATGAATGGAGTGTGTTGGATAAGCTTCGTTGTAATTTATGTATAATTCTCACTGCTGTTAGTCTGACTACTGCATAGGTGGGTCCACTTGTACACCATCTGAAGAGAAATCATTTAGCAGCTTTTCACAATGTTCACTGGACTATTTGATTTATAACCTTTGTGCTGTTTTAGCTTAAACTCAGCACATTTCTGATTTATTCAAGGTTGGAAAAATAAAGATTAAGAAAAGAAAAAAACATTTGTGAGGTCCAAAGTTAGCTCAGTGCACTTAGTCATATTTTGGACTTCATTCTTACTGCTTTTTTTTTTTTTTTTTCGAGTTTCTTTCTTTTGTACGCGGTAAGTGTGATCATGAAAAGATGTTTCAAATGTGTTTCCAATCAAAAGTGCAGTACAGGAAATTTGCAGTCACTCCGAGGGAGGTGTGAAATGTGCTCGCCGTGCCATTTCTGCCATGACCGCTCCACACTCCACGCTCTACAGTGCCAGATCCCGCCTCCCTCTTGCTATAGCAATAGTCATGCCTTGGACGGCGCTGTGAGAAAGCCCAGAGAAACCCTAGCGCTGCGGCCAATCCCCCCCGTCCAACTTGCTGACCACAGGATGGATTCACAAATAAAAACCCCACTTTTGTTCATCAATGTGGAAAACTCCCAGAGAATCCTGGATCTAGGGGGGGGGGGGGGAGTAGAAATAGGAGAGAGAAACAGATAAAAGGAGAGGCATCTTGATAGTGATGGCTGACATGATGAATGGCTTTCAACGTGTTAAAAGTTGACAGGATACTCTGATGGATTCCACAGGTTCCCACTGCTCCGTGGCTCAGTATTTCTTTTTTTCCTGTGAAAATAATCTGTTCTTAATTACTTCCTGGATCTCTTCTCCGGCTCCCATGACATCACAAGGGTTGAGTAGACTGTCCGTGTGTGTAAGTGTTTTTGTTTGTGTCTGTGTGTGTGCACATCTTAGGATGACCCTCAGCAGTGAAGTAAGCATTGAGTTTTGATTAAATGAAATCTCGACACCGGGGAGACGGTCAGGTCTGAAGCTTTTGTATTGTGTGTGGTGGGAACAGGGCCCACGCCGGCTAAGAAAAGCTCTCCACATGCAGAGCGGCTTTGGCATCAGTAAATGTTCGCTGATGGCTCTCGTTTAGCCGGGCCTGCATCTTCTTTTGCGCGTCTCTGTCTTTCTGTCTGGCCTCAGGGGCACGTCGAGGTGGCTACATATCAAATCTGAAGGGTTAAGATAGAGGGAGAGCCCCGTCACATTAGAGAGACAGAGTGAGAGGGAGTCTTCTCACACTATTCTTGGCTTCGGAAAAAAGTCTGTGTATTTGGATAGCTAATGGTATTGGGCTAGCCAAAGCCCTGTTGTGTGCTCAGTCGCTCCAAAACATGCACGCACACACACACACACACACACACACACACACAGACGAGAGACTAACATTGGGGTGTCACAGACGTACATAGATCGGTCCAAAACCGCAGGGTCTGCATTTATCTCATGAGACCATGATGACACAAGCAGACTCGAGGGAAACTAAAAAAACATGAGAAAGGCGAGTCAAAGACAATGTTGTTATGTTTGGTCTCCCATTAAATTGACCAGTGAAAACTGGCATGCTCCACGATACGGTGCCTTTGTCCTAGAAACAGCCTCCCTGCTTTTTTTGTTTTTTTACATAATGATCATAAGCCTCAGTTTCTTTGGCTGCGTCTGACTCGGGAGAGAGTAAAACCCCTGAAAATTTCTGGTCTAGCCGCATCTGTTTCCTTTTGTGTGAAGAGTTTTAGCGTTGGGAGATATGAGGTAAACAGATTATTCCAGTGAAATCGGGAGGCCATCATCGCGGTGGAACAGACAAATGAGGCAGTTTGTGCTATTTGGCTCTTTTATCAGTTTTTCTCTGATCCCCTCTTTCTTTTTGAATGAACTCAGCCGTCAGATTGTTCCTGTTTCTCAGTAGCAGCTCTCCATTGTAAAGCCAACACAGGTAGAAAAGCATAAGAATTGACAGATATTCTTCAGCTTTGTGTTTTGCGTTTGTTCTGGATGAAAGACAGAAATGTTATCTCAGTGTCAAATTAAGTACTGCACATGGTTTCTTCATTGCTAATGGTGCAAACCTTTTTTTCTTTGTGGTATTCCACTTTAATACAGCATTTATCATTTTGAATTACAACTACTTTGTTTCTGTAGTAATTAATATTTCTACAAAATAAAGGTTACATTAAGCAGTGTCAGATTTAGAGTTCCCATGTACTTTTATATCTGTAATTAGGCCCAGATAGAATGTGTTATAATATATTATGATAATGTAAATACGTTTAGCGTTATTATTGTTTGAAAAATTAATGATAATGCAATAAATGGTTATGTGATCTGTGGAATGGTATTTATAGAAATGCTTAGCAAGTTCTAATTTTGTCTAAAGGGAAAAAAGGGCGTTTTCACACACTGCTGAACCCTGTCTAATACCTACTGTTGAGATTTAATTACACATTAAAACACATTAACGATTGTCAAATAAAAATGAGTGTAGGCTAAGCTAAGCACGCAGTGATAAAAACTGCATTCTCTGCTTGAGCTGAGTGGGCTTTTTTGCGTTTTTTTATTTGGAAAAAAAACCTAGAGAGCAAAAAAAGGGAGTAAGAAGGGGAGTGAAAGGAGGAGAAGAAAGGGAAAGAAAGAGGTTATTTAGAAAGGAGAGAGTCAGAAGCAGCGAGGGGGTGGTATTGTCTGTATTAATACTGTGTCTTCCCAGTGCCGGGTCTCTTTTCAGGCTTTTGTAGCGGCGCCAACCATGAAATGTGTCTGTCCCCAAAAACCATATACCCACTCAGGAGGGTTTCCCGACCTCAGAGAGACAGAGAGGAGGAGGAGGAGGAGGAGAAGAAGCAGGAGAAAGAGTGCAGTGGCCAATGCTCACTGTCAGGCAGGCCAGCCAGAAAAGAGAGAGAGCCAGGGAACATGCCTTATTCACCGGGCTGCACTCACAGCGAGGCCCTGGCATTGGCTGCTAAGTCTGGCTAACAACACTATTCAGCACCACACAGCCATAGTCATGCTAGAATGAGAGTCACAATACTGCATTTTAAATCCAAAGCACAATTACTCTTCTTTATGTTGTTCTTATTCAGTTTTTCCCATGGAGTTATTTTTCCTGTAAGTAGCGGCTTTGCGGAGTTTTTGTTGCTGAATAAAAAGTTAGGTCAATACTGATTTAGAAATAAAAGAAAACAACCTTTATTTCATTTTATTTTGCACATGTGGGTTGTAGAATAAAGAAATGATTATGTGGGCGAGTTTAGCGCTGATGTTCAGAAAGTGAGAGGAGTTGAGAGGAGTTGTGTCGTCGGCCGTTTTTGGCACGATGCTATCTCTGTATGGAAGACGCCAAATTTTCATACACAGTCCCTGCCAACCTCCTCCCTCTGATCCTCGCTTTCTTCTCTTTTCTTTTCTTTCTTTCACTTGTTCCCCTTTTCTTTTATTCCTCTTTAGGGTTCAAATGAATGCCCTCCCCTAGCCTCATTAGCACCCTGGACTCCTGTTTGCTGCTACAGAAAAATGTATAATAACTTGTAAGCACAAACATTTTAGTGCTCAATAGGACCATTATCCTTGTTTTTCATGAAAGCAGGCCATCATGGGCTGTGAGCCTTGACTGAGTTTTTTTTTTTTTTTTTTTTTTTACTTCTCTGATGTTTCTTTCATTTAGTATGCAAAGATGTTTTGCCACTAAACATTTGGTTGATATATGTTCACAAAGACTGGCATCCTGCCTTTTTAACGGTATCTTTACATTTCACATGTGATCACAGGCTATGTTTATATTTTTTGAGTAGAGGCATTATTATAGGGGCTTTGAGGCTTGATTGCAGTTTAGTTTCTCTTTTGTTTTGTGTAAATTTATTGCCATCACTTTATGAGATTTTGAAAACATTTAATTTGACCACTGATTGAGTTTGGTCACTTAATTTTTTCTGGTTAAAACATTTCAGATCAAAGGTGGTAGTTTTTTGTTTTGTTTTTAAACCAGATTTTGTATGCCGTTTTTGAGTTTAAAATGTCTTGAGCTGTTTCGCAGCAGGCCACCCGTTCTTCTTGAGAGACAACCTTCACAAGGGGCATCGTTTGGTGTTCGTTACACCGTGAGAAGGAGAGCAGTTTTGAGAAGACAGAAAGTGGGGTGGGGGGCGAATGAGCAAGCAAGCTGAGAAGCACAACAGAATGCAGAGAATCAAATTTGGCATGCGTCTGTGTAAGCGAGTAAGCTTCAAATCAGTTTGGACACAGATCTAGGACACTAGACGGAAAGAAGAAAGCAGGATGAAACGGGATAGGGAACGACATGGGATGGGGGGGCGGGGGGGGGGGGGTAGTGTGTATATGTGTATGTGTGTTTAGGGGATGGGGGGGTGTAGTTAAGTAGAGGATGAGATGGAGGGGGTTGGTGGGTGAGGTTGAGGGCGCGAGGAGGATTGGGGGGGGGGGGTGTTTGGTAGAGTGTCCCTCAATGACGACTTGAAAAACAGGCCGGTAAATAAATGGAGTGGCAGTAAACAAGGCTCGGCGCTTCATCAAAAGACTCCATTCATCTGTGAACAGGAGAGTCTCTCTTTTCTCTGAGGAGACAGAGAAAGGAACCCACTGACGCTGACGAGAGGACAGCGCTTGTTTAGATAACAGGATGAGTTTGGAGTGGAATGGCATTTGTGTGTGTGTGTGTGTGTGTGTGTGTGTGTGTGTGTGTTCGTTCATGTTTGTAGGAGTTTAGAGGGGGTGTAGAGCAGGTGGGAGCTGGACACAGTCTTAACGAGTGGGGTAAGGTGGGGGTAGAGATAGGGTGTTTTTTGTTTGTTCTTTATCACTAGCATGGATTCAGGGAAGACTTGTGTTTTGGAGGGTTAGAATTGTGGGATAGGCTGATGACAGTACGTGTTTGTGTGTCTAGTACAAAGCGGTGTAGGGGGTGGTGTGCTTTTGGCAAGGCTTATGTGCGTGTACGCACAGACGTGCATGTGTGTGAGAGAGTGCATATGTGCATATGTCTCCGTCTGCTCATTATACATGCTTATTTTTTCCAGACCGAGTGCTATGCTCTATTTTGCATGATTTACAGTCTTATGAGCCAAGCAGCAGGTCTTTTTTATGAGCGAGAGAGAGAGAGTTTGGAAAGAGCAGAGTCTTGGGGTCTCAGGGACACCGCGGTGAACCGGCCACAGCAAGGTGCCGTGCATCGCTCTCTGCTTCAGCTGTTCATAATTCAGCCTGTCAGCCGGTCGGCCAAGGGAGCCAGGTGTACACTAAGTGCTATAAAGTCCTTTTGTGCATTTCCGTCATGCAAACTTTTTAATTAAGAGGAGATGAATTCATGAATATAAAGATCAGGGTTAAGTCACCTCCAACCACTTAGTGAATTCTGAGACTACTTCTGAAAGAGCAGGGCAGAGAAGCCAAGACAAAGTGGCGTCTTTCAAAAGCTTTAATTCAACCTATGTGTAATTGTGCCACATTTTAGTGTGAATGTTAACAATTCTTACTCCTTTTTTAACTTGCCTATAACTGAAATGGAAAAAAAAGAACTTGAACTCGTTTAAGAGCACATCTTGTTTAGAGCAATGGCCTTGTGGAGTAAGATATGAGATGTGCATCTGTCATTTTAACTCGAATGATCTGACAGCTGAGCTTTATACTTTTCAATTCCAACTTCAGAGTATATACATTCATCTTGTCATTCACGTTGCCAAGAGACTCTTTTAAAAGCCCTTTCTGGAGGTTATCAGCAGCAGCCAGCACACACACTCTCTCAGTTTCTCTGCTGCCTATCTTTTATGGGTTATCAATGATGTTATTTTAATGTCCTTCCATTGATACATCTTTATCTAAACAGGTCTTTTTTATTTGACTCCTTTAGAACCCCAGGATTGATTTAAAGGTTGCCATAGCACTCAGGAACCCCCCTTTCGTCTCTGTATCCTCTGTCTTGCCACCCCAAAGTCCCCCTCCCTAGCCCACCGCCTGTTCCCCTCACGTTTATTGGACCCAAATTTGGCTGGCACCATGGCAACCAAGGCTCCCAGGGAACCTTGCCTGGGTAGAATCCAAGGTGCCTCCAGGGTGGCACTGGCTGGCGTTGTCTGCGTCAACGGGCTGTCGCCGCGGCAGGTTGCTATGACAAGGCCAGCCCAGCTCTGGCCTGCCACAGCTGCATTGGGAGTGCTAGCTTGCTAACCTCCGTTAACTAACTACCAGCTAACATGACCTGCCATATCCAGTGACATTAGCCACCGGTTCCAGTGCTGCAGGCCTCGGCGACTGCAACACGGGGGAAGCAGGGGAAGCATTTCACCAGTACGCATATTGATGTGGCATGGCTGGGTGCCCAGTGCTGCCTCCCACATGAGAGAACACAGGAGAGAGAGAGAGAGACAAGAGAGTGAGAGAGAGAAAGACAGCACAGAGATGCATTTTCAATGTATAATATATGAGCGTATATGTTTTTTGAACAATGCCTTTCTCCTGTGGTGTGTAAATATTCAGCTGCGCATATTTGGCTTTGCATGTCTTGCCAAAATGCGTATATTTAAATGCATGATTATGATGTGTACAGCACTGTGCATCTGTTGAGGCAATATGGTTTTATGACTGATACTGAAAACTATCAGTAGACCAACATTGTGAACAAGAGATGAAATTCATTCATGAGGTCTTATTGTTTTATTGTGTTTTTCCACACAGTACTTTTTTCTCCATGAAATGTGTATGTGTGCACGGCTGTACGGCTTCCTGTGTGAAAGTGAATGTATGGTCATCTGCTTCACCCTGTTTGATTGCAAACAAAACAAGCAGGTGACACACAGAGTCCTCATACTTAATGTGGTGATTATGTTAGTGTGATCCAGATTGTATGCTAAATAGAAAGGACACTTGTGCATGTTTGTATTTATTTGCGCTTCCTCCAGATACAATAGAAATCCTGCAACACTTTGGGCACACTGTCTCATTGCATGGACTGGCACCTGGAGCCCATGCATCCACCCACCCACCCACATATTGCTAAAACCTGGGTAGTCTCTGGGTAGGCTAGTTCAATGGGGATCCATGTGGCGCTCATCTTTACCTCAGCTTTTCCCAGCTGGGCTTTTCTACCGTGGCACAGTGAGCATAGGAAACTGCAGGGTCCTGCTGACCTAAAGCATCTTCACACGATGTCTTTCCAATTTATCCTGCCAAAAGAAATTGCCAAAATCAGCACTTGGGAGGAAGCTATACACAGTGTCTATATTTAGGCAGAGCAGCACATAATCTGAGGCCCAGCTCTTTTGTGTGAGACACCGATAGAGTGTTGGCGTTATAGTCATGGGTAAATAGCAGGCTGCCATGGTGAACCCAGCTTTATTTTCCAATGTAAAGTAAATACAGCACATAATCAAAAGCTAAAAGTGGTGCTTGACATTGTGAATGAAATGAAAGAAAAGTATGTCTCTCTTTTTCATATTATCAAAACTGCAGTTCAGGTAGCACTCTTTCTCCTACCTAAAGAGACTCTGACTAAAAGTCTGCTGCTCTCTGTACAATACATTCCAGATCTTAACTGCACAGAGGGTGGGTAGGGCAACACATTGACTCTGCAGGGAAGGAATGGATATCTCATCACTCTGCTTTCTTAAACTATGAGTCAGTATCCGTAATTGGTCACGGGCCAGTCACTGCTACAGTAGGTCTCCACTTGATGAAAGTAGCAGTGCACAATTTGCCTGAGCTTGGGTTCAGATTAACAAGAAAGTTTGCAGAAGTTTATGGACAGTTTAGTCACAACTCTGTATTGTGAGTGTCTCCATGATGGTTCGGTCTCATCCATTTTTAACCACTCCTTTGCCTCTGTCCCCCCCACCCCCTCTTTGTGAGGACAAAGTCAGTGTTTCTTCCTCACTCTAAGTGAGTTCAGCCTGTGGCAGGGAGACAGTGGATTCGTCATGCGAGGTGTGTAAGGAGATATGGTGTGTGATCCATGACGGGGCTGGCGGCAGTGTGCACGCTCAGCGCTGCCAGCCAGTGTAAAGAGGCCAGAGGTAGAAAGTTGAACTGAGGGAGAAAAGTTTGAGACTACATCGGTTGAGACTACGTAAACAGGAGATGGAGTATTATTAAGTTGCTCCATCCTTGTTTGTGTCTCTTTTTTTCTCTAGCCTCTCTCTGTGTTCCTCCTGACCTGAAATTGGGGGTTAGATTGAGGATAGTGACGGACTAATGAGACCCCTTTCCTGCAATTACCCTCCTCTCTCCTATTCTCTGTCTCTCTCTCTGTTTCCCTCTCCCTCTCAAATCCTCTCTTTAGCTTTGTCTCTTCATCTTATTTATTTGCTCTTTCATTAAACTAATCATTCTGTTTCCATCTCCCCTGTCTTCTGTTTTGCCTTCCTTTGCTGTCACCTTCTTAGAAAGTAGTGGTAAATCAAGGTGGCACTTCATCTTTAAAAGCAACATGATGGTCAATTAAAGAAATCTGGTCCTAATTTGTGGTAGATTGCTATCTGAGATGTTGGATGGAAACGCTGCTTGTTAATAAAGAAAAAATGCAGAGCTGTGCTCCTTTTCTCTTTGTTCCCTCCTTTGTTTTCATTTGATTAGGTTTTTTTTATTTTGGCCTTTTCTCCACTCGGGTTGAAAATAGTTTTCTTTTTCCTTTATTTCTTTTCTCTTTAATGCAATCTGAATCACAGTTTCTCAGAATCAAGAGTACGATTTTTATTATATGTAATGAGTTTTTGAAAGTGTGTTTTCTTTAAACTGTACATGCTTGAGTCTTAGTTATTGGCATACTGGCAGTGAATCCTGGTATATAGGATAATTCTTTCTTTCAACACACTCATTTGTGGTTTAAACTGCCCTTTTAACCACAGGAGGACTTTTGTGTATTACCGTGTATAACTGGAGGTGCACATGAAAAAGAACATGATTTCTTTTCCTTTCATGGTGCCTGGCCGCTGTTTGTGTTTAGTTTGGTTGCTAGCCTGCTGTGTCTTTCTCCTCACTGTGCGCTGGCAATGAAATGGAGCAGAATTGTCAAGGGTTTGGTTGCCCTTGCTGCTTTTTATATATATAATGATCAACTGTCATGGTTTGCTCCTAGCTTCCAGCTGCCTTGGCACGGGGGGTCTGAATAACAGCAGGGTGGCTAACTGAGGCAGGTTAAATCCCTGTTGGTCGACAGGCACCCAACCTGTTTAAGTGGCCTTGAACAAGACACTGAATCCCTACCAGCTCCAGAGGTGCTACTCTGTATCCAACCCTAACCTCTGACCCCCCTGAGCATGGCAACTAGAGTAAAGAATTTTTACAGGGGATCAATGAGGTATCACATCACTAGTAGCTCCTAGTGTAGCTCCATGCTCTTTGGATGGTAAATGCCTTGCACAGGTGCTAATGGGATGCTACCTTCTAGCCTAGCGAGAACTGCTTCACATCCTATCTCCTAGTCTTGTGCCAAGTAAAAGTCACTCTGCATGCTAAATCCTTGCCTAGTGCACAGTGCTAACAAGTCCCAATCTAAGCTGATCCTTATTAATACAGTGGGTCATGATCAGCCTAAAAGCTAGCATACAGCGGCCCTCTATGTGGCCTGGTGTTATTGCGGGGTCAGCTCAATGACAGCCTGAGAGAGAGAAGGATGAGGAAGAAGATGAATGAGTTGCTGAGTTCTGACTGTATGTGACACATGTGTGGCTGTTGTTGATTAAAAGTTGTTGTTGTAATTGCGGGGCTTAAAATGCCAGGTGGCGGATGTGTCCCGCTAATCCCCTATCTAATTTCGAGGTCCAGGGGTGAAGCTCTTAATCCGAAACACACACATACGCTCACTCATAGTCTTGCAAACACACATATGCACATACACACACACACATCCCCCCACAAAGACACATATGCACATACACATGTCCTCGGTCCGCTTTGTTAATTATATGTGCACAGAGTTTTGAAAATCTCAGAAAACTGTTCAGTTTTTTTGCAAGATCTTAAAAGAATCCCTTGTACATAATACAGAAAACTCTGGCAACACATGCACAACAAACAAAAACACATAAAAATGATTAACGTCAAAGGTTTGACCTTACCCCGCAGATGCACTTTTATCTGTTTGTTTTTCTTGATGGACTGAGCATCTGTGTGTGGCCTTATGGCCATGTTTATGTAGGATGGCTTTAACTGAGGATGCATACTGTCCTCATCTCTACGCACACACAAACAGACAGGGCCCACATCATTTTATACAAGTCAGTATCATTCTTTCTCCCTCTTTTGCTTTCTCTTTGTCTTTGTCTCTCCTGTGTTTATTTTTATGACTTCAGTGGTTTACAGGGTTGTTGCTGCACACTCAGGCCGTATAAAGGTACACTTGAGATAGAGTAAAGTGTCATGGTGACAGGGAGATAAGAGGGTTGACTGGCGGCTCCACCCTTTACCTCAGTTCACCCTTGCGCCGCTCCACTCTACTGTATGTGGGTCAACCACACAGTGCACACAGTGCACACAGTGCACACAGTGGATAGCTACATTATAACATAAGGAGGCCTCACTGGGGAGGGGGAAGGGGGTGTTACTTTATGACTGTTATTCTTCTTTTTTGCTTCCCTTGGATTTTAGCTCTCTCTGTCTGAGGCATCTTTCTCAGCGCAACACTTTTTCAGTGCCTTTCATTGAGCTTTTATGTGACTTTGACTCATATCTCAGTGTAACTTAATCATAGCTTTCATGTTTTACTCAGGGTATTTTCAGGGTATCTGTTATGCTTTTACTGTCTGAAGTTGCGTAAATGTACGGCCTTAAAAATAATAGAATTTCCTGTCTTTTCACCATGAAGTAACAGGTTTGTTTGGGCTTCCAAAACCTGTTGATAACAGGGCTAAAATTACTTAATTCTGTGTATATACACTTCCGCCACAGCCGCTGCCAGGTATGACCAAAATTTCAGCAAACTTCAGGAAAAAAACCCATTTATTAACATTTATTCAGTTTAAAATGTGTTGTAGTATCATTTCACCTGTACCGTAATGTACAGTTAAAGTACTTCTAACTTAGTCTTAGGAGCATTTTGAGCAGCCTCTTTGCAAACCTCATATGGAAATGTTTTTTTTTTTTTTTTGTTACCTTGTTTTTTAATTTCTTACCTAGGACTTCTTTGATGATGTCACATGACTTACTTACTATAATGTGAGTCTTTCTTTGCCCTTTTTGGCTACCTCAAGTACCGGTACTGTACCAGCACATATAGTCATGCATCAAATTCTAAGCAGCAGCTAGCTTGACCACAGTGTGCCATTGCCCTGTGCTGCTCTGTCTCTGTCTGTGCGCTGTCAGCGTGAGTATACACAAGGCTTCAGTGTCCTGTTTGTGCCACAACGTTATCAGTTATAAATTTGTTTTTCACTGCATGAGAAAATGGACGTGTGGCATGAGAGCAATTACAGGAGTCCCAGGGTCAGTGCTGGCAACTCTACACAACATATTTTCTGTACCATGTTACCTGCGCTGGTGCATGAGCTGAGAGTTATGTGCACAGCTCAAATTTTACGTGCACTACCGTGCAGATATGCACGGTAGTGCACGTAAAATTTTGAGCCCTGTGATAGCTTTATTTTTTTAGCACATCAGAGTTCAGAGCCTATCTCTTTCTCTTTTCTTTCTCCCTGCCTATCTGCCTCTCAGTGGCAGGTGTGGTGGCCATGTGTTTTAAGTATGTGTAGTAGTTTATAGCCCAAGCTAAGAGGGGGAGGGAGGGAGGAGGAGCCGCCTTGCCCCAGGCGTAGGGTCATCTCAGGTGAAATGTCTCTCTGGGTATGTGGGCGTGACCTCAAATAGAAGAGGGAGGAGTCTGAGGAGGAGTCTGTTGACACAACAAAATAGATAGGAAGTTTGTTATAGGAAGATAGATCAGGAAACTTGCCAGTAACCAATATTTGTACATTCTTAGCACAAAAGTCTCATCAAATATAGTTCAAATTCCATCCTTTAATTTGTATGTAGTTATATACTTTAGTTTATGTGTATGAGCATTCCAGTGGCAGGAATGAAAGTCTTGAGAATTAAATAAAGAAGGAAAGAAAGTGGGTGGGAGACGGGGGAATAACTCCTTTTGGCCTCTGGCTGTACTGTGGATGCAGAAGTAGTTCCTAATAAAGGAGAAATATGCATCTGAGTGATACATTGAGTGACCGGGACAGTGTGAAGTGTTGTGAATTCTCAGTGACAGCGGTGAGATGTGTGTTCAAACTTGGAGCACTGAGAAAGGTGCCTTGTCAGGGGACCCCCATCAGAAAAAAAAAAGGGGGGGCGTGGGGCGTTGAGGCAAAAGTTTTAGAGAGAAGGAAGGAGGGAAAATAAGCTGAGGGTGGGGGGTTAGGGGGTTGACAGATGATTTCCCAAGTTCAGATATGAAAAGAGGGCGGAGTGAATGATTGAGGGGAAGGGAACGAAAGAGAGACAGAGAGAAGTGGGGAGGTGGCAAGAGAGAAAGAGAAGGAAAGAGAAGCTGCAGAGAGAGAGGAGGAACGCTTGAGAAAGAGAGAGCGAGCTTCTTTGCAGGGCGGGTTTCCTGAGGTCACAGTACTGAATATCACAGAGGAATGTGGAATGCTGAATCTCTGCCAAGGCAAACACACCGGCCGCGCCACCACCGCCCCCAATGGCTGTCAAGGGTTGCTTTATATACACACAAAGACACACAAACGCAGTCATATATGTGCATGAGCATATATATACTGTACAGTCATATAGAACAGCCAGTGCACACTGAGATCGGATATACTGCAGGGTGCACACACACTCATGCACTTGTAGAAACTTCCATGCTGTCAGCACCTGCAGAAGATGTAATTTTTTGTAACTAGCTGACGGCACAGAACTGTGGTGATCAGAGACCAAGTGTAGGTATCTTTTAACTGCAGTTCTCCCAACCATGATTACTCGACTGGGATATTCTTGTTCTCAAATGAGCGTTATTCAGAAATGTTTTCATTAGTGTGTGTGTGTGTGTGTGTGTGTGTGTGTGTGTGTGTGTGTAAAAGGAACATTATAATGAACCGTGACAGCATTGCTGAAATGCAGGGAGCTGTAAGTTATTACAGCTGTGACACACATACACACACACAGACAGAAAATACACACAAGTATAGAAACGCGCGTGAACAGTTACACACAGATTGAATGAGTCATTTACTGCAGGTTGGACAAACATGTTAAAACACACTCACACATACACTGATCCAGTGACTCATACGCCATGCACACACACGCTAAACCAGTATTTGATGTTTTGTCAAGGACTTAGGTTATATCCGCCGTCGGCTAAAAATAAATGCAGCGAAGATGTAGAGGAGAGATCACCTTTGAAGAATTCAAGCACAAATGATGAAAAGAGAGAGCGATAAAGTGCTCATCCAAAGGCCAAGTAACTCTTCCATTTGTCCTCCATGTTCATACCAAAGTCAAATGAGAAACATTTCGAACATATGCAATTGATTGAATCAAGGAGACACTGTAACACAGACAGTCAGGACAGGTTCAACAGGATGAAGGATGGGCTGCACCACAGAAGAAGATTCACAGAGGGCAGAGAGAGAAGACAGGAATGTTTTTGTGGCCGTTTTAGTGTTTGTGCATATAGTGTATGTGTCCAAGTGATTTACTTGTGTGTGCCTGCACACAGGTCCCTATAAAAGCTAACAAGACAAATTGCTACGTCTCTATCCGTGGTTGTTTTTTTAGCTGTTGTAAATTTAGAGGCTGTAGTGTGTATCCCACCCTTTTTCTTGTGTGTGTGTGTGTGTGTGTGTGTGTGTGTGTGTTTGAGTTTGACTGTGTCTTTTTCTCCTCCGCCACCCTCCCTCTGTCTTGGAGCATGCCAGGGTCAGAGGTCATAACAACTGAGCCACTCCGCTGTTCTTTGATGTGGTTCGCCACACAGATCCGTGCACATACATGCATGCACACACACACACACACACACACACACACACCAAGGTCAAGTCAAGACAAACAGCACTCACACTTAAAGCCTTGTGCCTCCGTTTGCTCTCTCTCAAGGCGCTGACAGCCAAGGAGAAAAAACAAGGCCAGGTTTTTTGCTGTGCTGGTCTCTGTGCTTTGATGTACTCTCATGTTTGCCACATGCACATTAGTAGGTTTTGACAACAACCCTTTGGCGCAGGAAGGGGTACATCTGTGTGACATGGATGCACACTGTGTGTGCATGAAGAACTGGTGTGTTTTACGTGTAGTGAAAGACAAAACACCATATTCCAACAAGAAATAATGAGAAGGAACTGGCTGCAGACTTGTAGTGAAAAACCCCTGTCTTGGTACTCTACCAGTAAGATCGGGTCATGTCGTTGTACCATTATCTGGACCTCTCCTTCATAGTTTGAAAGGCTTAAAGTCTTTGGTAGCGTGCTCTAATATCTAAACGTAATATGTTTACACTAAACATCTCAGAACAACAAAAATGCTTGCGGCTTTTGCGTTGCTGAGTGCCTATCTGTTTTCTGCTCTTTGTGTCTTACGTTTTTGCAGGAGCTTGCTGAACTCCTCAATTAAAAAAACTTACACCCTGAGTGGACAAAGTATTTTTTCCCCATTTCCCATTGATCAGATGAATTTAAAGGCGGGCCTTCTGTGGTGCCGATAGCAAGTTAGCGGAGAACCGTACATGGTTAGTGTTGAGCTAACGTTAATTCACTTTCAACATTGCCCCAGGCAGGCTCCAAGACATATCTGAAAAAAAAACTGTAGTCCCAACCCCTTTCTAACATTTTACCAAATGTAGTTGGGCGCAACAATAGACCGAATCACAATGTTTATTTACAAGAACTTCCAGGTCATACATCCTCACGTGACTTGCATAAAAATCAAATGGTGTTGAGCAAACGCTGCCCCAATCAGTTCATTTTTAACCATCTAAAAAAGGCCCACCAAAAAAAATCAATATCAGTTTAAGCATGTGCTGTGTTTAGAATATTTTCACCACTTTACCTTGTTTTCGGAGAGCCTTTTCTGACAGGCAAATGAAACCATTATCTCAAAGCCACCAGACTCTACTGACAAAAACAATAATTTAACTTAGCAGAACACTAAGTTGCTGATCTACCGCAGCGTCAATTAATTAATGTGTAAGCTAAAGCAGAGCAAATATACAAATATAGCATATACTTATACTGATATTGGTGGCTAAAATATGTTTTGCTGCAGCCCTCATCCACAGCAGTACGGTAAAATAAGGTAAGGTAAGATAGCAGTGAACTTGAGGACATGTGATTCAGTGGTTGCCTGGCATCAATTTAAAAAAAAGGATGCAGCAAGCTGCAAAAAGTGCTCTGTCTTATTGGAGCAGGCTTCAATAAGGCAGTGTGATGCGGCTAAGGTTTTGTAGCCTGCAAAATGTGCTCTATCTGATGAGGGCCTAATGTGTGCAACATCCACACAGGCACATAAAGTTTTGGGCTGACTACATCTCATGCTGCTAGTGTGAAAAAAAAGGGGGGGGGCTGTCACTAGAGATCTACAACCAGACTACTGTAAAGATAATATGTTTATTATTCAAAAATGTAAAATGGTGATGATCCAATTTGTTAATTTGCAGCATTTTGTTCTACATGACTCTTTTCTACCAGAATGTAGGCTTTTCTTTTGAGGCCATCAGTCATTTTCTAAAAGTAGCCAGGTTCTGTGTGGATTTGTGTGCTTTTGTTCACACCACAGGAGTTTAAATGAGCTCATTTAATTTGCGCAAGTGTTTGTATGCACACATATGTATTTGTTTATGCGGTTGCTCACACATGTACAGCCAGCATGCATGTGTGTGTTTTTCATTCTGTCCACACCCTGTCATCTCCCTCCTTCTCTCCCTCCGTTCCTCTGTTCCTTCCCTCCCTTGCTCTTAGCAGTGCAGTTGGGAGAGGCAGGCCCGGAGTCAAAAGTGCAAGTGTGCCGCTTGGCTGATGAGTCACAGAGAGGCAGCTTTCCCCCCACTGTTTGTAAATATGTGGTTACCCTAATTGAACGCAGCTCCAGTTCCCAACAACTTTCATTTCTTCTTTTGTGTGTGTGTGCTTGTGTATGAGCACGGCCACAGCTGGAGCAGCAGGAGACACATGGCACTGATGCACACTGCTGTGCGAAAATCACACTTACACATAACAGAGGTAAAGAGGTCCATTGGCACACATACACACCTGCGCTCCAATGATTATTGGGAGGAGGAGGATGTAGCATATCTTTCTGCCACTTGGTTTCTTCCTTTTTTCATACACGAGCATGCGCACGCGCGCACACACACACACACACACACACACACACACACACACACACACACAGCAACTTTAACATCTCTCCATAATTACAGGCTGTGAGATCCCAGTCTAAAGGCTGTGGTTTGGCTGGCCCTCCTCTCCCTCCATTAAGACACTAAGCAGCGTGTGTCACTCAGCACTTGGACGGCTCCTCTCCAGAGGTGGCAGCAGGGGGCCAATAAATGTACACTCTCACTCTCTCGCACACACACAAACACACATTCTATCTCCCTCCCTCTCACACTCGCGCACACACACACACACACACACACACACACAGAGGTGTTAGTGAGGGGCCAGTAAATGTTTTCCCTGAGGGCTGTGTCTGGGTGGCAGTAGCATAGCTACTGCCAACTACCACAACTCATCGTCATTCATATATCTGTGTATTTATCTAATCTTTGATATATTTTACTCTATAAACTTCAGTTGCATTCAGCAAAATTAAGTTCTAGCGACTGCCAAACTCATTTTGGTTTGAAGGAACACTGTGTAGGATTTAGTGGCATCTAGCGATGAGGATTGCAGATTGCAACCATCTGAAACTTCTCCCATGTGCCACACATGAACTCCTGGTTTGGATTCCTACAGTATTTATTGTTCAGGAGGTTTTCCCTCCTTGGAGTCAAATTATCCGTAGAGGCCACTTACACTCCAAAACAAACAGACCAGGTGATTTAAGCCTGTAAAAACACTGAATCAAGCAGTGTCACAAAACAGAATCAGTGTTTTTTTCTGACGTTACTTATTGTGGAGGGGCTGCTAACTACAGTGAAAACTCGAAAACCCCAAAACACAAATGGTCCCAACTAGAGCTGGTGTTTGTTTTGTCCTTTCTGGGCTCCTGTAGAGACATGGCAATGCAACATGACGGACTCAGTGGACGAGGACATGCTATGTAGATATGAACGGCTAATTCTAAGTTAATGAAAGCCCAATGATTCTTTTTTCAGTTGAGTACACACTAGAGAAAACATACTCATATTCTATTTCTGCCAGTATATCCCCTAAATCCTACACACTGGACCTTTGACTAAACATAACTAAACTGCCCTAAGTTATGGGTTCCATATAATCCTATTTTCAACTTCTTAAAGATAGACATTTTTCTTGCTGTTTCTTTTAGTACATCTTTAAAACTTCTGGTGACTTCCAAGTGGGACTCTTTCATAAACTCAATTTTACTGATAAGCAGCACCACATGCAGTCTGCTATTTTGACCTTTTGACCCAAAATATGCCCTCAGTTAGTCTGCCTATGTTATCACTGCACACCCAGAAGTACTCTTCGCTAAATTCATCTCCCTCAGCCTCTAATTCTTCTTCCCTTACCATCCCAAAGCAGACTTAGTAATTTCACATTTAGATCCTTAAATAGTTTTAATATAACTAATTAGATTATGTCCTCCTTCACAAGCCCAGAAGCTCCTTGTACAGAATTAGACTTTATTTTAACCTATTTTTACTTTTCTACCTGTTTTTTTTCTTTCCTGCAGTCCTGTCTTGACTTTACTTAATGATCCATGAGCCTTTCAGTAAACAAACATGAGAAGATTTTCCCCAGATTTAAGCTCATTGACGTCATCCCGTGGAAATCTAGAGGGTGGTCTGCGGTGGCAAATCCTATATAATTTCTCTCACAGCACCTTGATCTTTAAACTTTGGCTTCGGTGGCAGCTGTGTGCTTATGGAAATATAGTAGCTTTACCTTAACTGAGTGAACTGTGAAATCATTGCCTTAGTTGTGCTTTCCCTGTTACCCACATTATTAAGTCAGAGAAGTTTTTACAAGTTAAAGTAAGAAATTGATCAACCAGTCAATCAATCTTTATTTCAGACTCAAAAATAGGTCCATATAAAGTATAATAAAAATAGATGACATACACACAACATACAAGACAGGATAAAAAACACACCTAAAAAACATACAAACACGCTCCCCAGTGTCTCCAGAAACTAGAATAGTGACATGATGTTTCATGTTTCTTCTTTTAAACACAGTTGCTTACTCTGACAATCATCCTCAATCTTTAACAACTTAACCTACTATATCTCGGGAAAACAAAAACATAAAATAGTTCAAACATGTTTTTCAGAACAGTGACATTTCATCCAGTGCTATAATCAGGTTATAAAGCAGGTAACTTATTCACAAATACTGTACACACATGTTTAAACAGGCTCTTTTGGATGTAATGTTTGACTTCCTGACCTCTCATGACTCCAGAACATTAGCATCAAGTGCTTAGACTGTCACCTGCAGCTCCATCTGTACCCATCATTAAACTCCAACTCCTCTGTACTTAATTCGAATTTGATTTGATTTACCTAAGTTGACTCTTGCCTCAACCAAACTTTTAGGGTCATGGCACGTTCAGCTCAAGCAGTGGTCTGATCTCCCTTTGACCCTGCACACCCTGACTTAGCTGGTGTGTACGTGGCAGAGCCATATTAGCATTAGACTCTGTGGCCTGGCCTGGTGTTGGTAATGGCTGATTAATCGACTGGTGACAGTATCAGAGCTCCCCTTAGTCCCAAAGCAGCTTAGCCTCTCCGGGGCACAGCCAGAACACCCTGTGATTGTGTATGTGTGTTGCACATGTGTAGACTTGTTTGTGTGCAGCAGACTTCCCCATCCAAAAATACAAGAAAGCATGAATTGTACCTACTGTATGTCACTGATGATTCCATTATACTTACAAAGAAAGCCCTGTGCTTCAGTCTGCAATATGATTAGTGACACATGATCGAAAAGCAATATGGACAGAAGAGTTAGTGAGTTAGGGAAAACAGATGCAGCTGTGCAGACACACTCAAATAAGCACTCACGCACACACACACACAACGGCCACGACAATAAACACAGTTTAAATCCACTTGGGGATTACAAATCCACTTATAGTGGGTCAACTTGACTATGTCAGCTGCAGATCCTGCACTGATCCTGCTGCTCTTCCACACTGAACATGATGAATTCCCAAGTTGTTAGCTTCACCGCACGAAGCATGTGTATATGAGAGTAACACACATGCACTTATTGACTGTAGTGCATTACTACTTTCTGTGTGTGACAGAGATGCTGAGACCTTGCAGTTTGTTGAGCCTCAGAACTGTTGAGTGTTTTGGGTTTTAAGTCCTGAAGGTTAGATTGAACATAAATGAAGTAAGAGAAGAAAACCAAACGAGAGAGAAGCAGCAAAGAGTAAAGAGCGGAGCTTTTGTGTCTGCCTGTTTTTGTACAAGTGTGGATGAGTGAAGGAGTACGTCGTCTGAATGAGTAATGACACATATGATATTGACTTTAATCACATCTGTTTATGTGATTTCATCTCCCTCCGTTCCCATTGGACCTCCCCTAGTTCTTGGAATGGGCCGCAGCCTGGTCTGCCAAAAATAATCTCTTGTTTGCTGCTATTTACTTAAATCTGTCAAAGAGGCACTGTTGGAACCCATGCTGTTATGGTTCTCCCTTTTGCTCCGTGTGTATGTGTGTCTGCAAAGTACACACGGACATGCCAATGTGTGTAATGTTCTATACTGTTCTCTCAGTTGTGTGTGAGAGTCAGACGTATCCAGGCATCCCTAGCCAGTGGATACACACAGGCTCTCTTACGCACACACACACACACACACACACACACAACCAGAGCCAGCCAGCCAGAGAGTGTGAGACGCCTCAATATCTCTCAGTGAGTAGAAACCTGGCAAAGGCACTGGGTTCATCTCAACGTCTCTCTGTGTGAGACCAGAGGCCTGTGAAAAAAAATACACCCTCAGAATACAACACACACATGCGCGCGCACACACATACACAGCACCTTGGAGAAGTGAAGAAGTGTCAGACAGGGGTGTCGGGGGGGATTTGTGTGGTTTGGATGTTTGCCTTTGTCAGATGAGCGATGTCATTTTCCCTCCTACTTTATGAAAGACGAGGGAGGGGGAGAGTGATTGGTCAAAGAGCATGCAAGGTGAAAGGATGCCAGGCAGATGTCAGCTCACACCTTCCCTCCCTTTTTCTTCATCTTGTGTGCTTTCCTCATTCTCTGTCTCTGTCCCTCCTCATCATTTCTCCTAACCTCTCTCTCTATCATCTTCTCTCTTTCACTTTGGGGTCTGGAGGCATCACAGACCGCTCCCAGCTGGAACGGGGTCTGAAAGCATCCAGGGATATATCAGTTATTATTAAACCTGCTCTCCGATTGCCAAATACCTCATCACTCATGCATGCGCACACACATACGCACACTCACACACACACACAGCACCTGGCAAGAGTGAAGCAACCACTTTTCTCACACAAGATAGACATTAAAAAAGAAGAAGAACAAAAAATACCCTTCTGATTAGAAGTTGAGGGGATTGTCGTAAATCTTCCCCTGTGTGATGGCAAAATGGTAAACACATGTCAAAGCTGTCTTCTCACAGTGCAAAGCTTGCAGAGCGCCTCTTTGGAAGTCTTCTGTGTAACAATAATGATTCCACCACACCCAGCGGCCCGCAATCTTTATCCAAGCTAGACATTAACAATAAATCACGAACTCATTAAATGCCAATACTCACTACTCTTTGATGACTGTGTTATAGAACATCACACACTCAAACTGCCATAGTATGGACATTTTGTGCTGCTTAGTCAAAAATAACATTTAAATTCATTAAAGTGCATAAGGATCATTTGATTTATGATAAACTACCATTCAAGTTTTTATGCTGTCGAGGCAAGATTAATAAAACCACAGATGTTCATATATGAAACCATAACTCAAATACATTGTTTTTAAATGTTTTAATTCAATCCAGATCTGTCTGTCAAAACCGTTTAGGTTATAGCCTCTATGGCTTCTACCTCATCCCTCCACCATTTGTAGACGTGTGTGCACACACTCTGTGAAGTTTGAGATAGCAGGGTCTGTTTTCCTCCCCTCTGAAGAGCACATTTGTTACCATTTTGTCTTGGACAGGATGAAAAACAGCTTCTAAGGAACAAGATAATACATCCATCACAGTGGACGTGAAGCTCAAGTGTCTGTTGTAGTTTCTCAAGTGTTATCAGTGCACTATTATGTTGTAGTGTTCTTCTCCTGTTAATCACTCGACACCCACAGGAAGTAACCCAACATGTTGTCTTATCATATCCAGTGTTCTTTTTAATTAATTAGACCATCTTTGTTGGTCAGGTTAACAGTTCATTTTAAATTAGGTTTGAAAATGTAAAGGTTGTACTTTAACCAAGACAAAACAGTAAGTAGATGTCAGAAATCTCATGCTGTCAACCTAAAGCTTGCACTGTAGTATGATGTGATGAAATCTAAACCAAACGCAACTACAACTGTGTTCAGTGAGATGAGCTTAAGTTTTTGTAAGCATCAAGTTTGAACAATGAGAACAAACCTGTAAATCCTTCAAATGTAACCATTGTGGCCTAATCCTAAAACTAATGTAGTACTGATGCTCCATTGATTTGTTGTGCTGCCTCACTAAAGTGACAAGCCAACAGGTGATTTGTTGTCACTGATTATGTTTACTACACACCAATACCAATATGATCGTATTCTGAATTTGCAACAGGTCATGTAAACAGCATATTCTGTTTGGATATTCAGAATTAGGCCTTTTTCTTAATTCAGCATTTTCCAATTTAGATGTGGGATATGCTGATATTATTGGGGTTTTAGCCGCATTCTTCAGGCATGCACACAGCACATTTGGATTATACATTTAAATTGCTGCAGTCTACACACGGCCTCTTGCTTGTTAATGGTTGGCTCTGTGCGTTTCCATGGATGCGTTAAACACAAACAAACAATTTGCAAAGCTTGGGCAGAAATGCATGCCCAAAAGAAAAGCTCACATCTCTGGTTGGAGGAAGAGACGTACTTTAAAATGTATGATTTTAGGATATTAACAGGGTTTTCAGGTATGCACAAATATCGCAGCGCAAAAAGTTGGTTGGAGGAATTTGACCACTCTCACCTATTTTGACACAAAGAAGCAAAATGACAAGTGGCCCCACATGTCCATATTTTGACGTCATAAACGACGTGTTGGGACACTTCAGTAAGAATTTGCAAGACTGCATGTATACAGGAATATTAGTGTAATATTAATTTTTATTAGCCATGCAAACAACATAGTAGGAATATTGTCTCTTTAGGAATAAGGGCAAAAACTGGAATATTTTGTGCACGTAAGCGTGGTCATTGTAATGTCTCTATAAGGCAGTTTGATTTTTAAAAGGCAGCAAACAGTTTGGGCTTTTTTCCATGTTTTTTCAGTCGATAGTGTCAAATCCAATCCAAAATGCTTCCAGACATTACTTCTCTTACGGTTTTGTTTCATGATTGCACAACTTGCTAGTTTTTTTTCTTTTTATGTTAGCAGAGAGAACAATAGCCTAATTTGCTGAAGGCAACAGGGCACGCAAAAGATCAGAGTTACAATGCATTTTACGAATGCCTCCCTCTGGAGTTCTTGCAGACCGTGAAATTTCCTTGCCGTGAGTTCAGATCCTGAGTTCAGATCCTGAGATTGAACTTGAACTTTAGCCTGAACCTGAACCAGAGCTTGTACGGGTCAAAGCCAGTCGGCAGTCTCCCCTCCCCCCATTTGCTCTCTATCACACTCTCTTCCCCCATTCCCCCTCCCTCAGTGTTGGGATTAAGGAGCGGTGGCAGCATCAAAGGCCTGTCACCACTAGAGTTAATGGAGCATCACACGTGTGCATTCACACACACAGACATGAGAGACAGGTCCTGCAACTTGAGATGGGGGCATTTGGAGATTTGGGATGGGGGTATTAACAGCACAGAAAGGAAAGAGAGAATGTTACAGAAAGGGTTATAGGGCAGGGTGAGGAAAGTCTGTGTGAAAATGAAATGTTACAGTGCGGTTTTGAATAAGTCCATGTGTGTGAGCAAGCATTTGTGAAAAAGCTGGAGCAAAGAGGGTCATGTTTAGAGGTCAAATCCTTCAAGAGTACATGGGGGAAGATTGTAGTCATAAGGAGCAATGAAGAGAGGCACTTGTTCAACATGACGTCTAATGTCATGCTTACTTATCATTCAAACAGAAAGTCTGCGTTCTCACTGGAGAGAAATGTATACTCTTACACACATGCTGCAGGCAGCCATACATTATATACATAACCACACACAATGGCATGCACCTTCCTGAAATATACGCACACACGCATAAACACACGCATACCGACAGAGCTGGGTTAACAGGGTACAGTTCCTGTTGCTTCCCTGATCAAACAATGGCAGCTCTATTACAGGCCTGACAAGCCAGACTGTGCCAAGGGAGAGAGAGGGAGACGAAAAAAGAGAGGGAGAAGGAAAGGGAGCAGACAGAGAGATAGAAGGGGCAGCAGGCTGAAGAAAAGCAGTCAACAAAACAGGCTTGGCAGTAAGAAAAAAAAAGAGGCTGAGAAGGAGAAAGAGAGAGATCCTTTTACATACAGGACATACTGTAGAGTCCTCCAGGGTTTTGTCTCCATAGAAGTTGCAACACAGAAACTGTATTTCATTACCCGAATCCAAACTGCCACCTGCAAGGAGAACTGAAGATGTGCGTGTAATTGCATGTCTGCATTTGCATGTGTTGTGAGCATGAATATGAGCACATGTGGGTTTGTGCCGTCTGTGCCCGAATCCACGTGTCTGTCTATGTGTGTTAGTGCTTCACAATGTGTGTGCTCCTCTCCAGTGGGCCGTACATCAGGAAGTGGCCAGCCAGTGTTTTGTCCCCCTCTGTTTGACACTAGCATGTACAGAGCCCCTGTAAGGACACAACCTCTGCTTGGAACAAGCCACCCCTGTGTTTCCCCTCCTCCTTCTCCTCCTCCTTCTCCTTCTGCATATCCTGCCTACCACGTCTCTCCAGGAAACGCTCCTCCTCCCTTCCTTCCTCCCTCCCTCCCTTCTCACCCCCTTCACTGCTGTCTGGGCCTTTATCACTCCTCTGCCTCCTTCCTCTTTCTATCTATCTGCTAGGATGAAAGAGTCTGTGAGGGAGTACGTGTGAGGGAGCATTCCCTATGTGCATAATTGTCCTTATGTGTGTGTGTGTGTGTGTGTGTGTGTGTGTGTGTGTATGTGTGTGTGTGTGTGCGCCCGTTCATGCACCTATGTATCTTTGTGTGTACATGGGTCTTTGTCTGTGCAAGTGTGTCTTTGTATATGTGATTAAAATTCTGTTGACTCTTTCAAGCTAGCTGTGTGAGGGCTCCTATTGAGTCAGAGCAGGTGGGCTCCTGCTACTACAGTCCTGCTAATCACTCCTTCCTCTGGGTGACTGACTGGGTCAGGCAAAGGGCAGCTGACATACAGACAGCCCACTGTTAATGTTAGATAGGGTGAGGAGAAGTCAGTGCATGATAAGACACCTTGTGTGCTTATATTGAAAAGCTTTGGTTACTGAATTAGGTTCGTGGTGTTTTGGCTGCCATCGCCGTGTCCTGTTTTGTCTATTTCTTGCTTTTTGCCCACTTTAAAAGAAGTATAAAGGGGTTGAATTATTAATCGACTTGTTTAGCAGAGCAGAGTGCTTTACAGTAACTCACTTAAGATTCATTTATAATATACTTAACAATTATTCACATTCACCCACGCACAGACAGACTACTGGCAGCCGAGCTGTCAAGCAGGGCAGGTTAGCAGACCAGCAAAGTTTTCATTGCTGAATGGAAGTTAAAGTCAATTTCAGTTATCAGATCAGATCAGAGGAGAGAGCAAGCAAGGGCTACATGGGTGTAACAGGCAGTTCAGCGTTCTTGTTACCATGCTACGTATTTAACCTAAAGTAGCAAAAGAGATAAGACAATAGAAACTGGAAAAGACGGTGATAGCCATAGCTTTGTTAGTTTGTCAGCTTGCCATCGTGTCTGTTATTCAGGTTTTTAGACTTAATCAAAGCTCAAGAGCTGCCTTGTGGAAGCAGAGATCTTATATAAAGACAGAAATTTCCAAAATGGGAATTCTGTGAACAGTATGACTACTGTACTAGCCACGGGTCAGATAAGCTTCTGTCTTGTAGTGATAGCCAGACAGTCAGGCAGCTCATTAACCCTGCTAGTCGTCAGACTGACTACATCAGATAGCTAGTCACTCAGTCTGGAGGATTTTTTTGGGATTCTGTGGATTTCTCAGATATCAGGGCAGTATTTTAGGCTATTGTGTTTTATTAAGGCACGGTCACAGTCAGGTAGCTATAGTTTATGTCTCAATTGCTGCTGCCAAAGAGGAGTGATACTCTATGTGTTAATGTGCACTTAAGTAATCAGGTCTTTATACATGTTTTTATTTGTTTGTTTTATAACTTTCATGTACACAAGAAACAGGATTTCTTTGGCCTTCGTAAAATTTACTCAGTGCTCATGTGTATGACAGAGTCGTTATACTGGGAAAGCTTTACTGTGATAGCAGTGTGATGGAATGCAAGGAGAGATAATTACTCCTAATGGTGTGTTCTTGTATCCAAATGAATAAATTCAAGACTGGATGCAGCTGAAACTGACACTAAAATAAAGAAGTCTTAACAAGTTGGCCTCCACAGCTTAACAGTAGCCTATTTATATTTATTTACCCTCAACACATTTGCACTAGGCCTGCAGCTAACGATTATTTTCATTGTTAATTGATCAGTTGATTATATCCCTATTAATCGTTTTTGTTTGGTCTATGAAATGTCAGAAAATTGTGGGAAATGCTGATCACTTATCCCCAAAGCCCAAGGTGGCGTCCTTAAATGTCTTGTATCATCTACAACCCAAAGGTACTCAGTTTACTGTCATAGAGGAGTAAAGACACCAGCAGATGATCATGTTTAAGAAGCTGGAGTCATAGAATTTTTGCTTTTTCTTCAGATTAATCAATGTCAAATTAGTTGGAGATTAATTGAATAGATGCAACTAATCGTTGCAGCTCTAATTTGTACAATAAGAAAAAATGTTAGCTCACAGAACCTGTTGTCTCATTGTATGCTCAAAAACTCGGATACTCAGAGTTAACAAAAGTCAGTAAAACAGAAATGGGATTTACGACTTTTAGCAGCAAGGCTATTGCAGTGAATGAAAACAGGATTTCTGATCTGTGCCTCAACCCAACTTTTCTCAGTAACCTTGTGTTTATATAAACGTAGTGAATTACACAGACGTAGAGAGCAGGGAGATGAGTCCAGCAGACATGACATCAAGGCCCATCTAGCACAGCTGCAGGCAGAGAGGGTGAGACGCACCAATGGCCCGCAGGCTTTTGATAGAAGAGGGGGAGAATGAGTGAGAAAGGGAGAGAAGCTGCATTTACTTTTGTCCTTGATCAGTCAAAGGTCTGAACAAGTGTGTAGGAGTTCTGAACTGTGGCTGCTGATTAAAGTGTGTGGTTGTTTGAGAGAGGGAGAGCACTTATGTGGTTTTTGTGGGCAAGTGTCTTTGTGTTTCTTTCTTGTGTCTGTCTTTATCCCTTTATCTGTGAAGGTACACAGTGTAAAAGCTGGCTCTCTGCTGCCCCCCCCAAAACTTTTTTGAAATGCTCACAAATCAGTCTACAATTGCATGAATGCATTTTTGGACAAACCTGCTGGAAAGCACTTTGAATATTTGGAGAAATATATAAAAATGTGCTTGATTTGTCCCATGATGTCTGCTTCAGAGTTGTAAGCTTGTTGAAATTAGTCATGTAAAAAACTAAAATCATTTCTTAGTGACTTATAATGCATCCTTAGATTAAGATAATTAAAAAAAACATTTGTTAAGTGGAGGCTTAAGTTAAGATGTATGTATATGTGTGTCTGAAGTATCCAGCTATATATTTTGATCCTGGACTGTTGCCCAGTGCTGCCCATGGTTCATTTCCTGGCCTGTATCCAGTCCAAACTACAGATACACCAATCAGACCGGTTGGAGCATTAACAGTGAAAGGAGATCACCTCTAATCTCTGATTTTAAAAAAAAAAGTTACATAAAGTATTGTGAGCTGTGGAGTATTATTTCAGATACCTTGGCCCACAACCAAGACTTTCTTAAGTCTGGCAGGGATTGCAGTGTTTTTTTTTTGTGCGTGTCCCCCCGGTGTAGAAAGTACAGAGGGTTCATTGTGTCTTTTTTTGTCTGGGTGAGGAGGGGGAGCATTCGTGTGTGCACAAACCAGAGACTGCGTACCTTCCCCAAAAAACCCTGCCTAAGTATGTTGTAAAGCGGAGATGAAAGTCAGTGTGTTAAATAGAAATCCACCTCCTGTTTCTTCCCTCCTTCCCCTCCCTCTCTCCCTACTTCCCTCCATCCATCTCCTCCTCCTTTTCTCCAGCATTGGTATTTTTTTTTCTTCCCTGTTCCCTTTCTCCCCGTCAGGCTTAATGCCTGCTTACAGCTCCATTTAGGCTGCATGCGTGGAAATTGGGTAGGGGATCTTGTGGGTTTTGTGTCCTTGGAGATAACCAGTGTGTGGGAGGTGACAAAGGTAGCGTAAGCCGTTTGAGTGCGTGCATGTAAGCATGTGCATGGGTGTGTGTGTGTGTGTGTGTGTGTGTGTGTGTGTGTGTAAGAGAGAGTCTGCTTTAAGTGCAGGAATAGATCTCTGACAAACGGGAGTGCGGAGGGGTATGCATCTGTCACTGTTGTTTGAAAAGCCAGAGGAGAGTTAATCTCAGCGAGTCACTCCACCTTGTGTTTGATTGGCTCGGCGTCTTCACTCCGCCTGCGTCGCGCTGCTGTGTTCCGCATTGTGTACTCAGTCCACTCTTTAACTAAGCATATCAACACTGTGGCTTGTATTTATGTACACTCAACAATGTCCACATGCAAAATACAATCAAAGTTACTTACAGTTGAAAGTGGTCGTGAAACAAATAATCCTTACTGCAATAAATTGTAAAAGTCTTGTGATAAGTAAGAAATACGCTGGCATCAATATTGAGTGTGGAATATTGAGGCAGGTGGTTTCTTTCCCTTGTTTGAGACATTTAAACTGCTTCCTGATAGTCAGAGATTCTAATCATCAGTTGGAGGCCCCTGAGTCGACTCATATTCCTTCAAGTCAAGCAGTCTTTTCTTTTATTGTTCTTTTTGACTGTCACTTTATGGTCCCCAGTTTTAGCTGAAGAGTGAGCACTCCTTGCTTTCGCACTGCTCTGCTCTCTGATACAGACAGCTGCAGACCCAGACCCAGGGGGAGACAGAGGCAGCTGCTTGGAGGAAGAGAGGCTTTGCCCGGTCAGGCTCTAAGATAACGTTATCTTCTCCCGTCTGCTTAGAAGTGGTGAATTCAAAGCTCAGAGCAACTTAATACGATTTATTTTATGGCTTTTGTTTGATATCTTGTGTTGGCAAAAAATGTTGCACACTTCTGATCTGTCGTTACCATAGTTAGCCTATATAAGCTTAGAGGGCTAACTTCGCTTGTTTATTATATGACATGACGATCGCTGGCGCCCTGAACATCCCACTGAACCCTGTTCAAACTCTCAAACTCTGTATGCATAAAGATAAATGGATAGTTGAATATTCATATTGAACAGAAAACTCAACTGACATTTCTGGGTTGGGTACAGTCTTAGGTTTTAAATGATGCAACGTTAGTTCATAACACAGTAAACTACTGGAATTCGACACCAAGCGCTACATAAATCATTTTTAATTTTTTTTATTTTTAATTTTATATACTTTATTAATCCCCCTGGGGGGAAATTCAATTTTTTCACTCCGTTGTCATTAACACACAGGTCCGAAATACACACACATGCACAAACAGGACCTATACATGCACAAAGTGGAGAGATGTCAGAGTGAGGGGGCTGTCTTGGTCAGGCGCCCCGAGCAATTGGGGAGTTCAGTGCCTTGCTCAAGGGCACCCCGGCAGTGCCCAGGAGGTGAGCTGGTACCTCTCCAGCCACCAGTGCATGCTCCGCATTTGGTCCGGACGGGGACTTGAACCGGCAACCCTCCGGTTCCCAACCCAGGTCCCTATGGACTGAGCTACTGCCGCCCCAAAACAGTAGTTCCCATATCGGGAGTCGAACCCGGGCCACCTGGGTGAAAACCAGGAATCCTAACCGCTAGACCATGTGGGAAGTGTATGTAGAGATACATGTATTTAGAATTGCTTGTATTGTGTTACCATTATTATAATGGTCAAAATGTCATTATAGTGTTGTATTTTTGGTTGCCTTGTGATTCATAGACCTAATAGAGAGAGGACCAAATGCATTGCACCTAATGTCACTTCCTTTCCTTTCTCCCTCTTTCATTTACTCCCCTTTCACCCCTCAGTGTTTGTCTCTATCCTGCAGTGTAAATCTCTTGCCTCTTTGCTCTTTCTATCCCTGTGATGATCAGCTTGGCTCCATCAACAGCACTACCACTGCTGCTGTCATGGTCCCTATATCCCCACTTGTTCCATCAGTAATCCTCTCTAAACAATCCCTCATAGCCCTGATTCACCATTAGCTTGTCAATAAGCCCAAATAATCACTATCAGCTATTAAGGAGCCAAAGCAGGGGGATCTGTGGCTGTTAGCCCAACAGGAGAGCTAATGATAAGGTCTTGCTGGGCCCTAGACTGAGCTGTATGATTTCTGGCTGAGCACTGACCACTGGCCAGCCTGAGCTAAAACAGTCTGACACTGGCTTATTGATCACGCACATTGATTAGAGAGTGTAAGGGAGTACTAAAATGCATAAACTCGAAGTCAGAGCAAACTCTAACACAGTATGTCATAAACTTTTTATTAACCATACCTCCTCCTCCTCCTTCTGTCTCCCTTTCTGCTGGCTGTCTCCCATGAGAGAGACAATCAGTGAGGGCGTCAGTAGTTTCGCCACAAAGCCCCCAAGTGGATTACATCACCGCCTCTGTTAACGACTCTGTCTGTCACAAGCCATCAGCATGTTGTTGACTTCATACAGTCCTCTACTCAACTTTATTGTTATATTGGAACCAGTTGTAACCAGTCATAGCAAGCCACAGGCATGACCTGTTATATCAAGACCTTCCTCTCATTGAGATACATTGGATTTTGATTATTGGCTTCTTTTTTTTCTTCTATCTTTTCTCTAAGATACAAAAAACATGCAGTCTCTCTGGAGGTAAACATTCCCATACAGGACACATCTGCAGGATTGTGTAACAGGATGTGAATTTTAGTAACCTATCTATATAAACCATGGGACCCACATACTGAATTCTCATTCCCTCTGTCTGCCAGAATTTCCTCTACAGGCTGGAAGAAAAAGGGTGAGCAGGTTCGATATATACAAAGAAGAAAGAGTATTGATATCCAGAATTAGGTGTAATCATAAATGTTTGCATATAGTGCAATGAAGGCGTGGAGAGAAATAAGCTTGCATGTGTAGTGAGAGATGGGAGAGGTTAACTTGTGAAACATAAATAAAGAGTAATTGAGTGAGAAGAGGAGAGGAACAGACAAAGCTGAGCAGTGATTGAGAGGGAAATAGAAGAATTAAGAGAGAGCGAGAGAGAAAGAGAGAATGATGGAGAGGGGGGAGGAGGATAATTGCAGGAAAGGAGGATTATTAGTTCGTCACTATCCCCATCCTGGAGGCTCTCAGACCAAGGCCGTGGATAAGTGAAATCATATGGTTGTCTCATCACGGAACAGAGAGAGAGAGAGTGTTGATGAGTGGAGACGGTTTCAGTGTAGCAGTAAACATTCATTCAACAGTGCTCATTAAAACAGCCAACTCATTTATGCTATGGCCCATATGGCTCTGTGAGTGTGTGCGCCTTTACCTCCCTCTGATGCATATCCTTTATCCACACTCATTTGTTTTATTATTGAGCTCAAGTGCAATCAAGTGGGTATGTAGTGGCGTGTGAAGCAGTCGCACCATACAGTAATGCGTCCATGAAATAATTGGTATCAGGGTTGAACAATAAAGTTTGCACAGTGGCACAGAGCCAAGAAGGCCACCTCGGTGCAGTAAATACAAGCTCACTGGCCCGATAAGGACAGTGAGCTTAAAAACATTAAAAACACAATATAGAAGGATCACACTTTTAAACCTACCCCTAACACGTGACTTTACGATACAGTGAACTTGCGTGCAAAAAATGCAAGCCGATCATTTAGCGTGGTTACCGTTTTAGTCAGGATTTGGGTGTGGGAAAAAATAAATGAAAGTGGTACCAATGAACGAAAGCCATGAGATTAAAAGGACATTCATTCCTTCATGGAAGGATGAATTTCTACAAACGTGTCTGTAAATTTGTTTTCGGTTCCATTTCATCAGTTCTCTTTCATCAGGTGTCTCCTCCTGTCAAAGAAGAATCAGATGACTTAGTTTTCTAAATGTACTGATTATAGATTATAGCATGTGGGGAGTGATGACCTGTAGACTTTGTGACCAATTTTTTTTCATAGATTAACAGATCACACTGATGATTAATTGACCCTCCGGTTCCCAACCCAAGTCCCTATGGACTGAGCTACTGCCGCGACGGGGTCCATCCTAACTTGGTGTAAAGTTTCACCCTGGTCTGGTACAGGAAGATCTTGCAGTCAAGATAACAGTAAGTAATGGAGGAACACAGAAAAAAAACTACAAAAGAATAACTAGATCAGCCTTGGCTTTGAAGGGTTTCATCTTGGTCTTGACAGATGAATGAAATGTACAGAAAATGTTACATACTGTTTGTTCAGGGGTAACCTCCAGCTGTGGGCTCTTGTGAAGTCTTTTCTTTATTGCCGTCTGTGATCGCCTCCTCTTCACTCACTGTGAAGGTTATAAATCGCCAGGAGAGCTGCACAACCAAAGATAACGCTAATGCACATGTAAGCTCAAACCAGTCACTTAGCTGGGATTTTACAATTTTCTAGAGAAAGCCTCGTCTGAGGGAGACACTTCAAAAACAGAAAGAGCTGAATGGACAAGAGTAATGATGTGTTTGTTAGAGATAGCATGAAGAGTCCCAGCCTTTGAGGTGATGCAGAATACTGTATCTGTATTCCTTAACGCAACTCTTATTCAGCCAGGCAGGTTGACTGATAATGTGTTTGAATTTAGGGCAGTGACCTGGGGGAGTATGTACAAGAGGAGGGAGCATTTAACACACCTGAGAGCCGTCCTGTACAACCAGTGTCTTTATTTATCTGTGGAGCAGTGTGGTGATTGAGTTGACAGAAAAATGTATAATAATGGCAGTGGTAAGTTTGAAGGGAGCTTTTGTGACAGGTTCTTCTTAGTTAAACCAAACCATATTAATCTAGAAAATACAAATATTTTAATACAAATAAAACTGAAAAACTACATTTAGAACACAGTGTTTCACAGTATAGTCTTTTTTTGTTGTTGTTATTTTTGCACCTGAAAAAAAGACAAAGATGCATAAATGCATCATTTATTACAGAACACTTTCATTTACTGTAATCCTCATCATAATTAGTGGATAAAGAACATGATTAGGTATTATTTCTCAAATTAGCTGCTGGTAAAAGATTTATACCAGCCCACCCTGCTCACAGTAAAACCGCAACACTACAACCAGAAGAAAAAAAGTGCTGGCATTAATCTGGCAACTTTTCCACATTCATTTTAGTCATCTCTCTCCCTGTCTGTCTCTTCTGTCTGTTTGTCTCTCTGCCTGGTCTGTCCTCAGCCAACCCTGAACAGCTTTATGTGCGGGTTTGGTGGTTTTTGGAGCTGCTTTGCTCAACATCTCTCCAAGCCGGACAAGTGAAATGCCTTAAAATGACTGAAATCCCCCCTCAAATCTGATAGTACAGGGATAGTACAGGCTTATGTGTTCCAGTGGGATCCAGAGGGAGTTACATAGAGAACAGGAGAGGGGGTGGAGGTTGTTCCACAAGGGAATTAAATGGAAATCAACATAGAAGAATCATATAACAAAAAAAACGTCTCAGAGACATACTAGACGGGCACTCAGAGAGTGCAGACTTCCACCAAGGCCAACAGTCCAGTCTTCTATGATATGCACGTCTGCAAGAGCAACCACTATTTATGTCTGGATTTTTTTCCAAAACTGTTTATCATTATGTCAGAATATGGTCGTGCCTCATCATCTCAGCTTTGCATTTATTATATACTTTTAAACTGGAAATATTTCACAAACTTTCATAGATATTTGAAAACCAGAAAACACTTTATCATGTACATAAGACACCAAATGCCTAGACTAAAGTAACATGATATGTGTGAATTCATGTTTCCATAGCCACACCTTAGTTTGAGAAAAAAGGGTTGTTACAATTGGGGTGGTGTAACAGTTGTACCGGTTCTCCCATTAAACCACTGTCCCCGAGTGCTCCCTGACTGCTTTCTGTATGAAGTTTGAGCAACTACGTGTGAAGGCTACCCCAGAGGATTACTGGTACCTGTAAATGTGGACTGTGATATGGAGTCATTGTAATTTTATAATCAGCTATGTTATTGTCGCTATTGAACTTTACTACCATTTACTGGGTTTCAAGATGTTAAGCATTTATTTCACCAAGGCCAAGTGCCCTATCTCTCAAAGTTAACAATAGTGAAAAATAATTTGCCCCGTGGTTCGGATCCACTCCAGAATTTGATGTGTTCTTCCTTGGCCCATGCTACAACCTTCCACCAAGTCTCATAAAAATTAGGCCAGTAGTTTTCCACGATCCTGCTGACTGACAGACAAACAAACAAACCAAACTGAAAACATAACCTCCTCGGTGGAGGTAATAATGGAGGCCAGAGACAGGAGGGGGGAAAAAGGACAGCAAAGAATAAGATGGGGTTAGAGACAGAGAGAGGGTGGTGGTGAGGTATCAAGAAATGAAAAGCATATTTTCATTATTCCATCACTAGAAGCACCAATCTTTCTCTCTTTCTCCCGTGTTCCTTCCATCTATCTCCATGCTCTAACTCCCCTGTATGTTTATTTTCTTGCCTTCCAACTTCCCTCACTCGTCCATCCATCTCTCCTTCCTCTTCTCCCTCCCTCTCTCTGTCAGTTAGCTCATGTAAACTTTGCTTTCCCTCATTGTTTTTCCAGGGGAAAGTGCCTCTGCTTTTGATTAAGCCCAGAGCCCCGCTTTAATACCATAACCCCCCTCCTTAGCACACACACACACACACACACACTGTACCAACATCATACATCATATCTTGCTTTGCTGTTGAGCAGCAGAGTGGTTTGGCTTTTGCAACCAGATACTGATTGACTGCCTCTATGTCTCTCTTTAAGAGGAAGCCACCTTGGATGTGCTATGATGTGTTTGTTTGTGCCTGTCCATACTGTATGTATACACTCTAAGGGGTGAATGAATACCTACACATCAGCGTACAAGTATGCATCTACATACAAACACACACAGAGACACACACAGGTGCTGGTTTGGGAGGTGGACAGCAGCGGCACCTGTCTGCCAGCTGTTTGTTGTCCCTCGGGGGGTTTCAGCCGTCTGACTGACAGGTGAGGAGGCCTGGGGCTGAGAGCCACAACACAGCTGGCCTAGCCCAGATGCCGAGGAGGGACAAAAATCCTCTGTGTGTGTTTGTGTGTGTATTTTTGTAATTCTCTGCTTTTTTGAGTTTTGAGTAAGTATTGTGAACAGGTGAAATTGACAGACGAAAGCATGGTCCTCATTTCCTCCATGCTTTGTATCTGTCCTTTCTCACATTTTTACTTTTTGTCATTTTCTAAATACCTCATAAGGCACTGCACTTTGTCATTCATCTTCTTCCTCTTAGTCAGTCTTCACTCTTCATAACTTCAACTCTCCCCCGTATGCCTTCTCTTTCTTCTCTCCGCTTTCTCCTCTTCTTCTTCCTCTCTTTCCTTCTTCTTCCCTCCTTCCTCTCACTCCTGCTGTCCTTCCTTCCCTTGTTGCCTCTCTTTCTCCGGTTCCCTCCATCTCCCCTTTTCCACATAAAGCTGTTTTTCATAGAAGCCCATGCAGCCTGGAATAGCATTCCCCCGGGCGCTGCAGGGTGAAACACTAGACTTTTCTGAGCCCCAGCCAAACAGATGCTGGCTCTTGGAGTCCCACCAGAAACAAGCCTTCATGCTTCTCTCTTTTTCTCTCTTTCCCTCTCTCTCTCTCTCTCTCTCTCTCTCTCACACTTTCATGCTTTTTGTCTCTTCTTTCCCTTTTCTGTCCTCGGTTCCCGGCCTTTCTTCCTTGTCTCTCATTCTCCCAACACTTTCTCACACCCTCTTCTCTGTCTGACTCTCTCCCCTCCTCTCTGTCAAGGGCAACATCTTAGTGTCCTAATCACTTTGCAGAGTGTCGTCCAAGCAGCCCCGTGTCTGGCCTCGAAAGTCTGCTCAGCTTCTGCACTGTTTAACTTCCTCCATCAAAATCCCTTTGTCAGGTGTCTGTCGTTTTGTGCCTCCACTTTTGAGCAAAGGCCATGTGCTTGGAAACAAGGGAAGCAGTGGAAAAATGGGGGGTTTCTTTCTCTCTGTCTTACTTTCCCCTTTCTTCTCTTCTTTATCCACCCTGAAGTCTGTACTCCTACATTTTCCTTCCAGCCTTCTGCTGTCTTTCCTTACAATTCTCGACCCACCTCATCCCTACTTTTTTTTTTACATTTTGGCAGAACTTGCTAGCCTGCCCCCCTCTTTCGCCCTCCCCGTATAGCTCCTTCCTCTACTTTTTTTCTCTCTGCCTTTCTTGCTTGCTTGCTTGCTCAGTCTTTAAATTCGCTTGAACCCAGGGACCCCGTCTGTTACGTAAATGGGTTAAACACAGACACACATGTGCTCACATACTGTATGTACACACTCATGCCTGCACATACAGACCCTCTTTTCACTGCACATGCACACACACACACACACTCACAAACACATGCACGCACACACACATGCACGCACACACACACACACACAGTGCTATATGGCCAAACTTGGCTTTGCAGCTTTTGGCAGGCGTTCAACTCTCTCCCGGTCTCCACTATCGCTCACTAGCTGATGCAGTGTTTACATGAACTGCCAGTCACAACCAAATCAAAAGCTTTTCCCTCTGAGCTAAGAACAGTTGGGGGCCGAGGAGGTATGCTGTGAGTGGGTATGTTAATACTGATTTGACTATAGCCATTTTGGGGGCTGAATGTAAGCATTTGTGTAAGTGCTGCTGCTCTGCATCTACTCGACCTTAGCAAAGCTAGCTTTTTCAAACAGGTCCTCCTAAGAGCGGAGCTGCATAATGACTCTTGACACTTTTTGAAAATACTCTGGGCTTATCGCAGGTACTCGATTTTTACATAATCAAAATTTTCAGCAGTGCAAAGTGGGAAACCTTCAGTGGCTTCAGCAATGTAATTATATGCCTTGTAGGTTTTAGTAGCCTATTATTGATTATTGAATTATTTTATGTCTTGATCATCATACATCTGGTCCTCACAAAACAGCCATTCATACTCAGAATGAACCCTGTGAACCCCAGGGTACGTAAGCCTGTTATAACGTTATGTAACATATTATGGTGGCTGCACCAGGCATTACATCACTGGTTAGATTACAGGGGATCAGGTCTGCTTACACACAACCTCTGCCCCAGCATACACACACATTTTGCATCCCATTTTATAGCTCCATATGCAGTGTGGATAAAATCCCATCATTATTTCTTGAATTCTGCTCATTTGGTCAAGAGAGTACCAAACTGTGGTATTAATGTTTTATTTATGTTTCTGTTCTTGTGTCAGAATACAATAGGAATATCAGTTGTGTTTTTGGGAAGGCCCTACCTGTATGTTTTGGCAGCCTTTGAATATGGGGTTACGCTGACTTTAATTGATTAGAGTCATAGGCCAAAGCTAAGCAAAACACTATTAATATGGATTAACTATACAGCACAGTGGAATACCATGGTGCAATTGCCAATCAGATATTGTGTGTGTGTGTGTGTGTGTGTGTGTGCGTGTGTGTGTGTGTGTGTAGCTTAGCTGGGGTCGGGTACAGGGATGATGTGTGGGGTGATTGTGGTAAGGAGGTGAATTAGATTTAGAATTAGAATTAGTGAGGAGGAGATGTTAAGCGGGATGGGCTTACAGGCTAAGCGCTGCGAGGTGGTGGGGGTGTGTGATCCTTATATAAACGCTCATACACACAGAAACACATATGTAAAGCAAGATCAATCAATACATGAATGGCTATCTGGCCTTTGCATAGAAAGACTGAGGTGACGTTAGACAACAAAAGAAATGGGAGGGGAGAGAAAGAAATGGCTGAATAGGGCAGACGAGCGAGGACAGACACCCAAATGTTCAGTGTGTGTGGTGTTTTAGTGACTTGTGCTTTGTGGGTACACACATGCTTTGTCTGTGATCCAAACTCTAAAAAGACTGTAGGCCTCTGTTTTCTGGCAGAAGCCTTGGACTGGCCTGCTGTCCTCTGCCCAGACTGAGGGCTCTTTTCTGGGGACAGAGAGTGGGGATGGCAAAAGTACATTTACTGATCATGTGCGCACACCTCAAGCATTCTTCGTCTAGCTCTCTCTCTGTCTGACTCACACACACATGCACTGACCCTATGTGGCAGCGATGCGGCTCCCCAGTGAGTGCCTATACCACCAGACAGATGGTGGTCTGCTTTACCGTGCATCTACCTCCTGATTGGTTTATCTACTTGTCTGTGTTTGTGCCATCGCTTTTTTGTCTGGACTCCAAGCTGTTTGGAGCTATCCTAGCTGCGAGGGTTACCACCGTCGCTGTTTGTTGGATTAACTTGTTGACGTTGTCTGCACATTGTTTCTTACTTTTCCCTGTAGAGTAACTTTTTCTTGTGTATATTCATTTTTTTAGCCATTTGTCCCCCAAGCAGTAATCTTATCTTTTATTTTATTACTACTTAGCTTGCGTGATGTTTGTACATAAGATGTGCATTGAACATGTTGATACGTGTGTGTGTAAGCATTTTTAAGATCGAGATTAGTATTCATTCAGTGCGCACCCACACAAATATACACATGTTTTTGAATGACTTTGTAAGTGTTTTATTGTTTGCCGTGTTTTTTTAATGGTATTTATGGGCTCACCTGTGTTTGGGTGATACAGCTAAGAGGAATTTACTGGTTGAATTTTTGCTAAGAGTCCTCAGGCCAGCTGTTCATTCATGGGCTGCAGCACCACAGCCCTGTTTCATTCATTTTCTCTACATCCATGCACAATTAATGTTCTCCTGTTTTGTCTGTGCTTGTGACTGTTATCAAAGAGACAAAAGCACATCCTCACAGGGTCACCCATTGGTGATGCCGACTACTGGGTTGAGTTTCGGGCTGGCAGTCGCGCCTGGCTCCAGCTCCCTCACATGACCTCACCCTTTGCCCCTGACCACTCTCTCCATCTGCCCTCACCAGGCTGCACAATGGACAAAGAGTGCCTCAAGTGTGTGTGTGTGTGTGTGTGTGTGTGTGTGTGTGTGTAATTATGCGAAAGCGTGTGGACATTACCAAGCGACATGTCATGTCTTCTTCAGCGCTCTTTCATCTCTTACATATATTGTGTGCTCGTGTGGTTATAGTGTGTGGACCATGAGCCAGACTTGATAAGATGGCAGTACAGCTCCTGGGACCTGGCACTCAAGGGCACAAGTTCACTGTCTCCTCTGCCATTTTCCTGCCAACTCCTCTCCTCTGCCTTGCTTCCTCTCTTCCGCCGCCCTCCCACATTCTTCCTACATGGTCTTTAATCCTCAGTCTGCGTAGCAACACTCAGACATGCCAGCACACACACCAACACACTATTACAAATGCGCACAACCGCTAACACGAACGCATATTGACATGGCACAAAATGAGCGAACATCAACCCTTGTCAACCCTGTCAAACTTTGCTTTCATTGGCTCATACGATCTGACTCTATGGCTGTGATTGGCCAGCATGTGCCCACACCCCTGTGTGCACACAAAAACACACACACACACACACACACACACACACACACACACACACACAAGCACATTCAAACACACTGTTTGCTCTACTTCCTGTGTTGAGCTGTCTGGCTGGCATCATCTCCAGCTACAGTGCCAAAGGGTCAAAGGTGACCACCGCTTGGCAGCACTAGCTCCATGTCCTTCCGCTCTTCTGTGGGTGTATGTGCGTGTGTGTGTGTGTGTGTGTGTGTGTGTGTGTGTGTGCGTGTGTGTGTGCTATCAATGTGACAGCGTGACCTCTTTGATCATGCTTGGCCTCCTAGAGTTTTCTTCCTTGTATATATACAATATGATATACACAGTCTCTATATCCTTGACTGTTTTCACTCTACTCCTAGACTTGCCAACAGCTCCTTTCCTCCTCTCCTGCTAGCATCCCTGCTCCTCCTTTTCTTTTGATTTCCCCCAACTCACCTCCCACAGCCCTCTTACTTTCTGCCTCCCACCCTCCCTCTGTCCTTTTGGCACAGATTGACAGGATTGAGTCACTTGGATTGTTCGTACTTCCCAGTGAGACACATATTGTGTCAGTGTCCAGCCCACTGAGTGCTGCGCTGTATATGTACAACCCAGAAGGGAGCAACTGTGTCCAACACTAACTGTATATAACAGTGTGTGTCACCGTGTATACTTTATTGAAATTACACTGCCGCAGTTTTTTAAATGTATGACTTAATTTTTAGTATATTGAAAAGTTTTTTTTAACAGAAAATAATTTAGATTATGACTTTTATCCATTCCCAACAGAACAATCATTATTTTCAAATGCATTCAAACAGATGGATTCTCTCTTTACTTTCATCGCATTTCTCATGAGTAAAGAACTTAAGAGATCCTCTGTAATTGGGTCTCTTGCTTTCCAGCGCAGCATATTCACCCAGCTGACTTATTGACGTATTGTTATGTTCATAAAGTGGCACATTTGCTCTGAATTTTCATTGAAGTGTTCCTCGGGAGAAAAAGACTTGGCTGCAGGAACAATGTTTGTTATCACTGTTATCTCAGTGGTGCTTTTGGAGGAGTTGGCAACCTTGCTCAGTATCACTTTGTGGGTGTGCGTGTATGTGTGTCTGTGTTGAGGATGTTTTTGCACTCTTATCGACGTGTCCTTGGCTGTGCAAGTGCACCAGCCTTCTATTAGTGTAATTCATTTTCTTTTATGTATCTTGTGGAGAAATGCAAAGAACTTGGGAGATTAAAGGTGAGGAAAAGAGAACCAGTTTAAGAGGCATGAAAATAAATAAAATATAATGTTAAATAGAGAGGGGTGTGAGCAGAAAGCAGGTGGTCAAAGTGTCATTCTTTTCAAAAAAATCAAGATGAATGATGTGTTGTAACCAGATAGATGAATACTGATAAAAGGAAATTTGAAGTATGATACAGGAAGAGAGAAGACGAGAGAGAAAGACAGTTTCTGCACTAGAACATGGAAGAGGCTTACCTTAAAGCACCCCTCTACTGGCCAGACAGGAAGTGTGTGTAACAGCCTCAGCACAAAGACCCACAGTGTGTATCTGGGCCAGCAGGAAAAGGGACCGAGGGAGGAGAAATCCAAGTCTCAACACAGGCCTTCCCTCGCTCCCCAGCTCTAAATTCAGCTCCGCACCATACTTTCTCTGCAACATTTCCAGCTTTCTTTCTGCAAAGCTGCACTTAACTGCACTGAAGTATACTGTCTTACTTTAATTTTCTTAACCCAAAGTAAAACAATGCTGCACAGTTTTGCCATTGCTTATTTTCATACTCTGCTGACCCCTACACATTCTCCCAGACTCCCTTGTACTTTTTTCTCCCTGCTTTGTCTCTGCAAAGTTTTCTCATCCTTTTATTGCTCTTCCCTTCTGCCGCAAGTATGCATTCTGTCACAGTGCTATGTATTTTTATTTTTATTTTTATTTTTCATTTTCTGACCGTGCTCCTGCAAATCTACATTCTCCCATCTCACATATCTTTCAGGCTCTACACTTTCCGGTAGGTTTGCCTCTCTCTAGCTGCCTCTTTGTCTTACAGCACTCAGCTCCTGATGTTGGGAAGTGTGAGGCATCTTGATTTGAAACACTTTATTTGAACACGATAGTGTGCACGCTGTGTTGGATCTTGCTATCTAAGGGCAAAATGCAGAAGGGATAAGCTCCTACTCACATCTCAATAATATTCACGGCTCCATATTTCACTTTGATTTTATTCACATCACATCTCTCTCTCTCTCTCTTTTCATCTCTTTGTCTCCCTTTCTCTCCGTTTCTGGCCTGCTTCTCTCTACAGTCTAGAGAGTGAAGTCTGAGCTAGCTGAGAAGCCTGGCCCAAGGCCTTGTTGCTTTATTTGCATTTCACCATGCTCTCTATGTGCCAGGAAAATGCCACCTGGTGGTGATAACCTCCTACTGCAGCCAGCCATTCAGCATGTGTGTGTGTGTGTCTCTCTGATGTTTGTATCTTGTGAGAGCCGCTTAAGTAGTGGTGAGAGTAAGTGTACCCCCACTGCCCCCCCTTCTTCCTCCTTCCTTCTCCCTCCCCAGTGTTCCCCTTCTCTTTCCCTTTCCGGCCTTTGTGCAGCTGTATTTATTTGGGCTGGAGCAGAGCTATGCAGAGACACTGGTCCTTAACACGCTCGGGCCCCCACACCGGTTGACGCCTTTAAGCTGAGTAGAGATGGAGGTTGACAGGGTAATAATGCTGGTGTCAACACCACTTACAGGACAGTTATATCAGTATCAGCTCAGCAGGGGGACGTTCACACTCTGTTAGGCTGGGTCGTGAACCGTGCTGGGGGCCCCCATCCTCAGCCCCACACACACACATACACACACACACACGCAGTACTCTCAAGCCTCTGCTAATGAATCAGCTAAGACATAAATGAATACAAAATGATCATACTCATAAACACAAATTTCTATACATATGCTGAACACATAAATTCAGCATAGGTACACATTTTCCTAACATGTTCTTTTGAATATATTCACATTCTTATCATTACATGTAAGTGTTACTTTTTAAGCAAATTCTTTATGC